>NC_045429.1:218093829-218749662 GCF_902635505.1 Sarcophilus harrisii
CTGTCCTTCATTACTTGACAACCATTTTCTTGGAATTCTGCTATTTCCATTTTTTTCCTATCTCAGTGAGGGCACTGTATATGGATATAAGGGGAAAATTTTTTTTTTTCCCCCTAGGAATCAAACAAGGATGGCTTAACTACTGCTCCTGCTGGTTCATTTGATAGTATCCTCTTCTATTCATTAGTAGAATAGTTCAGATCATTAAATAAAAGATTTATTTGATTGTAACATTTGGTAAAGGTTGGAAAAAACATTGCCTGTTGGACTTTATGCCAAATTATTGCTGATATATTAGTCTCAAGATGCAGAATTTAAAATTTATCAAAATACATTTCATGTGGTATAGTTCTCTGTATCAGAGGAAATACAGGTTGGTGTCAATTGCCAATATGTCAGCAGTTTTCTTTAAGAATCTGGATCAGATATGTTGAATGACTGTAAGATTTCATTATAAGACAAAAAGTTATCCACTTAAATAAAATTGTCTCCCTGCTATTTTCTCTTTGAAATATGTTTGCCTGTGTATCTATGAATATTGTTACTTCTACTTATGAATATATTTTCTCCCCCTCTCCCCCCACATTTGAGATTTGATATTTTCCTTATAGATTTTCATTTTTTCCATGTTCCTTTTGGTTAGATATTTCTTTTCCCTATACCTTTCATTACATAGAGAAAAAGGGAGGAAAATCCATTTTGCAAAATAGACACTGAGATCTTAATATATTATTATAGTCCAGTAACTGTGGTTGACAGAGTATTGCTGAAGGGATGGTTATGATTCTTATCTTTGCCACTGAGTCTAGTAAAATAGTGATATTTGTAAGAGGTAATAAAGATTATAAATCAATTTCTCATAGCAGTATATATAATTTCCATGAGTGATATCCTTTTTGTATGTGTGTTGAGAAGTAAACAAAGGGAGTTGCAGATGAGAAAAATTCCTCACAAATTTTTTGTGCGAATTTGTTTCAAAATAATGCTTTTTTCTCATTATATATAAATTCTTAAAAATGTGTCTGGATTTTAAGATTATTTTTAATAATAATAATAATTTAAGATAATTAATATCTAATAACAACTTTTAAGCATTCTTCATATACAATTTGACCCTTAAAATATAGACTCAAAGAGTAAATATTTCCTTGTGGCTATTTATCCTTAGTGTGAGAATGAGAGTGATGAGACACATAATCTCCAAAGTATAAATTTTGATTAATAGTGAAATGTTATAAAGCTTTTCCTTACATATTGTTGAATATGTTCTTTTCAATTTAAATGTTCTTTCAGTTTTCATATTTAATATAGTCTTCATTTATAGCTCTTATGAGCTAATTCTCTTTACTAGTCTTAGTTATATCACTTTTAAAAATTATTTTTGTCAATATGTTTTGTTTTTAGTGAATCATTAAAAATGTTTTAAATGTCTGTTATATGCTAGATATTGTGCTACATCCTAGGGACAGTTCTTACTCCCAAATAGTTTTTATAATCCAGTGGGAAAACGACATACAACCATCCATCCATTCATATTCACTTGTCTTAAATTCTTATATATTTTTAACATCTGACTCAAATTTCTAGCTTCTTTTCTTTTTCAGTTGAATATGTTTTGGACACAACTTCATATATATATATATATATGTATATATGTTATGGCCAGAACTCTAGTACTTGAGATAAGGATTCTTATGAGGTACTAAGTCAGTGGAATTGATGAGACAATGGTTATTTAGTTTAGTATGGTGATTAATGGTTCTTTAGTTCAGTACATATACTTAGTACTTAATACAGTTTCACAAGATTCACATCTATGATAATGTAATTAGAATAGAGCATATAAAGCTGGGACAAACTCATCCAGAGTCAAAGACAGAGAAAACAGAGGGCTGGAGGCTGAAGACTGAAGCACAAGCCCTCAGACTCAGAGACAGATTCATTCACTTCATCTCATACCACTATGGTGGCTGGCCTCCTTCACTTTCCCCACTGAGACCAAGGCTAGTCAAGAAAGCTAGCTGGGCCCTAGGCATGGAAACTAGATTGTGAAGGAGATAATAAAGGATTTGGATTTTAACACCTGGTGGTGATTACTTTGCTGAAAAGAAGGTTGCTCCAGAGACTTCCAGAAAACCAACCAGAACACTACACACACACACATATATATAATATACTACATTTCTAGACTACAAGATGGATAAAATGAAATTCTTAAAGTGGATATGTAAGTATATCCTCACATTTCAGATGGTCATACTATGCCACAGTGCCCTTTTTATGCCTTCTGTTTTCAAGTCATACATTGATTATGAAGAACTGAGAAATATGCTTTTGTCATATTTATATTTTTCATTTTGATCCTTTAATTATTGCTATTACCTAGGAGCTTTCTTTCTGCTAATAATTTATTACATTGCTCAGAGAGAATGGTATAGTAATATCACTAGTCGGTGAAATGTAAAGAGGTATTCTTTGGAAGATCTATTGGAGAACTTGAATTATAATGAAGTATAATATATAGAATATAACACATCTCTATAACATATAATATATGCCAATTAGATGACACAGTGGATAGTATCCTAGGCCTGGAATTGGGAAAACTCAGCTTCCTGAGTTCAAATTTGGCCTCAGATACTTCCTAGCCCTGTGACTCTGAGGAAGTCACTTAAGCCTGTTTGTCTCACTTTCTTTAGCAGTAAAATGAGCTGGAGAAGGAAATGACAAACCACTCCAGTATCTCCACAAAAACTCCAAATAGTTGGATAGTTTTGACTGAACAACATAATATATAGAGAGAATCTTTGATCTGTTGAAGTATGTAATTACATAATCAAGTTCTTGCTCTTTATTTGTAACTGTTCTTTTTGTTATCTTGTGTTTTATTTCATTGTTTATTCTTTCCTAGACTTAGCCTTTTACTATTCATATTATTTTTGGCGGCAGTGGCGGTCATGGGAATAACAACAATATGTATAGTCTTAGTAATTATTGGACTTCCTCCTCCTCTGCTTCTCCCCTAACTTTGTTTTTAAAAGAAGGAAATACACACACACACACACACACACACACACAACTCCCCCCCTCCCACCCACTTCAATTAGATGAATATATAGGAAAGCGAATATTCAGTGTAAAAGATTATATATATGGGAAAAGATTTGATTCAAGTAAAGGCATTTTTTTTCATCATGAGTCCTTTGGATTTGTCTTGATTTAGTCCTTTGGATTCTATTGACTAGAAGTGGTCAAATCTTTAATAATTGATTATTGTTATACCATTGCTGTTACTGGGAAGGATGATCTGGCTGTTCTCACTTCACATTGCACTAATTCACATGGGTCTTTTAAAAAAAAAATGTTTTTTTGTTTTACTACCTCCCTTATCATTTCTTATATACATGGTAGTATTCCCTTACAATCACAACTTGTTTGACATTCACCAGTTGATGATTTCTTATATACATGGTAGTATTCCCTTACAATCACAACTTGTTTAAGCATTCACCAGTTGATGAGTACCCCTTTGGTTTCCAATTCTTTGCCACCAGAAAAGAAGGTGCTATAAATATTTTTGTAATTAAGTCCTTTTTCCTATTTTTTGATCTCTTTGGAGAACAGATCTGATATGGTTGTATTGTTGAATAAATGGACATTCACAGTTTTAAAGTTCCAGGAATGATTGGACCAGGCCACAAATCCACCAATGATTTATTAATGTACCTATTTTTTTTCCTTATTTTTTTTTCCCTGAGGCAATTAGGGTTATAAGTGACTTGCCCAGGATCACACCTAGGAAGTGTTAAGTGTCTGAGACCAGATTTTGAACTCAGGTCCTCCTGACTTCAGGTGTACCTATTTTTGTTATCTTTTTTTCTACTTAGTCCATTCTACTTTTTAAGGAGTTAATTTCTTTGGTGAATTTTTGTGTCTCTTTCACCATTAGGCCAGTTGTAGTTTTTAATGTTATTCTTTAGGGTGTGTGTGTGTGTGTGTGTGTGTCTCCTTCTCTTACCAAGTTGTTAATTTTCTTTATATCACTTCCATCTATTTGTCCTATTTTTCCTCTATTACTCTTAGTTTTTTATTTAATTGTCCCAGGAATTCTTGTTGGACTTGGGTCCAATTTTTTTTTTTCTTTTTTTGAGACTTTGCTTGTAAATATTTTCATATTATTGTCTTTTGAGATTGTCTTTGCTCTTCCTTATCACCATAGTAGCTTTTAATGATCAAGGATTTTTTTTTTTTTTGGGTTGCTTTTGTTGTTTCCTTATTTTTCTAGACTATTTCTTGACTTTTAACTTTATATTATAGTTGAGCTCTATTCATCTGGGGTTGGAAAGGCCAAGCTTCAGGATTTTTGTGCTGCTGTTTTCAGTACTAGTTCTGGGTGGGATCTGCAAGTTTTCAGTGTTTTAAAAGTGGTATAATCAGGGAAAAGGTGTGGTGACTACTTTCTCGATTTGTACTCAGGAATTTACCTAAGAAGGCGCCCTGGCAGACTCTCCTGCAGCTGTAAGTGCTAGTGCCTCTCTTGGTTGTGGAGATGTGCCTAGGGTCCCACTCTTCTGCAGCAACACATACTAGTGTTCCTCTCTTCCTTAGAACTGTCACCAGAGTTCCTGCTTCTTTTGACAGAACACAAGTACTCTTCTCTACCCTGCAACTGTAACCCAGAGCTGCTTATGAACAGATTTACCAGTGAATGACAGCTATATCCAGTTTGGGGGAAAGGTCCTCTGTAAATCTCTTTCTCATCAGTTTTTGGGTTGAGAGTTTTCAAAGCTACTCCTTTTGTCTGGGCTGTTTTCAAGAACTCACTGTTGGTGCTGCTATCACTGCATTTGTGTACACCAGACAAAGTTTTCTCCTCGGTGTCACGGATTTGTAAATTTTTTTAAGCTGAAAAAATGTCTTATTCTGACTCTTTACTTATTGTTGTGCTTTTATTTTTTTTTTGGTTATGTTAGTATTGTTAAAATTTTCAAAACTAAAACTACAGTGGAGGGATTTGGCACCTTCACTTTATCCCTGTATTTGTTAGAAAAGCTTCCAGTATATGTCCCTAGTGTACATTATGCTTACTTTTGGTTTTATCTAGGTACTTTTTGTGACTGCAACATAATCCTTATCTATTATTCCTTATAGCTTTCTTTTTAACCACAAGTGAGTATTACACTTTGTTAAAGCCTTTTTTATGTACCACTGGAGTTTGTGGCTTTAGATGTTTTCATTTTAATATGATTAATGATTATGATTTTGATTATTTTTGTGATGTTAAGCCATCTTTGTGTCTGTTATAAATTTAATTTTGTCATATTGAATGTTTTTTTTTTAATTTATGAACTACTAATTTCTTTGATAGGACTTTATTCAAAACTTTTGAATCCTCATTCCTTAAATTTTCCTGTCTCTCTTTCTGACCCCTTTCTCTTCGATGGCTGTTTCCCTAGGGGTTGGATTTTAAAACTATTTCATTTTCCTCCAATATTTGGCAATTAATATGGTATCTGTCTTGGTCTCTGGCCACAGTTGACATTTAGGGAACAAATTGGACCCATCTGGTTGTCATTCCCCATTGCTTCTGGCAGGCCTGGTGGATGCTCAGCCTCAGTTCCATCTGTTCCTCAGTTTTCTGACTGTGTAGTGTTATAGCACATTATGCTACCACAGTACATTCCCAGTCAGAGAATGCTTCTGGTTTTCTGTAACATAGAGAGTTGCAGGGTCAGGGTTAAGTTATTCTCTAAGCTGTTATTTGGCTAAGCTTTCTAGAACATGGTCATTGATGGGGGAGAGGCTGCTGAGTAAGTTAAGGACAAGGGTTAGTTTTTTCACTGTTATTTTAACATGTTCTTAATCCATTTGGCTTTTTCATGTTTTAGGTCCTAGAAATAGCTGCAATTGCTATCTCCTGTATATAATTCCTATTTTGAAGCGGTTTAGGAGGTTGTCAGGGTTGGAAAATATATCTAGTCTTCCATGTTATTGGTCATGTGCTAGTCTCATATATTATCTAGCGTCACTCTCGACAGATCCACCACTCTAGAATTGTAGCAATTTATGAGACCTGTGAGATCTTTCAAAAAATTTTAAAATTATAAATTCATATCCCAGTCAATTAATTACAAGTGAAACTTTCATGAAACTCTTGAAAAATGTATTAAAAATCCAGATGATTTGATGTCTACTGCTTTTACCTTTCTTTAATCTTCTAATTGTACTTGGAAAAAAGTAATTATGAAAATTGTCATTCTAAAGGAGAATGCTTCCTAGTTCAAAAAGATTTTCCTACTCATCCCACTTTTAAAAGTCCTTCTCTGCCTTGCAATTAACTGTTCTCAAATTAAGATGTCTTTTTCTTACATGTAAAAAATATTTGAAAACAGGTAATTTAGGAAGAACTGTTTTCTGGGGCAGGGAGAGATTGACAGAAATAATTTACTTCCTTGATTTTGTAGTATAGATGTATTGTAAAATTAAGCTTTAAGACAGCACAATATATTTTTTTTATTTTGACATATTGGCCTTGATATATAAAACAAATCTAATTTTCCCATCCATATTTTGTCCAGTATATTCTTTAATTGATTAATATTGCATATATTATGATGATTATGAAATTAGGTTTAGTGAAGGTATTAAAGTACTTTGAAATAATAAATTTTAAAATGGAGGATAATATCAAAACCAAAATATTTTGGGAAATTGTAACTAATTTAGAAATTATTTAAGAAAAAACAGACATATCAAAATAAAAAATTAAGTTGTGCAGTTTTGGCTAAGATATAAAATAATTGGAAAGCCATGTTGAGGTAATAACAAAATATTCATATAAAAATCTAATATTTTGACTAATATTAAAAGAGACTCACATGTCCTTTCCAAGTGGATCAGTGTATTCTGCCCAATCAGGCCTAGAAAGAACCACAGTCTTAGATCACTGTTAAAGCAATTAATTTTTTGCAATCAGATATTTTTACATATCAGTTCAACAAACACTGATTAAGTGCCTACTCTCTGTAAGGTATTATGCTAGGTATTTAAGACACACAGAGAAACAATCCCACCTTCATTTGAGACTGCCTAATGCCAGTTTAATCATTATGATTGCCTGTATTATGAGGCCAAACCCCACCAATGACATCACAAATGCCTCCATGAAAAGCATAGTGAGCCGAAAAAGGGTTGAATGGACCTGTAGCCAATCGAAGAGATTAAGGTTCTTCTGCAGTTGATAGGCTTGCTCTGAAGGAACATATGTCTTCAGATGGCGGGTTGCTGATTTCTTGTGAGATGAGGATAAAGTTATTCCTAAGGGTTATGATCTGCTAGAGGAAATAGGTTAATTGATGGCTTTTCATTGATGTAGTATCTATGTATGCCAATATATGTCTTATGTAATATATACATATTATGTATTATGTACTATATGAGTAATATGATAAAGATATGCATGTACTAAATATTTTTGTAATCTTAATATTTATGTTTTACTAATATTTGATTAATCTATATATTCTTATATGATAGAGAACAATAAATGTATGCTCTATATACATAAATATTCATAGTACATAATGTGTAGATTACATGCTTATATGCTAGGGGTATATATATGAATGTTCTATATGTGTGTATGTCTTATAACATTAATTTACTCCATCATAGGAAGACAGATTCTGAGAAAGGCAGATGCAAAAGGAATCCTTCTGGGATCTAACTTGAAATATTTAGGAGAATATAGCCCCATTTATCTGGAATATAGAGATTGTTCAGGGGAATGTGAAATAAAACTGGAAAAATAGGTAGGAAGTTATTGGTAGAAGACCTTTAAATGTCAAGCTGAGGATTTTATGTTTTATCAAATAGAAGATGGTGAGCCTTTAGAAATTTGAGAACAGGAGTGATATGTCTTAAACTTACTCCTTAAAATGAGTTTTTAAAAGTCATATATGGAGAGTAGATTTGGAGAGAAATTTAAGTTATAACAATAGTCTTAAGAGATGTTGAGGGACTTTCTGTGAGGATGGCTTATGTGAACATTATTCAGAACTGTGATTCAGAACAAGCTTGACAGAAATAAATTTATTAAATTAAATTAAAATATCTTCTTAGAGAAATCCAAAGTAGAATACCACCCAGCTTGAAAATTTAATCTGTGGCATTTTTAAACTTACAATTTATAAGATTCAAAACAAGCACAAAATTCCATATTCAATATTAGACAAAGATACAAAGTATATGTAACCATTTTTGATTCATCGAAAACCGAAACAGTAATGCCAAATTTTTCACTTCCTTTTAAGCCACTTTTTCTTTCTTTTTTTTTTTTTATTGAAGCTTTTTATTTCAAAACCTGAAAGAGTAATTTTTCAATTTTTCTATAGATTTCACCTGTTCAAAGATAAACTCAAAGCTGAACTAGAGATACTTCTGTTAATTGAATTAAAATACATTCTTGCTTTTACTCATTGTTTAGGGGAAAATTCTTTTCTAAGGTGATGGTATCATATTCCCTTCATCATTTTTGCTACCATAAAACAAATTACCACAAATATTTTTGTATATCGTTAAGGTGTGTTTGATTTAGGACATATCCTTTCCTTAATCTCTTTTCCCTTTTGTCTTTGCTTTCATTGTTGAGTGAAATGCTTTCATCTGCCATTCTCAGAATCTGTCTTCCCGTGATAGAGTCCCATCACTGTGCTTAAGAGTTACATCTGCTGTTTCTCCCCTAAAATAATGATGTATTATACTTATCTGTATACATGTCTTATTGCCACCAATGTGAATTTCTGTACCTCACTGTGTTTAATTGAATTCATAATTTATGAAATTATGAAGTGGGCATAGGCATTGGTTCTTTGAATATCAAAAACTAGATTACTATAGTCATTGACTATTTTGTCTTGTGAACCTAACCAACTGATCAACTACTTTATTTCATAGCCAGTACCAAATGGTTTGATGACCACTGCTTCATAATATAGTTTTAGGGCTGATACAATTAGGCCATTTTCTTTTGCATTTGTTTTTTTCAATAATTACCTTGAAATTCTTGACCTTTTGTTTGTTATTCCAGATGAATTTTATTATTTTTTCTGTGTAAAATAATTTCTTGGCAGTTTGATTTTCATGGCACTGAATAAGTAGATTAAGTAGAATTGTCATTTTTAATATATGTGCTTCACCTACTCATGGGCACTTGATATTCTTCCTTCCATTTGTTTAGATCTAACTTTGTGTGAAAAATGTTTTGTAATTGTGTTCATATAGTTCCTGGCTTTGTCTTGGCAGGTAGACTCCCAAATATTTTATATCTACTGTTATAAAAATATTGTGTTATATATATACCGTTATAAAAATATTTTAAATGGGATTTTTCTTTGTCTATTGTTACTGGACTTGGTAATATACAGAAATGCCAACTTTGCTAAAGTTATGTTTTTAGTAGTTTTTTAGTTGATTCTATAGGATTCTGTCATTATACATCAGGTCATCTGCAGTGATGATTTTGTTTCCTCTCCATCTACTCTTAATTCCTTCAATTTTTTTTTCTCCTCTTACTGCTAAAGCTAACATTTTTAGTGCAATTTTGAATAGTAAAAAATACTATTATTTAGATAGTGGGAATCCTTATTTCACCCCTGATCTTATTGGGAATGCTTCTTGTTTATTCCTATTAGATGTAATGCTTGCTGATGGTTTTAGATAGATGCTGCTTATCATGTTGAGGAAAACTCTATTCCTGGCCTCATTAGTGTTTTTAATAGGAATGGGTATTGTTAAATGTTTTTTTTCTGCATCATTTAGCTAATTATATGAATTCTGTAAGTTTGGTTATTAATATAGTCAATTATGCTGATAGTTTTCATGATACTGAACCAGCTCTGCATTTCTGGTATAAATTCTACTTGGTCATAGTGTATTATCCAAGAAACAAGTTGCTGTAATCTCTTTACTAATATTTTAAGTTTTTGCATCATTGTTTATTAGGGAAATTGGTTTATAATTTTCTTTTTCTGTTTTGATCTTACTTGGTTTAGTTCTCAGCACCATATCTATGTCATTAAAGGAATTTGGTGGGACTTCTCTTCCCCAATTTTTCTGAATAGTTTATTCTATTTATTATATCTATTTATATTATTATAGGCATTGATTGCTCTTTAAATAATTGGTAGAATTCACTTATAAATTCATCTAGTCCTTGAGATTTTTTTCTTAGAAAGTTCATTAGTGACTTGTTCAATTTCTTTTTCTAAAATGAGACTTAAGTAATTTATTTCTCTTCTATTAGTCTGGGCAATCTGTATTTTTATAAATATTATTCATTTAACTTAGATTAGAAGATTTATTGGCATACAATTGGGTAAAATAGCTTCTAATTATTGCTTTAATTTGCTTTTCATTAGTGGTAAATTTACCATTTTAATTTTTTATACTGGTAATTTTGTTTTTTTTTCCCTTTTTCTAATCAAATTAACCAAGGTTTATCTATTTTGTTGGGGTTTGTTTATTAGTTCAATAATTTTCTTACTTTCAGTTTTCTTAATCTCTTAGTTTTTTCACAATTTTGAATTTGGTTTTTAATTGGGGGGGTTAATTTGTTCTTTTTCTAGCTTTCTTAATTGCATGCCCAATTCATTATTGATTGTTTCCATGATTTGTTTGACCCACTAATTAGATTTGTTAGTTTGCAATAATTATTTAAACTATTTTCCCATGGTCCTTTATTACACATAATTTTTATTGGATCATGAATTGAGAAGGATGCCTTTACTATTTCTGTCTTTCTATTTCATTATGAAGTTTTTATTCTCTAATACATGGTCAATTTTTGTGTAGGAGCCATGCACTGCTGACAAAAAGGTATATTCCTTTTTATCCCCATTCAGTTTTCTCTATCATACCTAACTTTTAAAAAATTCTGTTGACCATCTTAACTTCTTTCTTGTTTATTTTATGGTTAGATTTATCTAGTTTTGAAAAAGAGATGTTGAGATCCCCCACCAATATAGTTTTGTTGTCTATTTCTTTTCGCAGTTCACTTAATTTCTCTAAGAATTTGGATGCTAAACCATTTGGTGTATATGTGTTTAGTAATGATATTTCATTATCTATGATACCGTTTAGCAAGAAGTAGTTTCCTTAAATCTTTTAAATAGATCTTTTTTTTTTTTTTGGTTTTGTTTTGGTTTTTTGCTTTTGCTTGTTCTGAGATTAGGATCCACTACTCCTTTTTTTATTATTATTATTATTATTATAGCTTTTTGTTTACAAGACATATGCATGGTTAATTTTTCAGCATTGACCCTTGCAAAAACCTTCTGTTCCAAGTTTTCCCTTCTTTCCCCTCAGCTCCTCCCCTAGATGGCAGGTAGACAAATACATGCTAAATATGTTCAAGTATATGTTAAATGCAATATATGTATACATATTTATACAGTTATCTTGCTGCACAAGAAAAATTGGATTTAGAAAGAAGGTAAAAATAACCTGAGAAGGAAAACAAAAATGCAAGTGGACAATAACAGGAGGAGTGGAAATGCTATATTGTGGTCCACACTCATTTTCCATAGTTCTTTCGCTGACTACCCCTTCAAAATTTTTTTACATCAGCTGAAGTGTAATAAATTCTGCTTCAGCCTTATACCTTAACTATGTATGTGTATCTCTGCTTCAAATGGATTTCTTGTGAGCTAGAAATTGTAGGATTCTGGTTTTTAATCCAGTCTCTATCTGCTTCTGTTTCATGGCAGAATTTATCCCATTTCCATTTACAATTAAGATTACTAATTCTGCTATTCTCCAATTGATGGGCATCTACTCATTTTCCAGTTCTTTGCTATCACAAAAAGTACTGCAAGAAACAATTTTGTACACGTGGGACCTTTTCTCTCCTTTATGATTGCCTTGGAATACAGATCCCCATCTGTGGGTCAAAAGGTATGAACAATTTGATAACCCTTTGCGCATAGTTTGATTGATCTCCAGAATATTGGATCATTTCACAATTCCACCAACAGTGCGTTTGTACCCCAGTTTTTTCCACATCTCCTCCAACATATATCATTGTTTTTTCCTGTCATCTTAGGTATGAGGTGGAACCTCAAGAGTTGTTTTAATTATTTGCATTTCTCTAATCAGTAGTGATTTAGAGCATTTTTTCATACGATTGTAGATGACTTTGATTCTTCATCTGAAAATTGTCTTTTCATATCCTTCGACCATTTATCAATTGGGAAATGACTTGTATTTTTTTTTTTAAATAAGTTTTTATTTGACAGAACCCATGGCAGGGTAATTTTTTACATTTTCCCCTTGCACTCACTTTTGTTGTGATTTTTCCCCTCCCTCCCTCTACCACCTCCCCCAGATGGCAAGCAGTCCTATACATGTTAAATAGGTTTACAGTATATCCTAGATACAATATATGTGTGCAGAACTGAACAGTTCTCTTGTTGCATAGGGAGAATTGAATTCAGAAGGTACAAATAACCCGGGAAGAAAAACAAAAATGCAAACAGTTTATATTCATTTCCCAGTGTTCTTTCTTTGGATGTAGCTACTTCTGTCCATCCTTGATCAATTGAAACTGAGTTAGATCTCTTTGTCGAAGAAATCCACTTCTGTCAGAATACATTCTCATATGTATTGTTTTTGAGGTATATAATGATCTCCTGGTTCTGCTCATTTCACTTAGCATCAGTTCATGTAAGTCTTGCCAATCCTTTCTGTATTCATCCTGCTGGTCATTTCTTACAGAATAACATTCCATAACATTCATATACCACAATTTACTCAACCATTCTCCAATTGATGGGCATCCATTCATTTTCCAGCTTCTAGCTACTATAAACAGGGCTACCACAAACATTTTGACACATACAGGTCCCTTTCCCTTCTTTAGTCTCTCTTTGGGGTATAAGCCCAGTAGAAACACTGCTGGATCAAAGGGTATGCACAGTTTGATAACTTTTTGAACATAGTTCCAAATTGCTCTCCAGAATGGCTGGATGTGTTCACAATTCCACCAACAATGTATCAGTGTCCCTATTTTCCCACATCCCCTCCAACACTCCGCATTATCTTTCCCTGTCATTCTAGCCAATCTGACAGGTGTGTAGTGGTATCTCAGAGTTGTCTTAATTTGCATTTCTCTGATTAATAATGATTTGGAGCATCTTTTCATATGGCTAGAAATAGTTTCAATTTCTTCATCTGAGATTGTCTGTTCATATCCTTTGACCATTTATCAACTGGAGAATTCTTGATTTCTTATAAATTAGAGTCAATTCTCTATATATTTTGGAAATTAGACTTTTATCCGAAACACTGTCTGTAAAGATTCTTTCCCAGCTTTGTATTTCCCCTTTAATCTTGTTTCTGTTGGTTTTGTTTGTGCAACCCCTTTTTAATTTAATGTAATCAAAGTTGTCCATTTTAACTTTAACAATGCTCTCCATTTCTTTTTTGGTTA
This sequence comes from Sarcophilus harrisii, assembly GCF_902635505.1. Taxonomy (NCBI): domain Eukaryota; kingdom Metazoa; phylum Chordata; class Mammalia; order Dasyuromorphia; family Dasyuridae; genus Sarcophilus; species Sarcophilus harrisii. Next base: position 218,107,316 of record NC_045429.1, read on the forward strand.
TAAATTCCTCCCTTTTCCATAGATCTGATAGGTAAATCATCCCTTGCTCTCCCATTTTGTTTATGGCATCATCCTTTATAATCAAATTATGTACCCATTTTGACCTTATTTTGGTATTTCAATTAATTTTACTAATTCTGCATTTCCTGCCATCCTATTTTTCTCAAGTTATACTTTTTCTCTCTCCTTTCACTCTTTCCCTTCTCACCAATATATTGCTTATGACGACCACCTCCCTTAATCTGTCCTCGTTTTTTTTTTTTTTTTTTTTGTTCCCCTCTCCTTTTATTTCTGCCCTCTCTTTTATTAGCCTCCTGTTTTCTTTTCCCTTTCCCCTCCTACTACCCTATAGGATGTGACAAGTTTCTGTATCAAACTATATATGTTATTCCCTCTTTGAGCCAATCCTGATGACATTAAGGTTCAAACAATGCTCATCTCCCCTCCTTTCTTTGGGATTTACATTATTATAGGATTATAATTATATTAATTGTAGTGGCTCTCACATAGATTGAAGTTGTTGTCAATCAATATTGGAAGCCAGAGATGTCCTGTAGTTCTTGATCTATTATAGACAGTTCTTGCTTTATGTAAATTTGCATCACGCAGATTCGGCCTGTTTTGAATGTTGTTGATTCTAAATTTGGCTTTTTTTCATTTGGGGGAGAGGAGTTGTTGGTACAGTATAGTAAGGATGTGCCACAATTTTAGTTGTAGCAGCCTACTTCATGATTTGATCAATATGAAAGAGAAATTGGTGTTACAAGATTTAAAAAATTGTTCTGGTATTATTACAATATGTTCAATTGATTTTCATTCAATTACATGCAGTTCTTTTATGCTTAAATTATATTTTATCCAAAGGTTTGTGTGTGTGTTCAAAGCTTAATTTATATGTTTTTCTTTGAATGTAATGAAAAAATTTTGTATATAGCTTTTCTTTTTCTTTAAATGTTATAATTAAAAATAAAATTTCATGTAATCAGTCTAATGACCACTTTAGTATGTTGTCTATTAGATTTCCTAAAATTATTCAAGCAATTACCATTTAAAATATTTTCTAATTTTTATAGAAGCTACAATTTTGCTAGAATTGATGAGTTTTTCCAAATTACTAAGTATTCATCAATAGTATACCCATTTTAATATAGTGAAACAAAAACTGAGTGACTTGGTTGATAATGAGAAATGAAACCTTTCACCTCATGATTCCTGATTCAGATATTTTCTATGTAGAAATTAGAAAATCATTGACCACTTGACAGCTGTTTAGTGGCTTGTAGTTTATAAAATTATTGGCTTTGGTTCAGTTTTTAGTGGGCAGGTGTTCTATTCACATTTTTCATCCATGACCTAATTGTAAAAACAACCATATATACAGAGATAGATGGGTTTAGAGAAGCCTCTCTGGTCCCATTTGGTTTTTTATTATTTTTTTTTAAAAAAAGGATCTTATAATCAGAAATGCTGGAAGAAGTCATTTTAGACTAGGATTAAGGTATACACAAGGGTTTTTGTGGAATAGCTCTTATTTTTGTTTGCTGACCTAATGTTACTTATAGACAAACTGAGATTGTTTCTCTTACTAAGGAAGCATATGGACTTTTGGTTCTGTTTAAATTTACTTTATAATAAATAAACATTTACTATTAGAATTTTGATTTAGATAAACATATTTAGGCAAAATATATTTGTTTATTTATCCATCCTAACTTCCTTTAGTTGGGTCACTGAAAGTATTGTTAACACCTGCACATTTGAACCAAGGGAAAAATGGGCTTTAACATCATCTTTCAAATTTTGTTTTGGTCACTTTTAAAATTTCCAAGTAGTCTTTATAAGTTGTTAAGTTTGAAAAGCTAATCAGATTCTTATTAGAGGTAATTGGACAATTACTCATTTCTGATTTATGAAGGTATAATCCTACCTAATTATTTAATTGCTATTAAAAAAAATAAAACAAAACACCAAATTCTCCCTTGATATTTTGAAACTCAGTATGGTACTTAATTTTAAAATTATTCAAGTGCATCTCCCATCAAATTCATATTTAGTCAGAAAGATATTAGACAGTAATACAACATCATGAAAAACATGTTAGTTCTTATGTCAAGAAGACCTGGGATCAGATTGTACCTTTTATGCTTATTAGCTCTGCATCATCCTCTGAGTTTCCATTTCTTCATTTGTAAAAACGAAGGAGTTGGTACTCTTTGGCTTTAATTAAACCCCAATTATTATTTTTTCTGACTAAATATGAATTTGGTGGGATGCATTTTTTCCCCAATACTCTTTCCTGAGCTACCACACACTAAGATATTGTAGAACTTTGCCATTTCTATCTTCAGTTCATTTGATGGATGAGGAATTGGATATTTATAGTAAGATATTCTGTAACTATTGCAAACTCAACATATACAAAACAGAAATCAGATTTTCCACTTCACCCGCAAACTTACTTCTTACTCTTCTTTATGTTACTATTTCTTTGAAGGGAATGGACATCCTTATAATCACCAGAGTTTACTAACTGAGTCATCTTTCAATTTTTTTCACTCTCACCCATTACTATATTTTTCATATGTTGTTTCCTTTTGGTGTCCAGAAGGCATTTAATTTTTGGTTTTATAAGTGCGTTTGGTAAATAGCAAACTATTAATAAATGTGTATTAAATACAATTGAATTATTTTTGTTACTTATTTTTTCTGGCAAATTTAGACATAACTTAATTTTAAACGATCCATTTGTTTAATCTATTTCTCAAATACCAAATTTATTTATAGAGGTAGCATGGCATAACTGAAAGTGCATTTAACAAATGCCCCTTTTGGCCATGTCCAAAAACGGTTCTCATTTTGCATGGTAACTTTCATCTCATAGGAGGTGGATAATAAACATTTCTCACCAACAATCTTTAAGAATTGTGATTACTCAATTTATGGGGATAAAAGTTCTTAAATATTTCAGTTTTTTTTTTTTTTTTTTTTTTAACAAGGTGATTGGTGTCCTCCTAATACTGCTCACTTCAACTCTGTATCATTTCATATGTATATGTCTTATCTGGTTTTTTTGAAACTATATCCCTTTTGTCATCTCTTCTGACTCAAGTTTTCCATTACATTTACATACCATATTACATACCAATTCCTTCATTGATGGGCACCCAGTTTCCTTATTCTTTGATATCTTTGGAGTTTGAACCCATTTGTGGTTTTAGTAGGTTAAAGGTATACACAGCCTATTCCCTTTTGGTGTACTATTATCTTTCATTCAGTATTTTATTAATAATAACATCAGTTCCCTTTTTTATATATTAGAATTCTTCAAAAACTCTAATTTTGCTTTCCTCATTTTGTTTTTCACGTGAAGCTTTTTTCACTTGTTCATTTTTACTTGGAGTATTCAGCTTAGTTATTGCAATATCTTTTTTTTCTTTTTGTATTTCTATTGTATTTTGTTATTGTTGTTGTTGTAACTTGGTCATTTTGGTTATATTGGATTCTGCATGACTTTATTTGGGATCTTCTTGACAAAGATATTGTAGTACTTTGCCTTTTTCCCCCAGTTCATTTTACAGATGAGGAACTGAGGCAAATAGGTTAAGTGATTTGCCCAGGGTTACACAGCTGGTAAGTGTTTGGGGCCAATTTTGAGTTCAGGTGTTCCTACTCCAGGTCTGTGCTCTATCCAATGTACTACATACTTTCCCTGAATTCTTTGACTCCTTTTAAATTTTTTTATCCTTTATTTTATTTCTTTCTAGGTTTTCTTTTTTTGGAATATTTCATTCTCTTTTTGTCAGTTTTTCTTTATCTCTCTATAACCTTTGACAATGTCGATCAACCTCTTCTTGATATTCTTTTCTCTCTTAATTTTCTGACATTGCTCTCTCTTGGTTCTTCTCTTATTTGATCTTAGATTCCTTTGCTAAATTTTCACCCAGATTATTCTCATTTACCTTATATTTTTCCTAAGACTCTTTGCAGTCACTTGTCTGTTCTTTCTGCATTCCTTTACTTGGTGATATTGTCATTGTTCATGGAATCAATTATCATTTTTACATACATAATTCTCAGATTTTTTTGTCCAATCCTCACCTCTTTCTAGCCCCTTTTATCTTGTTTCTCCAACTTTCTATTGGACATCTTGAACTGGATATCTGTAGACATATTAAACTAAAAATGTCCTAAACTAACTTGTGTCTTTCTTCCTGTGAGAAATGCTAAAAAGTTGAGTTTTCACAGTGTAGCAAGCTTAAGAGAGTGTGGGATTGTAATATTCTTCTCTAAAATAATAATGTTTTCTGGGAGCAGGTTTCTTGGGGGGCTTTTGGGAGCAGCCTTCCTTTCAGTTCGTAATCACAAGTGCAGCCAGGGATTAAAGTCCAAATCCTTTATTGTCTCCTTCAAAGTCTTATCTCCTTCACTTGGGGCTTGGCTAGTTTTCTGGAGGCTTTCTGGATCTTGTCCACAGGACAGCCTGCCACCACTTCTCTGTCTTCTTTAGTTCTGCCGGACTGCCTTCTCTGGCTTCTGAATCTCCTCAACTTCCAAAGGTTTGTGCTTGAGCCTCCAGCCACAACAAAGGTGGATGATGGAATGAATCTGTCTCAGCCTCAGAAAGCTTCTAGTGTACTTATCCTCTCTGGCTTTGACAGCTCCTCTGTATATGTTCCACACTGAGTATACACCAATTATTATATCACTAGGAATCATTATTTGTTGTAGGATTAAATCAATGCTAAACTAGATTTAACCATTGTCTCCTCAATTCCACTTAGTACCTTCTTTCAAGTTCTGGCCCATAACATCTCCTTGTAGGTTCAGATCAATCATACTGAACCATGTTAATTTAGATAATTATTGTCTCTATCAATTCCACTGTCTTAGTACCTTGTAAGAATTCTAACATGGGATAATGGGTACCACTTGACTAAGAGGTTTTCAGAATGTGAGAGGTTAAGGAAGATTTAAGATTCACAGAACAATTAAATTTCAGTAGAAGCCTTGAGCAAACAAAGAATTGGGGGAAAGGAGGACTAGGAAAGCACAGATGGATTCAGCAATCAGAAATAATCTTGTGGTTTTGAGAAAACCCACCAATTTAAGATAATAGCTGATCCAGTCCAAACTACTTTGGGTCAGTAATGTGATTCAACCAAACCATTACTGTGCCTGCTTAATAGGCGATTGAATATTAAACAACACATCCCATAAGAGGAATTTCCCACCATTTTTGAACATGGAATGTATGATGGGCTGGGGGGGGGTCATATTTTATACCTATTTTGGGGAAACATGTAATGAACATATCAGAAAGATTGTAACCTTGAAGAAACTGATCAATCCATTCTCTAAAGGGTGGAGCTGTGTCACACTACCAAGTATAAAGGTTCTCCCACTTCTGTGTTCAACGATCCCTCTTCCCGAAAAGGAGTGGGGCCTGTTTCTGGCAAGAAATGTTAAGATGGTTTTAAAAAGATTTTTCTTTATTAAATTTTCCTTTGATACTTGACTTTGTGTCCAATGTATTTCTAACATCCCTAAAACTTTTGCTCTTTCATACTGCCCTTTTACTTTTGGAGGAGCTTCTGTCTTCCCAGACCTCCAGACTTACAATCTAGATGATATCCTTGACTTCTCACTCTCATTTCATACTGTCAATCATTTGCTAAGTCAGTTTGTATTTATATCTTCTTCTAACACATGCCCTTGTCCTGTTTATTGGATATCAATCAGTTTATTCTCTATTCAGCTGTCTAATTCATCTTACTGAAACACAGAAAATTTCATCCTTGTAATAATTAACTCTACTGATTTTATCTCTGGCATCAAATATAAAATCCTCATTTTTCTTTTAAAACTCTTCCTAACTTGACTCTTTCATGTCTTTACAATTATTTTTAAAATATATATTACTTGTCCTCATAGCTTGTATAATCCATTGATACTAGTTTCCTTGCTGATCCTCTAATAAGATACATGATATCCTGACTTCCCACCAGGCTATACTCTTTAGGACTTCATCATGTCTCCAGGAATCTCATGTTTACCTCAGCCTTATTACTCATATCTCATTGATATTTTCTAACCTTGGTACTTTCCTGATTGGAGAATAGAGCAGTAGTGAGTTCCTCTTAAAAACTCCATTTAAGGAAGGTATCCAAACTAGTTAACTCTTTATATCCCACCCAGCTGCACTCTTTTGGAATTATCCATTTTGCTCTTGGCATTGAGTATTTTACCTTCCTGCTTTTCTGGTTCCTTTTGTGTGTTGTCTTTCCCCATTGGATTGCAAGATCCTTGAAAGCAGAGATGTCTATTTTATATTTGTCCTTAGGATTTAACAATTTCTTAATGTTTATTGATTGACAGGATATTTTACTAGCTGTGCCCTCCATGTCTTGAACTTTCTCCTTCCTTATCTAGCTTTTTGTCTTTCCTGGCTTCTTTCACATCTTTGCTGAAGTCCTACCTTTTGCAAGAAGCCTTTCTTAATCCCCCTTAATCTTAGTGTCTTCCCTCTTTGATTATAATTTGTGTTCCCCTTATGTCTCTCCTTGTTTCTCTGAGGTCTTAAATATTGATCATTCCTTATGGATCAGTAACATTTCATTATAGTCACAATTTGGTTATCTTTTCTCCAAAGATGGACAGACAACTCCTTTATTTCAAATTCTTTACTATTTAAAAAAAAAGTGCTGCAGTGAATATTTTTAGTTTAGGTTTCTGCCAAAGCCCCACCTTCTACAAGAAGCCCTTCTTCATTTTGATGCCTTCCCTTTGAAATTTTCTTCAATTTTTTTTATATATGTCTTATTTATACCTAGTAGTTTGCATTTTGTATCTCCTACTAGACTGTGAACTTGAGTGGGAACTTTTTCTGCTCTTTCTTTGTGCACTAAAGTACCTTGAACTTAATATATGCTTTAATGAATGCTCTTTGACTTGTTGACATCACAAGTGAGGCCTTCTTGCCTTCCACATTGAGCTTTTTATACTGCAGTTCTCTTCTTTTCATAATAGCTTTCAGTTACAGGATTTGGCACTAATGACTGATTTAGCACTCATCCTACTATAATTCATTTGTATGATTCAAAGATAAAAATCCATATTCTTGACATTTGAAATTCTTCAAAGTCTTCATTTTGTTTGGTTTTCTCACTCTTGCTCCTTTCTCTCTGTTCACTACCAGGTATCTTCTCAGTAACATGTTATCTTTGTTATCTTTATATCTTATAATGGAAAGATTGAACCTGGTTAGGAAAATCTGAGGGAAAAAAAATCCTGCTCCAAATACTAGCTGAGTGACCATGGACATGTGACTTAACTTTTCTGTGCCTCACTCTGCTTATGTGTAGAGTGAGAAGACTGAGTTTTATGATTTACAAGGTTCTAGTTCTGAATTTATGGTATTTGATGCAAAGATTCTCTCTCCATTCACCAAATCAATGGTTTCCCTTCTTATAATTTCTGCATTGATTTTTTTTTTTTTGCACAAAAGCTTTTTATTTTGTTTTTGAATTGTTTATTTTATTTGCTTTTGATTGCCTTTGTACATTTTTTAATTAAAAATTTTTCTCCTTGCAGTTTTGAAAGTTTGATTTCTGTGAAACAGTAGGCTACTTATTTTCAGTTGTTCTTGATTTTTACTTTTATAGCCTCTTTCTCTGATATACTTTTTATATGTCTTTTAATCAGTTACCAAATAATTGTTCTTTTGGTACAGACATAAGATTTTATTTTTAGGGCCTGAAAGGGAATGGCAGAGGAAACTTCCATCATTACTCAAATCATTGCCTGCTTTGCAATTTAAAGTGACTTGTTCATTGTCATATTGCTATTCAAAAGCTGGACTTGAATTTATATTTTCCTAATGCTGAAGCCTGTTCTTTATCTATTATTCCCCTTGGTGGTTTTTTTTAACCAAATTATTGCTTGATGAAATAATTTATTGTCTGATAATGTATCTTTTTTTCATTAATTTGCTTGAAATGTTTGATCTTTTCTTCAAATGAATTTATTATTTTGTATTATATATTATTTTATGCTAATTTGACATATGTTAAGTATCTGTCACTTTTATTGTATTGTTTATTGAATCTAGTCATATCGTTTGTTTTTTCTTAGGATTAGCAAAGTAATATAATCAAACTTAGTTTTTAATATTTATGTTTGTCAAGAATACTTGATTTTTTTTTTTTTTAAACAGCTTCTTGAAGGAAGTTTTGCTAGAGAAGTCAGTCATGAAGTAGATGGACTTATTTTTCAGCCTATAGGGGTAAGTTGAAATATATATTATTAAAGTGTTTGCTTTTCTCATAATTTTTTAAGACTAAAAGTTCACAATGCTATATAATCATTTTTGCTGTATGTATGGTAAAAATTACTATGATTAGAATTTATTCTCTAAACAATTATTTGAAGGTACTTTGCCTTATAAGGCTTGCTTTTTTAGTGAAGAAATATCCTTATAAACCATGACAGAGCCAGTCATAAGGTTGGGCTGGTTTGTTTTCTGCTAATATATTGTATTTCATTTGGTACTGACCCTGTCTTTCACAGTCCTCTGCTTTCCGTCTCTTCTCCATGCCATGACTTGTTTAATTCTGCTTTCGGGTCAGGTATATCAAACTCAGTAACTGGTTTTATTATATACCAGAGGTTCTTAATCTTTTTTTATGTCAATGTACAGACCTCTTGGGCAATTTGGTGAAATCTATATATCCCTTATCAGAATAATGTTCTTAAATGTATTAAATAAAATACTTGGGATTACAAGTGGAATAATCATTTATACTAAAATACAATTTAAAAAGGGAAAAAAAAGAAGGCTTATGGACATTAAGGATAGACTGAAGTGACTTTGGAGCCTGGTCCTGAAATTTTTTAGTCTGGGTCATTGCTCTTAATATGCCATTTGTATTTTATTTAAGCATATTTAAAATATGTATTTATTGTAGCATTAATAAGACTATAATCAGTATAACATGATATGATGTATGAATATCAACTGAGTTAAGTATTCAATGTTTCAGTATTTCAAATATATGTGATTTATAAGTATATTAGTATTTTTTTGTCAATGTAGATTTTATTCCACTATTAGTCTTCATGAATGTCTGTAGCCACAAAATTCTTCATTTAGTAGCTACATGTCTAGTGATGGCTCTCTCTAATTAGCTACAGATTCTCAATGCAAAACAGATTGCTTGGACTATACTGGAAATTTAAACTGTCTGCACTGTGCTTGTATTCGGTTATATTTACATCATCAAAATATTAATTGGAGTGAGGTGAATTCCTTTAAGAAATGGAGACGAGAACTCACCCATGATCTCAACGATAGATCCTGGGAATTTCAGCACATTGATTTTAATGTACTTGTTCATGATTACTGTTGGAATCTTTACAAAGTCTTAAGACATTTCTTTACAAAGTCTTAAGACATTGGAGTTGATTTGATCTTAGAAGAAGATATTTTGGGCCAGAACTTGAAACTAGGTACTAAGTGGAACTGATTGAACAATGCTTGTGTTCACACCTTTAGAGAGCTCATAAGTATCTAAGTACTCAATGGAGTTCACAGTGTAGGGCTTAGTCCGAATTCACACCTCCCTTGAAGTTCTTAGGGCCAGAGAGCACTCTGGGAGATAACCCAGAATCTCTCTCCCTCCAGAAGGTGGAGTTTACTTTTGGGAGATCACATAAATATAGGGAGCTTTTGAAACTTGAACTTACTTCTTCTGGTGGAACTGACTGGAGGTACAGAGAGATTCATTGCATCTTCCAACTTGGTGCTGGCTGGAGGCTGAAGAAAGCAGAGGCAGAAGCCAAGGACAAAGCTGCAAGATCTCTTGGAGACAGGCAGAGAGATAGGCCTCAACTAACCGGGCTAATTTGGAAGGAGAAATAAACGTTTGCATTTTTACCAGCTGGCTGCAATAAATGGAGTAAATTATTTATTTCAACTGAGACTAAGGCTGCCTCCAAGAAAACCTTCACAGAAAACCTTCACAGATAACAGTGTTAATAAATATTTGAGGCAGGATTTGAAACCATTTTAATGTCTATTTCTAACTCCAAACCTATGCATTCATTATGCTTCAGCTAACTTTGCTTTCTTTACTAAATAAGGAAGAGAATCCTTTATTTCCAAACCAGGAAAAAAATTTTTTGTGGATTGAAAAAATGGATTGTCAAAATGGCTTTTTTTAACTTTTCTTTGTCATGAAATTTTAGTGTAGCTACCCTAAGTTTTCCATTTATAATGTGGCAGTTTTACAAGGCAATGTAGTATTCATAAATTTGTCACAAGAGAGGAATACTTCCTTCCTTTTCTCCCATTTCCACATAAATCTAGTGGCTGGTGCTTTAATGTGAAGGAATCATTAGCATACATTTATAGCTATTTTAAGTTTTTTTTTCCTTCAATTTTCCTGTATTCCCTTGAGTTAAAATTTAGTAAGCCTTCAGAAGATAAATTTTATAATTCTTATCTCAATCTGAGTTTACTCTTCCATGGTTTAGAAACTAATTGCATCATATTAAATTGAGTAAGGATTGAGTTGATATGAACTCCAGGATTAACTTTTTACTTAGTGGTTACCTTTACTGTCTCATTAGTGTATTCCTGTGCTTTGTCCTGAGTCATTTTCAAGGTACACAGTGATTGGAAATAGAGAAGGCTAAGTGAAATATAGTCACCTGAAAGATTCTGTTGTTTTCAAACATTGATAATTCTGTCTCCTTTTTGGCAAATGAACTTAAATATATATTGGCTCCAAATTGAATTTTCTCTTGCAAATAGTGTTTTCCTTTACTCGTGTGTGTGTGTGTGTGTGTGTGTGTGTGTGTGTGTGTGTGTGTGTAGCTGATGGAAAAAAAAGAATAGCTAGCTGATATATCACTTACGTGAGATAACTTGTTTTAGGTGATGCATTTTTGCATTAATGTGTCTGGATATAAATGCTTTCAATGAAATAATTTATATAACAGACTAAAGGAAGATCCCTTTTAGAATCCTTTGTTATTAATTTTTACATTCTGGAGAATCAGCATTGTAACATGAAAAATTATGAAGTGTGTCACTTTATAAATCACTGTATCCTCAAGTGAACTTCTACTGAATATTGGTGTATGGTATAGATATTCAGTTAGCAAGATTAAGTGATAGTAATATTTCCTCCACATATTATGGATATTTAATTAAATAAATAAAAAACCTCAATAGACTTTTATTATATTTAAAATAGGTAGTTTAAGTCTGGTGCTGTCATAGGAATTATGGAATAGAGCATGCACTTTCAGATGGACACTATATTGTTTGTTTTACTTAGATATTTCTGTTACAAGAGATCTTTCATGGAATTGAGGTAGTTTATAAATGTTTGTAATAAAAAACAATGCATAGTGATAGAACCTCGAATTTTAAAAAAAGAAAAAAAGAAGTGAGGCTCAAGCTTAATCATATTATTTATATATGCTAGAGCCTCCTTGGGAATGAGATTTTCATGACAAGAAGAGTTAAATTCTGATAGTTGAATAGAAATTAACCTAGTTCCTTCTCCAGATCATGCTTTCATGAAGTTGATGATGATATTTAGTGTTCTGCTGTACATATTTTTCCCCTTTAAATATATGAAGTTTTAGAAATGTAAACTTTTTTTTTTTTCCTGGGCTGTGGAAAGATCCAGGCTGAGTCAGCTGTAGAAGGCACAGATTCTGCTATTACTAATTTTCTACATCTTCATGTCATCTTCAAGAGAAATTATTACTTGTTAGTCATGTTTATTATTAAGCACCTATATATTGTTCCAGGCACTGCTCTATTTGCTAGGGATAAAAAGAAATGTAAAAGATAGTTTCTGCTCTCAAAGAGCCCACAGTCTAACAATGGAGGCAAACTATATAATTATGTACAAACTATATACAGGAAAAATTGGAAATAATCAACAGAGGGAAAGCATTAGAATTAAAAGGGATCAGGAAAGGTTACTTGCATAAGATGGGATTTCAACTATGACTTAAGTGAATCCAGGAAGCAGAAATGAGAAGGGAGAAAATCCTAGGTATGAGATAACCAGTGGAAATACTTGGCGTTGAGAGAGAGAGAGCATGGAGGCTAGTATTACTGGATGAAAGACTAAGCCAAAGATTCTTAACTGAAGGTTGTAAGAAGGAGCCACAGAAAGCTTAGGGAGAGGGATAAAAAAAGTTTTAAAAGTCATTGTTGTGAATGGGATAAAACCTGCAACAGTGAGGTCCAAGTTGGGGTTATAAATGGCTTAAATTTGCAGGGGATTCAGTAACAGTTTTGTCATTCTCCTGTGTCACTGAGCAGCATATGTGTGTAGGAGTGAATACAAAATTGACAAGACATTGTGAATTAGCTTCACGTGAATTTTACCAAATGTTTCATGACATAACTCTTTCCCTTTCATTTTCTGAATAGTTTTTATTTTGTGCCTTTATGGCTTTCATATCCATATCTTCTCTGAGTGATGCTACTACTTGATTTTTTTTTTTTTTTTTTTTACTGGATAAAAAACAGGTGCTAATTGCCTTCTTAACTTCTCAGTGTTCGTGAAATATTCTCTGTTCCATTCAGTGATATTTTTTTTTTGGGGGGGTGGTGGTGGAGATATACTCCTTTCTAAAGGGATTGTTGCTTGCCTCAAACCTTTCGTATTTTGTTTTCTGCTGTTTAAATAAAGATGACAAAATATGATATCATTTTTTAATTTGAATTTGAAAGATTTCTTCCCAGAAAGAATTTGAAAAAATTCTTCCCAGTTATTTTCACACCATGCCTACTTGCATATAGTACCCCTCTCGGTGTTTTCAGTTCTGCTTTCTGCTTGTTGTATTGTCTTCTCCCATTATAATGTGAGGAATGGTTTTGCTTGCTTTGTATTTATCCTCTTAGCACAATGCCTGGCATATAGTAAGCACTAAATAGAAGCTCTTTCATGAGATCTTAAATATCGATTTGAAAAATGCCTCAAAAGGCCATCTAGTTTGTTCTCATTTTCTAGATGAGCTAATAATAGTTAACAGGAGAGTGAGAACCAAGGAGACCTATTTAGAGGTCATTCCAATTATGAGGCAATCCCATGGGACAAATGTAGAAGTGGAAATAAGACTTGACAACTGATTGGATATGCAAGATGATGGATATTGAGGAATCAGGAATTAATGCTGAGATTGTAAACCTTTATAATTCACAGTAAAATGGTACCTTCAACAGAGAAGACATAGCATGATACTGGACAGAGATATGCATTTTTTAAAACATGCTGCTTTTAAAATATCTGTGGGAAATTCATTTTGAAATGGCCAATGGATGAGTCTTTCATATAGACCCATGGTGAACTCATCAGGTTGACAGGTTCTGCAATTAGTATTTTAATTCCATATCCTTTGTTTTGTCATGAGGCATTAAGGGTAGTAGGTAACTTGGTCAGTAATTTGATTGGTTCTTGTTGACTTGAATGATAATTTTCAGCAAATGTAAATAAAGTTAAATACATATCTGGACTAAAGGATTTTTTTTTTATTGCCATTAGAAACAATCTAAGTGGAATTATTAGGTTTTTTTCCCCAAGCTGTAAGCATTCTTTAATTTAAAAAATAAATTAACATATTTCAAAAGAATTCTGCCTGTCTTTGGCTCCCTGTGAACTCCCTTCTGTTCTTTTCTGTGTATTTTAACAGGAGAATCACTGATGTTCTTTTCTTCAACTTCTTTTGTCATCATTGGCGCTTAATCTCATCACTTAAACTCCCAGTTCTCTTGTAACTAAAAATAAAGCAAATGAAATTTCCTTTATAACAAATAGGCCTAATCAAGTAGAAACAAATTCATGTGGTAGCCAAAAATATTTCATTCTGCTCCTTGAGCTCCTTGAGGCACTTGGGTTTCATAGGTCCTCTGGAAATGTAGTTGATCAGAATGCTTCCTTCTTTCACAGTTTTTTTTTTTTTCTTTTACATTTTATGTATTGTATAGATTGCTTATTTCACTGCATCATTTTATAAGACTAAATATTCTTAAAATAATTTTGGAAGTGACAAATAATTTGTTGGAGTTTTGACTCATCACCATTGGCAGTAAGGACAGTTTTGCATTATTTTTAATGGAAATTGAAATGACAGACATGGAATTATGTTAAATTTCTGGAATAATTTTCCTACTTAATATTTATTTTTTTGTTGGTAAAGTATTTTAAAACAAAATAGCTATAACTAAGTGACCCAATTTAGTAGGAATTCTGAATATATGTAACCTTTCTCTTTTTATACGATAGGAAGGAATAAAGAAAGGAAGAAAAAAAGAGAATGAGGAAGAATAAACTATAGATTAAATACTTTTTTGCCTGGCATAGTTCTAAGTGCTAGAGATACTAATACAAATTGAAAAAAAAAAAGATCATGCCTTCAGGGAATATATGATATGATTGGGAAAGATAACACATAAAGCTGAAAAGTAGTGGTGATAGAGAAATAAAGGTGTTAAATATGAGGGCATGAATTTGAATTCCAGATAAAATCTGGAAAATGAGCCTGGAGAGAAAGAAGGCAAGCCAGTTTGGTCCTCTTAAAAAAACTGGAAACTCCTGTAAAAGGGAAACTTGATCCTTGCAGAGGGATTATAGGCTGAGGGAAGTACAAGGTTGAGCCTGAGAAGAGAGGAGACATGGTTTTTTGAAGGCCAGAGAACAAATAATTCTAGGAGTCACAGAACAAAAAGTACTTTTTAAAAAGACTTATTTTCTGCTTGATTCTCTTGATTGGATAAAATTGATGAAATGTGTTGGTTTCAGTGAATTCCTGCTGACCTCCAAGCTATGTGTATAAACTAAACACAAGGTAGTGTTGAGTAAGCTCAGTAAATCTTCCTTGGTTTAGAAGGGATCATATCTTGTCCTTAGCTGTCTTTTCACCCATAATTCCAGAGTGCATTTGCAGTAATCTTACACAGAAGGGTCAGTGAAACACCCTTTGTTATCTCTGACTTTTGTTTATTGGATTTTTTTCCTCCAGAAAAGTTGTATTTTTATTGTAATGGGAGACTTTGGTAACATTTGCCTCTTAATTATTTAAAATAAACAGAAATTAGCTTTGGATTAACCTGGAAACAGTAGACAAAATTCATAGAATTTTTTTCAAATCTGCACCATTCCTGGTATTCCCAGATATTGGTAATTAATTATAATAGAGCAGCACAGTAATTGCCCAATTACTGATCCTCTTCTCCTCTGCAACCTGTGGATTATTTATTTGATAATGATGTATGGTAGACTTGTGGGGTTTTTAAGGTTTGAAGTCAGAAATAATTGCTAATAGTTTCTGCTCCAAAGTGGAAAGGGTTGCTCTGATAGGTGTTGAATTCTCCTGTACCAGAGGCCTTCAGATAATAGCTCTATGAAATCTTGTTGTCAATGTTGTATTAGAAAAATTGGTCAGTTGTGGTTTAGACTTTACATCCCTTTTACTTCTAAGATTTTGTGATTCATTTGTTTCCAAAAGTAAGAATAATTTCACCTTAATTTTAACTATTTCATTATTCATAAATTTTTTAAGATTGTGGACTATAAAAGTCTAATCTGTAAACATTTAAAGTAACAAATATGTTTCATTATACTACTGACACTTGAAGGAACAAAAGATAAGAAAATTTGTACCCAAGAGTTTAAAGGTAGATTTATTTATTTAAAGAGATGGGGATAGAAGAGAAGTCTCATGATGTTTTATTGTAAATATGCTATTAAATGAATTTATTAATATCCCCATTAATAATCAGTTTTTAGCTGATGCAGCAATTTAAAGTAATTTTTCTTTGGGAATTGTAGCAAGGGTGTTAACTTTAAAACATATCTCTAAGACATTGTTATTGAATTAATATTTTTCTCTATTTATCATGGTCTTAGCATCATTTGCTTTATCACCACAAAAACTGAAGGGTTCTGCATAATAAGTCTATGAGCCATTTTATGTTTTCTTTGCTTTACATGATATAATTATCAAATAATTCATCAATAATGCAATTAGCCTATTGGTATTGAACCAGTAGTTAGCCGAGCTAGTTAATGAAACAATAGACATAGACTATTTAGGCCATCCTTAAAGATTTCTTAGTTTGTGTTTCATTAGCATTGTCTCTTGGACTCCAAGATTACTTCTAATCTGTGTTGAATTAGAGAAGGAGAGGGAGAGGAAAATGGAGACAATGGAGAGGGTGGGTGTATGTGTTAAAGTCAGTATCCCTGTTTCATTTAGACTGGAAGTTTAGCAGCCATTCATGGACGTGATTCCAATATTATCTGTTATGGAAGAACCTGTTCTGTTTTTCAGACATGTACTTCCTTAGCCTATTGCTCCCAGGGAATTACAATATTAGTGTCAGATTTACTGTGGATACTCAATCATCTTTTAACCCTATTGCAACTTAGAAATGCTGAGCTAGGATATTGCTCTAGAGATGACTGTCATTAGACACAAATAGGTGTGTGTGTGTGTGTGTGTGTGTAAAATTATTCTCTGTATACTTTCTCTGGTGCAGATTGTATCTATCCTTTATGGTTAATTTTCATAATTGACAAAATAACTTATTTTCTCAAAGTTGTTCTTAAAATAATACTGCTATTATTCTTGGTCTCTTGGTTCTGCTCATTTCATGGAAAAAAGTCAGACTTAAATAATTGGAAAAATATCAAGTGCTCCTGGATAGGTTGAGCGAATATAATAAAGATGACAATACTCCCTAAACTAATCTATTTAGTGCTATACCAATCAGACTTCCAAGAAAATATTTTAATGACTAGAAAAAATAACAACAAAATTCATATGGAATAATAAAAGGTCAAGAATCTCAAAAGAAATTAATGAAAAAAAATCAAATGAAGGTGGCCTAGCTGTACCTGATCTAAAACTATATTATAAAGCAGCAGTCACCAAAACCATTTGGTATTGGCTAAGAAATAGATTAGTTGATCAGTGGAACAGGTTAGGTTTACAAGACAGAATAGTGAACAATAGCAACTTAGTGTTTGACAAACCTAAAGATCCTAATTTTTGGGATAAGAATTCATTATTTGACAAAAACTGCTGGGATAACTGGAAATTAGTATGGCAGAAATTAGGCATGGACCCACACTTAACACCGTATACCAAGATAAGATCAAAATGGGTCCATGATTTAGACATAAAGAGATTATAAACAAATTGGAGGAACATAGGATAGTTTATCTCTCAGACTTGTGGAAGAGGAAGAAATTTGTGACTAAAGACGAACTAGAGAGCATTATTGATCACAAAATAGAAAATTTTGATTACATCAAATTAAAAAGCTTCTGTACAAACAAAACTAATGTAAACAAGATTAGAAGGGAAGCAACAAACTGGGAAAACATCTTCACAGTTAAAGGTTCTGATAAAGGCCTCATTTCCAAAATATATAGAGAACTGACTCTAATTTATAAGAAACCAAGCCATTCTCCAACTGATAAATGGTCAAAGGATAAATGGTCAAAGGATATGAACAGACAATTTTCAGATGATGAAATTGAAATCATTACCACTCATATGAAAGAGTGTTCCAAATCATTATTAATCAGAGAAATGCAAATTAAGACAACTCTGAGATACCACTACACACCTGTCAGATTGGCTAAAATGACAGGAAAAAATAATGATGATTATTGGAGGGGATGCGGGAAAACTGGGATACTGATACATTGTTGGTGGAGCTGTGAATGAATCCAACCATTCTGGAGAGCAATCTGGAATTATGCCCAAAAAGTTATCAAACTCTGCATACCCTTTGATCCAGCAGTGTTTCTACTGGGCTTATACCCCAAGGAGATACTAAAGAAGGGAAAGGGACCAGTATGTGCCACAATGTTTGTGGCCGCCCTGTTTGTAGTGGCTAGAACCTGGAAACTGAGTGGATGCCCATCAATTGGAGAATGATTGGGTAAATTGTGGTATATGAATGTTATGGAATATTATTGTTCTGTAAGAAATGACCAGCAAGATGAATACAGAGAAGCTTGGAGAGAATTACATGAACTGATGCTAAGTGAAATGAGCAGAACCAAGAGATCATTATATACGTCAACAATGATACTGTATGAAGATGTAATCTGATGGAAGTGGATTTCTTTGACAAAGAGACCTAATTCAGTTTCAGTTGATCAATGATGGACAGAAGCAGGTACACCCAAAGAAAAAACACTGGGAAATGAATGTAAACTGTTTGCATTTTTGTTTTTCTTTCTGGGTTATTTCTACCTTCTGAATCCAATTCTCCCTGTGCAACAAGAAAACTGTTTGGATCTGCACACATACATTGTATCTAGGATGTACTAGGACATATTCAACGTATATAGGACTGCTTGCCATCTAGGGGAGGGGGTGGAGGGTGGGAGGGAAAAATTGGAACAGAAGTGAGTGCAAGGGATAATGTTGTAAAAAAAATTACTCTGGCAGGGATTCTGTCAATAAAAAATTACTATAATAATAATAAAAAAAAGAAAAAAGGAAAACTCTAAATGCAGTCATGAAAAGTCAGATATAATTGAAAAAATGATTGAACAGGACACTGGATGAATAATAGCAGTTCTGAAATTTTGAAGAGGGATATTTTGTCATTGAAATGAAATAATGACTATAATAGTTCTAGTCACTGATAAAACTTTGCTATTATTAGTTAATATTGAAATATTGCATTATGATTGGAAAGCTATTCTTTTCCCTTCAATTTCTAAGCCTTTTTTTCATCAAGGTTTTGTCTTTATGTTCCTATTATCATTGGCATACCTTATTATTTGACTTATACTAAACCATTTTAATTTTCACCTGATTTCCTTTTCTCCAGTGTATCAATTTTTTCCATCTTATACACTATAGGGAGATTACTTCCATGAATAAAAAATAAAAATCACATACGCTCCCATTTCCCCACCCTCAAACAGCCCTACCCTAAGACCTCCTTGGCAAAGCAGATCAGTTTCCCCACCTGGTGACCTGGAATAGTTATTTTACTTGAAATAATCTTTGATATTTGATAGACTTAGCGGGGGGGACTAAAAGCTTTCGAGTTTCATATTGTTTATTTAGGTTATGCAGAAGGAGCTTTAGTTTTTCTTTGATGCTTGACTTGTATACCATCATAAGTAAATCCAAGGCTGTAGAGCTGTCCTTAGCTGAATCGGTGAGGTGTCCTTCCTAAATATCTTTTAATTGCCTTCAATAGCTATGGCTACATAAAGCTCCTGTTGTCTGATTTCTTTCCAGTCTCAAACCTAAACTATCAAGATACAGTTCTGGATAGTCCCAATCTGAATGAGTATCCATACACTAATCCTAAAATTTTTTTCAGAGAACCACAAGACTTGAGAGTTGGTAGTCATGGCCATTCAGATAATTCCATGCTGTAACATATTCAGTAAGAAATTTGTTCGTGTCCTTCCCTAAATTATCCAAAGGAGACCCATACAATACTCAGAAGATTTCTCTAGTTCTCTCAAAATTATGTGACTAAGATATGTAGGTAAGAATGATGATCAAGTGGAGACTTCTTGACCAATAAGTTATAATGTATTTGTTAAGGTGGAAAACACTATAATGAAAATGCAAATCTGGAATTGTCTGCAACTCATTTAGCTAGTCAGGATAAATATAAAGCTCAATAGCATTCTAGGCATAGAATACAGTCAATGAACTTCCTTGGGATCAGGAAATTCAGTGTCTTATAAAGGGAACACCAAGGATGCCATTGTGACTAGATCACAGAGTATAGCAAGAATGTTAGGTCTAATGGG
This sequence comes from Sarcophilus harrisii, assembly GCF_902635505.1. Lineage (NCBI taxonomy): Eukaryota > Metazoa > Chordata > Mammalia > Dasyuromorphia > Dasyuridae > Sarcophilus > Sarcophilus harrisii. Next base: position 218,127,142 of record NC_045429.1, read on the forward strand.
GCAGCTAGGTGGTTCAGTGTATAATAGAGCACCACTCCCGAAGTCAGGAGGACTTGAGTTCAAATCTGGCTTTAGACACTTAACATTTCCTAGGTGTGTGACCCTGGGCAAGTCACTTAACCCCAATTGCCTCGGGGGGGGGGGGGGGGGAGGGAGAATGTTAGGTATAAGAAGATTGGAAATGTGAGATGGAGATGTTATGAAGAGCTTTGAATGACAAAAGATTTTATGTTTGATTATAAAAGTGATAGGAACTTATTGGACACAACTAGTGGTGATAATATAATTAGACCAGTACTTTAGGAAGGTTACTTTGAAAACTGAGTGGAGGGTGTACTGAAATGGGAAAAGGCTAATAGTAGGGAGACTAATCAGCAGTAGTTCAGTTAAGGTGATGAGAATTTGTATCAGGCTGGTAACAATGTTAGAGAAGAAAAGGGGATGTATGGAAAGATTTTTAAGAAGGTAAGGTTGATAGTGTGTTGAGAGAGAAGGAGGAGTTAAGGATAGCACCCAGGTAGTGAGCTTAGGTTGCTTGGAGAATGGTAGTACCCTGTATAGTAATAAGGAACTTTGGAAGGGGTGGGGGTTTGGTAGAAAAGATAATGAGTTCAGTTTTGGACATATTGAACTATGATATCCAGTTTAAGATTTCCAACATGTAGTTGGAGAAATCAGACTAAAGCTAGTAGAGAGGCTAGAGTTGATAAATATGTTTGAAGATCATCAGTATAGATAAGATCATTGAATAGTGAATCCATGGTAGCTGATGAATTCATAAAATGAAATAGTATGAAGCTAAAAAAGAACATAGCCTAAGACACAGCTCCTTGGAATACTCATGATTAGCAAGTGTGACCTGGGTAAACAGAAAAAGGAGACAGAGAAGTGGTCAGATAGGAAGAAGGAGAACCAGGAAAGTTTTGAGTCAGGAAAACTTAGGGGAGTGATCAATAGTGTGAAAAAATGCAGAGAAGTCAAAAACGATGAAAATTTAGAAAAAAACTAGCCGAAAATTTAGAAAAAAACTAGCCAAAAATTTTCACTTATTGTGAATTTTTCTTTTATTTTTTAAAAAATTTCAATGGTATTCTTTTGAATTTTTATTTTATTTTTTTAAAAAAATTCAATGGTATTATTTTTTAAATTACATGTATCTTAACAGTTTTCAGCATTCATTTTTATAAGATTTTTGAGTTACAAATTTTTTTCTTCCTCCTTCCCTCCCTTCCTCTCTTACCTCCCTCCTCCCCAAGACGACAACAATCTATACATGGACAATCATTTCAACCATATTTACACCCTTATATCTTTATTAAATTTCTTCTAAATGTTTTTGGCCTAATGTTATAGCCAGTCACATTGTTTTTAGGTTTTTTGAGTTTTCTTCAATTGCCTTACCTATACTTTCAATTACTTTTAATTATTTGCAAAATTGATTATTGTGATTAATATATCTTTATCCAAATTATTATAAAATCATTAAACAGCACAGGGCCAACTACAGACCCATAAAATGCTTCACCTGAAACCTTCAAGTAGACCATTATCTTGTAATGAATTCTTTTTTTTTTTTTTTGTATACATGTTAAAATATATGTTAAATCCAATATGTGTAAACATATTTATACAATTCTCTTGTTGCACAAGAAAAATCAGATCAAGAAAGAAAATGAGTAAGAAAACAAAATGGAAGCAAACATCCAAAAAATTGAGAATATTATGTTGTGATCCCCATTCAATTCCCATAATCCTCTCCCTGGCTGTAGATGGCTCTATTCATCACAAGATCATTGGAACTGGCGTCAGTCATCTCATTGTTTGAAAGTCATGTTCATCAGAATTGATTGTTGTATAATATTGATGTTGCTGTGTACAATGATCTCTCCTGGTTCTGCTCATTTCACTAATGAATCCTTTTTTCTTACATTTAGTGATTTGAGATTGTTTAGAGAAAGGAGAAAGTAAAAACAGCAAGACCTGTTAAAAAGACTATTGCTAAAACTACAGATCAGTTATCACGAGAAATGTTTGGCTCTTCTGCTTAAGAAGTAGGTTGAGATATAGGTATGCAACACAGTAGCAAAGTGCTCAATAAACCCCCAAACCACATATTTACCCTAGTAAAGAACTATCTGATATAATTGGAAAACAGTCTGACTGAAATTAGTTATATCATAAACAATGATAAACTGCAAATCGATCTGACTTAGATACCACAATATAAGCAAATAAATTACTATTGATTAGCATTTATATAATGCCTTAAGTTTGCTAGGCAGTTTAAAATTATTACCTCATTGGATCCTTATAACAACCCAGGGATATAGAGATTGTTATTATCGCACTTAGATATTATTTTACAGATGAGGAAACTGATGCAGAGTTAAATGAATTGTCCAAGTTAACTTAGCTATTAAGTAACTGAGGCAAGATTTGAATTCAGGTTTTCCTGATTTCATGTTAGCTCTCATTTCCTGTACTGGCTCTCAAATTAGGGGAACAAAAAAGAAAGCATTATTTGTAAATCTGGATAATTAAAAGTTCATGAATAAATGACAGTTAAGTAAGTTACAGAAGGTAAAGTAAACAACTTCAAAAACTCTTTAGTTTTATGTAAACAAAAAGTTAAATTTGGAGGGAAACCAACAAGTAGGGGAAGTCTTTATAACAAGTTTTTCTAATTAAAGATTCTTATCTAAGCTATATAAAGAATTGATTTAAAAGCTTTAAGAGCAGCAATTATTATCTAGTAGATAAATGGTTTTTTTAAAAAAAAGTAATTCTTGAAGGAAGAAATTCTAGTTATTGAGCCATATGGATGAAATGCTCTAAGTTCTATGAGAGAAATGTACATTAAAGTAGTTCTAAAGACTTATCAGATTAGTAAAGATAACAAAGAAAATTACTATTGTTGGAGTAGATACAGGGGGAAAAAAGGTTCAGTTATTCATTGTTGGTGGACTTGTAAATTGGCATTGCCATTAGGAAGACATTTTGGAACTAGAACTCAAAAAGTCACTTAATTTTTCTCTCCCTCTTCTAGACACACTTTTTCTAGGCCTTGTTTCCAAAAAGAGGAAAAGGGCCCATATGGTCCAAAATATTCATAACAGCTCTTTCTGTTTTTTTTGTGTTTTTTTTTTAAAACTAATGTTGGTACCCATTTATTGGTAAATAGCTAAACAAATTATGGTAGAAGAATGTAATGGAATATTATGGCACCATAAGAAATGATAAAAGGATGATGTCAGAAAAATCTGTGAATACTTTTGAGTCTGCAGTATGAAGTAACTAGTATAGGGAGAGCAATTATATGAAAACATTTTAGAGAAAACTCTGAAATGATTGAGAAATCTATTTCTTAACTAACATCATTCCAGAGGCCTGATGAGGAAGCATGTTACTCATCTCCCAATAAAGAAATGTTGGATATGGGATAATAAATGAGACATACATTTTTGGAGATGACCAATATGGGATTTTTTTACTTATTTTGCTTTATTGTGTGTATTTTTTCTAAGTGTTTCTTTTAGATTTTCTTGAGTCAGAAGAAAAAGATATTAGAATAAGGAACAGGGGAAAAAATAAGAGTTATCAGTGCTTTTTAAAGAAATTCCCTACAGAGAGTATAAGGAAGGCCAGAAAGCATCACAGAGAAGCAGGATAAATTTTAAATGTGTGTATTTTTTTGCATTTATTATATAATATTTTTAAAAGCTAAAACTGTCAGACATTTGCAGTTTCATGTAAAATCGTTTGTTATTTCTTTTTTCTGTTTCTCCTCTGTATGTTTGTTTGTTCCCCCTGCCCATTTCTTTTTTTCTCTGTAAGAACCTAGTTTGTTTTGTATTTATGAAATTCACCAGGGACATATCAAAGTGGCTAATTTGCATACTATGATATCATATTCATTTCTTAACATTATACATAGATTTCCTTATTGGCAATTCCTTATAATAATAACAATACGTTCCAAAACTTTATAGCTTTAAAAATGATTAACTACACAATTACAGATCCTGTATTTTATCTTACTAAATTTTTTTGGTATAGTTCATTAAAGCAGGAAACCATATGAAACTTTCTTATTTTATGCCTTTTGATTTAGTAAATTCTACATTGACCTCAGTACAGGACAGGAGAGTGCTTTCCTAGTTGCACATATGGACCTTGGTTTATGCAGTCAATTTGTATTTCAATAATCTTGTGTTTCATATTGTTCTTGCAAATTATTCTAGAACTAGTCAACTGGACTGTACTAGTTTTCATTCACTAGGCTGTAATAGTTTTTACTTTTCTTATCTTGAACGTGGACCATAGCCTGGATGTCTGATGAATTCAAGAACCTATTCCATGTCTTGCTGTGACAAAGTTTTCCAGTATCATATTGAGCACTTTTTCTATTCTTGCACTTTGTATTTACTGCCACATTTCTCCTTCTTATCTCTACTACATCTGTTTTCTTTGAATTTATATTGTATTTTAAATTTATTCAGTTTTCTGTACCAGTTTTAGTATGGTAAATTTGTGTGTGTGTGTGTGTGTGTGTGTGTGTGTGTGTGTGTGTATGTATGTACACACACACACACACACATATATATATATATATATATATATATTTATATAATATTTTGTAATGTAGTCCCATTAAAATCAATAAAACTAATAACAGGAAAGCCCCTAGCAAGTGATAATAAATTATATGTTCTTATATATATATATATATATATATATATATATATATATATAAATTCATTACTATGAACTACATTTCTGGGCCTTTATAATAATTAAAATATTATGTTACTTGTCACTTATCCTTTCATGTGAATGTCCTTTTTTGCTAAGAAATTTTTTCCTATGAAGATTATACTTCATAGTACTAATACTTGTGAGTGGCATATATTCAACTTATTATAATCAGCTCAGCTGTAAAGAGAAAGTAATATCATCTCAACTGGTCTTTTTGTACATTCTTCTTGATCTTCTATAGTTTTTGACGCTGTCAGTCATCATTTTCTTCATCATCTTTTTGTCAATCATCATTTTCTTCATCATCTTTTTCTCTAGGTTTCTGTTATATTCTATCCTGGTTCCTCCTATCTGATAATTCCTCCTTCCCCTTTGTCAGGTCTTTATCCAAGACTTGATGTGGTTGTCCTCTAAGACTCTGTTCTAGACTCATTTTTATTCCATACCCATACATGGTAATCTCATCAACTTCCAAAGTGAATAATGCTTGAATGTCTTCAGAATGCCTTCACTTCTAATATTATTTCCCATGTTCCCTGCAAATATATGCACTTGATTATGTATATTTCATTACTCCAATTGTAACATAAGCTAATTTAAGGATATGAAATATTTCTCTCCCTTCACTCTTCTGACACTTTAAAAATCTCTAGCATTTAGAATAATAACTGGAATACAGTAAATTATTTACGGTGTTTGTTGATTGGCAATTTTTCTACTGTTACATAAAGGAAAAACATGAAACTGTATAGAGTTTATAAGATGGGCTAGTATTGATTTGAAAATGCTAATGCATGCATGATGAATGGCTGTATTCTTAGGTTTTGAGATTTAGAATGTATTCAAGAGATATTGTGTAGCACCTGCATTTTAGCAAATAAAGTGCTATATTTGAAATCAGAATATGGAGTTGAATTCTTGTTCTGCTTAATGTATGACCTTGACTCAAACAAATATTCTTTCAATTCATCCCCCCCACTTGTTTTTCTAATTCCCTTTGGGCTACCTCCTTTAAGAAGTCAAATTACAGATGTCTTCAATTATTTTCCTCTTATTTTCTTTTTAGCTCTTTACAGAGCTGCTTCTGATCTCGTGAGTCAAAACTGCTCTCTTAAACTGACAAAATAATAGCTTTTTGGGGGTAGGAGGGGACCCGGTGGAGGCATTCAGGGTTAAGTGACTTGCTCATGATCACACAGCCAAATATCAAGTGTCTGAAGCTGGATTTAAACTCATATTTTCTTGACGTTGGAGCCAGTGCTGTATTTACTGCCTGTCTAGCTGCCCTGATAGTATTTTAATTGCTAAATGCATTGGTCTTTTTTCTACATTCTTTTTGATCATTCTATAGCTTTTGACACTGTCAATCATCATTTTCTTCTTCATCGTCTTTTTCTCTAGGTTTCTGTTATATTCTATCCTGGTTCCTCCTATCTGATAATCCTCCTTCCCCTTTGTCAGGTCTTTATCCAAGACGTTGCAATTAGATGTGGTCCTCCAAGACTCTGTCCTGGATTCATTTTTATTCCATACCCATACATGGTAATCTCATCAACTTCCATGTAATCACTTATTATATACTATTAATTTCAAAATACACATATATATGTGTGTGTATGTATCTGTATGTGTGTGTGAATGTATAGATAGATAGTCTTAATCTCTTTGCTGACATCCAGCATTATATCTCCAACCAACTGCCTATTACAATTTTGAACAGGATTTTGACTTTTTAAAAAATTATTATTTCTTGAGGTCTCATTCAATCATTAGCTTCCAGTTATCCCAATCCTGACTTTTAAGGATTTATTTTTTTCTGTCAGATTTTCTCTCTCCTTTACCATTTCAGTGTTTTAAGGTGTTATTTTCCTCAGCATTTTTTGTGCCTCTTTTACAAAGCCATTTACTTTTTCATAAATTTGTTGCATCTCTTCCTCCTTTCCCCCCTTCATTTTTTTTCCTTCTATCTCATTTGATTTTTAAATTCCATTTTAAGCTCTTCTAGGAATTCTTTTTGATTTTGTATTCAATTCTGTTTTTTCTTTTTTCTTTTGAGGCTTTGTAGCTATTTTGATATTGTTGTCACCATAGTAACTTCAGGCTCAAGTTCTTTTTTGTTGTTTCCTTATTTTTCTACCCCCTATTTCTTGACTTTGAACTGTATGTTAAAGTTGGGCTATGCTCCCAGGATGTTATTGTTTCAAGCTTTATATTTTTTGTTTCTCTTTTCCGAGCTAATTCTTTTAGCATTTAGGCTTTATGTGTTTTTAAGGTGGTTTGGAACTAAGGAAAAGTGTAGCACTGCTCTCTTGCTTTGTGCTCTGGTCTTTATCCAGGAACAGACTCCAATTACCTCTAGCCACAATTCTTGTATCCTTTGTTGCCCCTAGAATGTGACCAAATCCCCTACTCTCCTGCAGCTACTATGCTGCTTTCTGTCTTGGAATTGAGACTAAGATCCTTACTTGTGAGTGACCACAACCACTTTTCTCTGTTTTGAAACAGTGATCAGCGACTCTGTTCCCCTGCTGTGGCATAATGCTCCTCTTTGTCTTGGGACTGTGACCTGGTACTAGTTAAGATCCAATTCAAATTAGATCCTTAATCCACTACTAAGAGATAGGCCCCTGCACTTTTTTTCTCCTTAGTTTTCCAACTCTTTTAACATCTGTGTGTTGAGAACTCCTGAAGCTAGTGATACTCTTGATGCGGCCTCTCACAAGGCTGCTGCTGGCACAGCAGAGCAGCCTTAATTTCACTTCAGGCCAGCCACCAGGTGGGTGGGGTAGACCTTTCTTATTGATCTCTCAAGTTTTCTTGGTGTGGAAAATTGTTTCATTTAACTTTTTGTTGGTTCTACAACTCCAAAAATTGACAAGAAAATGTTGTTTAAAATACTTTTGGACAGGAATTTAGTAGAATTCTGATGTGTTCCTGCTTTCTACTTTGCCATCTTGGCTTCATCCCCTTAATATAGTAGATTTTGTGACTTAGTTGTTTTTCATTCTTAGCAAGGTTATTCTTACACATTTTTCCTGAATATTATCTTCACATAAGCATTCTCACTTCTTTTAAAGACCTATGCTTTGCATTTATTCATTCCAGGGTGATCTGAAACATAATTTATAAAATGTTCATCAATCTTCTTATAATTTCTCTGGTTCTTTTCTCCTTGTCATCTGACTGCATTATTTTATTATCAGATGGAAATGAATAGCTCATATGATAATACATTGATAATAGTTGTCAGTCATTTGTCCTTCCCCCACTGGAGTTTTGAAATTGAAACTTTACTTGGTATAACCAGATTAATTCTTAAAGAACTAAGAGAGAGGGGACAGAAATGGACAGAGTGAGAGTGTGTGTTAAATATAGCTGTGGCAATTATTTTAATCTAGCTACATGATGGTGAATTTAATGTAATTAAAACTCATTACTCTATAATTATACATTGAACATGGATCTTAAAAAAATGTTTGTCCTCTTGTTTATAGTTCATCGAGTCTATATTTCAAATCTGAAGACTCATAAATATTTATTTTTAAAAGGCTTAAGATACTAATTTTCATATGGTGTGCTAAGTCTCTTTATTGATAGCATATTTTATAGGAATGTATAAAATTCACTTGAATGAATAAAAAGATAAAAATATCAATATAAATATGTTTTGAGGATCATATAACAAATAATACTGATTTTGGTGACTTTCAGGAATGTTAAAGTTTCAAAGACCTCACTTGTGTGTTATGGTATATTTAATTCAATTTAATGGTGAATTTAATTCAGTATTAAAAGTAAATTTGTATGGAACTAACATCAATATTGTGGTTTTCTTTCAGAGCAAATTGCTTCAAAAAATTAGAATGAAAACGAGCATTTCTATCTAACGACATTTCAATTGGTATACTAAAAACTAATTTTTTGAAAAAATTGATATTTTTATTATAAAATTAATCCTTTGAAGCACAGAATTATGATATCTTTATATTAAAGAGTTAAATCAATTGTCTTCCTGTATTTAGAGAAAAGGAGGTCTATGAACCATTACAGTAATAATATTTTCTTTAGATTTTTATGCTAGCTGAAAGATTGATATTGGTTCATATGGTTTTTGTTTTCATTTTTAACATTTTTCTCATTATTTAAATTTTGTGATTATATCTTTTCAGAGAAGATACATTAGATAGGACAAGTGATAATTGATCAATAATTTTTACTTCAACTTTAAATCTGTTTCTCTCTCTTTGCTGTATTTTAGTGTATTGAGAATGCTGCATAACATCTTAAATGTGAATCTTAAAGTGCTTTCTTCCTGTTAATCAGTTTTGGATTCATGAGTCAATTGTAAATTTGCAGTTTGTCCAATAGTTGTTGCTTATCACCTCAATTTAAATTAATTTTATTACATTTTATAACAAAGTTAATATTGCATTTAAAAATGTAAAAATAAACAACAAAACAACCCCACATAATTAAATTACTGGAATACAGAAACAGATGAATATGCTGGATTCAGCCCTGGTACCATAATTTGTAGGACCCTTCTCTCCCTGTTGTGAAGGAAAACCTTTAAGGAGAAATCAAATTTTTTTTTTAAATCATCATCTAGTAACTAGCAGTTACTTTACATTTTCTTTACATTTCAGTCATTTATATAATTGAAGATGTGTTCTACTGTTGATAAATCATCTATGAAAACCTATTACTTTTTTATATTTTATTGTCTCAAAATACATTTGTAATTTTATGATTTCTGTGCATTTGAAGAATTAGCTATATTTATCAGTAGTTACTATCATCTTCTCAGTTGCTTTTAAAAAATAATATTCTTAACCTAATTTGTAAAGAGAAAGAGACACAGACAGAGAGACATAGAGACATCATGGATTAGTGGATAGAAGATATGTCTTGGAATCAAGAAGTCCTGCGTTTATTACCTGCTTCTGGGACCTCCTATGATAACTGGCCTTGGGCCAGTATCTAATCTGATAATATTTTAGTGCCCTCAGACAGACTCATAAGACTACCAATTGATGATCTTCTTTGGTGAAGAGAGTTTTCACGTTAGGGAATCCTTCACATTCTTGAAATCATTGTTTTAACCTCTTTTATCTTCAGATCTATTTAGTAAAGGGGGGAGGGTAGACCATTGCTCTACTAGCTGATTTTCCAGAAAGTTGTTTATTTTGTCCTTTGCTGCTCATTCCTCTAATCGGGGTAATTGAAAATCTAGTGCAATAAATACATAGCCTATCCTTTCTATTCAGCAACCAACTAGGACTCAGTAACTGTAGAGTTCATGAAATTCTAAGCAGCTACAGTGGCCTGACGCTAAGTAGAGAGACTCATAAAACAACCAGAGAGGAGGGAAAGGGGGGGAAAAAAGCAGTTCTTTATAGGTTAGTCACTTTCATGGTAATAGGAAAAGTTCAGTTGGTATTAAAAAATGCAAAACCCTGAAATATAGAGTAAAAGAGAGGCAACAACCTATATTTGTAGTTAGTAGCCAGAATTCAGAATGGTCCAAGAGATAAAATCACCAGTGTTATAGCTGGACACTGGACTCAGATGGCTCTGGTCTTAGGTCCTAGCTCTAACCCAAGCTGCCTTTTGTGATCATTGACAAATAATTCAACCTCATTGAGATTCGATTTTTCTCAGTGAAAGGCAGATAGATGACAGTGGGTAGGGTACTGAGCTTGGAGTTAGAAAGAACTGACGTTCAGACTCAGTCTCCGATATTTAATAGATTTGTGACCACTTAATAGCTATCTGTTTCCACAATTGTAAACTGAGATCGAAGGAAAGTTGTTAAAGTTAGTGAATTGTTCTGAGGAAAAGATCCTTATCTCAAGGAATGAAAAAATCAGATTAAAAATTTGCCCAGTTTCAATTTTATTTTTAAATGGTCAGCTTCATGCAGACATACAGTAAAAGTGTTTGAAAGACATTTTTGTTGGAATAATGACTACCCAGAAAATTACATAACACAATTCTATTGTTACTTCATAAATCTGGAGAAAAATGAAGACATTATCATTAAAAAACTGTTTGTTATAAGGTTTTTTTGGAGGGTACATTTTGTCTCTTACTGTTTGCCCTCCCTTCTCATTCTCTTCCCTCCTCCCCCCACATAAATCTTTTTTTCCTCTTTTGAGCAAATAAAAAATAGTAAAACCCTTGATACCTAGCTGAATTTCCACATTGACCATATGTGAAAATGTTTCATTTTTTAAAAGTTCATTATTTTTCTGTCAGATTCAGAGTGACTTGTTTAATCTTCATCCTTTTGAACTCATAGTTTATCTTTACATTGATCAGGGTTTTAAAGTTTTTTAAAGTTGTTTTTCTCTCTAAAGTTGTTATTACTAAATAAAATGTTCCCCTAGTTCTGATCATTTTGCTTTCCCCCAATTCATTAAAGTCTTCTCAATTTCTTTTGAAATTGTTTTTTCTCATCATTTCTTGTAATACAATAATATTCCATGACATTCACATACTACGATTGTTTAGTTACTCGAATAGAATATCCTCTTAATTTCCAGTTGTTTTTTTTTTTTCTACCTTAAAAAAGTGCTCGGGAAATTATTTTTTAGGTCCTTTTCCTCTTTCATTTTTTTGGGAGCTTGAGCCTATTAGTGGTATAATTAAATCAAAGGATATATGATTTTGGTAACTTTTTAGGAATTGTTCGTTTGCTTTCCAGAATGGTTGTGTTCATTCACAGTTCAACCTACTTTCTTTCTCATAGCTCCTCTGACACTTGCCATTTCTCTTTTCTGTTATCCTTTGGATATCCTTTGGAGATGGAATCTCAAAGTTGCATTAACTTCCATTTCTCTAATAATTTCATTTTTAACAGTTTTGTGCTTCCAGTTTTTCTTTCCTAGATAGATAAAGACAAGAAAGTTATATAATGTATTTATAACTGCATCATTTATAATGTATCATCAGTACTCTTAAAAGCAGAAATTAGTCTTTTTGGTATTTGTAGTAGCTATTTTCTTGTGATATTAAAGATCTGCTGTCCATTTATATAGTTGATTAGGTCAAAACTTTTCTTAGGCAAAAATGGAGGTTGTGAAAATCTCAGGTATAATAGAATGTAAGGTTGAAAATAATTTGTTTTATTTTGTTAATACTTTTTGTTGATGTATTTTGTTTTCATATCTTTAAACAACGCAATTGTGAATTATTTTTGAGATATTTACTTAATTTTAAGTTTTTAACAATTTTAATTGAAATTTTCAGAATGAACTAGAAAACTACTTTTCTAAAAAAAAAAAATTGTCGTTCCTCATTATACCAGATAAATGTTATTTAATAACATTTTTCTTAAACCAACATAAGTATCTATAATTTTTCACTGGTATTCCAAATATGTATTACCTCCATCAAACCTTATGGCAACCTAGCTAAATTTTCCAGACGTGTCAAGAGGCAAGGGTCACTTGACTGGGATCATTCAACAAGCAGTTATAAAGCAGGATTTGGGATCCTGTCTTTTTTTGTTTGTTTGTTTTGTTTTTGTTTTTGTTAACTCATTAGAAAATCAAAACAAACACTATTCATTGTGCCACATTGCCACTCTTGTAACATTTTCTTAATGTTTACAAACACCTATCATACTACCTGGCATTTATTAGGTAATACTTACTAGTTGATGGCAAATGTTGGCCTACTAATTTTACTCTGTTATTTGTATTAATCCAATTTTAAGAAAACAAACAAAAAAAAATAAACATAAATTCCTGTTTATAAGAACTTGAGGCTTTTATTACATTCAGAATCCAGAGAAAGGATAATTGTGAAAAATTGCATTTTTTTCTTTAAATATGATATTAAAAAGAAATGCTGTTGATTCACTATCAACAGAAGAAGGAAATAAAAAATAGAGCTCAAAAGGAGAAGGTTGTTAAATGAACATTTTGATTAAAAATAATTGTGCTTTGATTTGTTTTTTCTGTAGTTACTGATGTCATGTATTTCATCTGTGCTTCTTTATGGTAAATGTATTCATTTAGGTGTAATGGTACCAGCACTGGGCCTGAAATAGAAGTTCCTGTAATAGAAAATAGTGTATAAATAAGCATAAAATTTGTAGAATAGAAGAGAAAGGGAATCAACATTGCAAACTGACCCATACTGATGCTTTTGTGCCTGATGAGCCTATCAAAATGCCAGTACAACATGGTTTTATGTTATCCTAAATCCATAAAAATAAACATTCTGTGCATTTCTGATCAACTTTATTCCACAACAGAGGTATATAATTAATTTCATGTAGATGACTTTAATATGCTTTTTTGATCAGTGAAAATCAAGAGCATATAGATTTGTTATTTTTGATAAATTGTACTTCTTCATAGTGATAATGAAGCATCATTTTACTTTATTATTCATTATTTGTCACAAATATTCTCTTATTTTTTAACAAATAAGGTAGAAAATATATTTCCAGTCTTGTTTAGAGGATATGTTGTTAATTGATAAATAACTTTTTTATGATACTATTAATATAAATCCATTACTGTAGGTTTAAGCTAATTGTTAAGAAATAAGGATCGTAGCTCTAAGTGCAAAAATTTTACCAAAGAATTACAGATGTAGAACTTGAAGGGATCTTACATAATCTAGTCCAGCCCTTTTTTTTTTTTTTTATTGACAATTTTTTTTAAGCTTTATATTTAAATAGAAAATGTGTAAAGGAAAAAAAAAACATTGCTATGGACAGAGAGAATTCAGTATAAAACATTAAACTTCCATTTCAAGAAAACTTGGTTTTCAAAACTGCCCAGCTTTTCTTTGCTTCCTTGTTGGTTTTCTTTTGTTCTCTGCTGTGTACTTTTTAAACCACCTTCTATTTATTTATTTATTTTTTATTTTAATAGCCTTTTATTTACAGCTTATATGTATGGGTAACTTTACAGCATTGACAATTGCCAAATTTCTTGTTCCAGTTTTTCCCCTCCTTACCCTCACCCCTCCCCCAGATGGCAGGATGACCAGTAGATGTTAAATATATTAAAATATAAATTAGATACACAATAAGTATACATGACCAAACAGTTATTTTGCTGTACATAAAGAATCGGACTCTGAAATATTGTACAATTAGCCTGTGAAGGAAATCAAAAATGCAGGTGGGCAAAAAAATATAAGGATTGGGAATTCAAAGAAATGGTTCTTAGTCATCTCTCAGAGTTCTTTCGCTGGGCATAGCTGGTTCAGTTCATTACTGATCCATTGGAACTGATTTGGTACTTTTTAACCTTATTTTTCCTTGTCCCACATGCTTAAAAAGGCTACAATTAACATGGATACACAGACACACACACACACACACACACACACACATATGTAAAACTGTACTATGCTTATTTCCTCATGTCTTCTGTTCCTTAACATGGATACACACACACACACACACACACACACACGTAAAATTGTACTATGCTTATTTCCTCATGTCTTCTGCTTCTTTAAAGGTGAATAGAATCTTCCTTCATAAGTCCCAGTCTTTCTATGGTTTTCTAAATCAATTCTCATCATTTCCTACACCACAAACAAAATTCCATTTTGGATTCAAACAGCACCTTCCTTCATAGGATCTTTGAGGTTAATTTTAGTATTTATAATAGTCAAAATGAGTTGGTGGTTTTTGTTCTCCTCCTCCTTCTTTTAATAGAATGGTAGTAGAAATAATCCTGGAAGAGGAATAAGAAGACCAAGATCAAATCTAGATTCTGTTGTTCACTCTGTCACTGTAAACTGATCACAATCTCTCAAACTCTACTTCATCTATAAATGGAGATTATAAGACACTGATTATCTCAGTGTAAATAAGGCTTGTTATGTTACAAAGTATTATGTAAATGTGAACTCATAGTGTATAAGGACCATCTGATAGAGTAGAAAAAATATTAAGCTTAGCTAGAAGCAGAAAATTTAAATCTTAGATTTCATTCACTACATAAAAATATCATGAATTAGTGACTTAAAATCTCATAGCCTTTCCTCATCTGTGAAATAGAAATCAAATGTTTACTACCTCCTTTATAGGGCTATTATAAAAAAAAGTGAGCTAGTGAAAATGTTTTAATACTTAACAAATAACTTCTTGCCATAGAATACATGTTGAATGTGTGAATGCATCATGATTTAGTGAGTAAATGTATGAATAAATAAACATATGGTGGAATTAAAAGGGTAGATTAAAGATTTTTAGTTTTATCAGGGGAAAGTATTTTGATTAGTCTAGCTTATTGAAATCTAATTTGCCTTTGATATTTTGAGTACTGAAACTCATTTGGTAGTTCTGTGGATGGAAGTAATGATGATCACAATTTTCAAAGTTAGGGCCACATCTTACAGAAAAAATTGCTTACATATTTTGAATCTTCAAGTGGAATTATGGTGATATCATTGTGAAGACTTCATGATAAGCATTTAAAAATTGTTTTGATTAAATATTTACAAATATAATGAAATATCAAGAGAAATAACACATGTTCAGGTGATTATTGTGAAATCTCTGAAAAAACTCTAAACTGCTTCACTATTTAACTAAATTTAACATTTAACAAAGATAATGCCAAGAGTAGAAATGTATAATCTTAATTTCTCAAATTCAATTGAAGAGTATAAAAAATAATAACAAATAATATTGAACTACTAGGTACCCATCTTTTGACCACAGCTTCTTTTTGATGATCATTTTTATTCTTAAGTTCTTCTATTTTGTTTGTGGAGTATGTTCTGGATCCTTTATTGCTTGAGTAAATACGATAAACAGTATCAAAGGAAGATATTTGGGAATATTTTTTCTAGATATTTAAAAATAGTTTGTGGGAGGAACAGCTAGGTGGTGCAGTGGATAGAGCACCAGCCCTGAAATCAGGTTAAATCTGCTCTCAAGATACTTAATACTTTTTAGGTGTGTGACCCTGGGCAAGTCACTTAATCCCAACTGCCTCAGCCAAAAAAATATATATAAGTTTGTGGGTACCTTTGAGTTGATTTTTTTTTTATGATCTGAAAATATTTGATCCAATTACAACCATTCTTTTTTTTTTTTTTTTTTTTTTAAATTTACTTTAGAAATACAAACCTGGTCGGTGTGATGATATTTTGAAATGGAAACCTCCCAGTCTGAATTCTGTAGATTTTCGCCTAAAAATAACAAGAATGGGAGGAGAAGGGTAAGTGCATTCTTTTCTCTATTGTCATGTTAAATAAAATATATTTTAAACTAACTTTTGTCAATCTGCTAGTTAAAATCTCTTTTAAACGGCTACCAATATGGTCTCTATGACATACTTTTATTTTCTTTTATTTAGATTATTTTTTCAGGAAAAAGTAATACATATATTATATTTTGAAAAATTACACCAGGTATAGACCCATCTTGGATGTGAGGCATATTAGAAAAAAAAATGGGACTTTTATTGAAATCAATAAGATATTTAAAGTCTATTTAATTTTTATTGGCAGAATTCCTTTATATATATATATATATATATATATGCATGTGTGTATATATATTTAATATTTCATGTTTTATAAAATTTCTGTTTAGACAATCTTTGCTTTTGTAATAATTGTATTTATGATTGTCTAATGCTTTTGGGTAATTGTTTCCGAGACATAATCTGCTTTTGCCTTTTCAAAGGTTTATTCAAAAATTTAGGATTTAATAACCAAAATAAAACTTGTTAAATTGTATCAGTGGCTTTTGAGTTATGCAACACTTTTTTAAAAAAGTTATTAAACTTTTAAAATGTCATGCATATAATTTAGTTAATTGACTTTCAAGGAACCTAAAGTCATGTTCTTTATAGATTATATTCTAATATTTGTTTCTTTGCCCTTATTTGCCATGGATTTGAAATGAGACTACCCATTTTCCTCAGAATATGAGACCAAGTTCTCCACCTTTTTTACCTTTGCAATTTTTCCTGGATTGTACCTAGAGTAAATGCTATTCATTTCTCCATTTTTTCATTCTGATCACCTTATTCTTATACTGTTACCATTGAATTTTGATATTTTAAATTTGTCTAAACAAGCTATTTGCATTAAAAATGCAAATTAAATAACCCTAGCTATTTAATCTGTTACATCATTTATGAACATATAACTTTTAATATTTGGTGTTTTTAGAAATGAATTATGGATGTTACACATATTAATAAGACATTCAAAATAGTCATTTTGTTTTAATTCCTGTTTATGGCAGTAATAAAGAATACAACTTTTGAAAATTATGTCTTTAATATGAATTATGTCTTCATTTTATATGAGCAGTCTGTTTTTTTCAAGTAAATAATGTTATATAGGTAAAGAATATTATATATGATGTAATGGTTTTCATTAAATGGGTAGATTTTTGCTGTAAATATGAACCTAGTGTTTAATAGAAATTTAAAATCTTAGAGATATCTATCCAAAAGAGTATAAAAGAAAAACAGCTATGCTTTATAGTCATATAGAAGCCATGTCACATGACCCAATTAACTCAGAATAGCTATATTAAAAACCAGAGAATTTGTTCATTTGTTTGCTTAATTGTATTTCCAAAGGCTTCTACTGAGCAAAGAATGAAATAGGGTTCCAAGAAAGATATAATATAAAAACCATTTTTTAAAAAAATATAGGTAGTTATTGATCTGATTTTTTTGTGTGTGCAGCAAGATTATTATATAAATATGTATACATATATTGGATTTAACATATATTTTAACATGTTTAACATATATTGGACTACTTGCCATCTAAGAGAAGAGGTGGAGGGAAAGAAGGGAAAATTTGGAACACAAGTTTTGTTAACGTCAGTGATGAAAATATCCATGCTTATGCTTTGAAAATAAAAAAATTGGGGGCACCTAGGTTGCACAGTGGATAGAGCACCAGCCCTGAAGTCCCTTCAGACACTTAACACTTCCTAGTTGTGTGACCCTGGGCAAGTCACTTAACTCCAGTTGCCTCAGCGCCCCCCCCCCCCCCCCCAAAAAAAAAAAAAAAGGGAAAGAAAGAAAGAAATGAAAACATGGGGAAAAAAAGAAAATATAGGTGGAATTTTAAAAAAGTATATTGTTTGGGCTTTTCAGTAGATAATTTTGAGTCTTATTGAATGCTATGATAAAATGGTTATGAATCAGATTCCTGTTAGATTAAAATATAATACAAGTGGGAAAATCATTTCTATGAAATTGAATACTTAGCTTCCTATTAACAATTCAAAGGCTGACATTTGGAATTTCTTTTTCTTTCATTTAAAGATATAATTTCTGAAAAATAAAACATTGACAGTACCTGCTATATATTTTTGCAATTTATATAATTTTGAATTTACAAGTAAGTACAGATAGTCTAAGTGAATAAAACAAACTTTTAAAATATGAAGTCAGTTTGTTTTCTATTTAATCTGTTTCTGGTAATAATTCAAAACTAAGGTCATGTAAGTTGTGTGCCTTAAGGATGTTATAGACTGATTACAATGGGACAAAGTAAACTAATAGCATTAATTAATTTTAAATAGACCACCAAACAACAACTTCTTAAAGGGAAAAAAAAAATTCTAGGTCTGTCAAAATTTTCCATAGAATTTCACTTTAAGTGTTCCGTCAGTAAACATTCATTTATTAAACAAGTACCATATGCTGTTCACTGTTCTATGGGCTAGAGTTACAAAGACAGAACAGCTCCAATCCTCAGATACCTCACAAAATCTAATTGGGAAGTCTACATAAAAAGAACTATGGACATCCAAAATATGCGTGTAGTTGTGGGTGTATACACTGGAAAGAAGCCAGGGAAACTAAGAAGCAGAGGTGAGGAAGGAGAGCATTTCAAGTTTGAAGAAATGGAAGTGCTATGTGTGAGGAACAGCAAGAAGACCAGTGTCATTGGAATGTAATGGCATGATGGGAAATGAAGTGCTAAAATACAAGAAAGTTCGGAAGAAGCCTGGTTGTGAAATGTGTTAAAGCTAAACAGTAGATTTTTTTTCATTTGATTCTGGAGGAAATAGGCATTTATTGAGTGATGTTAGTTTCTTATAGAAGGTAGGAGGATGGCATGGTCCACTCAGACTTTTGGAAAATCAGTCTGGCAGCTGATAGAGGATAGGCTGGAGTGGGGAAAGACTTGAGAGAGAAAGACCAAGTGTATGTTAAGTAAAAGGCTTTCTATTAAAAATTACCTTGGCTTTCATCACAATTTTCAAATGCCTAATATATGGCAGGAGTATGAATTTGATACCTGTTTTATTCAAGGAACAATGCTAGGCCTTTGAGATGTATAGGGAATAATGAACTAGTCTCTAGGTTTGGATAGTTTATATGGAATAATAGGATTACATATTTAAACTGGAAGGGACTTTAAAAAGCCATCTAGTTTAACCTTCTTTTAGAGACAAAGAAACTAAGAACCAGAGAAGTTAGAGTCAAGGTCACAGAGCTGGTAAGTGACTGAGGTAGGATTTGAACCTTGCTACTCTTATTTTAGATCTGCTGCTATTTTCATTGTATCAGTGGTTACCATTTGGGATGCCTGGAACTCCCTCTGTCCTTATCTCTGCCTCTTAGCCTTTCTGATTGCTTTCTGATACCAAATAAAGCACTCCTTTCTGCAAAAAGTCATTCCTAGTCCTCCTTAATCTTAGTGCCTTCCTTCTGATATTGTCTTCAATTTGTTTTGTATATATCTTGTTTGTTCATAGTAGCTTTTGTGTTGTCTCCCTTAGACTGTTTTTGATTTCATTGTGTGTGTAGTACATATATTTTTTTGAGTATATCTTTGTACAGTGCCTGGCACATACTAAGTACTTAATAAATACTTGTTGATTTGCCTTTACTTGATAAAACAGGTTCACAGGCAAATAAATGCAAAATATATACAAAATAAGTAAGAGGTGGAGAAAGCACAAATCTTTTATAAGGGGTTATGGAGGCAATCAGGAAAAGCCCTGGGTAGGAAGTAACATCAAAGTGAGCCTTGAAGGAAGCAAGATGTGGAGATGAGAAGAAGAGCATTCTAGAAATGAGGACTAGCCCTATATAAAAGAACAGGAGGCAAGAAATAGTAAATCATGTGTAGGGAATAAAAAATAAGCTAGATTATCTTGGAATATAAAATGCATGTGAGGGCAGGGGTGGGGAATAATGTGAAATCAGTCTAGAAAGATAGGTTGGAGTTAGATTGTGAAGTATTTTAAATGCCAGTCAGAGGAGTTTGTATTTTATACTAAGGATATGCCTCTATTGGAGCTTCTGGCACTTTTATACATATATTTTTAAAAATAACAATTTTGGGGTTTTTTGGAGTGTGGATTGAAAATAAAAAGACAATTAGGAAGGTACTACAAAAGTTCTGGAGTTCTCTACTTAATGTTGCCTCTGTGAGTGAACAAGTGAATTGATATTCAGGTAGAGTTGACATGACATCAAGTGACTGGATATTGGAGAGACAGAAGAATGAAGAGTCGGGTTTATAGTGGTGGTGGTCTTGACAGAAATGGAGAATTTCTGATTAGTGATGGGTTTAGTGGAAGGTTAATGAATTCTGTTCTGAATGTTAAGTTTGAGATGACTGCTATGTGTGTAAGAAAGTTTAAAGTTGAACATAAAAGTACCATTGTTTTGGAAATGAATTCATGTACAACATAACCATAACCATTTCTCTTTTATTTTTCATCTTCCCAAATACATCTTGTACTGTAGTGATAGGATTTGGAACTTGAAGGAAACTTAGCATTTATCTGGTCCAACCACTCCTGAAGAAACTGGGGTCTAGAATGATTAAATGGCTTGCTCAAGTTAAGAAGAACTAGTATTTAGAGTCAAATTTTTAAATTTTAAATCATATTCTTTTTCCACAGTACTATGCTGAAACATCACCCTACATTGATTCCATAATATGTGGTATTCATATAAATAATAGAAGCTTTTGGTTATGTGCTTTCTTATTATTACCCTATCGTGTGCATTTTTTCATGTGGTACTTCCTCAACAAGGTTGTAAGCTCTAAAAAATGGGGAGAACTGTGTCTTACACAAATTTTTTCCATGCAGAGTTTGAATATATTTTTATGTAGTGCTTTGAGTGAGCTGAGATGGCTTATGTTAATTCTAAGTAGCTATAATAAATATTTGCATAAGTGTGATCTGGTTATGAAAAACGTTTTGAGAGCTATTAAATTGTAATCTGGTATAACATCTAACTATGGCATTTGATTGTATCCTTACATGTCATGGGATTTCCTTATTTCTTCTTATGGCTCACAGTGGCATTACTCTCTAATACACATATTCTATAATAAAAAATTCAATATAAGTGGTTTTTATTCTTATAATTCATATAATTATTCTTACAATAGTTGCTACATTATAAATTTGTTATTATCTACCATTCTTTTCATAAACAGAAGGAACGCAAGCTATAATTGAGTTCTTTATAGTTATTATTGTTTTGCTTGGCCTTCAAGTGGCAGTTACCTTTTAAGACCTGTCATCTTTTCACCTTCTATGTCAGGCAGCCCATCACTAAATACACGTCCTATGTCTCAAACAACCCATCAGAAATAAATATTAAGATCCAGAAGTGAATAGGAAAAAATGTGCTAGGCATGATGTGTGGTACGTAAGGTGTGTGTGTGCAATTATGTATTGTTAGATTCAAAGTACTTTACTTGTTATTTCACTACAGAAAAAGGTAAGTTCAGATCCTTTTTCACTCTATCTTACAAACCAGAAATATAATTTTAGCGTAATGCCTTTGTTTTTAATAAAATTGTATTACAATAAGTTATTTATATGTTCTCTGCAGTTTAATGCAGTGATTTTATTCCCTTAAATAGTATATGTGTTTCTCTGAAGTGTTAATTATTTGTTGTGGAACTTGTGACCAGACTGACAGCCTTGTAGATAAAGTATGAAGAAAGGCAGTATAAATTGGTTTCAATTTAAAAAACTCATTTTGAAAGGTCATAATTTCCACAAGATGTCACTGTCTCTCAAGTAATTCTTGGTATTATTTAAATTTTTTATTTGTAATTTTAATATGCTGCAGATGTTCTCATCTGACCTTTTCAGGGACTGCTAAGCTCATGTGAAGAAAAATAAAGTTAAAAACCATGGTATTAACAGACCTTACCAAGTGAGTCGGTATTTATTCATAGGGATTTTTGTTTTTTATGTAACCTTGGCAAAGTATGTGCTGTTCTTATGGCTGATAGAAAAAATAATGGATGATTTAGATGATCATTTGTTGTAATGCTTTCACTGATAACCCTTAGTATTAGAAAGTCATTTAACTAAATGGTGGTTATTTTTCTTTCTATGTTTGATGTAAAGATAAATACATAATTTCCTTCAACTCCTAATGGTTTATTTCTGGTTGCAGCTGCTGGTTAGTTGAAATTTTTAAGAGATTCCCTGTAGCCATAACACTTAATGTTTTGATATGCTTTCTGAGAGGTTTTTTTTTTTTCTTTTTACCAATGAATCAATATACACTTATTGAGGTCCTAATATGATGATAACAAGATCTGACATCTATATAGTTCTTATAAAGTATGAAGTACTTTATGTTACATTATCTCATTTGATCTTATCTGCTTTGTGAGGTATTTGTTGTAGGCATTATATCCATTTTAAAGATAATGAAACTAAGTCTTAGATTAAATGATTTAAGATGTTATCAAAATTACCCAAATAGTAACCTTAATAGAAACCCCTTTTGTAGAGAAAAGATTCCTGATTCCGTATTGTGGACTCTTTCCTACTGCATTGTATTGTTGCTTTTTATATGTGAGACATTTGAGATACTTACAAGCTGGAGTTTTAAGTCCTAATTTCAAGAAGGAAATGTTCTCTGAGCGGGCAGCTAGGTGGTACAGTGGATAAGCAGCAGCCCTGAAGTCAGGAAGAACCGAGTTCAAATTTGACCTCTGACACTTAACACTTCCTAGCTGTGTGACTTTGGGCAAGTCACTTAATCCTAATTGCCTCGCCAAAAAAAAAAAAAAAAAAAAAATTGGGGGAGGAGGAGAGGAAAAAAGTGTTTTTTGTTTATATCAGACTATAAACTTTTAAGTGAGGAACTTAAAGTTTTTGAACAGATTTAAAATGCTACCTTGTCATTTACAGATCAGTAAAGAACAGACACAATATTAATATAGAAGGATGTGGGGGAATTGTGGAATTACTTAGAATCATAGTGATGTGGGTCTAGTGGTAGAGAATTGATGTGAAAATCCCCTCTGGTTGGAGATGCAGGTCCAATGTGAAAGAATTCATGAACCTGAAAAAGTCTGAATGGCAAAATGGATTTTTATTGGCACTGAGAAGCCAGCTTTGCCAGGAAGACAGACTCCTCAATGGTAAGAAGTCCTGTCAGAGAAATAACAAAGGTTATCACTGAGAAGAGAATGTCTTTACAGTGGACAAGAGTCCTGGTAGACAGCTGTGCCAAGAAGATAGATCCCTTGGCAAAGCATAATCTTACTTCGGACTTCTGCAGAGATTTGGGATTCAAAATTGTCTTTTTATTGGCAGTCTGAGGCTTGGTTCCAGTTGAAAAGAGAGTCAACGCCTCAAGGCCTAGCTACTTATCTTGGAGTTTCAAGCCACTTAATGGACCCAGTTCTCCAACTGAATAAAATCATTTTGAAGGCTTTTTCCCAGAGGCTGGAATTTCCTGAAAGATCAGGCTACCCCGGAAAGATCAATGGAGAGTGATTTGACCAAGATCTCCAATTGAATGAAGCCACTTAACTTCTCTGGGAACATAAGCTTTCCCAGACTTTTCAGAGTCTTGAGATTCCGAATCTCCCTTCTTTTACATATCAGAGGGGACAGTTTCAGGGTTCACCCCCATCAAGAGCATTTGCAGTTATTATTTTTTTTCCCCTTGTTAATAAAATGACAAGGTTTTTGTTTTGTATTTGTATTTGGGTTTGTTTTTGTTTTTGTTTTTTGAGACTAGTTATCCTTAGCTAACATAAATTTAAAAGTACAACAGTGAGTCCAATTCCAAAACTCATCAGTGTGGAACTTGCTAGGTTTTTCCCAAGTAGGCCTCTTTAGCCCCTTCTTAGGTTCTCTGGTGGCTTTCTGCTTCTGGAAACCTCACCATATTAGTGCCAGACATTATGAGTACTGTCTGACAATACAAATCCTTTTATCTCTACTACAACTATTATTTACCCAAATCTGTCAACCTTTGAGCCTCATCAGCAGTAGTGATTACAAATATGTATCACTTATTTCCAGTTTTAAAAAGTTTCTAAAAGAAGCGTTTTGAAGACCACCTTTCAAATCTCTATGCTGGGTTTATTAGGAGATATATATATAAAGAAGATTAAGAGAACTTCTTGATCAACTTGATGAATTTACAGGCTGGTAAGCTTGAAGCTTAACATTAAAAACAAAACTAAGATCATAATAACTCGTTCTATTACTTTCTGGCAAATAGGGGAGAAGAAATGGAACAGCGTCAGATTTTATGATCTTGAGCTCGAAAGTCACAGAAGATGACAGTTGCAGCTATGAAATTAAAAGACTCTTGCTCTTTGGAACAAAAACCATGGGAAATGTGGACAACATAATGAAAAGCAGAGTCATTACCTTGCTGACAAAAGATGTGTATAGTCAAATATGTGTTTTTTCTAGTAGTATTGTATGGCTATTAGAGTTGTATTCTAAGGAAATTTGAGTAAGACAGAATCTATACTTTTGAATTGTAGTGCTAGGGAAGACTTGGACAGCAAAGAGATCAAATCAGTCAATATTTAAAGAAAATTCAGACTACTCAATGGAAGGATAAATATTGAAGCTGAAACTTAAATAACTTTGCCACATGATGAAAAGACAGATTCATTGGGATAGACCCTGATGTTGGGAAAGATTAAAAATAAAGGAAGGTGATGGTAGATGATAAGATGAATAGATAGTGTCATGGAAGCAGTGAACATGAAGCTGGACATACTTTAGGAGATAGTAAAGGGAAAATGGGCCTTTTTATGGTCATTCTGTGGTCAATGAGGGTCACAAAAAGTTGAATACTACTGAACGAATGAACAACAACATTTTCACATGAAGGATATGGACATACTCATTGACACACCCCTGAAGACTGGTTTCATTGATGGAGTGATCTCTGGTATGAGTTGGTAAAATATAGACTGAAAAGAAACCACAACTTTGCACTGGCCTATAAAAAGGATTCCTTTTTGTTAGAAATCTTACAAGGTGCTAAGTCAGTGGAATTGATAGAGACAATAATTATCTAATTAGCATGGTACTTAACAGTGTAATGCCGGAGAAACCGAGGCAGGAGAGAGATTAGAGAGTTTTCAATAGTTTATTAATTGGAGAGTATAATTGACTGTACAGGACTCTCGTCTCAAATTATCCAGTCAGATAGAGATATACTGGGACCAAGGAATCCATATTGGTCCCAGGGCTGGGGAGACTGTCATCTCAAAGAATCCAGCATGCTGCATCTAGCAGCCAGCCTCCAGCAATGAATAAGAGAAAGCCAACCTCTTAAATATTCTCTGAAGACAAAGAACCAAAAAACGCGCCAAAGTTTCTGTCAAGTTGGGGGGAGACCATAAATCCTAAAAGCCCAGAGACAGTATGTCTGAATACCCAGAGATAAAGATGTCAGTGAGGTATCTTGGAATATTTTAGAGAGATATTGTAAATTCTTGAGAACAGAGGTCTGCTCTTCTTGTTTATCTTGCTAGCAATTTATAACCTTAGAGTAAACGGTTCCCAGTCTTAATGGACCAGAGTGGGTTTTTACGACTAAGGGGATTTGACAGAACAGTTAAGGAAACTGAGACAAAGGAAACTAGTTCAGGGAAACCAAGTCAGAACAGTTAAAGAGAACTGCGGCATAACAACAGTTCTCTAGTTCACTAATGAACTTAGTACTTTATTAGAGTTCACACCTTTAAGAGAGCATATATAAGCTAGGAGCCTCAATCAGGATGGACTCTGGGAGATTCAGAAGCCAGATTCAGTCCAGAAGATTCAAAAGTCTAAGAGACAAGCCCACTCTTGAAGGTGGAGTCAGATTCATTCCATATTCCACCTTTGTGCTGGCTGGGGATTCGGAGAGAGCTAGAGGCTGAAGATGGCAGAGGCGCAAAGGACTAGTGGCGGGAACCCAGGAAAGAGATAGGGCTCTAAGAAAGCTAACTGGGCCCAAGAAAGGAGACAATATTTGAAAGAGAAAATAAAGGATCTGGACTCTAACACCTGGCTGCATTTGAGGTGATTATTACTTTGAACTGAAACGAAGGCTGCCTCCAGAAGTCCCCCCAAGAAATCTGCTCTCAGAGAATAATTGCATTTGAGAGAACATTACACATTTTGGTCTTTTGTGCCCCCTTTATTATGAAGAGATTCTGAGAGCACAGATGGCATGTGTCTGGGAGATAATGTAAGAATTTTTTAGTAGTGGTTCCCCCCCTCCCCCCCTCCCCCCCCCCCCCCCCCCCCCCCCCCCCAGATACACCAAAAAACACCCAGAGAGATCCTTTAAGTGTTTGCCCATGTGGCACAAGAGGAGAATTCCTGCGCAACTCAAGCTTCTGGACAATGTTGAATTCCTGGCCTCTGTTATCAGGATAGTTTCATAATGGTTGTTGAAAAGAGAACTACATTGCTAAGTGGCTAGTTGAAAATTAGAATTCTTGGGTGGTAGCACCTTGGAGATTTGCCTTTCTAGTATAATTGGCTTTTGGATATGAATTTCTACAGGCAGAGGAAGTTTTTAGAGCCTTGCTGTGATGGTTTTTGGGAGATGAAATCCTGAGCAGATGATATTTTTCTTCATGCTTGGGGACAATGTTAGACTATCAAGGACCGTGAATCAGATGCATCTGAGAGTATAGGATAAATTATTCTGTGTTGGGAGTTTGGAGACTGAATAGTGGCAGAAGGGGCAGTGAGTGGCAGCTGTTTGTGGTAAACACGGTGGTGGAGATAAATCTTTTGAATGAGGGAAGACACAAATAGGCAATTGGCCTATTTGACAATGCTAATATCAATAGTGGCAAAAGAAGGAAGGGCAGAGAATAAGCACATATTATACACCTACAGTGTACCAAACATTATGCTAAGCACAAACACAAAAAGACTGGAGCAATGAAAGGTTGATTGACTTTCCAGGATCTCATGGCCATTAAGTATCAGAGGTTAGATTTGAACTCAGGTCTTTCTGATTCCAGACCTGGCCTTCTATCTATTGTTCTTATCTAAAGATTGAGGTGTAGGAACCTGTGGGACCTGTACTTGAATCTAGAGAGCTGCAGCCTGTGTGGGGTTACTTCCAGAACTCATTGTTACAGCTAAATTCTGCATTCAGAGGACATAATGGGATAGAGATTTCTAATTTTCTACTTGGAAGAATACTAATCAGACTATAAAGTATTCCTATTGCCTCTTCACACCCTCTCTCCCTCTTCCCTACCCTTGGCAGTGCAGAAACTGATTCCTTATTCTGTTCTTTAAAGTTGCTTTTAAAATTTCTCTTTAAGTAGTTTGAATTTCTTTTGTTAGGTAGAGAAATCTCATTGATCTAATTGTTCTGTGTGCTCATTATTTTGTGAATAAGAGAATCACTGCCAATGAAACAGTGTTTGAGTATTAGTATAGAATACTGAAGAACCAAGATTTGAGCCCTAGTTCAGCAAAAGTGCTTGAGGATTATGTACACTGAAAGATAATTTTGATGTTTCCATGATAATTTTTTGATGAGCTTTCAAAAGGCCAAACTAAACTGGGTACTAGGGCTTCCCCTCCTCTCTTCACCTTTCTTTGTTCTTATAAAAAAACAAATAAACAAACAACAAGCCCTAAGGTAATCTAGAGAGTAGGTGCTTTATGATATGGTTTCTTTGTTCCTTCTCTGTGGCTCTATGGCTAGGCCTTGCCAATAATAATCACATTCAAAAGGGGGGCATCTGAGGAGGGAAATGAGTGCTTTTGAGGTTTTACCTTCTATCTCACGGCTATTCTTAGGGACAAAATGCTACAATATTGAACACAAACTTGAGTGTTAGGGGATGTGGTCTTTTATTAAGAGAAAGGGAGTTTTCTGAGCTACTTGGAGTGATGAGATCTTGTACTTTTCTTCCTCCAGAATCGAGTTAAGCAAGAGCCTCAGATTTTGTTCTCTATTGCACTAAGCTATTTGGACAACATGGGAAAGGTGGATTATCCCTTTATCCGTCTTTTCTGCTTTTCTTCCAGAGGAATTTGAAAAAATAGGGTGATGCTATTTGGAGAGAACAGCTAGTTTAATAGTTCCAGGCCTGGAGTCAGGAAAACCTGAATTCAAATTTGGTCTTATGTGTAACCTGAACAAATCATTTAACCCTATTTACCTTAGTTTTCTCTTACCTAACATATGCTGGAGTAGGAAATGGCAAACCATTTCGGTATCTTTGTCAAGAAATGCCCAGATAGAATCATAAAGAATCAGACATGACTGAGAGGACTGAAGAACAACCAAAAATATGTCTGAAAACACTGTGAAAACGGAGATCATTTTGGAGGAGAATTTTATGAATTGTTATTTGTCTTTGTAAGACTTTATTTTCTGATTTATTATGTATTCCTAAATATCTT
The DNA here is from genome assembly GCF_902635505.1 of Sarcophilus harrisii. NCBI lineage: Eukaryota > Metazoa > Chordata > Mammalia > Dasyuromorphia > Dasyuridae > Sarcophilus > Sarcophilus harrisii. Next base: position 218,155,541 of record NC_045429.1, read on the forward strand.
GCATTGTCAATCCATAATATTAATATGATTTTGCACTACATTTAGAAAAAGCATATTATGGGGCAGCTAGTTGGTGTAGTTGGATAGAGCACTAGCCCTGAAGTGAGGAGGACCTGAATTCAAATTTGACCTCAGACACTTAATACTTCCTGGCTGTGTGATCTTGATTAAGTCACTTAACTCCAGTTGCCTCAGCAAAAAAAAAAAAAAAAAAAAAAAAAAAAAAAAAAAAAAAAAAAAAAAAAAAAAAAAAAGAAAGAAAGAAAAAAAGAAAAGCATATTATCTAGGACTACAGAAATGGCAGTCCTCCTGTACTCTGCCCTGGTCAGACCATAAGCAAAAGTTAATCAGTTTTGTAATCTATATTGCATAAAGAATGATAGGTAGGTAGGTAGGTAGAGAGATCTATAAAGGAAATAGCTGTCTATATAACAGCAAATAGAATTTTGAAAGACCTAGAGATGAGTACTTATTTGAATGTGCCCGAGGACCTGAAGAACTGAAGGAACTGAACTTGGAGAAGACTTGGTGGGAAGAAGTAGAAATGTGAATTCAATAGCTGACTTTAAATATTTGAAGTGCTGCTATGCGATAGGATGATGAGATTTATTCTTGTTTTCTGAGAACAGACCTAAGATTAATGAGTAGATATTTTAAAGCAGTAAGCTCAGCTTTGATGCAAGGAAAATATTGCTAACAAATACAATCATCTGAAAGCAAAATGGACTGCCTATTTATAGAGTAGGTTCTTTTTCATTGGAGGTCATTGGACAAAATTTATTTACCAAATGGTTATAATTGTAACAGGGATTCTTGTTTTAAGTTGGACTACTTATCTTTTAAGGACTCTTCCAACTATGAGATCTTGATTTTCACTAAAAATGAAACCAGAATACACAAGGTCATTGCAGTTAAATGTAATTGTAATAATAATAACAATGAATACTGACATTAATATAGCCCTTTAAAGTTTGCCCTGCATACATTATCTCTTGAATCTCTCAAAGAATCCTGTTGCTATGAGGAAATTTCTGAAGCAAAGGCTCAGATTTGTACATGGGTACAATACAGATCTTCCTGATTCTTGATTTGTCATAGTACTACATTTTACTTCTTTTCCAGTAAGGTTCACATATACTCCTCAGAGAAGCAAAGAGTCCAAGGGGATATCTAAGAACAGCAAAAACCATCATTTCTTATACTATCTCATATTTTATTGTTCTTGAATAATATTTACAAAAAGACTACCATGGAAATAAATATAGCACCTGTAGTAGATAAATAGTCAGATAATGGGACCTTCATAAAACCATCGACATCAAATCCACTTGGTAACTTCATTGCCAATATGGATATGAAAGAGAATGATGAAAAATAAGGTTGGGAAATGTTCATTGTTTGAAAAAAAGAAGACAAAGGTTTTATGGAAACCTTATTCCTATATTTTATGAACACTTTTTCAAGAAAAGTATTCAGATTCCAGACTTTGCAAATGCCAATATACACAAAATGTGTGTGTATGAAATTTAATTGATTATATTTCAAAAGACAGGTCATCAATATCCTGAAACATAGCTGCACGTGCGTGCGCGTGTGTGTGTGCGTGCGTGTGTAAATCAAAATTGTTCACATTCCCAAAGGCAGATATTGGTTACCTCTGTCAAGAGTTCTTTTTCAGTCACCTATCTATTTATTGCCAAAATACTCACTTTTAGAACAAAGATAAAAATTAAAGTTAGAAGAAAGAATAAAAATGAGAGGTAATTGTGTGCAGTTGGGGCAACTCTAATTTGACCTATCTAAATCAGTTTTTAACATTAAAATATTTAGAGTAGATATACAGATATATTACCCATGTTATTACTATTTACTAAAAACTTTATTTTGATATATTGATCAGCAGAGTGTTAAATCTAGATACTAATTTGAAAAATATTGGCAACTTTACCATATCAGCTCAAGTTGGGGTGAACATTGAATACTAGGTCATTGTTTAATTCTTATAATTTTTTTTTTTCGAGAAGGGGAGGATCTTTATGCTTATTGTTAACTATATAAGTTCTTATCCATATCTTATGTTTATTGTTAACTGTATAAGTTCTTATCCATATCTTGTTAGGTTAATTCCCAGATATTTAATACTTTTTTGTCCCTTTTAAAATGATATTTCTCTTATCATTTTCCCCCTGGAATTTATTATTAACAAAAAATGACAATGAATTTTTGGGAGTCTGATATATTTTACATGATCTGGTTTAGTCTTTTAATTAATATTTTTGTTAAATATCCTAGTTTTATTTTTGAAAATTTTATGATAGCCTTTAAAATCATTAGAATGAATGGTTGGTAAATCACTGACCTGGTTTCCTATAAAATACTTTTTTTGGGGGGGAGGGGGGGCTTAAATTTGTACTTAGAGACTGACATTGTAGTTCGTTCTCTTTCTCTCTTATTCTTTGACTATAGTAATGTTTCCTGATCTCTTTAGGCCACTTTTTTTTCCTCATTGGTAACATTGGGATATGTAATCTCTAATCTTTTACCATTCAAAGATTCTGTATGTATGTGCATTTGAAGAGAATCACTCCTGCAACACATCAGTTCTCATTAGATTAATTCTTTAATATGAGATGAAACAAAAATATTCACTAAAAATTAATGAGACATTCAAACTGTGTTCTTAAAATTGCATAATTATTTTATATCATATTAAATGCAGTAAAATTTCAGTTAGAATTTTTAAACTGAATAACTCCTTTAAGTTGATATTTGCAGCATTTGATCACTTTATATTAGTTACTACTTATTTATTTGCAGCACTTCAAATTGTGAAGTGGTGATTTTTAAACAAACAAGAGTCAAAAAAGAAATGAGTTCTTTAGGTGCTGTATTTCTCAGTAATGTGATAAGTTTACTTAGAGGTAAAGAGACTTAAATTCATTAAGAAATAGCAATAGTTATTTCTTTCACTTCTACAGTCTGTTTTGACACCCGCCATTTAATTTGGTTTAAAGTACTGAGGATGAGATGCAGAGATGTGGTTATTTAATATTCTCTAGCACTTGACAGTTTCAATATGCAAATATGGTAATTTATTGATCGTGTAAAAGTAAAAAGAGCTAAGTCACTCACTGACAAGCTATGTCAGTGCTTCCCTTTCATCTCTGGAAAATAAACTCATATTCAGTATTAAATCTCAAGGGAAAACAAAATGTAAAATTCTCATTTATTTATGTTTGCAAATCAGAAAAATTATTTCAGTATTTCCCAATTCAGTACAACAAGAAAGATCAAGAAAAGTAAGAATAACCTAAGTCTAAGGGAGGGTTATGACACAATGTATAAATGTTTTGTTTTGTTTTTTTAAAAATAGCTCAGATTTTTAGTGTCTGCAACTGCTTTTTGTCTTTGCTTCTGAAGGCGTTACACTTAATTTTAGAACTCATACCTGAATGTGTATTAGCTATTGTGTTTGCTCCTTTATGTTGTCAAAAGTCAAAAAGGTATAGTGACTATTTGCTTGGATTAACTTTATAGATGTTATTATTTTATGTAGTTAGCTGTTTTCTAGTTTTCATCAGCTTGAATTGTTAACAATCACTTTTTCATTTTTAATATCTAATGATAATTGACAACCTTGAGCCATTCAAATCAAAGTGCTGAAATGTCACCTAAATTATCACAATAAAACTAATTTGCATATAATGGTTTTTAGTAATATTAAATTTATTTTATTACATTCTTATAATTCTTTGATAATGCAGTTTGTGTATCTTGGTATGAACAAAAAACCCCTCAAATCTCTAACCTTTAATCTACAGTCATGTTTTTGTTTTTTTGACCAATTGATAACATTTATATATAATATATGTATATGGTATAGCATATGATTTATACATAAGAGAACTTTAATGAACACAATGATCATGTTGTAATACAAGGTATAGATCATTAAAGGACTGTAAAATACATTATCTGTAAATTACATGAATGAAAACTGAGTTAATTTTTTTTTTTTTTTGGTTTTTATTTAATAGCCTTTTATTTACAGGGTATATGCATGGGTAACTTTACAGCATTAACAATTGCCAAACCTCTTGTTCCAATTTTTTACCTCTTACTCCCCCACCCCCTCCCCTAGATGGCAGGATGATCAGTAGATGTTAAATATATTAAAATATAAATTAGATACACAATAAATATACATGACCAAAACGTTATTTTGCTGTACAAAAAGAATCAGACTCTGAAATATTGTACAATTAGCTTGTGAAGGAAATCAAAAATGCAGGTGTGCATAAATATAGGGATTGGGAATTCAATGTAATAGTTTTTAGTCATCTCCCAGAGTTCTTTTTCTGGGCATAGCTGGTTCAGTTCATTACTGCTCCATTGGAAATGATTTGGTTGATCTCGTTGCTGAGGATGGCCTGGTCCATCAGAACTGGTCATCATATAGTATTGTTGTTGAAGTATATAATGATCTCCTGGTCCTGCTCATTTCACTCAGCATCAGTTCGTGTAAGTCTCTCCAGGCCTTTCTGAAATCATCCTGTTGGTCATTTCTTACAGAACAGTAATATTCCATAATATTCATATACCACAATTTATTCAGCCATTCTCCAACTGATGGACATCCATTCAGTTTCCAGTTTTTAGCCACTACAAAAAGGGCTGCCACAAACATTCGTGCACATACAGGTCCCTTTCCCTTCTTTATAATCTCTTTGGGATATAATCCCAGTAGTAACACTGCTGGATCAAAGGGTATGCACAGTTTGATAACTTTTTGGAAAACTGAGTTAATTAATAAAGTCAAATCTCTGTGCTCTTTTTATTTTATTTGGCTATTTTATTAATGATTATAATAAAAATTTTACAAGAAAAAAAGGCAATTTAGAAAAGCCAACACATCGGCCATTTGATAATTAAGGGATATGAATAGGTAGTTTTCAGAGGAGAAAATCAAAGCTATCAATAATCTTATAAAATCTCCAGAACACTGATAATGAGAAAAATGCGAATTAAAACTGTTTGGCTAAGATGATAGAAAAGGAAATTAAATGTTGAAGGGGATGCAGAAAAATAGGTACACACCAAAGTACTGTTGGTAGAGGTATGAACTAATCCAGGCATTTCAAAAAGCAATTTAGAATTCTTATCATTACTAGATCTATGGCCCCAAAGAGATCAAAGAAAAGGAAAAGAATCCATATGTACAAAAATATTTTAAGCAGTTTTTTTTTGTAGCGGCAAAAAAATTGCATATTGAGGAGATGCCCATCAAATGATTTGTTCAATGGTTGAACAAATTATGGAATATGAATGTGATGAGATATAATTTATTTCAGGAAAAAAAAACACAGCCTTGGAAGACTCATGTAAATTATTTAAAAGTGATGTGAGTACAATTTGGAGAATGATTTATACAATAACAGCAATATTGTTTAAAAAAAAAAATTGAAAGACTTGTTTACTCTAAGTCAACACAATGACCCATCACAGTTCAAAAGTTTTCATGATGAAAAATAGTCCACTTCCACCCAGAGAACTGATGGATTCAGACTGAAGCATTTTTTTCTCTTTTTTGTATGTGTGATTATAGGGAGACATATCCCAAAAGGATATTTCACATTACTTCATATTTGTAACAGGTTTTGCATTTCTTGCTTTTTCAGTTGGGGGGAAGGGGAAAGAGAAAAAATTTGGAACTTAAAGACAAATTTAAAAAAGAAAAAAGAAAGTAGCACATAAACTATTTCTAAAAGCAAATATAGTATTTTACTTCTATTGCCTCTTCAAAGAAAAATGAGAAAAGTACATTTATTTCTAATACTTTTCTGTCACCAAAAAAAAAAAAAAAGTGCCTATGATTTTTCTGTCCTTGACCTCTTTGCCAGTATAACCCACCAGTGAGGCTTTCTTCAAATTGATATTTTAGTCACTTTTTTTAAGACTTTTTTTTTTTTTTTAAGAATTTCAAATTGCTTTATCAGATGTTTGGATCAATTTACAGCTTCATCAACAGTGTATTCCAATTTCTTCAATGATGTTTAGAAAATAAATTTTAAAATTAAATTGATTTGTTAGTCTTGATCTTTCATGATCAATCAAAAAAATTGTTATCAGTAGTAATTAAAATAATGTTTGGGATCAATGAGATTATATAAACCTGCAATACCTACATTTGCATAATGCTCTAGCCAAACTGAATTCCCTTTGGAAATCTGAATCCTGGGTTTCCCAATGGCACCATCTGCCTTAAAAGAAAAAAAAAATCCTCTAAAGATATAGAGCTAGAAATGGCAGTGGAAGGGAGAGGAAATGTTCTCCCTTACTTAGGTCATCAAAGAAAGGGAATTATTTATTTTCCCTAGTTCTAGGGTCAGTTTCAACTTTTGGGGTTTATAGGATACTTAAAAGGTGGTAACCAGATAAATGCATAGCTTTATTTCACCAGGAGTCAGGAGACCTAGTTCTAATAACTGTTTCTTCTTTGACTACTTTGTTTCTCTGGATTTTATTGTCCTCATCTTAAAAATGAAAATGTTACACTAGATTTTTCTCATAAATTACCTTTCCAGCTCTAAACTTGTATGAAAAACTGTGTTTTTTCCCCTCACATTGTATTGCCCCCCTTGAAAGTATCAAAAGTTGGAATTTATTATCTCAGAGGTGGAACAGTGGAGTATTTATAGCTACATCATTTTTTAATTTTATTTTTCTGATATAGTTAAACCAAAGAGATTACTTGGGATATATTCAGTATTCATGTTACTGTTTTTAACTAAAAACTTAGGTCGTTATGGAAGTTGTATTCATTATTCTCTTAATTATATTAGTCTTTTTAATACCCCAGAGTAATAATTTAAGAGGGTGTCATTCTGAAGGTAAGATAGATCCTGAACACTTGAGGTACTCAAAAGTCCTTAAGGCATTTTTGGATCTATCCTTTTTTTTGTCAAATGGAGGTTGGGTTGGTTTTTCTGAAAGCCTTTTTTTCTTGTAAAATATTTGGTATAAGATACGTTTCCCTTGATGGAGAAGAACTATATTCAGAAATGGAAGTAACATAAAAAAAGATAAAAGTAAAAAAGTAATTTCTCTTCATCAGTTCTCTAATAACTTAGCAATATAATACTAATGAATGACTTTGAGCTGTATAAAAATATTTTTATATTTTTTTTCCCAAAGTCCTGACTAAATTCTTTGTGAGTAATTTTGTTTTTCTTGGGGAGGAAAAAGCCAAATTTTTTTGTTAGGTATGTGGCTTTAAACCACTGATCATGTGACCTGACCTGAAAGTCACAAGAAGTGCAGTAAGCTGTGAAGATCAGTTGAAAACTCATGAGAAATTACTAATATCTCTATACATAAGAAACAAACATATCTGGCAGTATTAAAAAATATGGTTTGGAGAGGGGACAGGCTGGAGGTAGGGACACTTGATGAAATATATTTTAGAGGGGCAGTAGATAGAGCACCGGCCCTGAAGTCAGGATGTCCTGAGTTCAAATGCGACCTCAGATACTTCATAGTTCCTAACTGTATGACCTTGGGCAAGTCACTTAACCCTCAGCAAAAAAAAGAAGGAAAGAAATTTATTTTAGAGGCCATGGGATGTCAATGAGTGCTTAATTTGATTTCAGCAAGTATTTATTAAGTAGCTACTATGTGTGTGAAATACATCTTAATTGAGATGCAGAACAAAAAATGGAAAAAGTCCTTTTCTTCAAGGACTGTTATTTTCCTGGAGAATTATACATAATTACATTAATATAATATTATGTGTGTGTGTTTGTTTGTGTTTGTGTGTGTGTGTATATATATATATACACATACATACAGACACACGCAAAATTACATTAATACTATACACACGCAGTGACTTTGTGGAAAACTAACAACCAGGAGGAGGAGGAAAAGTTTTTTGAAGGAGGTGGCAGGGTTGTTAGGAAGAAACACTCTATAAAATGAAGTACTATCTATGTAAATTTGAATTATTATAATTATTATATTTTATAATATTCTCATTCCATCCTTGTCCAAAGTTTTCATTTGACTCATCACTTTATGTCTGTTAAACAGGGAATATTTGTTAGTGTGGGCAGAGAACTTAACAATAGACATAGTTGTGCTTTTTGAAAGCTTTTAATTTTGTATATAAGTAACTTTTCATTTATTCATTTTTCACATTATAAATTTTCAGTTAACAGCTATTTTTATTTTTTCTCACTTCTCTGCACCTACTAGGAAAAATAGAAAAACAAAACAATTGTAACAAATATGCAGTCAAGTAAAACATTCTCATTTTTTGCTTGTACTACAAATTATCCATTTTCAGTTATTATCAATATTGAGGATTACATAAATAAATAAAACCTCTCTTCTTACCATTTGAAGTGCTATAAAGACTATTATATGTCATAATCTGTGACCAGAATAGAGAGGATTTTCAATTTGCTTAATCTAGTGAAATCTCCCCCTCCCCAAATTTATAACAAACCCATGAAAAAGTTAATCAGAAACTGTTTTGTCAAAAATATTGAGCACTATAATACATAGGAATAATTAAAATTTATGTAACATTAATCAAATTATATAACTGATTACATTTTAAAACAAAAACATGTTAGTTGCTATGTGCCTTTAAATAATTATGGTTTTCATCATATTTGTAGAAGTTGAAATCTGCTTCATTTTCCTAAATATTTTTAACTTCATTTCTTCCTAATAAGTGACATAATTTCTCTCAAACTGGTTTCTATTTCATGATGAAAACATTTTTATTCATGTATTGAAATCTTTTAAAAATTATTAAAATCATGAGAAATTGCTGCTTTTTAAAAATAATATTAATAATTAGTAAATCCTTAAAATTCTTTCTTTTAGAGAATAATCAACAATCCATCTCACATCCTTGTACAAAAGGTTTAATCTAGTATGTATATTTGATTCTCCCTAGAAAAGAAAGAACCAATATAATACTCATCGATATCAGCTTTTACTAGAGATTCTTTGAGTATAGTCCCAGCAACATACAGAGACAATTGTCCAGGAGTCAGTTCAGCTAAGTATGCAGAAACTCCTCATTGACAGGTTCATCCTAGGTGCATTCGTGCATTCTTTAATCATGGCAGATTATTAAATAGGAAAAAAAATAGCTCTCTGTATCATGAATGTTCAGAGGACCAAAATATGGGCTAGAAGTTGATAGTAATCATGGTTTTCAAAATATTTATAAATATGTCAAGTGTAGTGGCCCATTGCTGTAATCTTTGCTGACAGAAAGGTTGAGACTAGTGAATCATTGGAGCTTTGGATTCTGGCACACTAGGAATAATGCTGATGCTATGTTTGCACCATCTGGCTTAGTCTCTTGGAAGCAAAAGGTTGGGGGAATGAGGTACCGGCATTAGACTGCCTGAGAGGTAAATAGCAAAGATTAGAAAGGAGCAGGTCAAAGTTCCTTGGCCAATCAATAGAGGAATCTGTTCTATAAGAGATTGTTTTATTTGCATGGGATAGGGACACTCAATAAAAAATTTGCCCAGTGATAAATGACTTGAACTAAAATATGTTGATTTGATAATTTCTCTATATGTACACAAATGCAGATCAAGAGCAGCCAAACCACATAAGCGAAACAGTTAGCAACTTTATTATTCAACTCACAAGAGGAGAGCAGTGGTATTGAAAGCAGCAGCTAGTAGGTGACTTGTAGAGGTGTTTTTTCTCTACTTCTGAACTTTTCTTTTTTTCTATTCATTCAAAAAAAAGTATTACAATGGTCTTTCATTGCTCTAAGCTACTCCCCTTCCCTGCTCATGCTCTCCCCCCTCCCAGAGTAAAAGCTAACTAAAGGAGAGGGAAAGATACTTTGTGATAAATAAGTATAACCAAGCAAAATATATTGTGTAAAAAATATCTCTCTATATATGTCCTGTTTATGTATGCATCCTTGTGTTTTATCACTTTTGTGAGGAGATAATGTGCTTCATTGTAGGTACTCTGGAAATGTTATGGGTTATTGTTTTTTTTTTTTACTGTTCTGCTGTCTCTCCATATAATTTGATCTCCTGATTATACTCATTATATTCTGTATCAGTTAGTACTACTCTAAACTTTCTAAAATTCCTTAAGATATTCTTAAGAATATGTTCTTAACTAATATTCCAAAATGTGTCTAGCCATTCTCAAGTTGCCTAGAAGCAATCTAAAGCACCCCTTTAGATAAATTATTTGCTCTTCTCCCTTTCCCCCTTTTAATATTCTTCTTCTGGAAGAGGAAGTTTTTTTTTTTTTTTTTTTCCTTTAAGGACATGAAAAATGTTTTTATTTATCTGGGGTGCAGATCTGTGATTTCATCAATGTGGAGAATTCCTGATGTGGAAATTCCTTCTTCTGAAGCAGAATAGCAATTCATTTGTACCTTATGAGTTTTACAAGTTCAACTTATTAGGATATTCATGTTTAGAAAACATATACAATAGACACCAAAAAAGCTAAAAAAGACATGAGATCACACTAAAATCTAAGTAAGAAAGATCATAAAAAATTCACTTCATTTGGAAGTGTATCCCGAAATCTAGTCCAGTGTGTACCTATGAAAAAAATTCCCCACACTTTAGCCTGTACTTTTCACTTAAAGAGCTCCAGTGAGAGGAAAACTCATTACATCTTGAGATACTACACATAGATTTACTCATTTGTTAAGGAAATATTTTAATAACCTAAATACTTTAATGCTTCAAGTATCCATGCTTTTGTCAATTACTCTATGCTATTCTTTTTTTTTTATTTTTTATTATAGCTTTTTATTTACAAGATATATGTATGGGTAATTTTTCAGCATTGACAATTGCAAAACCTTTTGTTCCAATTTTTCCCCTCCTACCCCCTCCCCCAGATGGCAGGTTGACCAATACATGTTAAATATGTTCAAGTATAAGTTAAATACAATCTATGTATACATGTCCATACAGTTATTTTGCTGTACAAAAAGAATCAGACTTTGAGATATAGTGTACAAGGAACCTGTGAAGGAAATCAAAAATGCAGGTGGACAAAAATAGAGGGATTGGGAATTCTATGTAGTGGTTCATACTCATTTCCCAGAGTTCTTTCGCTTTGTGTAGTTGGTTCAGTTCATTACTGCTCTGTTGGAACTGATTTGGTTCATCTCATTGTTGAAGAGGGCCATGTCCCCAGCATCAGTTCCTGTAAGTTTTTCCAGGCCTTTCTGAAATCATCCTGTTGGTCATTTCTTATAGAACAATAATATTCCATAATATTCATATAGTACAATTTATTCAGTCAATCTCCAATTGATGGGCATCCACTCAGTTTCCAGTTTCTGGCCACTACAAAGAGGGCTGCCACAAACATTCTTGCACATGCAGGTCCCTTTCCCTTCTTTAAAATCTCTTTGGGATATAAGCCCAGTAGTAACACTGCTGGATCAAAGGGTATGCACAGTTTGATAACTTTTTTTTTTTAATTTGTAACTTTTTATTGACAGAACATATGCCTGGGTAATTTTTTACAACATTATCCCTTGCACTCACTTCTGTTTCGACTTTTCCCTTCCCTCCCTCCACCCCCTCTCCTAGATGGCAAACAGTCTTATACAATGTTAAATATGTTATAGTATATCCTAGATACAATATATGTGTGCAGAACCGAACAGTTCTCTTGTTGCTCAGGGAGAATTGGATTTAGACGGTAAAAATAACCTGGGAACAAAAACAAAAATGCAAACAGTTTACATTCATTTCCCAGTATTCTTTCTTTAGGTGTAGCTGCTTCTGTCCATCATTGATCAACTGGAACCGAATTAGATCTTCTCTTTGTCGAAGATATCCACTTCCATCAGAATACATCCTTATACAGTATCGTTGTTGAAATATATAATGATCTCCTGGTTCTGCTCATTTCACTTAGCATCAGTTCATGTGGGTCTCTCCAGGCCTTTCTGAAATCATCCTGCTGGTTATTTCTTACAGAACAATAATATTCCATAACATTCATATACCACAATTTACCCAACCATTCTCTGATTGATGGGCATCCATTCATTTTCCAGTTTCTGGCCACTATAAACTGGGCTGCCACAAACATTTTGGCACATAGAGGTCCCTTTCCCTGCTTTAATATTTCTTTGGGATATAAGCTCAGTAGTAGCATTGCTGTATCAAAGGGTATGCACAGTTTGATAGCTTTTTGAGCATAGTTTCAAATTGCTCTCCAGAATGGTTGGATATATTCACAATTCCTCCAACAATGTATCAGTGTCCCAGTTTTCCCACATCCCCTCCAACATTCATCATTATCTTTTCCTGTCATCCTAGCCAATCTGAGAGGTGTGTAGTGGTATCTCAGGGTTGTCTTAATTTGCATTTTTCTGATTAATAATAACTTGGAGGATCTTTTCATATGGCTAGAAATAGTTTCAGTTTCTTTGTCTGAGAATTGTGTGTTCATATCCTTTGACCATTTATCAATTGGAGAATGGCTTGATTTCTTATAAATTAGAGTCATTTCTCTATATATTTTGGAAATGAGGCCTTTATCAGAACCTTTGACTATAAAAATGTTTTCCCAGTTTGTTGCTTCCCTTCTAATCTTGTCTGCATTAGATTTGTTTGTACAAAAACTTTTCAATTTGATATAATCAAAATTTTCTATTTTGTGATCAATAATGATCTCTAGTTCTTCTTTGGTCATAAATTCCTGGAAGAGGAAGTTTATTACATGCAGCTAACTATTCCCTCTTCGATATTATCTTCCTTTTTAATCCCCTTCCCCATCTCTATTTTCCATGTGTTCAATGTTTCTACAGGATTTCTATAGGAAACTCTTGTGTTCAATTTTTTTTTTTTTTATCCATTTCCTGTAAGAGTGTTGAGAGTCATCTGATATACACTCTTTCTACTTCTGCCATGTTTGTATGATCTTCTCATGCACTCTGTATGGGAAAAGTCGTGATTTCTACCCCCTTCTTTCTTCATTCTATATTAGTATATGTCTCCTTTCTCTTTCAACCCTCAGATGAGAGTCATTCTACTCTTAGATCCTTTGAATACATTAAGATGGTGAAGGAATATTTATTTGTTTCTTCTTCCTCTATTAGAATGTTAGCAGTATATCATCATTCTATCGTTTCTGATTCCTTACATAAAATTTATCTTTTTAGGTTTGTCTAAATTCTTGTGATTGTCTTTTATGGTTCTCTTCAAGTCTATTTTTTTCTACAGAAAAACTCAGAAATTCCTTTATTCCATTACAGACCCATTTTCCCCAACTTACAGTTGGTTTTTCATGGATTTCATGGATTTTTCAGGCTATCTGTTTAACCTGGTGTAATATTATATTCCAATACCTCTCAGTTTTATTATAGGCTACAAGGTCTTTATGATACCAACTGGTCATTTCCCTGGTACATGAACTTCTTTGTAGATCCTGAAAATAATTCTTTGATAATAGGAGCTTTGAATTTTGGATTCTTTTTATATTCTAATAAATTTCAACAATTTCTTTTTATGAGTTTTTGAAATGTACTTTTTCTTTTCATCTCTTTTCATTTTAGTTCTCCCAGAATTTTTATTTATTTAGTTTTAGTGCTAGCTTCATTTTTTCTAAATATTTATGTAGTCTCTATGGAAAATATATATCTTTTTCTTGTGAGTCTGTCCCTTCATTTATTATATTATAGAGTTATTCCTGTTTAGGAATCTCTAGGTTTATGGTAACTTTTGTTATTGTTGATATTTTCTTTGATTTATTGGCCTCTTGAGCTTAGTTCTTGAATTGTGAATGTGTTTCTTCCTCCTGATGCCCTTTTGGATGAAGTTTTTGGCCCTGCTTTGTTTTACCTTGAGTCCCCCTGGGTTTCTGCATTGACCTGGCATTAGGATTTTCTGAACCTTTGAGTTTCAGCATACTGGTTCTTCAGGAATCTTTCAGGCATCTCAGGACAAGGACTGAAGCTCAGAACTAATGGTGAGTTCTTCATGTCTAATCACTCTGCTACTGTTGTGCTGAAACAGATGCAAGATAAGACCTAACAGGAATTTGATGTGGAGATTTATTATTGATGTGTTTCTAGTAGTAGAGAATTGGGGTGGAGAATCCCCTCTGGTCAGTGCAAAGGTCCAATGTGAAAGAATTTGCAAACCCAAAAAGTCTGAATGGCAAAAGGGATTTTTATTGGCACTGAGAAGCCAGCTTTTGCTAGGAAGACAGACTCCTCAGTGGCAAGGGCCTGTTAGAGAAATAAAGGTTTGCAGAATTCTGGCAGGCAGCTGTGCCAAGAAGAGAGGTCTATTGCCAAAGCATGATCTGAACTTTTGCAGAGATTTGGAGGTCAAAATTGTCTTTTTATTAGTGGTCTGGGGTTAGGTTTATATAAGAGTCAGTGCCCCTAGGTCTAGATATTTACCTTGGAGTTTCAAACCACTCAATAGGAATATCAGGCCCAGATCTCCAACTGAATAAAATAACTTTGAAGGCTTTTTCCCAGAGCTTAGAATTTCCTGAAGAGCATCCTGGACACCCCCAAAAGATCACTGGAGGGTGATTTGACCAAGATCTCCAATTGAATGAAGCCACTTACTTCCCAGAGGAGGACCTGAGAATCCAAATCTCAAAAGGGACACAGTTTCGGTGTTGACCTCCATCATTATTATTGGAATATTGATATACAAGCTTGGCTATAAGGATCTGGGCAAGTCTAAGTGGAGGGAGCAAGAACTGAGAGGAGGAAGAAAGGTTCTTGTCACCAAATCCATAGTTGTAACAGAAGCAAAAAGTCAGCCCTTATTTCATTATCTGAGGATTATCAGAATGCCCTTAGGCCTGGTGATGCCCTAGATGTTCCCAGGAGATAATAAAGGAGGAGACTGTGTCATGCTGTCACCTCCCTTCCCTCCCCAAACCAATTACCTGAAATTCATCACTGTGACTGAGCACTTCAGTATCTCCTTAGTTACCTTTTTGCATAATTGGAAGGCTGAGCATTTAACTCCTTCTTTTATAGAAGGCTCATAACTATCTAGGTAACTTCATTTTCCATAAGTTTCCTTCCATGAACACCACTTCCTCATGGATCTCCCCCGCATTTCACCTTTTTTTTGTATGTTTTCTTCCCCCATTAAATTCTAAGCTTCTTGAGATCATGTACTGTAACATATCTTTCTTTGTATCCTTGGCACTTGGCTATAGACCTGGCACATAATAGGAACTTAATAAATGTTTATATATTAAATTAAATGCTAGGGTATATGTATGAGAGGTGGACTCATCTATTTCCTATATACTCAATTTATGAATAAAATGTATTGAGGTTTTATTTTGTTTTGTTTTTTGTTTTTTTTAAGCATTTCTATCACTACCACTCCTTCCCCAACACTTTTTTAAGTGTTAAAAGTCAAAGTAGAGCTACTTGGATTTAATGGAGAGACTTGGGGGTTGGTGCTCAGAAATTTTGGGTGATTTGGAATTTTGAAATTTTGGGGGGGTAGGGGAGATCTCTCTCTTTCCCCTCCTCCCCCACACGTTTTATCTCCTCATTAAGACTTTCTCATTCCAAGAACAGGTATGTATTATTTTTTCCTCTTTTCTTTTTTTAATCTCTTTTGTCTTGTTATTTATCTTTTTTTTTTTTGTCTACTTCTATGGTACTTAATGTTCAATACATTAATATTTTGAGTTGAAGACTTCCATTTCCGAATAGCTTAAGGGTTCATTTTTAAGTGATTGATGATTTAAGTGATGATTAAGTGACAATATGAAATATTTGAAGGCCACATCCTAAAATTCTTTCGTCCAGTTTAAACTTGTGACATGAGAAGCAACAATTAGCTTTAAATTGTGTGTGTATGCATTTGTGTTTAACATTACCATTGGTCCCAAGCCATTAATGTTTTGTTGGACATTTGTAAATAAAAAGAATTGCATGTATTTTACAAATTTTGGAATTACTCTAAAACTTACAATTTGAATTAACAAATTTTAATTGGCACTTTTTTGTTTATTACTTCAATATTTCTATGAGTCTTTAATTTCTTTAATGTGAATAATCTTTCCAGGAGCACAGATAGCCTTTCTGTGCCTTAGATCTTGTTAGTTGATCTAGCCAAAATTCATGGAGTAATTTAACAAGTGATTTTATCAATACTTCAGGGTTTCTTTGTCAAGTACACCTAGTTACTCAGGAGCTCATCAGTATGGACTTGAAGAATCTAGGATCACTTTCCTACCATGATGGCCTTTATTTCGTGAAAATCAGAACTACATTAAAAAAAAATTTGGGGCTGCTAGGTGGCGAAGTGGATAGAGCACCAACCCTAAAGTCAGGAGGATCTGAGTTCAAATGTTATCTCAGACTTCTTAGCTATGTGACCCTGGGCAAGTCACTTGACCCCAATTGCCTCTTCAAAAAAAAAAAAAAATTAAGGTAAATTTAAAATTCCTCTCCCTAATAAATAAATGAACATTTTATTGATCTTCATTTCTTAATGATTTTTTACTCATTCTTAAATTATGTCCATAATTAAATTTTGACAGATGCTATCAGACAGCAATTCCAAGGTGTTTTGTGTGTGTGTGTTTTTTAAAGAAAAAAATTTGTCAAACTTAAGTTTTCTTAGCTTAGCTACATAGAGCATGTGTTGGTTAACCAGCACATGCTATATTTTTCACACTAGTTGCATAGGGAAAATATGTCCTTATCCCTAAGGTGCGAAATTTGAACTGCCAGAATCTTGAACATCTTTAACATTTTAAACGTCTGCTTCTGTCAGTTCATATGAGATCAGATAAAAATCTGTTCCCATTTACACATTGAAAATAGATGCAAAAGTAAGTTATCTTGTCTGTTTATGTTCATATGTTCAATAACACACATATATACTAATCTTTAGTTATTAAATTAGAATTCTCATATACCTAATTTCAGTTAATCAAGAACTTCTTATTTTTGATCACATTAAACTCAGTTTCTTCTATCCAGCCATACTCATCTTTCTTGTTTCACTGACCCATGCATAATAAATACAACTTCCTCTCAGCCTCAAGAATTTCCTTGAATGGAACAGTGATGTAATTTTTGTCAAATGCTTTATTGGTTCTCATCAGTACTGTCTTTGCACCATAATTTAATGAGCCAATGGTATGTTTTTATTACGGGAAAAATGTTAAAACATTAATTGAATAAAAACAAAATTATCATGGAAAGAAAAAGAAGCATTTCTCAGAATTGTTTTAATCACTGAAGAGATGTGGTCTTGGTCAAACTGAGATCTGTTGAAGACTTTAGTTTAAAAAGGCCTAGGTCTCCCACTGCATCCAGGCCCATCTATAAATTGATCTATATTTTGCCACCGGATCCAGGTGGCTCTTGGGGGGGGGGGGAGGGAGTGAGGTAGCTGACTTTCACAGCCTCCCTAATGTAAATCAGTTCACTTAAATCCAAATCCTTTAATGGCAGGCATCACCTCCCTGATGTCATGGGTGCTCTTCAAGAATGAATGACAAACAACAATCCCTTCTGAATCCAATCTAGGTTGAAGTTGGTTTTTCAGTCTAGTAGATAGAAATTCCCCTGCTTATCTCTCTTAACATATACCTAAAACAATTTATTTTCCCCAAAGTTTTGCCTATAAACTTCAATCCTATTTCGTTGCTATTTTGTGCCTCTTCAGAGATAGACATTACTCAACCAAAGCTATTTCCAAAAACTAATGTTTACTATGGTAGTTTTTATTCGTTGTTATTTTATGATGATTAAGTTAACTTCTTAGGCACTTTACTACAGATATCTTATTTGACCTCAAAATGCTCCTATGATATAAATTGTGTTTATTGAGAACAAGGATTGTATTTTACCTCTTTTTGAATTCCTAGCACTTAGCACTGTGCATAGAACATAATAAATAGGTACTTAATGTTTATTGACTGGTTGCAAATATTATTCTCCCTCTAATGCTTTTATTTCATTTTAAACACATTTTTAAACTCTTTAAAAAAAAACCAAACAACTTTTGCTTTCCCTCTTCAAGGAATCTATTTAAATTTATGTCCCTGCTGTGCTTTTTCTTTGAGGTTTTGCTTATAGACATTTTGCAATTATTTTCACCTTTTGGATTTGTGTTGTGAGCATCCCTGCCACCATAATAGCTTTTCATAGTGAGATTTTTTTTCCCCCTCATTTTTCAAGTCTACTTTCTGACCTCATACTTTATCTTAAAGCCAAGCTTTGTGTATTTCTGGAGAAAAAGTCTGGCCTGGTCCTGGTGCTGCTTCTATTTTGTTTGAATGTTGTGTAATTTTAGATTCTTGTGAGGACAAATACAGATTGGCTGGGGGACCTTCAAGTTTTCTGTGCTACTTTGGCCTTGGTCTTCACATGGGATTGATCTACTATGAACTTACTCCTCTATGAGTATACTGCCAGGAACTTGCATGCACTTCTCAGCCAATAATGCCTTCTCTTGCCCTAGATCACCTTATTCTGCCTTGGATCTGGGACTTAGTATTGGTGAGAAAGCAACAAACCACCTGTTTTCATACCCTGTAGTGTTCCAGTAAGGATCTGGGATCTTTTATTGCCTTAATGCACAGTGTCTTCCTTGACTGGAATGCTCCACTATGGCCCTATCCTAGCCAGACCTGCTCTTGATAATTGTTTCTCTAGGTCCGTCTGGGCTGAAAAAGTGACTGACTTTGGGAATTTCTTGGATTTCCCTATTAAAACAGAGTTGTTCTTTTTCTGGATGGGTTTGGAGCTTTTGGGATAGGGTAGCCTATTGTATTTTATTCTGCTCTTCCACCATCAAGTGCTACTATAAATATTTGATATGTATTAGACGTCTTATTTCCTTTATTCTTTGAGGATTATGCCCATTAATGGCCTTGCTGGATTGCAGAGTCTGAGTAATTTAGTCCCTTGTTTTACATAATTCCAAATTAATATTTCTGTTAAATTAATTCATTTTTTACTATGCTTATTGTCCCACAGCTATTGCAGCATTGATTATTCCTGGGTTTGTTTTCTTTTGTTTTGTTTAGTTTTCTTTGCTAATTTCATGAGTAGGAGATGAACCCTAACAATTGTTTTAATTTGTATTTCTTATTAGTAATTTAGAGCATGTTTTCACATAATCATTTGCAGATTGTAGTTCTTGTAGAAACTGTTTAAATCCTTTAATTATTTAACTATTTGATAATGCTTTTTATAGACTTATTTATGTCAATTATGTAACCTGGATATTACATTTTTATCAATATTTCACAAAATATTTTTCTATTTGATATTTTTATATCTTTATTGTTTTTTATTCAAAAGCTTTTTGATTTTAAGTAATTGATGACTTGAGTCACATGAAAAACAAGATAGAGAGCTAAACATTTTCTCTGATTCCATGATTTCAAACATTTCAGAAACAGAAATTATGTATCAACTGTAATGCTGGAGAAACTGAGGCAAGATAAAAATTAGAGAGTTTTTAATATTTTATTTGAAAGGGAGAGATTTACTGGGACCAAATGGATCCATGGTTTGGTCCCAGGGCTGAATGAGACTATTGTCTCCAAGAATCTGGCATCCAGCAACTAATGTGAGTTTTCAATAACATATATATGCACATGCCTTCAAGCTACCAGGGGATAGATCATGGCAGGGTTTTTGACAGGGTAGGGGGAGGTAGGGGACATTCTGATAAGTTGGAATCAAGAAGAATAATGACAGAATGGGGGGAGGCATCTGACAATCTGATAAGTAGGGAAGGTCTGGGGTCTTGATGTCTAAGATACAAGGTCTTTCTCCTTATCTGGATTATGATGATTAGGAGAGAGGAGTGGTGTTGCAGGATTGAGCAGAACAATTAGGAACTGAGGCACAACAGTTCAGGGAAACCAAGGCAAGACAATTTAGGGAAACTGAATCAGAACAATTAGGGACACTGAGTCAGGACAATAAAAGGGAACTGTGGCACAACACAAGGACAAAATATCTTCAACTGTTTTCATGAGCTACAACACCCAGAATCTAAAAGAAGATTAAAAAAAAAAAAACACATACAACTTCAAATCATATGAAATTACATGTACTGACCCTGAGTTCAAGTCCTTGAAGACCCAAGGACTTGACACAGACTTAGAACAAAATCTATTCCTTCCCCCAGTACCTCCTCCCTCTTTCTAGGGCTAAGAATACTTCTCTTATTTGGGAAAATCTCTTCTCTTCATCCTTATTGCAGAAAGGCTGAATGGATGGGTGAAATATAGAAAAGAAAATTATTGTAACACAGAAGGGTGGTTTTCTGCCACCTTAAAATTTTGGGGCTCCAAGAGAACAAATTTGAATGTTGGAAAGATTCATAATAAAAGCCTATACTTTGAAAAAGCTGGCATTCAAAAACTTTCTCACAAAAAAACACTTCTTTAAATTTGTGTGAATTTAAATGGGGAATCTGATTCTAAATTTATATAAGAGATAATCACATAATTTATATATGAGATAATATATAATAATTTAGATATATAATATATTATATATAATAAAATATTAATTATAATATATAATATATAACTTAATTATTAATATAACATAATATAATAATATATTATATATAATAATTTAGATAATCACATAATTTATATATGAGATAATCACAATTAACTGATGCAAGCTAAAATTGTGAATTTATCTGGGCATAAAATGTTAGGAATATGTGTGCATTAATTTTTAATATTGAAATATTACTGGAAATTTAAAACTCTGGTTTAATTTTAAGCTAAAAATTTAGTATTAAAGTTCTCTGGTAACTTACTCAAAGAGGTCCTATGTTTGTATCTCCTTTAATTAGACGAGATATATTTAAGGTGTTATGTTGCTTTCTAAATTGTATGCTACACAGTTTGAAAAAATTGTATGAGCTATGTTTGTTTTAAAATTTTGTCAGCTCTGTTGGTCATGTGGTATAAGTTTTGTGAAATTTTGTCTAAAATTATTTAGCTATCACCTATGTTCTGAAATGGATCTTTTTAAAACCTAAAACTGGTTTAACTACTGTGAATAGGAAGTGTGTGTGGTGTGTGTGTGTGTGTGTGTGGGGGGGAACCCCAGAACCATTCTTGCTAGCAAGATCATAAACCCTAGGAAAATAACTTGATTTTAGACGTGAACTTCTCTTACACAGCTGAAATAGTTTTGAAATCTCTTCACTTTTAAATTTCTGAAAATTCTTGATTAGGATTTTTAGAAGTTAATCTTAGATTGAATATTAAAATTGTATGCTAGTTATGTGCATAATTTCATGGTTTTATTTTAATTCAGTAGGCCTTGACATGTGAGGGGATAATCTATCCTTCCCCTCCCACTGGGTGTGTCCAGGAAGTGGCTGTTCCTTAATCCTGATCTGAGCCATTCAGAGTGGAGGAAGTATCAAAGAACATAGCCCACAGAAGCTGTCAGGATAGTTGGGATGGGCAGGTAGGAACAAAAAGCTTATTCCCTTCTCGGGAGTCTTTACCAACTATTCTTAATTTGTAAGCTTGCCAATTTTTTTAGATCCATCAGTGTTGGCAAGGTGTCATCAGCCCTGAAAATAAGCTTGCTTGGGTTATATAGTTCCCAAACAAGGAATGTGTTAAATGAGAATCTATAAGCTTATTTATTATATAAAAATGATTTCAAATGACTGGTCTTTGCATTAGGATTATTTGAAACTTAAGAAGAAGAAAAGAAAAATATGTGAATGATGTTAAATTTTTCATGCATGTGAGTCTGGATAAAATTTTATTGATTATTGCAATTTTATGACAGTAAAAATAATATATTTAGCCCTAAGCTGTAAGTAGTAGAATTTTCTATTTGTGATAAAATCTCTTGCAACTGTAATTGATAATTGTTTTGAGTTTTGAATTTGGGTATGACTGTCTCATCGATCATTTAAGTCAATAACCCATCATTCAAGAGAAATGCTATAAATTACTCAGAGGAATGCCATCCTGAACTGTTAGAGGTCAACATCTATATCTGGGCAAGAGCTGGGAGGGCAACTTTGGCCTCTGCTCAAGGTGGTCGAATCCTTCTGACTCAGTTTCTCAGTTGTGTTCCTCTGAACAGGAATAATTTCCCACCTGGTTATTCCTGAATCTGGTTATGGGATGAAATTGCAATTGCATGTGTGGTACTAATTTGTGGTCTTCAATTCTTAAGTCAAAGAGCTAAGGATGCTTTCTCCTGTTATAATCATGTTCCTGGTTTTTCTCTCTTACAGCAGTATTCTATATTCAGAGCAAATGGTCAGCCATGAGCAAAATGCAAGTATGTAAGGTCTTGCTGTTTTCTGTCTGAAAATATGTAGTCATTAGGTAAATGACTTTTCCATCATGGGTACATGAGTATTTGGCCTAATCAATCTTCCTGTTACCAGAGATATATCTTACTAGAAATTTATATAAGATCTTTAAATCTTTCAAAATATAAACATATTTTACCCATTTGATTCAACTGTTTGTGAGACTCAGCTGCTATTCTCATGCAGTGTGACTAAAGCAGAGTTTTTAAAACAGAGACTAAAGTACAGTCTTCTTAAAAGATTAAGCCATAGGAAATTGGCTTGATGATGCACCCATAAAAAGGCTGCTGGCCAATCTATATTGGTCTCTCCCAGTTCATCCTACAACAGATCCCAACAATGTAAGGATATACTCTTCCCCTCTGGATGGTTTTAAGCATTCTCAGGCCAACTTCTAATTCTAGAAACAAGCTAGTGAAAACTTCTCTTAAGCTTATATCAGGCTACAAAAAATGCCCTTCAGTCTCATAAAATCTATTTTCACTGGTTATAAGCTAGTAGAAACATATTAAGCAGGATTATCAGACATGCCCAAGGTCTGATATTTTGTGCTCAAATGACTCATTTAAGTGCCATTGAACTCGCCTCTTCTAAAACCTGTTCAGAGGAGGGATACTTGGCTAGGAAAAGACTGGCAGAGAAGCTTTATACATCTATCTCATGTAGAAGTTTGGGCTAATCTCTGCATCTCAAAGTCCTGCTTTTTAACAGGGGATTATTCTCAGATCCCTGTTATGGAAGGGTTGAATCCTTCAGTTAGTCTGATAGGATCCCCTTTTCTGAAAATTGCTTGGAAACCCTGGCTATTCTCTTTTCATGGCACCCCACCATCAGTATCCCACTTTTTTTTTTTTTTTTTTTTAGTACCCCACTTCTGTGATCATCCCAACCTTAAGTGGATCTTTTGTTCTTAAATAGGCTTTTTAAAAAGGATTTTTGGTAGAGATTTCTGTAAACTGAGATTTCTCTGGAGACTTGCACACTGTTCCCTCTTTTAATTGTTACTTCTGGATTTTCTTTATTAACTGGGGTGCAATGTTTCCCATAGCTGATAACATCTTCTCCCTCATGCCATGTGGTGTCTCTCCTCTCACTTCCTACCATGTCTCTATTCTTTCTCCTTCTTAGAGCTAACTAACTCTTTAACTATGCTAAATTCCTCTATAGATTTAGCCTGCTAGCTGAGGGCATTCTCCAGCCTCATGGGATATTCCTTTTCTCCTGCTTAATTGTAAGTTCCACTGAGGAACTTTTTTTTCCTATCATTAATTGTTAAAACTCCTTTCCTTGCTAACTATGTGTTCTCCCAATTCTATTTTATATTTATCATTCCTAGTGTCTATTGTCTCCCCTTTGTCAATTACCCCCTCTCTTAAATAAACCTACCATTTGCCAAAGAAAATGTTTGTTGTGAATTCTTCACATGATTGAACTCCAATATTTGATGCCTATAATCTCATCTATTGGTGGCTGACATTTGGAACCATCAATTGCTCTCCTAAATCATATCAATTTGATCTCTGTCTTAGTTTCCTCAACTATAAAACTGGGTCTTAATAAAGCTTATCTTAAATTTACTACAATACCTGACATATAGCAGACATTTAGTAAATGAGTATTTTTTCCCTCATCCCTGATTGTAAAGTTCAGTACTGACCCTTGCTCTTTCCTTGGTCGTTTGGAGAAATTTGCTTCAGTCTGTTCCCCGAGTGCAAACCTTTTCACGCTGGAGTTCCAGGATCGCCAGTTCTTCTCCTGAAGCAGGATTAGGGTTCTCTCAAAACATCAAATCACTACTTATAATATTTATTTTAAAATTCTCATCTCTTTTTATAAAATATTTCTCTTTTCTTGAGGCACATTCTTCAGTGGTATCTGCTTTTATTATTGATAAAAGGATTTGCCCTTTGCTTTTTCAATCTCTGCTTTTCCCTCTTCATCCATTCTTTTATAGGCTCTCGTCTTCTTAAGAAGACTATAGGAGTCATTGTCCCTTCATTGTTAACCTTTGATTTGATTAGTTATACCACTTTTATTTTCTTCTCTACTCCTACCCTCAATTCTGTAATTTAATCTTACAGAAAAACATTGATTTTCCCTATAGTCAAGGTATTGTGAAATTTCATCTATGATGTTTCATTATGTTTTGCTACCATCGTAAGTTATTTGTTTTCTGCTTTCATTTTTTTCTCCTCATATAGATTTAGAAAATAATCTCTTAATAATCTCGTTGTTGTTTTATTTTTGATTTCATCCTGGGGGGTACTTCATTTATCTCTCTTGTATGCCTGTTGTCTGGGATGTTTGATAAGCAGTTTCTTCAGTTGTGGTGTCCTTTCCAGAAATGCTTTTTATGTTTCTTTTTAAATTTAATTTCTCTCTCTCTCTCTCTCTCTCTCTCTCTCTCTCTCTTTTTTTTCCTTTGTATGCTTATGTGTTAGGTCACCTTGGACTACATTTTCAGCTCCCTTATTTCTTTGGAACATATTCCATTCAGTCCCACTCTTTCTGGTGTGTTCAGAATGGTTCTTAATATAATTCAAATTTCCTTTCATTTATATTTGAAGGTCTTTTTCTTAGTCTTTTGCAGAATTTGTTGTTTGTTAGTGAAAATGTGAAATTTAATCTCTCTGCGTTTTAGAGTTTGTAACCTAAGTTTATTTTGTGGAGACTATCTCAGAATTCTTTGGTACTTTTTGTTTTATTTCTTTTATTGTGTTATTCAGGTTTTTTGACTTGTTAGTTCTTTTGAGGGAACTAAATCATTAATTTGTCTCTACTTATTCTGTCTCTGAGATCACAATATAATCCATGAAAAGCCTTGCTTTTCAAAAATAGTATTGCTTTTGGGTCTCTTCTTCCAGGTTGTTCTTCACTTCTGTGTATTTGTATTCCCAATTATTTTTCCTGCCTTTTTTCCTTAGTGACATTTACCATTCTGAATTAAAATTTTCTGTTCCACCAAATTGTTTGTTATACAAGAAAAATTCTTTAATAATTTGTATTTCTCTTTTAAGTCATTTAGTTTACAACCTTATATGGTTACATTCTGTCTTGAATATTCAGAGTGTCCTTTGCCATATCAAGTATTGAGTTATTTTGCTTTGTCCTCCAATACTTACTCGTAAATGGCAGAACTCTTTTTCCTGATCTGGAAATGATTTCCTCTTCTTTTCCTGATATCTTTCCTGTTAGTTTATCTACTATTCATGGTCTTTGAGTTTCTTCCTTCTCTGTTTTTAGTTTCAGTTTTATGCTTTTCCTGAGAACTGGATCGCAAACCTGTCTCAACCTCCTCCCTCACTACACAGTTCACAATTCACAATTCAATAGCCTAAGTTGAAGTTACTTCTGTGCAAAACAAACTGGCCCTGTTGGATTCTGAGCTTTTCTTGTCAGGCTTAGTATAGTGCGCTACCCCACTTGCTACATGTCTTACCCTAATTTTCTCTATTCTACAGTTCTCTGGCCATGTTTTTGACCATGAAGCATCATTGTTCTTTGTGAGACAATTACAGACCAACCAAATTTCTTTTCCTTAGATCTCTGAGGCACTGACAGGTTGAATGAAATGAAAGGTTGGAGTTTAGAATTGTTTTGTTGCAAGTTCTTCACAATCATACTGTCTAGGGTACAGTGATTTGTTTGCTGGGGGAGGGAGTGTAGTTTGGCAAGGTTTGCATGTTAGGGATTAGCCTTCTCTGCTATTGTTTCATTGAATTTTTGCTATCTTTGGCTTCTAGGTGACTTAGTCTGTAGACATAATGGTTATTTCTTTACCTTCTTCTATTCAAAAGTCCTTTGCTACTTATTCTTATGAGTTTGGATAGGTTACTTAATCTTTCTTGCTTTATAGTATTTTTTAAAGGTAACGACTGGTATCTCTTTACTCTGGTATTCTTTCTTTATATGACATGGAAGACTTTGGAAAAGAAGCAAACTTAAGACATTGTAGTTTTTATTATTCCTCATAACAGCAATAGCATATCCTCCTATTCTAGATTAATATTTCTATTTTATAATTAGCAATGAGGAAGATTAATTGGTTTCTTTACCTTTAACAGCTACATTTAGAACATATTTTCTTAATGATAAAGTTAATATTATAATAACTACAACAAAAATCCTATAAATAAATACTATAATTGGGGAATGGGAGTTTTATTGTTATTGGAGTTTTTTGATTATGCAATGTAATTGGGAGAGAAGAAATGTTGGACTGGAAATTAGGAAAGAAATCTTGTCCCTGCTCTGCTAGCTAGAATTGTTACTGCAGTTCATTTTAACAAACACATATTATGCACTTGTTATGAACAAAAGTACTGTAAGACTTCAGTTCCCAGATATATTGTATTAAATGATTGCATTACATGAAGGGTTCTTCACCTTTTTTGTGTGTGCCATATATTCTTTTGTCAGTCTGGCACTATTATTATTCTAATTTTGCAGATGAGGAGAATAGGAAGAAAAAGGCTAAATGACTTGCACAGGATCTCTAAGTTAATATTTGAATCAAAATTTGCACTAAGTGTTTCTGATAAAAGATCCAGTATTCTCATCTTCTGCTGTACCTAGCTATCTCTCAAGTATATTAACAAATTTATGCATCCATAATTTATAAAACATGATAAAAAATTTCCTTCTATCCTAATTTTATCCACTGGTTATTTAACCTTGATTAAGCAACATTCAACAAATATTTATTAAATACCATGTACAGTATTCTGTACTGACAGTCACTGGGGAAAGATCTGATGATAAAATAATCATTAGTATGGAACTTTGTATGAGGAATTTTGAGAGTAATTTCATTGGTTTCTCTTTGCATCTGTCCCTAAGAATTCTAACCTAGATAATGTCCTTCACACTATAGTATCTACTGTTTAGAGAGTATTTTACTTACACACACATACTCTCTCTCTCTCTCTTTCTCTCTCTCTCTCTCTCTCTCTCACACACACACACACACGTTGAAAACCATACTACATTTCCCTTAGAAGGCTTTACCTGTTTATACATTCATTTTTCTACAATTTCCCATTTAACTAGTTTAATGGTACAAACTTTGTAGACAGGAACTACACTGGCAATGTATTTCTTTATATTTATGTATTTAACAACATGCTTGAAATTATGACAGGGATAAAGAAATAAAGGGTTATCACTTACATAGAGATGGAGTAGTGAATTCTCTTTTAATTTTCACAAGGGTTTACTTCTAAATTTGCTTGATATAAGGGAAAGTGTGCTAATCTTGCATGTGGGTACATAGACTTGAGCCTTTGTTCACTGCCACTCAATATTTGCTTGATCCTTGACAAATTTTTTAGCTTCTTTGAGCCAAGACTTTATAAGCTGAATATTAATACTTGTACTGTGTGCCTCACTACATCATTGTGAGGAAAACACTTTGTAAATTGTAGTGTCATATAAATGTAAACTGTTGTTGCTGATGCTGTTGCTGCTACTTTTATTATATAATATGGAAATTGTGGGCCTTGATTTCCAAAAAGATTCTTTGTAGGTTTCCAATATGATGGTGTATTTTTGTGTTTGTTTCATGAATAATGATCTAATAATCTTTTATTTTTTATTTCCAAACTTAGTCACTTTGTATTTTTATGACAATTTTTTTTCAAATGTTAATTATTTCAAAAGCATCCTTGTAAAATAGTTCAAATTTTTATTTCCATTTTACAGATGAGAAAACTGAGAAAAATTACTTAGTTTATGGTTTATCCAAAGGCATTTTGTGAATTGGGATTAGAAAAGGAACAATAACATTGTGATTAGAACTCTGAATTTTTTCACTACAATCCTGTGCTTAGTCCACTGGACCATGCTGATAACCAAATTAAATTTATAAATCTTTTAGAATGAGAGCAAAGGGGAAAGAGCAATTTATCCAGATGCCAATTAGTACCTTAGTATCAGACATGGTCTGTGACTAATTTTTCAGTCTAATGTATCAAGAATGTTTAAATCATTTTCATCTTTTCCCATATCCAGAATAATAAAAGCTTATAATTCTGTTCAACTAATTGAGAAGTATTTTCTCTTTAATATAAGTATATTTTATTTTTGTATCTTTGTCCATAGTAGGTGTATAACATGTGTTTGTTAAAATGAATAGAAGTGACACTTCAAACCAGAGCAAAGACCAGACGACCTGTTTGCTAATTTCCAATCCAGTGTTTCTTTTCCTCTCCCAATTATGACATATATATGTATGTATTATGCATAAAATTCTATTAATGAGAAAAATTTAATAATTATATAGTACTTTTCATGATCGTATATACATGTTTTACAGATAAATGAACAAAAAGTGTTGAGAGGGGAAATAATCTTGTCACCCAAAATCTGACTTTTCAATATGTCATTTACAAAATATTCTCCTATTATGTATAAATGTGAATTATTGAAGAAGCCTTGAGGATATTGTAGCATTGTTGATTTTAGACCTGGAAGATAGGGACTTTAGAGGTCTCTATCTTCTTTTTTCATTTTATAGATCTTTCATTTGACAAATTATAGGATGCTTGAATTATCAAATCAGGTGAATTGACTTTTTTTTTTTTTGGTTGAGGTACTGTGCTAACTTTTGTTAATTACAGAGACCAAAATAAAACAACCTCTGTTCTCTAAGAGCTTACATTCTATTTAGGGAATACAATATATACACAGAAAAATAATCTTACATTATAATTCCATTGCATAATTACTTATAAAATAATTTGGAACTTTTTAACTTTCTTCTGCTAGCATGCTTTTATTCCATATTAGCTTTGTGAATTAGATGCAGATATTTATATCAAATATAGATTTGTCTTATTTAGAAATATTTAAATTTCTAAATAGTTGGTTATAAACTATTTTCTATGAACTTTTCTGTATTTGATATAACTTTTCTGTTTTCTTACATTATTGATAGTACATTCCAATGGAAATATTTTTGACTCCAAGTTCATTTCACTTCAGCAGTCACTTAATAGGTGCTTGTTATGAGTGAGGTGCTATATTTCTAGAACTACAAAAACAAAATAGTTCCTCTCCTTAAGCAGCTTAGATTCTTGAAAGGGAAACTTCTGGACATATGTGAGTATACAAAATACATAAAAATTAAATAAAATAATTTATTTTGGTTGGAAGAATATTGACAATGAAAAGGATCTGGAAGGGTGTTGTGTTACTGTATAAGGTACTTTAGCTGAGGGAAACTAGGGTTTCTGAGAGGCATTGGTGGGAAGAATATTTTTAGGTATGGAGAAATAGGAATGTTCGAGGGAATAGGGATAGAATATTGTATATGAAAAACAGCTTGGCTAGATCTTAGAATGTTGGATGAGGAATAATGTATAATAAACCTAGTAGAAAAGTAGAATGAAGCATATTGTGAAAATTATTAAATATGCCTTTTACAAAGGAATTTTTATTTTGTGGTTCATTCAGTAGAGAGCCACTGGTACTATTGTGTAAGTGAGTGATTTGGTCAGATTTATACTTCAGGAAGTTTTTTTTTTTAGTAACTCTGTAGAGGATTGACTGAATAGGAGAGATGAGGCAATTTAATTGGAAAGTTGTTGCAATAGTCCAAGGAAGAAGTATGAGCAAAAGTAATGGTAATGTGAGTGAAAAGAAGGGGACAGAAGAGAGAGAAATTATGAATGTAGTTGCAACACAATATGGCAACTGAGTGAATATGGAATGGGGAAGAGTGAAGATTAGAGGAGAATTCAAGGCTACAGACCTGATCAACTGTGAGGGTAGTAGTCTTCTTGACAGAAAGTGGGAAATTCCTAATAGGGGTGGATTTTTCACTAAAGATAGTGAATTCTGTTTCAAACATACAAAGTTTGAGGTGTCTATTGAATATATAATTTGATATTTTCAATAGGCAGTGGGGAGTATGAAATCCAAGAATTTCTATAGGAATGTTTATTGAATCCATGGGAGCTGGTAAAGTCACTGAATGAGAAAGTATATAGATAGAAGGAGTCAACTACATCTTGGGGTTCTCCCATACTGGGGGCAGATTATGGATAATGAATCAACAAAAGTAATTGAGAAGGAACATTAAGCAAGTAGAAGAAAAACTAGGAGAGGACACTATGAGTGTCCAGAAAAACAGAGGGGAAGAATATACAAGAGAAAAAAGTGTCTAGTAGAGTCAAATGCTATAAAAGATAAAGATGATGCTCAAGAAAAGAATGCTTTAGAGAAAAAATACCAATTGCAATAGGGAAAAGGGTACCTCTTTCTTCTGTCCAATTTATATACACTTCTGCTATTACAAGAAAATGCATTTTGTGAAATTTGGCTAATAATTACATGTCAAGTAGAGGTTGAGTTTTCCAAAGCATATTTAATGGAACCCTGGTATTTTTATGGACAGATGATCAAAATCATTGGCATATTTAGCAAATACAAAATTGGCCTTTATTCTTATGAAAATGCAAAATTTTTAAAAAATTATGATATTCAAGGAAATTATTTTAATACCTTGTCTGTAAAATACATTCCTTCTTTTCTTTGTAACTGGTTGATTGTTCCCAATCCAATTTACAACTCTGTCAGAAAGTGTGTGATCTAAGTGTTGCTACTTTGAAAATGAAAAAAGTTATGATTTCTGTTTTTCTGTCATACTATTTCCAAATTTTTAGTTTGAACTTTTAATGTGGAGAAATGACTACAAATTTTCCTATATTATAATCTACCTTGTTATTGATTCAATCAACACAGTTTTTTTTTTTTTAAGCTTTTTTTTTTTCCAAAACATATGCATGGATAATTTTTCAACATTGACCCTTGCGTAGCCTTGTGTTTCAGATTTTCCCCTCCCCTAGATAGCAAGTAATATATGTTATGCATGTTAAAATATAAGTTAAATTCAATATGTGTAAACATATTTATCCAATTCTCTTGCTGCACAAGAAAAATCAGATCAAAAAGGAAAGTAAATGAGTAAGAAAACAAAATGCAAGTGAACAACAACAAAAAGAGTGAGAATGTTATGTTGTGATCCACGTTCAATTCCCACAGTCCTCCCTCTAAGTATAGATGGCTGTCTTCATCACAAGATCATTAGAACCGACATCAGTCACGTCATTGTTGGAAAGAGTCTCATTCATTCATCATCATATGATATGCTGTTGCCGTGTATAATGATCTCCTGGTTCTGCTCATTTCACTTATCATCAGTTCATGCAAGTTTCTCCAGCCTCTCTAAAATCATCCTCCTGATTGTTTCTTATAGAACAATAATATTCCATAGCATGCATATACCATAACTTATTTGGCCATTCTCCAACTGATGGGCATCCACTTAGTTTCCAGTTTCTTGCCACTACAAAAAGGGCTGTCACAAACATTTTTGCACATGTTGGGTCCCTTTTCCTCCTTTAAGATCTCTTTGGGATATAAACTCAATTGAAACACTGCTGGATCAAAGAGTATGCACAGTTTGATAACTTTGCAACACAAATTTATTAAACCTATTATTGGCATACCACTATGCTTCTTGCTGTGCCAGATGCAAAGTATAAGTATCATAGATTAAACTAGTAAACCCAATGAGAGAAAGATCAAAATACTTTTATCTCCCCTAGCATTTAGCATTGTGTTTTGTATTAGGTTCTTATTTTTTTTTTTATTTACATGGGAGCTAATGTTTCTAAATATATAAATGCTATTAATAAGAAGCCAAATCTTTGTAATTCCATTATTCAAACATTTAAGAAGTTAAAAAGAATTCTATACTCAAAGAGGAAAGCTACTTAAAAGCTAAAAAGCTACCTAAAAGTTGTAAGCTAGAAAGAATAAAGAAATAGTTGAAAGCTTATTTTTAGGTGATCATTTAAAAGGAAAAATTAATGTGGTGCAGGTAATACTAAGACATAGTAGTGATAATTCAAATATTAATTTCAAACCAGAAATAATTAACTAATATTTAAATATCTGAATGGAATTATTCTTGATCATACTACTGACCCAAGTCCTTCATAGTTTTGGAGTTGTTATTTTTATCTTGATTTCCAAAGAGAAAATATTACTATATTTTAAACTTTACCATTTTAGTTCTACAGCTGTTGTTTTTGTTCAGTTTAGATTTTTCATGTCATGACAGCACAGAGTGCAATGGATTTATTATTCCATGGAAGTATGTCCTTTCAAGGATCAATTATTTCCTAGAACTCTGTTTACTGGCAGCAATGAACAGATTGTACTTACAATTTTCGTGTAGTTAGAAAGCAACTTTAAGCAAGAGAAGGCTATTAAATATCATGCATAGGAAAGATCTTTAGGACAATTAGAACTCAGTGTTTGTGGAATAAAGTAGTCTTCCTAATAAATTATACTTTCTATTGATAGTTTCATATATCTGTAATTTTTCTTTATTTTCTTTGTTTAGAAAACTATATCTAATTTTATAGGTATTGTTTTATAAAAAAAAAAAAAACTATACCATGCTTATTTTTATTTCAGAACTTCTTATGATTTTAGATTCCTAAAAGCATTTTTAATAATCTTAATTCATTTATATTTTTTGTTTATTCTGATAAACAAAATTTTATTACTTTGTACCTTGCCAATTTCAAATTCTTTGGGATAAGGACAGAGGTTTGAAGCTCACTTTTGCCTTATTTTTTACCTTCTCATCCCCAGTGGACTTGATGAGGTGAAATAGGCACCAACAATTGATTGTAAAAAGGACATTATATAAAAATAACATAAGAGCTGTTAAGTTCATAACATAAAGAAATTATGTCCTAGGCATCTATCACAGATAGTTATAAAGGAGTTTTATTTATTATGTGAATTAACATAGGAGTAAACAGGAAAAGAGATTTTAACAATTAACCAGGGGAAAGACAAGTTCCTTAGTGGAACTCACTATTAACCAGAAGGAACCTGACATTAATGGAATATTCTTTGAGGTGGCAGCATTCCACTGACAGGCAAGCTAAATCCATAGAGGAGTTTAGCAGACTAATACTAAAAAGGGGTTAGCAAGGAAGGGGATAAGGGGATCACACTTTTATTGATTTGCGGGTTAACCCTAAAAGAGATTTATCGCTGAAAGAATTAACTCTAACAAGGAGAAAGACAGCAGGAGGTAATAGGGGTTAAGGTGAGGGAAAAGAAAAGCCATATATGCTAATCCAAAAATAGATTTAGCAAAGATCTACACCTTGGACAGATGTTTTATAGGAAAATATAAAGGAGGGAAGGGGGAGAGAGGTTGACATCATAACTAGGCTTTCAATTAGATGTGTTAAGGTAGGATTTCTAAAGATCCTCATTTGGGGGTGGGGCTGTAATCCATGAATTGATAAGTCTAATCATTTAGAAAATGATTCCTAGCCTTTGCTAGGAAGACTGACTTTCTCAGTGGCAAGGTAAAGTTCCTAGCAGAGAAATCCTGACAGAAAGGTAAAGAGGGGTGTAGTGTCCTGTTAGGGAAATAGGTGAGAGAAATAAAGAGGGGTTAATGCTGAAAAAAGAATATCTTCCCAGCAGGCAGGGGGGCCTTGCAGGTGGCTATGCCAAGGAGACAGGGGAGTTCCTTGACAAGGCATTGTCCTGTTTTGACCTCTACAAGGTCCTGTTAGGGAAATGAAGGCTGACACTGAAAAGAGGTCTCTACTTTTATTCCCTCTCTTGCTCCTCAAAATTACTTTGTAATTTGGGTGTATATTAGTTATATGTCTAAATAGTTCCCCTATAGAATATAAATTCTTTGAGCAAATGGGAACTACTTCATTTTTGTCTTAATATTTCTAGTGCTGATGTGAACTCTAAACCAGTTTATTCTGTCTTCTTGACAAGAAATGCTAAAAACAAGCCTATCTTGTTGTTATTATGAATCATAATTGAATACAAAAAAAAGGTCAGTTTTTCCAGATTGTCTTGCTAGAATAGTTAAAACAGTCATGATGTGAACTCCAAAGCAGAAGCTTGGAACTCTTAATCAGCTCATCCAACCTCCATTGTTAGTAATCCTAATCCATCCATCCTGTTTCCAACATCTGAGATTGTCTTGATTAGCACAAGTCTCCGGCCTGGTCAACCACATCTGGCTCCTCTTTGATCCTTTCCTGACCTTTCCCCAACTCCTCCCACACTCATCTCCTTACTCCCTAGGCTCCCTTGTTCCTCTTACCTGCTGAAACTTTCCTGAAGCAAGTTGCTTGATCATTATGATTCTCCCTTGCCTACTAGTTCAGCCCTTGAGCTATTTCTCATAATAAATGGCAAATCTTTGTAAACTTGTGATAAATATCTGACTTGATTGTTTCATGTCATGAATCATTATGCTCTCCTGAATCTGTTTCATATTCTTACTTCAGTATTTATCATGGTGTTTGGATCTTAATAGGCTCTTAATAAATACATGTTAATTATTATATTTGGGATGCTTGAGTCCTTTACCAGATAAAATGGTGTATTGTTCCTCATTAGCTACTTACCTTCCAATTCTAAAATCAGTTTTCTTCATGAAAAAATTTTATTTGAATATTACATAATTGAAATTATTCATTTTAATCTATTTATTTAATCTATTCTCTTTGGTTAAGTAATCTCTCCTAACCAAGCTACTACTATCGCCTTCCAATTTTTGGTGATTTTAAAAAATGATATGAACTTTTATAGCTAGATCACATACCTATCTAAAGCTTATTACAATATAAGATATTAATCTTAAAACACACAGTAATAGATGACTCAACCACAGTCATTCATCAACCATTCCCAAATTCCCCATATCAGTCCAAAGTACAGTAGGAGCAGGGGCCATGGTCTCATTCAAAAACTACTTCATGCTGAGAATGGACAGAGATGCTCAGTGGTGTGGCATGTTGGAAACCAAAGCTGATCTAGATCCCAGAAGCAAGTCAATATCTGTAATTTGGCCAAAATCTAAAACAAAAAGAGACAAATCTAAAAAATAAAGGTTAGGATGGTCTGAGAGAGAAAGACTGGTCCACAAGGACTACTACAAGATGTGGGGAGGCCAAAATAGATTGGCCAGCAGCTTAACAGGTTTTCTTCACAGGACAGGCAAATTACTTTCAGCCATATTCCCAATAAATAAAACAGCAATTAAGTTTCTCAGACCACTGTTAATTGTCCTTTAAAAACACTTTTGAATATCATCGACACAATATTCAGTAACATATAGATGACCAGGCTGAATATTTGCCCAAGTATTTAGGATATAATGATTACATATAATCAGATTGGAAACAGCAAGGTATGTAAGCTCATAATGTTAATTGCATTAACAGTTTCTATTGACCGTTGCTCTGATCATAGAAATCAGTCACAGGAGGAAAAAATTCAGGGACATGATTATAACAATATAAGCAATCAAAACTGATCCCTAAGCTTATACAAGATAAATAGCCACTTTAACCCAGTTTTTACTCCAGATAATTGTCCCAGTGGATATTTAAAACTGCCAAATACTAACTATAAGCCCAAGAAATTTTTACCTCCAATAACAAATCCCATTAAGCAAAGTTTCAGATAAATCCTAAACAGGTATATACCATAACCTTATATTTATAACAGTAAGAATTTGTCTCAGTAAGTAGATAGTTTCATAAGTGAACATTATACATTCAAATCATTTTGCTTTAAAATACCCACTACATAGACAAATATCCCAAATTGCATATTGTCCATAACAGAAACATTTTCAAAAGGACAAAGAAAAAAACTATTATTTGCAGAGGCCCTTTAATTGGCCTCAGGATGACCCAATACAGTCAATTAAAACTTACATAGAAAATCCTATCCTAATACCACATAAGAGAATCTGAAAGATTCTTAAAAATATCAATTAAACTTTTAGAAATAGCCCTACCAAATTATGTATCACATTTATGACCATATTCCTTAACCAAGGAAATCATTATGTATCAAAAGAAACAAATATTCAATCAATTAACTTAAATCACTGTTTGCTCCTCCAGGTGGCTACAACTTGATAAAAAACGGCTGGAATAACACTTAGTAGGGGGAAGGGGGGGGAAAGGACAGGATTCCATGTGGCTGCCCTTACCTCCACTCTACTTCCAAAGAGGTAGTGGGGAGAGAAGGCAAACTAAACTGTACCCCTGGACAAAAGATTCTTTCCCATTTCCCACTCAATTTCCCCCACACAGAAAACCTTCCATTAAAAACTTTACTGTCTTTCTTTTTCTTAAACAATTCCTTTCTCCAATTGATAAACGGTCAAAGGATATGAACAGACAATTTTCAGATGATGAAATTGAAACTATTTCCACTCATATGAAAGAGTGTTCCAAATCACTATTGATCAGAGAAATGCAAATTAAGACAACTCTGAGATACCACTATACACCTGTCAGATTGGCTAAGAAGGCAGGAAAAAATAATGATGAATGTTGGAGGGAATGCGGGAAAACTGGGACACTGATGCATTGTTGGTGGAGTGAACGAATCCAACCATTCTGGAATTATGCCCAAAAAGTTATCAAACTCTGCATACCCTTTGATCTAGCAGTACTGCTACTGGGTTTATACCACAAAGAGATACTAAAGAAGGGAAAGGAACCTCTATGTGGCAAAATGTTTGCTGCAGCCCTGTTTGTAGTGGCTAGAAATTGGAAAATGAATGGATGCCCATCAATTGGAGAATGGTTGGGTAAATTGTGGTATATGAATGTTATGGAATATTATTGTTCTATAAGAAATGACCAGCAGAATGAATACAGAGAGTTTTAGAGAGACTTACATGAACTGATGCTAAGTGAAATGAGTAGAACCAGGAGATCATTATATACTTCAACAACGATATTGTATAAGGATGTATTCTGATGGAAGTGGATTTCTTCGACAAAGAGAAGATCTAATTCAGTTCCAGTTGATCAATGATGGACAGAAGCAGCTACACCCAAAGAAAGAACACTGGGAAATGAATATAAACTGTTTGCATTTTTGTTTTTCTTCCCAGGTTATTTTTTTACCTGTGCAACAAGAGAACTGTTCAGTTCTACACACATATATTGTATCTAGGATATACTGTGACATATTTACATGTATAGGACTGGTTGCCATCTGGGGGAGGGGGTGGAGGGAGGAAAGGGAAAAGTTGGAATAGAAGTGAGTGCAAAGGAGAGGTGGAGGGAGGAAAGGGAAAAGTTGGAATAGAAGTGAGTGCAAGGGATAATGTAAAAAATTACCCAGGCATAGATTCTGCCAATAAAAAGTTATAATTATTTAAAAAAAAAAAATTCCCAACCTTATAACCTTTCTAACTAGAGTCTCCATTGCTAAAGTAGCAGAAAGCAGTGTGTGTGTGTGTGTGTGTGTGTGTGTGTGTGTGTGTGTGTGTCTGTCTGGTGGGGGGTGAGTTTAATCTTCACCTTTGAAGACAAAAGATCCCCTTTCTCCCTAACCCAACTTTTTTCCACATGCAAATTTTCCTTCTCCTAAATCGACTTCAAAAACTATTAAGATTCACAATACAGTGGATTGCTAAATGACTCCATAAACCTCACATGTTCAGCAGAGTTTTAAAGCATAATTTATAATGTTAACAAATTACTCAAAGTATTTCAGAAGGTAACATACTTTACCTAATTAGAAGCCCACAACCTTTTTTGGGCAAGTTAACAGAACTCTTTAACAAACCATTTTAAGAAAAGATCTTATACTCAAAGGTAACCAAATCTAGCCTGCCTAGACAACAGTAAAATTATTTCCCACAATTTTAAAAATGCCCAGTTTTTTTTTTTTTTTTCAGGTTTCAAAACAATTAACATAAACTCCTTTGTCCCCCAGAGGCATTATCTGTCCAGCCCAGCCCAAACCAAGCCTGAATTTTAAACTGCTTCAAGGAAAAACCCACCTGCTAGTTTTAAATAGCTGAGATTTTTCTGTTCTTTTAACTTAAAAATTATTACAACCGGTTAAAAAGTTTAAAATCACAAGCAATTTTTATATTAAGCACAGTTGCAACATTGAAATAACCAATTCTTAATCGTTGTTCTTAAACCTTTAGCAGAGCTCTTTAACCAACAAAACACACCAACAAATCACACAGAACACAGACATAGACTGCACAATTACAACATTAAACAAAACATTTAATACATAACCAGAGAGTGCCCAAAAAGGCGCTCAGAGTCAGATCAGACCAGATGTATCTTAGAAGACACCCAAAACAGAGGGGATCATCCAGCGTCCTGGAATGATACCCTTCTCAGAATTTAATGCCCATTAGCATTTTATTATTCTGAGAATCCAGAAGCTAGCACAGAAAGATAGAACAGGTAAACAGATCACATTATGTCCTAAGACATCCAGACTCCAGTGGCTGAAATGGAGTGTCCACCATTGGACATGGTTGTGGCTGAAAACTGTTCTCTTTCCCTGTGACTCTGGAGAAATCCAGAGGGCCAGCCTCTCCAGGCCAAGAACCCAGATGTTCAACCACACCAAGGCAGAGACCCAAAGGTCTCTAATCCTGCACTCATTTTCTACTATCTTGCTGGGGCCTCCAATATGTAATGCAGGAGAAACTGACACAAGATGAGAGATTAGAGAGTTTTTATTGTTTTATTTGAAAGGGAGAGATTTACTGGGATCAAATGGATCCATGGTTTGGGGCCAGGGTTGAATGAGATAATTGTCTCCAAGAATTCAGCATCAATGTGAGTTTTCAGTGACACACACACACACACACACACGCACACGTGTATATATATACACACACATGTACATACATACACACACATCCATCCATACACATCCATACACATGGCTCAGCTACAGGGGTAAACTGAGGCAGGGGTGGAGTCAGAGTGCTGAGAGTAGGAACAGGACTATCAATCTGGTTCTGACAGAGTCGGGGGAAGCACGGGACATTCTGATAAATTGGGATTACAGAATGGGGAGAGGCACCAGACATTCTAAGATATAAGATCTTTATCCTATCAAACATTCTGATGTTGTCATTATTAGGAGGGAGAGCTGGTGTTGCAGAATTGAGCATTACAATTAGGAACTGAGGCAGAACAATTTAGGGAAGCTGAGGCAGGATAATAAAAGGGAACTGAGGCAGGACAATTAAGGAAACTGAGTGAGGACATTAAAAGGGAACTGTAGCACAACAATACCAAATTCAGCATTTTGTCTCTTAGCAGCAGCTAAGCAGCTGGGTAGCACAGTGCATACGATGTTAGACTCATTAAGGGTTGAGTCAAAATCCTGCCTCAAATTCTTAATAACTTTTCTTCTCCCAATATTAGTCTTCCTGTCTGTGAAATAGGAGTAATGAAAGCACCTACCTCATAGGATTGTTGTGAAGATCAAAGGATAAAGCATTTTGCAAATTAAAGAATCATATAAGTGCTAGCTATACATATTATGTTGCATAATAATCTATATTATGCACTTTTAATTGTTGTTGTTATTACTATTATTATTACTATGGTAGATGTTTCTTGAATTTTTTCATAGCCACCTCAAATTGAAATGTATAGAGCAAAAATCATTATATTTCCCCAAAATGAACTTTTTATACAACTTCTCCTGTCTTGTTGAAGATAGCATTATTTTATCTTCCAAGTAACCTAAATTTATAAGTTTGACTCTGCCCTATCATTCACCTTCATCATATTACCCCTCCCATTGTTATAATCCTCTGTCCAACTGGTTGACAAGTCTTACTGACTCTTTGCTCAGAGCATGAATGACATAATTTCCTTGTGTTGATCATTCTAGTGTTTAACAATCAAACTTAAGGAAGTTGTTTTTTCCATCCAATATAACTTCTTTGTGTTCTTGTTTAATTTTGTTTTCTTATATTATTATCTCGGTGATCTCTTTCATATGTGCATTTGTGCAATACGCAATACTTTTCTATTCAGCAGTCCCCTCCTATTAGAAGTATCTTGTTTTAGGTACTTGTTTCCAAAGATTTATATGGATCTAATTTTCATAAATGACACTAAGAGGGCAAAGTGGCATAGTAGATAAAGTGCTAGATTTGTAGTCAGGAGAACGTGAGTTTAAAATTTGTCTCTAGTACAGTATGATTATAGGAAAGTCACTTAACTTCTCTCAACTTCAGTTTTGTTATTTATAAAATGGAGCTAATAAATGTCCTATTTCAAGATGATGTTGTGAGATTCAAGTATGATTTATATGCTGCATGTTCCTAAAGTCTTATTGGATTTTTAAGCTATTAAACCTTAGAACTGTTGTAATTTTTTTTTTTTTAGCAAATCCTGTATATATAGCAATTTGCAAATTTGAAAGAGATATAGAGAACTCAGCTACTATATTTCACAACTGTTTTTGTGTAAATTCTCTTTTAGTTCCTTACATTTTTGTTCATCTTCAATTGATCCAAACATTTAACTTTTTATATTTCAAAGAGAGATTTCCCTTGTATTTCTCAGATAGTTGTAAGTTAACAGTGACTTAAATGTATTGGAGGAATTTCAAGGCATTCACACCTTCAGAGTACAGTTTTCTGACAAGGGCAGGATACAGAAATAATAACATCTTATTTTTTGTTGTACTTTCCTCTTAATTCCCATCTTCAGTTGATTCTGGGTTTTCATGAGTTACATAGAATTCTTAAAATTTTATTTTCTGTTCTTATCATAGATCATATAAAATGGGCATTTTATATTATATATCTATTTATAGATAGATATAGATATATATATCTAGTACAACAACCACTTTGTTACAAAAGGAATGGATTGTACTTAATTAAGCATTATATAGCTGTCCATTTTTAATATATAGATTCAACATGTTACTTTCAAAGTTCTTCTGCTTATCTCTGACCTATTCTCTTCTATACATTTTTTTTAAAAAGATAATTTAATAGAGCTCTTTTCCTTTTCTTTTTTCTTTCCCTCTCTCTCTTTCACATATCTCCCTCTTGAAAAACAAAGATAACCAAAGCCCTGATGACAAATATTTGTCATTAAGCAAAGTAAAACCCCCTGCATAATATCTGAAAATGTGTCATTTCTACATCTTGAGTCCATTACTTTTCAGACAGGATAATGGAAACCATCCTTCATTATCAATATGTATACAATTCTTACTGTACTGTACTTTTTTTGTTCAACCTCAGTCACACTTATCTTTGTTTTCATTTTCTATACGTCTTTTGAAAAATTTGAGTTTATCAATATATTCTGTCTATAAACATACCAATATCTTTAGGCAATTGTTTTTTTCTTCACTTTAAGTAAAAAAAATTGCTTCTGACATCAGAGTATTTTTCTTCAGAGTTTCACATTGGGCTATTATATTCATTCCACTTATCCTTTTTCTGACCTCTTGGTAATCTGTTCTTAGAAAATCTTGAGCACACATACTATGCCTGGTTTTAAAAAAATCTTTCCTCCCACAAATTATCATGGAATAATCAGTTGTCCCCAAGGTTCTTGTCATTTTAAAAGTGCAGCCTTGTTTGTCAAAATCAGGTCAATGACATATACAGTACTTAGATAATATTTACATAGTACTTTAAGATTTGCAATTACTGTTGTCAATTCTTTTTGTCTTTTGTTCAACCAAATCACAGATCTATTGGTTGCTGTGCTTTTGGAAGAAAGAATACTACATTTGGATAGTTGACGTTTCCCACATTTCCAACTTTTTGCTTTTATGCCAGATTTGTGATTTATTTATCAATCTTTTCATTTAATTCTTTTATTTGTAGCTTAAGTGTAGTGAACACCAACAAGAATTGCCAGTTTTTTTTAACCTACTGGCCCAAATGTTTTCTACCATTTTTTTTTTTCTTTTAAAACTCTAAAATCCCTCACAGGAGGGAGATACAGAGACAGAGAAACAGAGAGAAAGTATTTGTATTTTTTATTCTATTTCTTTATAAGTATTTAGCCTAGTATTGAAATAGGCTTTTAGCATGACATTGTAGGCATGTGATCCATTCTATTAAGCCCACCTAACATCCCCACAAATATGAAGAATTTTATTTTATTATTAAATTAAAAATAACAATCATTAATTCCTCAATGTAGATATTCCAATTACAGCCCTTCTACATTTTATGGTTTTTGTCCATATCCTCCAGAATATTCATGAATGGATGAATGAAAAAGTATTTAAAAATATTTCTATAAAATACTATAGTAAATGTCAGGGATACACATTTGAAAGTAAAAATACTCCCTGCCCTCAAAGAACCTACAATCTCAGAAAGAGAAAAGTAGTAACGCAGAAAGTATAGGAGAAAGTATTCATAAAGGAGTATTTCATTAATAGAAAGTTATAGAAATGGTAAGTGGAAACAAAAAATTTGGCTCATCTTTTCCAGTAGCAGTGACAGTATTGATTTCGATTACCACTTCAAGATTAAAAAAGAGGCAAGGCAACTGACTGTAGAGGAGATGGGAAGTAAAGTGACATTTGATTGGATGAAAAATATATCTCCTTATGGCTACCTGGTGATTAAATTAACAAGAATTTCTTGAATGCTTGCTTTGTTTAAGATACTTTGCTAGGCCCTAGAAATAGGCAAAAATCAAGTAGTCTCTGTGTTTAAGAACCTATGGAGAGATGGGGAAATGAAAGGAAAGAAGAGCAGCATGAACACAGATGAATAAATATAAAATGATTGAAGGCAGTAATAGATTGAGTATTAAGGGACCAGCAAAGTCCTCAGGTAGGGCAGGACACTTAATACCAAGGGGTTCTGGTAGTCAGAAATGAAAAGGGAGAACATTTCATGGAGAGGCACAGGCTAAACCTCATGAGGACTACCTGAGAGACAATAGGCAAAACCTCTTATGAAGGCATAGATCCACATTATTTCATGCCACACAGAGATACTTGATTTTAGTAATGCTTGGCAAGTGATCTCAATATCTATCCCCCAAGAGAAATTGGAATGTATTTTGAGAGGTTACAACACAGATGACTACAACCAACCTAGAATTAGGGATGGGATCTGTGATGTCAGCAAATTATTGCCTATAGGCTAAATGTGGCAAGCTGTTTTTTGTACATCTCTCAAAGAATGGTTTTTGAATTTTAAAAAAAAGCAATAAAGTTTTATTGTATTTAAAGAAATGTTAAAAAAAAAACAAACAAAACAAAACTATTTTTAGCCTTCTGGTCATAGTTTGCTGACCTCTGGTATAGGTATAGGGAGCTCCCAAATAAAGAAACTCTACCAAAGCAGTTCTGTCCTGTGTCTATAATTAATAGACTAATGTAGTTGCCTAGATCAGTGGTGTCAAACATTTTTATGTGTTTTATTATGTGTGTGTGTGTGTGTGTATATATATTTAAAGTTTCCCAATTTTATATAAATTTGATTCTGTCACTTAGGAGCTTTGATGGAATTTGTGTATGTGGGGGTGTGTCAAGGAGTTTAGCAATAAAATGTTAAATGACTTGCCTACAGTGACATAGTTATTATTTTTCAGAGTCAGGACTTGAACATAGGTTGGTTTACTGGTCTTCAAGGCTTCTTCTCTACTACAACACATTGTCTCTCATAACCAACACATCGGACATTATTCATCCAAATGTGTGTTCTTTAAAATAGGATTT
This sequence comes from Sarcophilus harrisii, assembly GCF_902635505.1. Taxonomy (NCBI): domain Eukaryota; kingdom Metazoa; phylum Chordata; class Mammalia; order Dasyuromorphia; family Dasyuridae; genus Sarcophilus; species Sarcophilus harrisii. The sequence continues at coordinate 218,199,488 of NC_045429.1, forward strand.
GATGTTCTCAATTTAGCTCTCCCATTGCACAAAACATTTTTGGACTTTTCTTTTGGAATCATTCTCAGAGCTAGCTTATCAGTCATATTCTAAAATCAGCCTTACAAATTCAGTCACCCCTCATTTTAGACTAAAATAATATCACCCAACTAGATGACCAATTTTATTCATAGCACTTGCCTCAGAAGTTGACTCACTGATTTATAAAAACCTAATACATCTTTGAAAAATAAAATGTTGCTACTATTCAGAATATCCAAAGGACATATTGTAGCCTCCTAAGAGTAGTACTTTGAAGGAGCAAACACTTATTTCAATACACAAAATTTTATGTTTGCTAAAATGTTAATCACATTGCAATTTAGTCATACCACATATTTTCCATTCTTATCTGATAACAGATTCTTTATGAAAGGTGTTTATAATAGCTAGGTTCTCAAGAACCACAGATTTCTCTATACTTTTAACATTAATTAGTACTTTTTTAAAGAGTAGTTCAAGGTGGTAATTTTTTTTTTTTAATAATTATAACTTTTATTGACAGAATCCATGCCTGGGTAATTTTTTTTACAACATTATCCCTTGCACTCACTTCTGTTCTGACTTTTCCCCTCCTTCCCTCCACCCCCTCCCCCAGATGACAAGCAGTCCTATACATGTTAAATATATTATAGTATATCCTAGATACAATATATGTGTGCAGAACCGAACAGTTCTCTTGTTGCACAGGAAGAATTGGATTCAGAAGGTAAAAAGTAATCTGGGAAGAAAAACAAAAATGCAAACAGTTTACATTCATTTCCCAGTGTTCTTTCTTTGGGTGTAGCTGCTTCTGTCCATCATTGTATCAATTAAAACTAAGTTAGATCTTCTCTTTGTCAAAGAAATCCACTTCCTTCAGGATACATCCTCATACAGTATCGTTGTTGAAATATATAATGATCTTCTGGTTCTACTCATTTCACTTAGCATCAGTTCATGTAAGTCTCTTCAAGCCTCTCTGTATTCATCCTCCTGGTCATTTCTTACAGAACAATAATATTCCATAACATTCATATACCACAATTTACCCAACCATTCTCCAATTGATGGGCATCCATTCATTTTCCAGTTTCTAGCCACTACAAACAGGGCTGCCACAAACATTTTGGCACATACAGGTCCCTTTCCCTTCTTTAGTATCTCTTTGGGGTATAAGCTCAGTAATAGCACTGCTGGATCAAAGGGTATGCACAGTTGGATAACTTTTTGGGCATAATTCCAGATTGCTCTCCAGAATGGTTGGATTCGTTCACAACTCCACCAACAATGCATCAGTGTCCCAATTATCCCACATCCCCTCCAACATTCATCATTATTTTTTCCTGTCATCTTAGCCAATCTGACAAGTGTATAGTGGTGTCTCGGAGTTGTTTTAATTTGCATTTCTCTGATCAATAGTGATTTGGAACATTCTTTCATATGAGTGGAAATAGTTTCAATTTCATCATCTGAAAATTGTCGGTTCATTTAAAGGTGGTAACAATTTAAAACGACATTTTCATCATTATGTTGCTTTAACAATACTCCTTGATTTGAATTACCAGAACTCCTAAAATGAAATCATCTGTATGAGCCTATGGAATGAAACTTTGTCTTGTTTGTAAACTAATATAGGGCCATTATACAAGGCCTATGCCAATCTCCACCTCCATCCCCTAACTCTTATGTGAGAATTCTTTTTATTTCTTTTAAATTTTTACATTGTAATTCAGTGATCGCTTAATAACCAACAGCCCCAAATTTTGTGCTTTATCTTCATCATGCCACATTTGAAGTAGTGTTTTCAGTTGTGAGAGCCTCATTTTAGGAAAGATATTGAAGAATTGGAGTGTTATGACAATATTTCTTTTTATGTTGTATCTTTATTAATAACCAATAACTTTAAACTTCTATTTTATTGTCATATTTCATTTAAAGTGCTGCAAAAACTCTATAATGCATCATAAGTACATTTGGGACTTATTAAAAACATTGCATATTAAGTAAGAGAGAAACTAGCAGTATGATGTACATATATTGAATTCTATTAATAATGAATAAATAGAATCTGATTTGGCATTTCTCTTCAAACTATCTTCTTCTAGAAGTTGCCACACTCACAACATCTAAAGCAAGAGTTTTTAATCTTTTTTTGTGTGTGTCATAGAGCCCTAGGATAGGTTAATGAAACTTTTGGCCTTCTACTCAGAATCATGTTTTTAAATATATAAAATAAAATAAACCCCAAATTAAAAAGAAAAACATTATATTGAAGTACAGTTATGGAATTTTTTTTTTTTTTAATTCAACAGCAGTTTAAGAACCTCTTCTTTAGAGTATCTATCTCCTGTAATGAAATGAATGAACCTATTGACATTTTACTAAATACGTAAGAGATAGCAAGATTTCCCTTAGCATTCATGCACCTTCTGGGGCCTTACATTATTGCCTTTTAAATATAAAGAATTGTTTTGCTTGTCATTTTAAGAATTATTTTTTATAAATTATCCATATCCTATCCTTTTTAAATAGTACAAGTCAATAGTTTTTTCTTTACTTTAGGGTGTAATAAGCTCTCATGAAAAACTGGATGAATACATTTATCAATTTCTACCTCACTATCTATATATCAACATATACACTTCGATAATAATGACTTCTGCCTGCTTGATATATGTTGTAAAATAATGCCATTTTGCTTTTGCCAGTATAGGGATTTCTGCAATACTCCCTCTTAATTATATGTATTGATAGGTAATTTCCTGCTATTTCATTCTTCTTGTTAAGCCTAGTATTTTGATGTTGTGATAAAAATTTATACCTGCTTCCACCTTGAAAAATAAATTGTAAATATGTGCCTACTTTCTTACAACGATTAAGGAATTATTCTATCATTAGACAAAAAAAATGTAGATTTTCTTGCTTTCGTTTTACATAAAATGAATTAGTTACTTATATTAATTATTATATCCATGTTAGTTGCCAACTTCATATCTTGGAATTAACAGATTTATTATTTTTTTTCTTTATTATATTGGAAAAACAAGTGGCAGAAGTATTAAGGTACTTAATAATTATATTGGAACTTCTTTTTTAATCCACATCCTAAATCACACCGTGAAAAAGATTTCTTTGAAAAGAAATATACTGCTGTGCATGCTTGCATTTGTATATGTGCACTCCCTCCACCCCAGTGTCTCCTACCTCTAAAAATAGCACCAATGAGATACTACAATTTGAGCTTTTATTCAGTCATAGCATTAGAAGAGTAGAAAGAAGGATGTACCTTATGAAATAAAGGATACATAGAAAAAGTGGATTAAAAAAACCTGAAAAGTCAGAATAACAATAGACCAGCTACCAGATGTTATCATCACAGGTCCTGTTTGATGCCAGTACCAGGGAGAAAAATATCCATGTCAAAGAAGAGTTAGGAATTAGGATAGATGAGGTAGTGATACTGAATGATAGAGAAAAGGCAGAACTAGTTATATCTTATGCTTTTCTCTTTCCCAAGGAGAATTAATCTTGAGCTGGAAAGGATAGAAATGTCTCAATGGGAGTTGAAAATGCAGATGAGAAAGCTTGATAACTTGATGATTTCAAGTTACTAGCTCTAGATGACCTACTTGGTTCCTAAAAGTCAGGCAAATGTGATCGATGAGTAAAGGTTAATTATCTTTGAAAGACTGGAGAGAGAGAGAAAGAGATAGATGGAAAGAGGGAGCAGAGTTAAAGAAATACAAATGTCCTAATTTTCAAAAAAGAATTATGAATGGAGTTTGCAAACTATAGGCCAGCTTAGCTTCGTCAAGAACAAGTCACACCAGTTTAACCTCCTCTCTCTCTCTCTCTCTCTCTCTCTCTCTCTCTCCCCCCTTCCCTCCCTTCCTCCTTTCCTTCCTTCCTTTCTCCTTCCCTCCCTTCCTTTTTCTTTTCTTTCTTTCTCTCTCTCTAGACCAGGGGTCCTCAAACTTTTTAAATAGGGCCAGTTCACTATCCCTCAGACTGTTGGAGGGCCACATTATAGTAAAAACAAAAACTTTGTTTTGTGAGCCTTTAAATAAAGAAACTTCATAGCCGAGGGGGATAATCATCCTCAGCGCCCCTTTCTGACCTGCACCGTAGTTTGAAGACCCCTGGTCTACACTATTAAAATAAGGGAAATATAATTTACCTTGATTTTGGAAAAATCTAAGACATTTTCACAACTTGTCCTTTTGGACAAGATGAATAAATGTGAACTAGATAATAGTATATTTAAGTGAATTTGCAATTCAGAAATAGATCCAAAGAGAAGTCTTTAGAAGAGTACTTTAGGAAGCAGTCCTTGGCCCTATGTTGTTCATTATTTTTATCAGTGACTACACAGATTTTGTCAAGATAAGGCAGCTAACTAGTTTGATGAGCAATGCTACAAAAATTTTTGACAGGCTGTATCATTGAATTGGTTTTAATAAAATTAAATTCAGAAGGAAAAATAAGTTAATTCCTATATGTGGGAGTCAGAAATTGATACTCTCAGAATACAGTTGACTAAGACATGACTAAACAACTTTTGTGAAAGGATCAGGGATATTTTGTTCATTATGAGGTAATAATAAAACCTAACAACCAAAATAGCTAATAAGAACTTACATTGACTTAAGAGAGATATTGTCCACAATGCAGGGGATGTTAGAGCAAATTCCATAGTCACACTAACATCCCTAATAGTGGCTTTACTTCTAGGAGACAATTTTGGGAAGGCAACCAAAATAAAGAGATTAAAAGACTAGTATTCTAGTCACCACATGATTGGAAGAATTACAAGTACATTGGTTAGCGTGGCAAAAAGATTTGAGTTTGGTGGACTTGGTGGTTATCTTCAAATCATATGAAAGAGGGATCAGACATGTTCAGCTTGTTCCTAAAAAAGCTCCCAAATAGAAGCAACATATAGAAATTGCAGGGAGACAGATTTTCTCTCCTTGTCATAAAAGCTTCCTGACAGCTGTTTAGGGAAAGGAAGTAGTAAGGTGCCTTTCCCAAGAAGTCTTCAGACAAAAACTCTGTGATCAGTTCTTGAGAATATCATGAAAAGCATTTTAAGGTCAATTTTATGTTAGACTAACTTCTCTGGTTTTTGTCCACTCTCCTAATTCCATCATACACATAACCATATAGCGTAGTAATTACTAATATATTTAGCAACCATTCAGAATTTCTTGTTGTCTTGGGTTTTTCTTTTTTTTTTTTTTCAACTATATTCAGGAAGAATGATAGATGCCAATTAAGTTTTCTTTTTTTCCCCTGAAAATATCCCAGAATCTTGAATACTTTTAACAGTTGCTGAACTTATCTTTTGATCTTTTCTAAATGATGCTTCAGTAAAACTGGTTGTCATATTTGTTCAAAACTATTTATTTGTTTCTTTTTTTACACTGAAGTAGAAATATCTCAACTCTACTGCTGAACATTTTATTTGTAGAACTCTTTAAATTTCACTAAGATTGGATAGGAATTAATGTTACTTGGAATATATTATTCTGAGTGTCAGTTATGGTTTAGTTTTGCTTATCAGAATATTTAACCCCAAAGGAATATCCATGTACATTTGTTTGTCTTCCTCTCACATGGATTTAGAGTTAGCATATTTCTTAACAAATATCTCTTGAGCACCTACTATGTGAAGAATAATCTTGCCAGACTCTGGACCATTAGTTTTCCCTTTAGAAGGGGGTGTATTTTTGTTTATTCTTTTCTGTTCTGTCTGTAAAAATCTTACTATGTGGAACACTACAATGATTAGGGACTGAAAAAGCCTAGACCAGGCACCAGTGTAAGATCAAATCCCAGGGATCCCTGAACTATCACAGAATATGTGAAAATGTGCCATTTGGGGGCAGCTAGGTGGCGCAGTGGTTAGAGCACCAGCCCTGAAAGCAGAAGGAAATGTAAGGAGGGGAGAGAGGGGAGAGAGGGGAGAAAGAATGTGCCATTTGATAACTCAAGTCCAAATCAGAGGGCTTGCTGAGGGTGGGGGAGGGGTTTACACAAAATAGTCATGAAGAAGAACAAAGCCTAGTGGCATTTCCTACCTATGATATTGAGCACACTGGCTATGTGACTTATTCCAGGAATGGAGCAGGAGTTTAGTTATATCATTCAACTCAAGATAGAAGCCTTATGTAATGGAATAATCAAGGCAGGAATATGAGGAACATACGCTTCAGTAACTCTAAATCTCTAAAGTCTCACAACTCAACGAGAAATGAATATTAAAGAAGAAAAGACAAAATATAAATGTAAGATACCTCATATTAAAAACAAGTGATCTACTAAATAGACCAAAGAAATATAATTTAAGAATAATTGCACCACCTGAAAATCATGAGTCCCTTCACCCCCTTCCAAAATTTAAACTTAAAATCAAGAATAATTTACCCAAGAAAATTGAATCTTATAGAAGGGGAAAAAAAAAACCAGATTATTAATGAACTAGAGGATTTCTAGACATTCCTGATGAAAAGGCTAGAGCTATGTAGAAACTTTGACATATAAACAGAAGAATCAAGAGAAGCATTAAAAAGTAACCATAAGTGAGTAGAGTAATCACAAAGAAGTAAACAAGGTTAAAGTGTTTATATTTTATACAATAATAAAAATATTATTAGAAGATATAAGTTGTTTTGTTGAATTAAATGTCAAAACATAGTGTAGTCTTATTAAACACCAAAGAAAACTGGATTACCCAAATACCCCTAAATAGACAGTAATCATTAACATTTGAATGACATATATTCTAAATGTTATCTTGAGTAGGAAAGTTTATGGTAAATTACCTGTAATAAAAATTTTGGCACAAGGAAAGTATGTCAATTAAGCATCTGAAAGTAGAAGCCTGGTCATTTTTTCTTCCTTAACATTTGTAAATAACCACTCTTTTTTCTTCTTTCTCTTTACTTTTGCTTGCTTTATTAGGAGGGGAAAACCATGTTAGGGAGGGAATCTTATAGAACTGGTAATGAATGGAAAAACACTGGACTATAACTGAAGAAACTAGACAAATCTTACTTTAGAAGATTTATATAAATTAAAAGTGATTGAACTTTGAAACATTTTCCTTTTAAAGTTCTACCTCCCTAAGATTCATTACCTCCCTGGCAATTCTTAACACAGCACAATATATACATGTATGTGTGTATATGTATACATATGCAAATACATATGTCATATGTATACATATAGATCACATTTATGTATTTATTTAAATTTGTACATTTTAAATGTTTCTGAGTACCATAATTTTAAGAAAGGTGTTGACAATCAGGGAATATTTAGAAGAGGACAGCCAAGATGCACAGTGAAGGGCCTTGAATCTTTGTCATGGTAATTACTTAAAAATACTGGAAATGTTTAATCTGGAGGAGAGAAAACTCAAAGAAGACATGATAGAAGTTTGCAAGGAGGCCAGTTTAATATTGGTGTCAAGAAAAGTTTCCAATCAAAACTATCCAGAAGTAGAATGGTTACTTAGAGAGGTGCTGGGCTCCACTTCTCTGGAGGTTTTCAAGCAGAGGTGAGATGGCTGCTTTTTGGGTATGTGATAGAAATAGTTCTTTTCATTTATACATTGGATTATATGTCTATTGAATTTCCTTCTAAATCTTAAATCCTGTGAACTCTTTGTTTCTCAGTCCCCCTAATTATTTCTTGTTCATTTCCTACTTCAGAATTGCCATAGATACTAGTGTGCTTTTTTTTCCCCCTTAAAAAGAAATTATTCACTTTAGGCCTAGTCTTAGTAAAATGGGATGATGATGATTATGAAGATGACATCCTGGCATTTATGTAGTGCTTTTAAGTTTTATGTAGAACTTCATATAAGTTACTTTATTTTTCTTTACAACAGCTCTGTGAAATAGATGCTATTATTTTTCAGATGAAAAAATGGAAACTTAGAATTCAGCTCAGGTTCATACAACCAATAAGTATATGACTCAGGATTTGAACCCAAGTTTTCCTTGTTCCTAGTACAATACCCTAAACTATATAGTGTGGTGCCTTTCATACTGGCAAGATATGATGTCATGTATTGAGAATGAAGTGTTGGGTGTGTGGATTTGTGATGAGAGGCCTTGAACAATCTAATGGAAAGCTTTCTCTAGAAGAAATATTTGGAAAAATCACCAACACAGATTGAAACCTATATATAATTTATATACTTACCTGAGGCTCAAAGAGATTAAGTGACCTACTATTATTCATCAGTATTATGTATCAAAGGGAATTTTGAACCACAGTTTGAGAGGATCTTTGGATTATAGATTTACATCTGAAAGAGACCTTATAAGAGGGCATCTACTTCAATTCCTTCATTTGATAAATGAGGAAATTAATATTCAAGAGGTTGTGCTATTTCCCAATCCAGCATTTAGTCCACTGCTCTTTCTTCCTTATAGACATCAATAAGAGACAAATATAAAATCTTCTATAAGGAAATGAAGCTTTAGAATGAGTTTTTAATTATTTTGAAGTTTATTGTTCTCAATTTTTATTGGAAAATAAAGTATAATTTGTTTTTTAAATTTATTTATTATGTCATTTAATTCTATTTCCTATACTCCTTGACTTTGTCTGAAAACCTATTTAAATTGTATGGAAAAGGGACAGATTTAATATGACTATTTTTTCATGCTTTTATTGAAAAAGACTCAAAGATATCAGTAAGTGTGCTTCCAGAAGTCACTAAATAGAATCGATCAATCAAAGAATACTCTGTGTTTATTCACTAACTGTAATTCCATTCTTCAGAAATAATTAAATTTTATTTCATATTGAGGAATATATGAAGCCTTTATCTCTACATATAATACTCTATGAAATGGAAATTTAGAACTGTTATTTAAATTCCATTTGTAATTTTGTATCATGGATATTGAGGCAATTTGAACATATTACATAGCTATTCCTAATATCAAAAGAAGACTCCTCACTTATTTACCCTGTACCTCCTTATTACTTACTGCTCATTTGCTTTAAAATCTGAAATTAAAATTTTAGTGTTTGGAACAGATTATAGTTTAATTACTGCATGTAAATCATTTCACATTTTGTCAATTTTAAATGAATTTGTCTAGACAGAAAATAGAGATAAAAATAATTAAGCCAAAAAATTAAAGCGAACTAACATGCTGGTCAGTTTGTTTTAGATTTAATATCATTATTAATATGTTATAATTAGTCTACAGATTTTTTTTAGACTAAACCTCTCAAATGAAAAAGATTGAATTAAGATATTCATTCTGATATTGTGAATTAAATGATTGTGCAACATCTTTAAAGATATGGCCAATGTATGTCATTCTCTGTGAACAAAAGAATATCTTCAAGTGAATCATATAACCAGGTTCTTTATGAATTGTTTCTAAATGATCTGAATATGAATTAAGATATTATGAATAGAGGTATAAAGTCAATAAGAAGTGATTTTTAAAAAAATGCAAGTTAGCCAGTATTTACTTGGCAATAAAAAAAATGTAAAATTCTCTGATATTTTACACATTAAGGAAAAGATGCATATGAACTTTATACTACAAAATATTGAAACTTATATTAATAGCAAGAAGGAGCTAATGTTATGAAAATTACGTGAATGGGATACTTTGGCCATTGATTTCATTTTGGTTTTTATAATCCATGTGTCACTCAGAGTTTCATTTTATATAGTTCTAATGCTATACACAAAAGGTCTAGTTTAAATTGCTCTTTAAAAAAAAGCAGATATGAAGTAATCTTACATTTCTTTTTAATAAGGTGTATAACACTCTAATGCATTTTTCTTTTTGATTGATCATAGCTATTATTGAAACAGCAAGTAACATGTGACTTAGTGTTGTAATTTAGTCTGAAAAAAATGAGTTCTGAATTATAACTAGACTGAGAAGTTTCTCTGGCTCCATTCTCTAGAATATCTTTTGTGCTTCTTTTTATGAATTACTTCTTAACATAGTGATATCTTTTCCCATTGGAAATGGAAGTGTAAACACTGACCCAAATGAAAAGTGAAGGATAATTTTTGTATTCCCTGTCCCCCCAACAAGGGAGACAAAATCCAGCTTATGAAATGTTTTGTAAATTCTCTTATCACAGGAAAGTATTTTTTTGTCAGATTTTAAAGTATCATTTTCTCATTCTTGATGTTACATATAGAAGACTTTGTTTGTAGAATAAAATCATAAAAATGAGAGCAATAAAAGGAAGATTTTTTAATCATTTTACCTGAAAATGTGCCAGGGTGTCAGGATTGGGTCATGCCCAAAGGGATGAGAATTCATGAATATAATTATTTCAGATTTGATATTAATATCAATGTCATCCCCACCATTTAGTTCGTTGGAAATAATAAAAAATAATAATGAAATAAAGAAAAAATAATTCTTGGGATCATTAAGTATAAATTATAAATAGCTCTTTGTGTGTTTAGTGATTTTATAGTTTTAAAAAATCTAATTTTTAGCCTATCCTGCCATATGTTTGAAACCATACCGACACAACCAATAATAAATCAACTTTTCATTTTGAATTACTCTTGCTCTAGTTCAGAATTATTTGTAGTCCTATTTCCTGTGACTGTTAGCTATAGACTAATGGTTTTTTTAAAAAAAACTTGGGACATCAGATGTCTACTATTAATATAGTGCATTTTTTTTCTCAGTTTTTTATATTAAGCCATTGTTCTCATTTTTTTTTTTATTTTATGTGTTTACTGTTACATTTATCCCAAAGAATGTATTCTCTCATAAATTTGACTGCTTGAAGATATACTGCATTTAATCATTACTAAGGAGTAATCCCTTAGTCTATAATTCTATCTATAATTTAATGGAAGAGAGGTGAAAATTTTTGGAAGTTACAAATCTATTTGCTTACCTATATTAATCTCCAAATACCTGGTTTATAATGATACAGTAAGGATTGTAAGTACTGTTTGATTGAACAGTAGTGTTCCTGTATGTTGACAGACTTTCCCTGTTTTAAAAAGAGCATTACATTTTAATTTAAAACCCTTTAATTATGATGTAAGAATATCCTGCCCTAAATTTAAGTATTTAATTGATATCATCATTAAACAACATATACTTCATAGACCTAGAGCATATAAGTCACAGTGATAATTTTTTAAAAAATATCTTAAAATAGAATATTTCAACTAAAAATACCTTACAGTGTTCATAGCATACTTTTTGTTAGCCATGTGTCTTGTATCATGTAAATACTACCTTTATCTGGCCATTATAAGTCCTGAAATAATTTTCAGGCTCATTACCTTTTAATGCATGCTATGGAAAAATGAACAAAGTCATTTTGAGAGACAAAATTATAATACCTCAGAAATGTTTTCTCTGTCAGCCTAGAAGACTATCTTTAATGGAATGCTATATATGTCCTATCTTGATTCTTTTTAACATTGTAATGAATTACTTGAATGGCACTTAATATTTCATTTCAACAAATTGGTGATCTCAACATATAAGTATCCCCTTCAGTGGTGAAGTTTTCAGTGTAGCCACATCTTGTCACCCATGAATAATGCCTTTTTCTAGGTATTTTTGCATTTTTTGGATTCTAGCGTAGTATTCAGGCTGTAAATCTATTATTCCTTGTTTTGAATACATGCTCAGACCACTTTCTTTTATCAGTTACACATTTTACTGAATGTTATTTTTCTACCTCTTTGAATACATCTTTCTCCATTATACTCAGTCACCTGTAGTTTTTATTTTTCAGAGATCTTGGTGTCCTGAAATCCAAAATCATATAATATCATTGGGAAAATATTTTGTTTATTAAAAAAGATATGCTTTTTAATTTAATTTTTTAAAATAAAGCTTGATTTTATTAAAAATATGCACACAAAGAAGTTTAAAGTTATTGCACAGTTCCCTAAATGCAGCCTAACTTTTCTTATCAACTCTGATCCTAACTTATTGTAAAGCTGCAATATTTGACTCAAGCATGCATACCAACTACATACCATCATTTGAATGCTAGGAATTTTTTATCTTAAATGTTTTTCTGCATGGATCATTAGATTGATTTCTTTTTAAGTAATCGTGAATTCCATTAAAGAAGCAATATTCAAAAGATTGATAAACGCCTTTGAACCTCACAACAATTAACTCCATTTTACAGATAGGAAACTTAGACACCAGAGAGATTGACTTATCTAGAATCATGTAGCTACTAAGTCTCTAAATCAGGATTTGAATTTGAGTCTTCTTGACTCCAACAGTTACACTCTATTTCACTGAACCATCCATCTGTTTCTGATACTCAGGAGATATCCACAAATGATTTACTGATGCAGTCAGGAATGTCCACAAGTAGGAGCATGCAAAAAAAATCTCACTTTTTATACTAAACAGTTTTCTACAGTAGATCCTGGCTTTGTGGTTTTTCTGAAAGATACACCAAATACAAGACTCTATTGTATTTTTAATTAATATTTTTATTGTATATTAGCTTTTCTTAAGCATTTGCTTCAATAGAATAAAAAATGCACAGATGGCATCTTTATTTATAGATAACACATAGCTAGGAGTGACTAGCATATACAGCAGAATTAGTATATAAAAATTTTCTTAAGGCTGAAATAGTGAGTTGAAACAAATAACATGAAATTAAATAAAGACAAATGTGAATCTCATCCTTAATAACAACAGCCAAAAAACTATGTTCTTAGTTTGAAATAATAGAAATATACTGCACAGAACTTTATAATGTTTTGCTTATTATACACTTGGAATATTATGTCCATCTCTTGAGTGCCATGTTTTCAAAGATAAACTGGAGCATATTCAGAAGAGGGTAGCATAGAGGATGGTGGGATTTAAAACCAGAATCTATAAGTATAAATTGAAAGAATTGGCAATATTTGACCTATAGTAAAGGAAACTTATATGTATATGGTAGCCTAAAAATATCTGATGGGCTATCATTTGTCCACGTGTGCTTAGTACCAGAGGGTTGTGCTAGGACTTGCAATTGGAAACAGATTTAGGTATAAATAAAAATCTTTTTGACAATGAAAATGAAATGGGATATCTGAGAGAAGGTTACCATTTCTGGAAATCTTTATAGTTGTCAGGAGCGTTATAAATGGATTGACTAGATACATTTTGTGTTTTCTGCTAATTATATACTTCTATTATTCTATGTATTTTCTCTTAAAAGTTTTAAATTTTTAGAATTCAAGTAACTATTTAATTGAATCCAAATTCCAGAACCTTTCATCAGACTGCAGAGAAGTTGGGGTAAAAAGAGACAATATTGGCAAAATGGGACCTAGAAGATAACATAATTAGATGGGTTTAGGCTAAAGAAATGACCAGATCCAAAAGGAGTGTTGTCATTAATGGTTCAATGCCAACATGAAAAAATAACAGGTAGCATTTCTGTGACATTCAAAGTGCTTTGCAAATATCTTGTTTTATTCTATTTTTTTTTTTAATGGCAACCCAGAGCAATAGATACTATTATTACTGTTTTTACAAATGAACAAATTGTGAAATAGATAGAAGCTAATTGATTTGTCCACAGTCATACCTCTGGTGATTTTTGGAAGCTGGATTTGGTTCAAGTTTTCTTGACTCTCAGTCCCACATTTTATCCTCTCTGCCATCTAGTTTCTTTATAATTAGGCTGGGGCCAATAAAGTGTCCCAAGCAATCTATGCTTGGCCCTATACTTAGTCCTGTGCCGTTTAATATTTTTTTGAGTAACTTAGAGGAAGGCATAAATGGATTCTTAGCAGATTTATTGCTGCTATAAAATTAGGAGAGATTAGTTATATACTAGTTAATTACAATAATAATAATAACAAAAATGATGATAGTATTAGCAGCATTTGTATAGCACTTTAAGATTTATTTGATGCTTTACACATTATCTAATTCATTCCCCACAGTAAACCTGTGATCTAAGCATTATTATTATCCCCTTTTACAGATAAGGAAAATGAGAGATAGAGAGGTTAGTGTGCCTACAGTTAGTTGTATTAGAGATAGAATTTGAATCCAGATTTTCTTAGTTCCAAGACCAACAGTAACAAGTATGGCACTATTTTTGGAAAATAATTCCAAAAATAATTTGATGCTGAAAGTGGAAGCTAAATTTCTTAATATGAAAATCAGATTCACAAACACAAAATGTGAGGAGGAATAATTTATTTGAAAACTATCTGGGCATTTTAGTGGATTTCAAAATCAATTTGAAGAGCTAATTGTAAATGGAAGCTAAGAAAGGAAATGTTGATTGTGTGCTACATGAAAAGAGGCATGACTTCCAGGAATAAGGAAGTATTAGTTCTACTATTATAGTTCTACTGTATCTTGTTTTATTCCAAATAAATTTGCAGAATTTGCAGAATTGTTTTAAATCCTGCAAAGTGTATGATTGTTATTGATAAGCTGGAGAATGTCCAGAAAAAGACAGAAAGATAATAGTCCTTAAATTCATGCTTATCATCAGTTGAAGGAATTTGTAAAAATGAGCCTTGAGGAAAAAAAACAAACATGCAAAAGATCCTATGAAACCTTGAATCCACTATCACTAAGAATAGGGATTAGAAATTCCTAATAATTAGAGCTATCCAAAAAATGAAATTGGTTGCCTTAGGAAATGGTAGATTTTCTCCTTTCACCCCCATTGAAAGTTTTCAAGCAAAAGCTGGGTGACTATTAATCAGGAGTGTTGTGTGGCATTTTCTTTTTAGGTATAAGCTGCACTACATGGATACTAAGTTCCTTTTAAATTCTTAAATTTTATAATTCTTTTCTTTTACCTGATTCTGCTTCTTCAAGAACTTTACAACAATCATTAGTTCTGTAAAAAAGAGGTTCCACCAAGTGTACAGTGATATAGACCACATTTACTATAGTCTCATTCTCTCTCCTTCTCTTTGTAAATCTTTCCCTTTTCAACTTTGGTTGAAATTTAATTACTCAAGTTGATTTATAAACCTGATCTTAAACAAACTGGTCCTTATTTTCTACTAAAGACCATCTTTAAAGACAAAAATTGTATTTTTTTTCTTGCTGAAAAAAAAAAAGCTGTCCTGATTTATTTATTTTTTCAAGAATATTTTGTTTTCTTTCAATTCCATCTGCTTCAGTTTTTTTCATCTGTAAAAATGATGATAATAATAGTATCTATTGCCCTAGGTTGTTAAGAGGATAAATTGAAACATTTGTAATCCATATTAGTCATTTTGCACCAAAAAAAACCCCCAAACCTCAGAAAGAAGGAAGACAGAGAAACAGACCTTGCTTTAGGATGTATTCAGATAATATCAGTTCTTTCTCTGGAAGCAGATAATGTTTTATCATGAGTTCTTTGGGATTGTCTTATATCATTCTACTATAAGGAAAATCTAAAACATACACAATTCTTAATAGTAAAAAATTGCTTTTTCTGGGTACAATGTTCTGGTTCTGTTCACTTTGCATCACTTCATGTAAGTCTTTTCAAACTTTTCTGAAATCATCCTGCATGTCATATTGGATAGCACAATACTATTCCCTTACAATCATCTGCCATAGTTTGTCCAGTCATTCCTCAATTGATAGGTATCCCTTCGATTTCCATTTCTTAGCCACCACAAAAGAGCAGGGTACTGTTTTTTTGAGGTGGCAGGGAATTGGAAATTGAATGAATGCCCAGTAATTGGGAGATGGCTGAATAAGTTATGATATTTGAATATAATGGAATAATATTGTTCTATGAGAAATGATGAACAGACTCATTTTAGAAAAACTTGGAAAAATTTACATGAACTGATGCTGAGTGAAGTGAACAGAACCAGAACATTGTTCATAGAACCAGTAAGATTGTGTGATGATCAACTTTGATTTAGTTCTTCTCATCAATACAGTGATTTAAGACAATTCCAATAGGCTTGTGTCAAAGGTACAGAAATTCTAGCTTTCACTTGGTATAGAAACAAGTATTCCTCTGAGTCAGAAAAAAGAGGATAAAAGGAATAGGTAAAATTGCTTTAAAAATGAGGAGAGGGGAGATATAGAAGAGAAGAATTGAGAAAATGTGTACCACATGATCTCTTGTCTTTTAACCTCATAATATTGTACCCATTTCATAGTATTGTACCCATTTGTTCACATCAGTAACTGATGAAAGAATTGTAAGAATTGGAATTGCAACCAGAGAAAGTCTAGAAATGTTTTTAATATTTAAAGTCATATAAACTTTTTGGTTGTAGTCTTTCAAATTTGGTTGTCTAGTTAGAATGTTTTTTTTTTTTTTTTAAACAAAGCAGGATTTTTAAAAGTACATAGATGATTTTATTTTCCCTTTTCTATGATTTCATTATTCTTTTCATATTCTTCATTATATAACATATGAGTTTTATCTGACTAAATTCAACATTAAAAATGTATTCTTTGATATATAATTTTAGGGGATTTCTGATCACTGGTTTCCTTGCACAAGACATTTTAATTCCTATCTCTGTTCATTTTCTGTGGCCCTCCCACATATCTGTACTTTCTTTATTTGTTACCTCTTGTCTTTCTGGTTTCTTTCATGTCCCAGCAAAAATCCCAAGACTTTTAAGAGAAGCTTTTACTAATCCCACTTAATGCTGATAGTACTTTCTTTCTCTTATTTATCTCTAGTTTATCCTGTACACATCTTATTTGTGGGTAGTAGTATTTGTGTTATCTTTTCCATCAAATTGTAATTAAGTTGCCCATCACTTAGCACCATGCTTGGTATATGGTAGGCATTTAATAAATGCTAATTGATGACTTCAGTTAAACTATTAGGTGGGTAACATTGTCACTGATATCATATATTTTCTTGATTATTTTTGTCTTGTACAATCTCCTTTTGTATCCTTTGTGTTATCCTCCATTGTTATTTGGTTTATCTATAGTTTTCATTGTTCTTAGGACATGGCATTCTAGGATATGTAGCAATATTGTATCACTGGAAGAATTTTGGTGTTACAAAGAAAAGTTTGTGTTCAAGGAATCATTAAAAATATAGCATTTTCTCAAATGAATTCCAGCCCTTTTTCTTCATCTTTTCAATTCTGCATCCAGTTTATTGTCCATTTGTAATATCTGTTCCAGATATATGTACTAATGTAATCCAATAAACTGAGTAAAACTGACCATCCATCTCCATCTCAATAACTTAGGCAGTATGTACTCTTCAGCTTAGCTGGTTCTTACCCCCATTGAAGTCCACTCCCAATTGTGTGTTTTGGTAAGCTAAATACAAATAGGGACATCTAGGGGAATTCTTCAGGGAACTTATTTTCTCATATTGATGTTATAAACCCTATTACTTTCATTAAATTGAAAAATGGTTTATTAAATACCTTACATTAAGTCCTTTGTTATATTCAAGAAAAATGTCAGACATGGTTCCTGCCCTTGAAAAATGCCCATTGTCATTGGAGAGAAACAGGATATGTGCAAAGGAAGTAGGTAGAGAACAAGATGAGACAGCCTATGATCAATCACCAAAATATGTGATTTAGAAAATTATCTACACACACACACACACACAAATATTACCGTAAATGGAGATCTTAGTATTCAGAGTAATGTGTACCAATAAAACTGGGAGAAATAGAGATCTTGAAAGAGTAATGATTATTTAGTCAATCATTGAGGGGAGCAAAACTTTTTAAATCTGTTAATAGTATGAGCAAAAGGTAGAAGTGAGCTCAGCCTTTTCAGAGAAAAAAAATTTTTTTTTTTTTAAATTTAATAGCCTTTTATTTACAGGATATATGCATGGGTAACTTTACAGAATTAACAATTGCCAAACCTCTTGTTCCAATTTTTCACCTCTTACCCCCCCACCCCCTCCCCTAGATGGCAGGATGACCAGTAGATGTTAAATATATTAAAATATAAATTAGATACACAATAAATATACATGACCAAAACGTTATTTTGTTGTACAAAAAGAATCAGACTATTCAGAGAAAATTTCATCAAGCATTTATTAAGTGCTTACTGTCTGCTAGACATTCTGCTTTAAGCTGATGCAAAATTAAAATAGTTCTTACCTCAAGAAATTTATATTTTGCTAAGGATCATAACATATATATCATATACATAATATCAATAAATATACTACCATTTGAGGATGAAGAGGAGAAAATATAAACAAATTGGGGTGGAAAAGAGATCAACTTAATTGCTCTGGAGGATTAATTGGGACTAGATTATAGGAATTCTTGACTACTAGTGAGAGAAAATTGAATTTGATCCTAAAGGAGCTATTTTTAAGTTTTTAAGCAGTAATGTGACATGAAGGATGAAAGTAATATTTAAGTTTGGTTTATTATATCTACTGCAGTGTTCAAGTTGGATTAAGTTAAAAGAAGACCTGTTAAAACATTTTTAAATTAATCCCAGTTTGGTATTATGGGAGTTTGAGCTAGATTGGTATTAGTGTAATACAAAGAAAGCTCAGTGTTTGGGAGGCTATGAAGAAAAGCGTGGGAGAGAAGTAGTACACTGACTACTGAACTGAAGATCTACAGAGCTGTGTGCTGGCTTCATTGTTGTATGTCTGAAACCTGGACAGTCTACCAGCACCATATTAGGAAACTGAATCACTTTCTTTTGAATTCTTTTAGGAAGATTCCGAAGATCACTGGCAGGGTAAGGTATCAGACACTGAGGTTCTTTCTCAAACTAAGCTGCCAAGAATTCCAACTCCATTGCAGAGAGCACAACTCCATTGGACTGGCCACATTGTTTGAATGCCAAATGTATGCTTACCAAAAAGATTAATTTACCCAGAACTTACATGGGGCAAGTGCTCACAAAGTGGTAAAAAAAAATGTGATATAAAGACACTTTCAAGGTTGCCATTGAACTGGTTATATGACATAGGAAACACTGGCACAGGATCATCCAGCATGGCATGCCCTCATTAGAGAAGATGTTGTGCTCTATGAGTAAAGCAGAATTGAATTAGCTCAGAAGAAACGTGAGATACACAAGGTTAGAGAATCTACCCCAAATGTTCATAGAAACTATTTGTATCTGATCTTAGGCAAAGCATTCCAAGCTCATATTGGTCTGATCAGTCACAGTTGGATACTTATAACTCGATTCTAACATAGTGATGTCATTTTGGTCCTCTTTGAAAATGAAGAACCATAACCAACCAACAAAGAAAGGTAGCCAAACAAGATTATGAAAGCAGGATCCAGCAATTACATGTTTGGTTACTTGAAAGGAAAGAGCCAAAGATTATAAATATTTAACAATATTAACAGTATTTTAACAAATTGTCTCTATTAGGATTGTACATGTTGCTTTAATATTAGTAATTTTAAGAAAATTCTGTATTAAAATAAATTATTTTTACCTTTCCTTTCTGGAATGTTTCTTTACTAGAATACCTTATTTTTTAGTTAAAGTACACTACATTTAGGTTTTATTTCTAGCAGATGTTTTCTTTAACTATTTTATTCTGAAATAACAGAACTATTCTTTTTTCTAATTTTATCATTACATTAAAATTCCATTGATATTAATTGTATTAAAGTACCTGTCCTTTTCAGAAATGTTGATAAGAAAATAATTATTTTTTAAATTGTAGGCTGCTTCCCCAGAATGTTGGCCTTCTTTATGTTGGAGGTTATGAAAGACCATTTGCACAAATTAAGGTATGATTATTTATTTTTCTTAATGGTTTCTTATGCTTTTTAGAAGATATAATTTAGCTTTCCCCTCAATCTGACAAGTATTTAAAAAGTACCACAGTAGCATGTTCTATAAAAGTGTTGTGAAGAATGGTGAATCTTTTGCTTACCTAAAAGGCATGCATATTTTAACAAAATAATAACTTTTTAGTGCTTTGAGCATTGTGATACATGCAATTAAAAACAGTTATAATTAGCTCATGGTTTTTAAAATATTAGGTAATATTCTTAAATTCTCTGTTTGGCCCTGAAATGATGTTATGGTTCTATTTTAATTACTTTGATAAAATAAGTAAACACATATTTAATAAAATAAGAAAATAACAAGTAAAAAGAAAACATTAGAAGCAGTAAAAAGATAAAAATGCCCTTTTATATTTATTGTGTCACCAGCAGAATATTTTTATGAAAAATGTAACATTTTTCGCAGAAAAGT
Source organism: Sarcophilus harrisii (assembly GCF_902635505.1). Classification (NCBI taxonomy): domain Eukaryota; kingdom Metazoa; phylum Chordata; class Mammalia; order Dasyuromorphia; family Dasyuridae; genus Sarcophilus; species Sarcophilus harrisii. The sequence goes on from NC_045429.1 coordinate 218,219,683, forward strand.
TTGGTATTGTTAAAAGAATGCAGTCTAGCAAACTTTCTTCCTCCTATTTAGTTTTAAACTTCAGCTCATCTTTTTTCACTATCAGTTCAATATTTGTATGTATGTGCATGCCTGTGTGTGTGCATGTATTTTCACATACTGATAAACAAGCTTTATAGATATTCTCTTGTGAGGATGCTTAGGCTTTTTTTTTTTTTTTTTCTTTAATGATTACAGTTCTCATTAGACAACTCCACATTATTCTGGGACTTGGTGCCGATAATCATGGTGCCAACAAATATTATCTGCAAAGTGGGACAGTTGTATAAAACTTTAGTCCCTCTCTTTGACTTGTTCTTTACACTGAATCTCATTCGTGTTCATAGAAAAGATCTTTAAGGGAGCATATCTCTTTTATGCTTCACTTGATGTTAAGATTCAGAGGACCAAGAATCTTGAATAACTATGATATATATAGGAGCTAGCTTATTTAAAAAATTTTGAGTTTTTAAGACAATGTTTTGCTTGATCATATGAAATGTGCTTTTTAAAAAAATCATCAAAAATAAACACAGTGAGATTTTATATTCTTTGCATTTAAATTTTTTATGGTAAAAGTTTTGTTTTACTAAGTAATATTTGAAAAAGCCTCCCTATTCCTTTCTAATATTTTCCTTAAGAATGCCTTTGATGAATGTTCTGATAAAAAATTATGAAGACTAGAAAGGAATACTTATCCAAAACTGAAAAAAAAAATGCATAAAGTAAATGAACTTGAGGAGAAGAGGCAAAGTATGCTATTAAAGAAATTTTAACTCGTTATCTTTTCTATAAAACCCACCCATCTCATGAACTTCCCTATATTAAGAATAGAACAGAAGATGAAAAACCACTAAATTTTTCTAGTCATCCACCTTTACAAGCTTGGAGTTATTCTCTACTCCTCTCATCATATCAAATAAGTTGCCAAGTTTTATCTGTTTTGCCTCCCCCCACATTTCCATTATATCTGTTTCTACATGGCCACTATCTTGGTTAAAGCCTTATGACATCTTTTCTGGATTATTATAATAACGAATTAAGATGGTCTCCCTACAAAATACTAAATGAAATAGTAAGGAACGAAATACAATTTAGGATATATAGTGGAAAATCTCTCTCAAGAACTGAAGGTCCTAAAAATTAACAGAAATCAGCAATCAAATTTGACAAATATTAAAGCTACAGGGCACCAGGAAAATGATATCTTCTAGGGTATGAAAATAGCCATAATAGATTTAGAGAATCAGAGTAATGCTGGGAGAGGATCCATAAAATGGAAGAGTTTAAGATGGATTAGAAAACAGAATTCAACAATGTTATTTATGAGAAACATCTTGAAACATAAAGATTCGAAGAAATAAAACAAGACTAGGTCAATATCTATTTTCCTTCAGCTGAACTAAAAAAAATCAGGGCTACCAATCATGATTTCAAATAAAGCTATTGTAAATATAGATACAGTAATAAGAGATAAGCAGAGTATGCTTAAAAGCTTCATAGATAACATATCAGTACATAATAAGCATCTGTATATTTGAAGGAAAATTGAGTTTGGGGAGGGAGGGGAAGAGAAATAGATTATAAAACTATAATAGTGTGGGGATGCCTCTTTCAGACTTAGGGAAATCTAACCAAAAGACAAACAAAGAAGGTAGGACCTGGAGAAAATTTTAGAAAAAATAGAATAAAAATATTTGCAATAATTAAATGGCAAAAGAAAGTATTTAGCTGTACATGACCTTTATCCAACTCTCTCCCCTCTCCCCCAATGAACCTATTATATTAGGACTTAGAAAACTCAGTAAAAAGTGGAAAAGTAGAAATAATAAACACATAATATACTGATTGTACAAGGACCAAGGAGTCACAGTAAAGATCATATAAGATTTAGTAGCTACTACAATAAAGGGGAGAAAAGTTGTCAGAAAGAGGAACAGGAAGGAGGACTCTCAAATGGAAAGGAAGAAAGTTAAAAACCTTCAGTCAAAGATAGCACAAGGAGAATGAGAAGAGATGTCATGGAACATGACTTTTAAATTATAATTAAAAGGGCAATTAAAATTATATTAAATAAAAAGTCATTGAGAAAAGAAAGTATTAGAAATCTAAATAACATAATTCTTAGTAATATGTGTGTCAAGAAATTATGAACAATGGAAAATTTCTTCAAAAATGACAGTAATGAGACAAAAAATGAAAATGTATAGAATATAACTGAATTAGCTCTTAGGAGAGAAAGGATTAATCAATGATTTGGTACACAAATAAACCCCAACTAAGCTGCAAAAAAGAAATTTTGAAAATCAAAGAAGACATTAACAAAATTGAATATTAAACCATAAATTTACTAAACACTGGAACTTTTTTGAAAAAAAAAAAAAAACCTAACAAAATAGGTACTATAATTTAAGAAAGGAAAGCCAAATACTTTATATCAAAAAAGAAAAAGAAAAGAAAATAGAGGGAAAATCAAATATGTTATTAAGCTCAATTTTGGAATGTACTAAACTTAGATCAAACGGAAGTTTGCAATATAATTATAAATTAGATTAAATACAGAGAAAATGTTATCACCTAAATATCTAGCATAGAGTCATTGACATATAACTATTCATAATCTGAAGTGAGGTAGTTACCATTATAGTTTTATATAGATAAGAATTAATTAAACTCAAAGGAAAATTGTCCTTTTATGGAAATTCCTTAATAGGTTTAAAATGATTCATAATACTATTTTAATTTCTTTTCTTATATATATGTTAGAACTGCTGATGTTCATTATCCTTTGAAATAATTTTTGAATAAGAATTATAGTACAAATGAAAGAAGGTTTTGAAGTACATTATGGAATGGTTATAAAATGTTGTCAGTGAAGTAAGTCACCAGGATCAGAAAGGTAGTTAACACAAAACATTTATTAGGTTCAAGATTTTACATTTCAATCTTCACATACTTCTGGGGGAAAAAAAATCTGTCAGAATACTGGGTTTCTCCATTACAAAGTGATAATGAATCTTGGTGGGGGGAGTGGGGAGAAGTCTTTCATTTTCTGTTAATGACAAATTTCATTTTGTCTTTTATACCATAAATAGGCAGCTTAATAAAGATTAATTATTTATATTATAAAACAGCTTATATTTTAATAAGTTAATTAATATTCATCCTATATGAGAGGTGCCTGCCATCTATCACAGAATTTCATGAGATATCCTCATGAGCTATTATTAGCATGATCAAATTTCTCTACATGCCCAAATCTGGAGAAAGCATATCACTATATGATGTGTTATCATTGACACTAGATAGTATAACTTTAAAAGTGCATGAATCTGGATTATGAAATATAAGCCACTTTTCCTCCTCTAGAGGGTTACATGGGTAACCAAGACAATTTGTGTGTGGAAACACATCAATGTAAAGAAATTTTCAGAACTATGAATTTTCAGAATGAAAAAAAACATAGCCCCACAAATTGTCCTTCAGTGAATAAGAACTGGTCTAAGCTCTAGGGATAAAATACATAAATAAAATCAGCCAGTCTGAAGGAGTTTTCATTTTGTTGAGCATAGGAGGAAAGTGTGTATATATGTAAATATATGCAAAATAAACATAAGGTAATTTTGATCAAGAAAACAACAGCTTGGGGTATTGGATCCGTGTATAAGATGACTATTGTGCTAAGTTATACAGGAGACAAGCAATTCTAAAAGGAGGTGAGAGGGGAGTCAGACATACAGACAGAATTGCAAAGAAACAAAGATAAGAGATAAGAGTATTGTGGGTGATGCATAGCAATAAGACTGAATTTGGATTGGTATTGGGCTGTAAAGGGTTTCAAAAGCCAAAGTGACATGTTTATATTTGATTCTAAGCCAGTATAAAACCTTTGGGGTTTATTGAGCAGAGGAGAGACATGATCAGAACTACATTTTAGGAAAATCTCTTGGGCATCTTTTTGGAGGGTAGATAAGAGAGGAGAGAAATTTGAGGCAGGGGATAACTGAGTAAGGTAGGAAGCTCTTGTACTAGTTTAGGAGAGAGACAATATGGACCTGAACTAGAGCAGTGGCTATGGGGTCAGAAAAAAAGGGATGTTGTGGAGATAGAATGGACAAGATTTGGCAATTGGTTGAATATATTGAGTTGAGAGGAATGCCAAAGTAATGAACTCTTTGATACTCACTAATTCTTTGTTTGTTTTCTTTTTTATGACACTTTCCTCAATCCCCTGTTTTATATTTATCTCTAGTAAATTTCAACAAAATTAAATCCTTTCCTAGCTGTGTTGTAGGGCCAGTTTTTACATTAAAAAAAAGTATTTTTAATTGCTGGTCATATAGAAACAGGCTACAGCTTGCCAATCCCTGTTCTAATCTATCAAAATATTTTAGAATCTGTACTCTTTTCCATCATTTTAACTATACTTCCCCAGCTATGTGTTTTCTGAAAATTTAGTAAGTGTGCAATTTATGCTTTTAAGTTAATGATGAAAATGTTGATAAATTAGTATTTGTTAAGTGATTATGAGGTAACTCAGTAGCTCAGTAAATAGAACACTGGGCCTGGTGTCAAGACCTGAGTTCAAATCTAACCTCAGACACTCACTAGCTCTGTGACTCTGAGCCAGTCACTTAACTTCTGTTTGCTTTAATCTACTGAGGAAAGAAATGGCAAACCACTCCAGTGTATTTGCCAAGAAAACCCCAAATGGGGTCACCAAGTATTAGACATGATTGAACAACAAAAAATGCTTACTTGTTATGTGCCAGGTATAGGGCACTTCACTGTAAATGTCTTTCCAAGTCATCATAAAACCATTAATATTTGCTCTTTGAGTCCAGCCAGTAGTTCTTAATTCCATCTAATTGTATCAAGATCATATCTAATATGCCAAGTAATACTTCATAAAATGCTTTCTATGACATGCCAATTTAGTAAATTTGTCAAAAAAAAAATCTCATATACTGTTTTAAAATTTTTAAAATAGTATTTTATTTTTTTCAAATACTGTAATGCCAGAGAAACTGAGCAAGATAGAGATTAGAGAGTATTTAATAATTTATTTAATGGGAGAGATTTATTGAGACCAATGGATCCCTGGTTTGGTCCCAGGGCTGAATGAGACTATCATTCCAAGAATCCAGCAGTGAATGTCAGATCCAAGATTCTTTTATAGGGTAACAAGAACAATGACATAATGGGGGAGGTACCTGGATGGGGATGACCTAATGGGGGGAGGCACGTAATGGGAGGTACTGGAGAGGGTCCTGATATTCTAATGACATCTAAAATGGATAAAGACCTTTATCCCATCAAACATTATGAGGGAATGATTATAACCTAAAGTCTAAGATATAGAGGGAATGGTTATAACCTGAGGCAGAGTAAATGAATAGGACAATTAAGGAAACTGGGTCAGGACATTAAAAGAGAATTGTGGCACAACATTACATGCAAAAATAGTTTTCAACATTCATTGATGCAAAACCTTGCATCTCCATAAGACAGCAAACATTATGATATAAGTTAAAATGAGCAATTCTAATAAACATATTTCTATCATCACATGACCAGTTTTTTATGAAGCATGTTATTTTTTCCTAATCATTTTTTCCATTTCTGGATGCTTAGAAATTATCTAATAATCCATTCTAGATTTGTCACAGGAATCAAAATCAAGTTGTTTTATAGTTTTCAGACTAGTGCCCTTTTTTTGACATTTATCATCTCCCATTCCCTTCAGTTAAAAAAAAAAAATAACACCAACAATTACTTAGCAATTATTTGTTTGACTTTTAAAGCCCTTCATGAATGGGCTCCTTCTTATCTTTCCAGTACTCTTAAAACCAGATTCCTGTTCATGTACTCTGATCTGATATGAATGGCCTCCTTGTTGTTCCTTGCACAAAAGACTACATCACCTGACTTAGTAATTTTCACTGGCTGTCCCCTAAGTTGATATACTCTTTCCATCTCTGCCTTCAAGCTTCCCTGAATTCCTTCAAGAATCAGCTAACATCCCAGTTTCTACAGAATCATTTCCAAATTCTCTTTATTCATAGTTCTTTCCCTCACAATAACCCACTTTTACCCCACATATGTTATATTTGTAAATAGGTATATGCATATTGTCTCTCCCCATTCCAGATTCCTTCTTAAATCAGCTCTAATAGCATCTCCTACTGGAGATCTTTTCCAATTCCTTTAATTGTTACTCTTATTCTTTCCCCAAATGATCACTTTGTATTTATTTTTTTACCTTTTTTATTTCTTGTATCTTCCAGCAGATTATAAAATCCTAGAGAGTAAAGATTTAATTTCATTTGTATTTTGTATTCTCAGTTCCTAAATGCTGGAGAAACTGAGGCAAGATAGAGAGTTTTTAATATTTTATTTGGATTTCTGAGAGGGAGAGATTTTCAGGGACCAAAAGGATCCATTTTTTGGTCTCAGGGCTGAATCAGATTTTCGACTCAAAGGAATCCAGCAGCCAATGTGAGGCTTCCATAAATTATATATACACACAGCTCTAAGCTACCAGTGTTGTGCCTTAGTTCCCCTTTAATGTCCTGACCCAGTTTCCCTAATTGTCCTATTCAGTTAGTCTGCCTGAGGTTATAACCATTCCTTCTTAATGTTTGATAGGATAAAGGTCTTATATCTTAGACCTTAGGCTATAATTATTCCCTCTTAATGTTTGATGGGATAAAGATTTTTATCCATTTTAGACATCATTAGAATATCAGGAGCCTCTCTGGTATCTCCCTCCATTATGTCATCCTAGGTGCTTCCCCCTATTAGGTCATCCCCAAACAGGTACCTCCCCTATCATGTCATCATTTTTGTTACCCTATGAAAGAATCTTGTATCCGACATTCACTGCTGGATTCTTGGAGATGATAGTCTCATTCAGCCCTGGGACCAAAACATGGATCCATTTGGTCCCAATAAATCTCTCCCTTTTAAATAAAATATTAAATTGTTTTCTAGTCTCTATCCGGCCTCAGTTTCTCTGGCATTACACCAGGGTAGACAGAGGCAGGGATGGAGTCAGAGTACTGAGAGTAGGAATGGACCATCAAAACATTTCTGACAGGTTGGGGATAGGACCATAAATTCTTACAAATTGTGAGTAAAGGAGATACTCAAACTAGAGCCAGGAAGTCTGAAACTTAGAGATATAGAGGATACCAATTAGGTATCTGAGATAGGACATCTGGATTATCGTTTGGAATGCCAGAGTGACCACAGTCCTAATTATCTCAGTCCTATTGAGCAGAAAAGGGGGGTTGCAACTAGGGGGATTGAGGCAGAACAATTTAGGGAAACCGAGGCAGGACAATTAAGGGAAACTGAGACAGGACAATTTAGGGAAACTGGGACAACAGTACATGATTATTAAATGCTCATTGGATTAAATTCTTGTGTGTGTATGTTACTTTAGACTGGAACACCACAAATCCCAGTTATGTGAAAATACATGATAAAAGATTTATATTAATTATTTAAATATAAAGTTTATATTAGATTTTAATCTTTAATGTGCTTCGTGTATGCTTAAATTTCTTCTATGTAAGTATTGTTTTAATTAATTGTTAATATTCAGCATACATTGTCTGTCCAATTAGTTTTATTATATATTTTAGTAAAAAAAAGAAAAATCTTGAGGCTGTTACTGTCTAATCCTTAGGACTCTGCATAGTAGTCTGATTCCAAGTAACCAAGGAAAGATTGAAACTTGTCAACTCTGCTTTTTAGTAAGTCAGAAGTTGTTATGGAAATACACAGGCACTCTTTCTCTACAATGCTGTATATATGTTGCAACAACGTCTTACAACTCTGACGGACCAAAAGGCATTCTAAGGCTGAATCTGATAAAAGTTCTGACTTTAGTACTGCAGATGAGTTTAAACACTTGTTTTACAAGGATTCTGGACTCATTATATAAGAAAATTAAGGAATATTACAATTTTTTAAATCTTTCATACTGTTATATTAAGATTAGGAAAATCAAATATATACTGATGCTGATATGATCTCTTCTCACTGTCATTTACATGGCAGCATTAGTCATAGTCACATGCCCCATGATTGCCATGTACATTCATAACTTTGTAATAGAGTTGAGGAGAAATGCTTAACATTTAAAGTCATTTTTGAAAATTCACTAAATTGATCCTTTCAGGGTTTTTTTTCCTCCAGTTTCTAAAATACAAGCATTGAACATGTTTTCCATTAATGTAGGCTTCCAGTATGTACTAGACACAGCTTGTCATTTATTATTTTAAAAAAGCTCTTGATATAGAAAAATATGTAATCCAATATAAATAATAAGGATTAATGTTTTAGTTGGGAGATTTCTACTTGGGAAAAAACTTGTAATACACTAGTGTCTCAGAATCACTCATAATATATTTCTTTAGGGCATGAAAACTTTTTTTATTAAATGGCTTGACCAGTTATTAAAAGAATAAAGGCTGATACTTATTGTTGTAGTTCAGTTGTTTCCATCTTTTCTGACTCTTCAAGACCCCAGTGGGAGTTTTCTTGGTAAAGATATTAAAATGGTTTGCCATTTCCTTCTTCAGCTCATTTTACAAATGAAGAAACTGAGGCAACCAGCATTAATTGACTTGCCCAAGATCATAATAATAAATGTCTGATTCCACATTTGAACACAGGAACATAAATCTTCCTGACTCGAGGTCCAGCACTCTTTTCATTGCCCTCATGACTGATATACAGATCTGTAACTCTTGGATAACTCATCTTAGAAAAAGAATTTTGTATTTTAATATATTTTCTTTTTAAAAATTAATTTTAAAATTAACTTTTATTTTTCAATTTCTCCTTTTATTTCTTCTCTTCACTAAGAGATCCATTCCTTATAGGAAATTTTTTTTAAAGAAAGAAAAAAATTAACAGAACCAAATAATGTATTTTTACAAATGTGACAATATATTGAAATGCCACTTTAACATCTAAACCAACCCTTGCCTCAGCCTGGAAGCTTAGATAACTAACTTAAAGTACAGAAAGGAAAACTGTTATTTCACCATAGCCTGCATGACTATGCACCTGCTATTTATTTATTGTTTGTTTGTTTGTTTTAACTTTTTATTGATAGAACATATGCCTGGGTAATTTTTTACAACATTATCCCTTGCATTCACTTCTGTTCCAGCTTTTCTCTCCACTCCCTCTCCTAGATGGCAAGCAGTCTTACACATGTTAAATATGTTATAGTATATCCTAGATACAATATATGTGTGCAGAACTAAACAGTTCTCTTGTTGGACAGGGAGAATTGGATTCAGAAGGTAAAAATAACCTGGGAAGAAAAACAAAAATGCAAACAGTTTACACTCATTTCCCAGTGTTCCTTCTCTGGGTGTAGCTGCTTCTGTCCATCATTGATCAATTGGAACTGAGTTAGATCTTCTCTTTGTCGAAGAAATCCACTTCTATCAGAATACATCCTCATACAATATCATTGTTGAAGTATATAATGATCTCCTGGTTCTGCTCATTTCACTTAGCATCAGTTCATGTAAGTTTCTCCAAGCTTCTCTGTATTCATCTTGCTGGTCATTTCTTATAGAACAATAATATTACATAACATTCATATACCATAATTTACCTAACCATTCTCCAATTGATGGGCATCCATTCATTTTCCAGTTTCTAGCCACTACAAAAAGGGCCACCACAAACATTTTGGCACATACAGGTCCCTTTCCCTTCTTTAATGTTTCTTTGGGATGTAAGCCCAGTAGTAGCACTGCTGGATCAAAGGGTATATGCACAGTTTGATAATTTTGGGGGCATAATTCCAGATTTATGTACCTGCTCTTAAGGACAACAGGAGATTCTCTTGACTCAGTGCAGACCTCCCCCCTCTGCCATAGTATGTACTAGGCACCCCTTGTGCACCACAGATAAACACAAACTTAAATTCAGACTCCCTACAGACACCTTGTGCACCACTTGTGCACCACATAGATAAACACAAACCTAAACCCTCTACCCTCTACAGACAACATTCTGTTGGCCCCATGACAGGGATATTACTATAAGCTCCTCCTCCTCTTGGGCCCCTAGGGCTTGCTCTTCAATTAGCCTCCTCCTTTGTTAACTCCCTGGAACATCTTAAGGCCTAAGGACATCCCCAGATAAGGAACTTAAGGTTGGCTTTTTGCTTTTGTACTACTATTGCTTATGGCATTAAGGACCTTCCCCCTCAAAGTTCTTTGCTCTTTATAAGCGCAACTCTCCCTCTAGTCAGCCTGCTAGATCTGGGACTTGAATCCCCTTGCAGCTATATGGCAATAAATCTCCACATCAAATTCCTGTCTTGGCATAACAGTATCTAGAATGGTTCGAATTCATGGCATCCTACATCTGCAAAATACTTGGTGGGATATTCTTTCATATCTTTTCCTTGGTACTAAACTTATTCTTTGGAATTTTGCAACATTCATTTTAGGGTATTTTGGAGAGATTGAACTTTGCTTTTACAATGTTCTAGTCATTTTGCATTATTTTCTTGGTTTTTCTTACTTGAATTTTCAACTGTTCAAATAAGTCTTTTCATGTTTCTCTGTATTCATCGTATTTGTCATTTCTTGTAATATTGTGTTCATGTAGTATAATTTGTTTAGACATTCCCCCCATTCAATAGATATTATCCTTTCCTCCTCCATTCTTTTTGTAGCTCACTTGTTGTTTTTCAAATCACATTGAACTCTTTGTGATTCATTTTGAGGTTTTCTTGACAAGGATACTATAGTGTTTGCCATTTCCTTCTCCAGCTCATTTTACAAATGAAGAAAGTAAGGTAAACAGGATTAAGTGACTTGCCCAGGATCACACAGCTACTAAATGTCTAAGGCCAGGTTGAGCTCAGAAAGATGAGTCTTCCAGATTCCAGGCCCCGCATCATGTCTCATAGCTGCCTGTCTTCCATTCTTTGCTACCATCAAAAAAGTGGCATCATAAAATATTTTAGTATATGTGGAACCTTAAAAATTACCTTCTTGTGGATGAAATGTGACTAGCATTAAAAATCCCTGGATCAAAAGGTATAAATATTTCATCCACTTGTTTTGTATCATTTCAAGAAATGTCCATTAGAAAAACCCTGAAGTTTTTTTTTTTTTATTTAATAGCCTTTTATTTACAGGATATATGCATGGATAACTTTACAGCATTAACAATTGCCAAACCTCTTGTTCCAATTTTTCACCTTTTACCCCTCCACCCCTCCCCTAGATGGCAAGATGACCAGTAGATGTTAAATATATTAAAATATAAATTAGATACACAATAAGTATACATGACCAAAACGTTATTTTGCTGTACAAAAAGAATCAGACTCTGAAATATTGTACAATTAGCTTGTGAAGGAAATAAAAAATGCATGTGTGCATAAATATAGGGATTGGGAATTCAATGTAATGGTTTTTAGTCATCTCCCAGAGTTATTTTTCTGGGCATAGCTGGTCCAGTTCATTACTGCTCCATTGGAAATGATTTGGTTGATCTCATTGCTGAGGATGGCCTGGTCCATCAGAACTGGTCATCATCTAGTATTGTTGTTGAAGTATATAATGATCTCCTGGTCCTGCTCATTTCACTCAGCATCAGTTCGTGTAAGTCTCTCCAGGCCTTCCTGAAATCATCCTGTTGGTCATTTCTTACAGAACAGTAATATTCCATAATATTCATATACCACAATTTATTCAGCCATTCTCCAACTGATGGACATCCATTCAGTTTCCAGTTTTTAGCCACTACAAAAAGGGCTGCCACAAACATTCGTGCACATACAGGTCCCTTTCCCTTCTTTATAATCTCTTTGGGATATAATCCCAGTAGTAACACTGCTGGATCAAAGGGTATGCACAGTTTGATAACTAAAAGTTTTATTTCTCAATGTGCTGGGACACATCTCTCTTGCAGACTTCAGTTTCTCCAGGTAAAAGGGATCCCTTGATTGTCTGCAATTTAACAAAATGGAGGGGGGTGATTCAGAGGTCTCCATCCTTACACTCACTTGTCTCAGAGTAAGAAGGCTAAAAGAACAAAAAATCATGACTATGACATTGTGAAAGGCAGAGTTGAAAGACAGAGTTCTCTAGGAAAAGAATGTAGAAGATTCTGCATAGTGTTCCAGGAAGCCTTTGGCATCTTTCCAGGTAGACCAGGTTAGGATCTAGGTTTAATTATTGCTGCTATAGTTGTTGCTTCATTGGCAAGTTCTCTCTTCTAACGACAAAGGGTCAAGGAATTGTTTACAATCTGCTAGCCTGCTCTAGAGAATGTATACATTTTCTGGGCACATGAAAAATATCTTCAGCTGCAGATTCAATTCCTTCTCCAGCTCCTCTTGGGTTGTCTACTAGACCTGCCCTTGGGGAGCAGCTCATCCTAGAGTACCAAGTCCCACTCAGAGGCAGATTCCTGAACCTAAAAAGTTCTCTTTCCACAGATGAAAAACTAGGTGAAGTTGATGTGGTTCTAGTGGTAGAGAATTGAGATGTAAGAATCCCCTTTGGTCAGCGCACAGGTTCAACCTGAAAGAATTCATAAACCTGAAAAGTCTGAATGACAAAAGGGATTTTTATTGGCACTGAGAAGCCAGCTTTCCTAGGAAGACAGACTCCTCAGTGGCAAGGGCCTGTCAGAGAAACAACAAAGATTATCACTGAGAAGAAGGTATCTTCCCAGCAGGTAAGAGTCCTGGCAGGCAGCTGTACCAAGAAGAGCGGTCCCTTGGCAAAGCATAATCTACTTTGGACTTTTGCAAAGATTTGGAGTTCAAAATTGTCTTTTATTGGAGGTCTGAGGCTTCGGCTTCCATTGAAAATTGAATGAGAATCCCTCAATGTTGTCAATGCCCCCAGGCCTAGATTTCCAATTGAAAAGAAAGTACTTATCTTGGAGTTTCAAGCCACTTAATAGGAATATCAGGCCCAGATCTCCAACTGAATAAAATCATTTTGAAGGCTTTTCCCCAGAGCCTGGCATTTCCTGAAGAGCATTCTGGCCACTCACAAAGATCAATACAGGTTGATTTGACCAAGATCTCCAATTGAATGACGCTGCTTAGCTTGGAAAAGGCTTGTCTGGGAAAGTATGCTTTCCCCCAGACTTTTGGGAGTCTGAGAAGCTGAATCTAGTTTCAGGGTTCACTTCTGTCAAAGTGACTTGCAAAGGATGAACAAATCAAATCAAGAGTCAAAAATCAAAAATAACCAATCTTCCCTCCATTGTGCACTTTAGTTTGGGCATCAATTCTTTTCTAGCTCTCTGTTAAGCATTCAAAGTCTTTCATAACCTTTCTTTTTTTTTAAATTTTTATTTAATAGCCTTTTATTTACAGGTTACATGCATGGGTAACTTTACAGCATTAACAATTGCCAAACCTCTTGTTCCAATTTTTCCCCTCTTACCCCCCCACCCCCTCCCCTAGATGGCAGGATGACCAGTAGATGTTAAATATATTAAAATATAAATTAGATACACAATAAGTATACATGACCAAAACGTTATTTTGCTGTACAAAAAGAATCAGACTCTGAAATATTGTACAATTAGCTTGTGAAGGAAATCAAAAATGCAGGTGTGCATAAATATAGGGATTGGGAATTCAATGTAATGGTTTTTAGTCATCTCCCAGAGTTCTTTTTCTGGGCATAGCTAGTTCAGTTCATTACTGCTCCATTAGAAATGATTTGGTTGATCTCGTTGCTGAGGATGTCCAGGTCCATCAGAACTGGTCATCATATAGTATTGTTGTTGAAGTATATAATGATCTCCTGGTCCTGCTCATTTCACTCAGCATCAGTTCGTGTAAGTCTCTCCAGGCCTTTCTGAAATTATCCTGTTGGTCATTTCTTACAGAACAGTAATATTCCATAATTTTCATATACCACAATTTATTCAGCCATTCTCCAACTGATGGGCATCCATTCAGTTTCCAGTTTTTAGCCACTACAAAAAGGGCTGCCACAAACATTCGTGCACATACAGGTCCCTTTCCCTTCTTTATAATCTTTTTGGGATATAATCCCAGTAGTAACACTGCTGGATCAAAGAAAACCCTGAAGTTTTACATCATACCCAACAAAGTGGCCAAGAAGACAAAAGTTAGTAACAAAAAAAATTGGAAGAGTTGTAAAAGACAAATATACTAATGTATTGTTGGTAGAGCTGTGAATTAATACATAATTATTAGTGATTTGAAGGCTTCTTTCACATTGTTGTTAATGGTTTGCATTTCTTCTTTTTGTCAGTGCATAATATTAAACAGTTTATATATTTTGCTGGGCAATTTGCAGGGCACCAAATAGGAGCAATTTGGCTATCACTCATATGAAATGCCCACTATTGCCATATATTCTAGTCCTGAAGTGTCAAAGTTGCCTAGAAACTACATATATTTTAATTTGTAATTCTCTTAAGTTAAGATGTAGCCTTTAGTGATCTGTTTCTATTTGAATTTGATACCACTGCTCTAGTCCATTGACAAGAATTTAAGGAGAAATAGATGTATTAGTGCCATTAGATATAAATAACTTGGCTAAAAAAATTGAAAAAACTTGAGGAATAGAGGTAATATATCATTGGTTCATGCCTCTCAAAAACCATCAACAGGAATAGACACAGGTTCTTGAGAAATTTAATATGCCCTTATTGTGAGATATTTGCTTCAGATATAATAGGAACTTCACTCACTATATATAACACAATTGATATTGAAGCATGCATAACTGAGTTTCCTATACTATTTCACTGTAGGTTTTTTAGAGATTAAAGAGGTGGGCATAAAACAACACAGTTTTATATAAGGTACAGTGGAATGATGGTTGACTGGAAAAGGAAAGCGGCTACAAAGAAAATAAAAAAGAGAGAATTTGAGAGGATAGTAGAGAGACAGAGCCGTTAAGAACGGCAATGTGTGAACTAATTTTATACATATTTCCTAAACAAAATCTTTACACTTAACTTTATATTTATTTTAATATAATTAATTAATAATTAATAAATTAATTTAATTCAGTATAATTTCATTTCTTTGGAACTTTGTTTTCCTGTTTGAAAGTTTATGTACTTTCTGTCTCCTTGCATCTTTTATTTGTTATGTAACAAGGATAGAAAGAGAGGGTATGTTTCATTTAGGGGTTGGACTACATTAATTCAAAAGTCCTTTACAATTCTGAGATTTTATGATCCTTGGAATAGAGTGAAAGAAATAGAATGGAAGGAAAGAATTGTTGAGGAAAACTAAGATAATAATGGAATTTGACTTGGTAAACCACCTTTAAGGTAGCTTGGGTAATGTAGGGAATACTAGAATAAAGCATATATGTTTGAATTCTGACTGACACACTAGCTGTAGGGCAAATCATTTGACTTTTCAGGATTAGTTTCCTTATCTGTAAAATGGAAAAAATAACATTATCTACCTCATAGGATTGTTCTGAGGATCAAATAAAATAGTTAGCTATGTGTAGCTAATAAATAATTGCATTAACATTCAAATAACTCCTACATTTATCTCTAATTTCTACACTGAACTCCAGATTCATAGCACCATTTGTATACTGGGCATCCCACCTGAATATCCAGGATTTAAAACTAAACGTGTTAAAAACTGAACTCAGCATCTTTCCTTCTAAATTCATGTCTTCTTCCAATTTCTTTATTTCTGTTTATTTTTAGGTTTTTTTTTAAGTGTATTTATTTTTAATACGCATTGCTTTATTAATTTTAGGAGAGAAAAATCAGAATAAAAGGGAAAAACCATGACAGATTTAAAAAAAAAAACATAAAAAAGAAGTGAACATAGCATGTGTTGATTTAGATTCAGCCGCCTTAGTTCTTTTTTTTTTTTAATGCAGATGACATTTTCTGTCCAAAGTCTATTGGGATTGCTTTGGATCATTGAACCAAGTCTTTCATAGTTGATCATCGCACATTCTTGTTACTGTGTACATTGTATTCCTGGTTCTGATTGTTTTGCTCAGCGTCAATTCTGTGAACTGATAAAAATCTTTCCAGGTCTTTCTAAAATCAGCTTGTTCATCATTTTTAATAGAACAGTAATATTCTGTTATCTTCATATACCACAACTTATTCAGCTATTCTCC
This sequence comes from Sarcophilus harrisii, assembly GCF_902635505.1. Taxonomy (NCBI): domain Eukaryota; kingdom Metazoa; phylum Chordata; class Mammalia; order Dasyuromorphia; family Dasyuridae; genus Sarcophilus; species Sarcophilus harrisii. The sequence goes on from NC_045429.1 coordinate 218,235,858, forward strand.
AATTGATGGACATGTAAATCATTTTCCAATTCTTTGCTACCACAAAAAGAGCTGCTACAAACACTTTTGCACATGTGGGTCCTTTTCCCTTCTTTATGATAAATTTGACATAGTTCTTTATATATTTTAGAAATGAGACCTTTATCAGAACACTGGCTATGAAGATTTTTTTCCCCAGTTTTGTACTTTACTTTTATCTTGTTTCTATTGGTTTTGTTTGTGCAAAATCTTTTTAATTTAAGTAATCAAAGTTGTCCATTTTGCTCTCTATATAACATTCTCTAGTTCTTCTTTGGTCATTAATTCCTAATTTCTCCAAAGATCTGTTTCTGGTAATGATAACATTGTCATCTTGCCAGATATCTGGGTTTGAAGCCTTAGAATAATCTTTTTTTTTTTTTACATAACTGAGGTGTTCAGGTAAAATCATTCTAAATTTCTTATTTTCTGTAATCAATTACCAGGGTCAGTTCCATCACCACCACATCTATGACATCCTTCTCCTTCACTAAACTCACACTATCACTACCATTACCATTGTTTAGACCAGAGTTTCTTAACTTAGCTTTTGTTGTTCCATGAACTCCTAAAACATGTTTGCTTAGGTATAACTGGTTTCCTCTGTGTATTTTATGATTTAATAACATAGAGAAGTCTTACCAAACTATGAAAGAGGTCCATCACATACACTGCTCTCATGTATTAAAAACCCTAGTTTAGACCTCATTAAGTGTCATCTACAACTCTTTTAAGTTTTCTAATTGGTTTTCCTCATTGCCCTCTCTTTTCTACTTCATTCATGCTTCACATAAATGAAAAAAATATTCTTAAGATTTAGGTCAGACTATATCACTCCCTTCCCTGCTTCTTCTGCCCATATTCCACGCAAAAACATTCATCTTTTAGTCTTGCTTCAAAAGAAACTTTTCAGCCTTCTTTTTTTTTTTTCTTCAGTAATTTATTTTCCAAATACATGTAAGGATAATTTTTAGCATTCATTTTTAAAAGACTTTGTACACCAAATTCTTTTCCCTTCCTCCTTGACTACCCCCCAAGACAGCAAGACATCTGGGATATAGCTTAAATATGTGTATTCATTTTATTATTTTTTTAATTATAGCTTTTTATTTACAAGATATATGCATGGGTAATTTTTCAGCATTGACAATTGCAAAACCTTTTGTTCCAATTTTTCCCCTCCTTATCCCCATCCCCTCCCCCAGATGATAGGTTGACCAATACATGTTAAATATGTTAAAGCATAAGTTAAATACAATATATGTATACATGTCCATACAGTTATTTTGCTGTACAAAAAGAATCAGACTTTGAAATAGTGTACAATTAACCTGTGAAGGAAATAAAAAAATGCAGACGGACAAAAATAGAGGGATTGGAAATTCTATGTAGTGGTTCATAGTCATCTCCCAGAGTTCTTTCCCTGGGTGTATATGCATTCATTTTAAACATATTTCCATACTTGTCATGTTGTGCAAGAAAAATCAGACTACAAGGAAAAAAAACCATGAGAAAGAAAACAAAAAAAGTGAAAATACTATGCTTTGATCCACATTCAGTCTCTATAGTTCTCCCCCTGGATACAGATGGCATTTTCCATCTCAAATCTTTTGGAATTTCCTTCAATCGCCTCACTTAATAGTGGCTCTTCTTAATAGAAGAGCCAAGCCCATCACAGTTGATCATCACATAATCTTGTTATTGTGTGCAATATTCTTCTAATTTTGCTCACTTTACTTACCATCAGTTCATATAAGTCTTATCAGGGTTTTCTGAAATCAGTCTGCTCATCATTTCTTTTAGAACTGTATATTCCATTATCTTCATATGCCATAATTTATTCAGCCATTACTCAACTGATGGACATCCACTCAATTCCCAATTTCTTGCTACTACAAAAAGAACTGCTACAAACCTTTTTTGCACAGGTGGGTCCTTTCCCCTCTCTTACAATCTCTTTGTGATATAGACCTAGTAGTTAAACTTCTGGATCAAAGGTTTTTTAGCTCTTTGAACAGAGTTCCAAATTGCTCTCCAGAATAGTTAGATCATTTCAGGACTCCACTAACATTGCATTACTGTCCCAGTTTTCCCACATCCTGTTCAGTGTTTATCATTATCTTTTCCTGTCGTCTTAGTCAATCTGAGAGGTGTGAGGTATAGTCTTAATTTGCATTTCTGTAATCAATCCTTGATTTATAGCATTTTTTCATGTCACAAGAAATGGATTTAATTTCTTTATCTGAAAATTGTCTGTTCATACTTTTATTTATCAGTTTATCCATTTATCAATTAGGGAATGACTTGTATTCTTAAAAATTTGAGTCTGTTCTTTCTCCATTTTAGATTCAGCCTAATTTCATATTTGTTTTCTGTAACCACTCATATTCCAATTAAATGTGACTCTGCCTGTTTTGGAAATTTGACATATCTTACGTCTGATTTTGTACCCATTGTTTCTTATGAAAGTGTGCTGTGCTTCATCACTTCATTTCAAAATCCTAGTTTAGATGTTTTTTTTACCCTTAAAATATAGTCTTCCCCGATCTTGCCAATCAAGTGTTTGAAATTTCCTTCTGGTTGTCCTGTGTCTCTTGCTTCCCTTATTCCCTAACTTGTTTTATAATGCTGTTATAAATGCTGTTTGCTAATGTGTTGCATATATGTCCAACCCACAGAAGATAAGTTCCTTGAGGGCGAGAACTTTTAGTGTGTATCTTATTGTCTCTAACAGAAGACACAGTATCTTACCTTCATGTAATTATGATATTGTAAGGGGGAAAAATGTGACTTCTATGTAGGGAATCTCTTCAGCTTACTTAGATCACTACTCTGTGACTTGACAATTGAGTCCCAAGTCTTTCCCAGAACCATGAAGATTATAAGTTATAAATTATTTAAATTTATATATGAATATATATTATATATAATATATTAATATAATATATAAAAATATAAATATATAAATTATTTAAACCTAAAAAGCATGCTTACCAAATTTGTGTAACACATAGTTGTGGAAGATAGCTAAGATAGCTAACATGCTGAATGACACAATGTCAAGAACATGGAGTAAAACTTGATAAAGTGAAATTTATTAAGAATAAATGTAAAGTCTTAAAATTGCATTAACATTGACCATTTATATGAAGACTTGGCTTCAAAGCAATAGATGGGAAGAGATCCTGAGGTTTTGGTGGATTGAAAGCTCATATGAGTTAGAAAAAAAAGATAACACTAATGAGATCTTGGACTACATTAAAAGAGGCATAAATTCTAGAATTAGGTATACTCTGCAGTACTGCCCTGTTCTGACCCCTTTTGACACATTTACCTCTGAATGCCATGGTTTAGGAAGAAGCGCTGGTGAGGTGGAAAATTTCCAGGATAATATGAGGATCAATTGAAGAATCTGAACATGTTTAGTATTCTTGTGAAAGAGGGATTAGACTTGTTCTCTGGCTCCAAAGGATAGACCTAGTCATGAATGGAAGTTATAGAGGCAAATAAATGTAGGCTTGTAAGGGAAAACAACTTTGAGGCAATTGGAGTTAAATGACTTGCACAGAGTCACACAGCTAGGAAGTGTTAAGTGTCTGAGACCAGATTTGAACTCAGGTCCTCCTGACTTGAGGGCTGGTGTTCTATCTACTGTGCCACCTAGCTGCCCCAGGGGAAAACTTTAACAATCAGAGTTATTTGAAAGCAGCATGGGTTGCCTTTCTTTGGAAATAGTTAAGAAAAACCTAAATGACCATTGGTCAGTGTTATGGCCAGAACTCTGTACTTAAAACAAGGATTCTTAAAAGGTGTTAAGTCATTGGAATTGGTAAAGATAATGATTGTCTAGTTTTAGCAGGGTGATTAATAGTTCTTTAAGTTCAGTATGATTGATTTAATCTTACAACAAATAATGGTTTCCTAATGATATAATGATTGGTTTATATTCAGTAAGGGGCATATAAGCTGGGACAAACTCAGGCAGAGTCAGAGTCAGATTCATTCACTTCATCTCACACCACTGTGGTGGCTGACCTCCTGCACTTCTGCCACTAAGACCAAGGGCGTTCTGAAAGGCTCTCCAGAAAGCTGCCCAGTCCCAAACAAGGAGACAGTAAAGAATTTGGACTTTATCCCTGGCTATTCTTGTGGTGATTACTGAACTGAAACGAAGACTGGTTCAGAGACCTCCAGAAAACCACACAAGAACATTACAGATCAAATGTGTCATAATGGCGATTTTTTTGGCAGCATAGGTAGCAATAGATGACTCTTGAGGTCCCTTCCAACATTAAAATTCTTTGATTCTGGTTAATATCTTTTCTAAGGCCACTAATTGTTATAAGTAGTATTTAACTCTATGACCAGGACATTCATTAAATTTGGATCCTCTGTTCCCTACATAATACTTAAGTACTCAAATGATCTAGGATCTCATCAGTTTGGAAGTTCCAAGATACCAAGATAGACGAGAACTTGTGAATGCTAACCATCCTTCCACTTGTCTGTATCCTCCTCCTAGCTTGCCACTGAAGTCTCTCCTGCAGTATTTCTCCTCATGGTTCAAAGGTGCTAGTAGAAGAACCCATACGTATTATAGATACTTGCATATAATAGATACTTAGTGTTTATTCAATTTTATTAAAATAATTGTTGGGAGAAAGGGAAATTAAATATTATTATACATGAAATTATATGATAACATTATAAACATAATATAATAAATAATTATATTATTATGTATTATAATGTATTATTATATGTTATTATATGTCTGTGCGTGCGCATGCGTGTGTGTGTATGTATAAAATATCTTGTTATTTTCCATAGTTGTTAACAACATACTTTAGGATGCTTCCTACTTTCTTAAATGAATCCACACTAGAAGTTTATCTGGAAGCTTTTGGTTGTTAGAGGTGGGAATTTAAACAAAAATATCCATGAAAGCCTTGTGGTATTTGCTAATACATTACATACCAGTGAAAGGATACTTACTGAGGGGCATACTCTATTACTGTCACTTTCCATTTTTAGTCTAGGGCTTTAAAAGCAGAATTATTGCCACTACAATGTTACTGATATCACCATCAGTTAAATTCTTGCTAATCTTCATGTGGCAAAGTAATATATTAAGGACAGTTATACACTAATTCGTTTTCCTATTTAATATCTGACTTTATCCATTTTTTAAAGATGTGATTTAATAGCATAAAATAAATAAAATAAAATCATTATTAAATAATAATAAAAGCATTTTAAAATGTAAATTTCTCATAGAATTATGTTTCGATATTTTTGTGTTTGCTTATATTTAATTCAGTACCTTTTTTCTGATCTAGAGATTTGATTGCATATCATTTTGTTAATAGTATATTATTAGAATTTTATCTGTAATGAGCTTTGAGAGTACTTAGCTATGGGGACTTTTCCACTATGTCACTAAAATACAGTATTTCTTGCTCAAACGAGAGCATCTGATTTAGTTGAAACTTCACTGATTGTTGTTAGAAAAATCCTTCAAAGTGGTCTCTTATGGTAAATTAAACACTAGTAATAATATATATTATCGCCAATATTTTTATAAGGTCATTTTTTAATAAGGTAACTTTCAGATCTAGAAGAATAAATTTCAAAGTGTGTTAACAATAAATATTTGTTTTATCCATCAGAATACAAGTTTATCCATCTCTCCTGTTCCTACTCTTCTTGTTGACCCTTTTCTCTCTTCTCCCTTCTTTCTCCAACTCCATGGGTGTGTTAAGTACACAGATATACTGAAGTATAAGTGCAATATTTGTTTAGGAGACGAAGTACATCCACATATAAATACCATTTCTCCTTTCCTATCAATACTTTTTTAAAAGAGAATAGAGCAATGTGTTATACTATTGGTGGGAATATTATTTTTGATTTGGCAAACTCCTTGATTATCATCAGCTCCCTAAATAATGAGCATTCCAGAAGGGACTAATGATTATTTAAATATAGTAAAATTGTCAATAAAGCTGCTTTAGCCAAGGTGTTTGTTCCTATTATTGTTTCTAGCTTGGACTAAATATCTAGAATTTGTATTTTCTTTCCTACATAAAAGAAAAAACTATTCTTTTTTTTTTTTTTTTTTTTTTTTTGGACTTTTCCAAGAACAGTAAAGAGTGCCTCAGTTGTCTCACTTATCTAAATCTAGTCTCAAGAAAGCCTTCAGAAATACAGCAAAAAGACACTCCATATTTACTCTTGCCATGATTTCAGGCTTTCAGAGCAAACCATCAGAAGAGTGTCCATTCCTCTGGCTGCCAGTTGTGAGAATCACATCATAATTATTTGGAAAGTCCCATGAGAGAGATATCTTAATTTCTATTTTTCCCCAAAGCAATAGGAATAGTAAATAAGTACTCTCTGGATAATTCAAGTCTGTAAACATTGCCAGAATTTATTGTATAAAAGATGCAAATGGTAACTCCTTGAGCACCTTCACAGAGTATATTACTGCCTTAGTAATGACAGTCTGTAGCAGGGGAAAGGAATGAGAAATAGAATCTCAGAATGTGGAAATTAGAAAGAACTTTAAGAAATATTTCATTAAAGGCCCTCATTTCATAGATGAGAACACTAAGGGCCAGAGAAGATAGGCTGTAGTTTCCCATGCCACATATTCATAACAAAGATGGGGTCAATAATGCAGAAGAGTGATAAATCTGACATTTCTTCTTTAGAATTGTAATGAGGAATAGAAGTGAAAATATTTTTATTTTTTTTTCCTTTTTAAAAATTATCGCTTTTTATCGACAAAACATATGCATGGGTAATTTTTCAACATTGACCCTTGCAAAAATTTATGTTCCAACTTTTCCTTTCCTTCCCTCCACCCCCTCTCCTAGCTGGCAGGTAGTCCCATACATGTTAAAGCTATTAAAGTATATCTTAATATATGTATACATATTTATACAGTTGTCTTGCTATATAAGAAAAATTAGATTTAGAAAGAAGGTAAAAATAACCTGGGAAGAAAAACAAAAAGTCAAGCAAACAATAACAGAAAAAGGGTAAATGCTATATTGTGGTCCACACTCATTTCCCAGTCTTCTTTTGCTGAGTATAGCTGGTTCTGTTCATTACTGATCAATTGGAACTGATTTGGATCCTCTCATTAATGAAGATAACAACCACTTCCATCAGAATTGATCCTCATATAGTATTGTTATTGAAGTGTATAATGATCTAGTTCTGTTCATTTTGCTTAGCATCAGTTCATGTAAGTCTCTTCAGGCCTCTCTGTATTCATCCTGCTGGTCATTTCTTACAGAACAATAATATTCCATAACATTCCTATACCACAATTTACTCAGCCATTCTCCAGTGATGGACATCCATTCAATTTCCAGTCTCTAGACACTACAAAAAGGGCTGCCACAAGCATGTTTGCACACACAGGTCCCTTTCCCATCTTTAATATCTTTTTGGGATATAAGCCCACTACTAACAGTGCTGGATCAAAGGGTATGCACAGTTTGACAACTTTTTGAGTGTGGTTCCAAATTGTTCTTCAGAATGGTTGGATTTGTTCACAACTCCATCAGCAATGCATCAGTGTCCCAGTTTCCCCACATCCCCTCCAACATCGGTCATTATCTTTTCCTGTCATTTTAGCCAATCTGAGAGGTGTGTAGTATCTCAGTTGTCTTAATTTGCATTTCTTTGCTCAATAATGATATAGAGCATCTTTTCATATAGCTAGAAATAGTTTCAGTTTCTTAATCTGAAAATTGTCTGCTCATATTCTTTGATTATTTAATTAATTAGAGAGTGGTTTGATTTCTTATAAATTTGAGTCAATTCTCTATATATTTTGGAAACAAGGCTTTTATCGGAACCTTTAATTGTAAAGATGTTTTCCCAATTTATTGCTTCTCTTTTAATCTTGTTAGCATTAGTTTTGTTTGTACAAAAGCTTTTTAACTTGATATAATCAAAATTTTCTATCCTCCACAGGTCTGAGAGGTAAACTATCCTATATTCTTCTAATTTATAATCTCATTCTTTATGCCTAGATCATGAATCCATTTTGATCTTATCTTGGTATACGGTGTTAAATGTGGGTCCATGCCTAATTTCTGCCATACTAATTTCCAGTTTTCCCAGCAGTTTTTGTCAAATAACGATTCTTATCCCAGAAGTTAGGATCTTTGAGTTTGTCAAACACTAGATTGCTATAGTTATTGACTATTTTGTCCTGTGAACCTAACCTATTCCACTGATCATCTGTTCTATTTTTTTACCAATACCAAATGGTTTTGATGAATGCTGCTTTATAATATAGTTTTAGATCAGGTACAGCTAGGCCATCTTCATTTGATTTTTTTTTTTTTTTCATTATTTCCCTTGAAATTCTTAACCTTTTGTTCTTCCAGATGAATTTTGTTAATTTTTTCTAGGTCAGTAAAATAGTTTCTTGGGAGTCTGATTGGTATAGCACTAAATAAATAGATTAGTTTAGGTAATATTGTCATCTTTATTATATTCTCTTGACCTATCCAAGAGCACTTAATATTTTTCTAATTGTTTAGATCCGACTTTATCTGTGTGGAAAATGTTTTTGTAGTTTTGCTCACATAGTTCCTTTGTCAGATAGATTCCCAAATATTTTATATTATCTACAGTTATTTTAAGTGGAATTTCTCTTTGTATCTCTTGCTGTTGGATTTTGTTAGTGATGTAGAAAAATACTGAGGATTTATGTGGATTTATTTTGTATACCATCATCTGCAAAGAGTGACAATTTGGTTTCCTCATTACCTACTCTAATTCCTTTAATTTCTTTTTCATCTCTTATTGCCAAAACTAGCATTTCTAACACAATATTGAATAGTAATGGTGATAGTAGGCAACCTTGTTTCACTCCTGATTTTATTGGAAATGGAAGTGAAAATATTTTAAAATAAACATAATAATAGCTCAAAATACTTAGCTAGCATGCTAATATTTTAACAACGATTTAAATAACATTGAGGTATACTTAATTTCTTTCAAATTAAAAAATTCCATTCTTGTACATTGGAAATAAACCAGTATGGCACAGTAGAAAAAAGCACTGGCTCTGCAATAATGTTGAAATTCTCCTCTAAACTTCTCTTCCGTTATTGGCTATATCACTTAAGTACTCTTGAATTAATTTTCTTTATATTTAAAATAATAAGTTTGGACTCTATGAGATCTGAGATTCTTTCCAATTCTAGATCAGTCATCCCTGTGATCTTAAAAGTTACATATTGCATTTTAAAAAATTTTAGATTTTGATATAATTATATAACTTTTAGCAATAGTTGAAATCTCTGCTTCTGCCATGAAGCCAACATTATTACTATGTCTTAAATTCATCATCAGTTTATAGGTTAAGTACCAAAGAGTATATTATCTTTCCTACTACTTATCTTTATGTTTACCTCCACTTTGTTTTAGTTTCCAAGTTCTGTCTATGAGAATTTATATTTGGCACAATTGACTAATACTGTTGCCTATTTATTTAGATGTTTGTTTAATTTCTCAAATTAAAGAGTCAATATTATGACAATATCTATATGCATTTCTAGTAGTATTGGTGTGCTTAAAATATTTAGTATTTCTGTTATTTAAACTGAATACCTAGGAAAAGAGACCAGAAAATTACCTATTTTTTATGAATGCTCTAGTACTCAGAAAAAATATATCCACAGATTTTAGCTTATTTACTAAAATGATAGCATATAATTTTAGATTTTAGTATATCTTAGACTTATTTTATTTGCTTTAATGTTAATAATAATGGAAAAATAAATTTTGATAATAGATGCATACATGGCTGAATCGTCTATCTCTTAGTTAAGATTAAAGTCTGATCATTACAGAAATATTTTCAGTGTTTCAATAATTTAAAAAGCATTAAGTACCCACTATAAAAAAAAAAATTATGCCATACACCAGGAAAGATATTAAATTACAGTAAAATGGATTCAGTCTAAAAAGATAAGACAGACACAAGGTAGTAATAACACACAAAATTACATGACGTGTTTATTAGACAATCATAAAAATGCTACATGAGCTCCTAAAAATTTAAGGTGTGTTTATTACCCAACGGGGGGTTTAAATAAACTTCACATAGAAGGTGACATTTAAATTGGGCTGGTTAATGGGGGAAAACCAGTACAAAATTAAATTTTAAAAAATTTATATTCAGTTGTTTATGAACAGATTCCAATATTTCATATTCTTGACCCCATTTACTTTTTAAGTCTAGGCTCCAGCAAATTAGAAATAGTAAATTATCATAACATAAAGAGTGTTTTTTGTTGAAGAAAACAGGCTGAGAAACATAAAATGAGACGAACAGTTAAATTTAGTATACCTTTAAGCTGCATGATCATTTGCTATGATCATGTTATTTAGTATGTATACCTGGTAATAACATCTTTTTCCTCTGTATTTTGACTTAAATGGTCTTTTAACAAGAAATACAAAAATGATTCTTTCCTTATCCTTAAAAATAAAATTATGAAAATTCCTTCATGAAATCACTTATTTTCAACCCTAAAAATCAGACTTTATGCTAAACTTGTATATATCCAGCACATACTAGTTAAAACGCTTTAATTTCAGTTTCTTAACATTGTTCACATCTGTTTCTGAAAGCCCTGTTTTGTAAAGTTGGTCAATATTTGTTCAAGTATTTACATAATAGAAATGAAGAAACTTAGACATGTAAAGTAAAATGCCTTAGCTGAAACCATACAGAAATTTGGTTGAAGAGGAAACATTAGCATGCACAAGTAATAAGATTAGTTGAATTAAAAAAGGGAAAGGAAACTTAAAATCTCAAATCTCATATCCCACATCTCTTAATTAGTTATTTAAAGAGTTATCGTTCTGGGAGTGTAAATTTAATATAAAAAAGGACTCTGATTTCAGTTTGTCACACAGCTGTTAAATGTGTGTGTTTACACATAAAAATATATGTCTATATGCACCCATCCCCATACACTAATACAATACCTCTTCATATAATTATGAAGTATTTTCAATTATATTCTCCAGGGTCTCAGCTTCAAGATTTCTGTATTCAAGTGTGCCATCATTTTTATTTGCCAGCTGCTTCTGCTCTAGTTGATCTGACAGGATCATTATTATTTATTTTCTTTTTATTAAAATCATTTTCACGAGATCAGAGATTAGAGCTGGAATATGTTAAGAAGGTCATCTACTCTAAAGTATTCTTATGTATAAAACATGTTGAATTTTTATCAAAAAATCATTTTTCAGCATCCAAGAATATTGTAGGAAAAGAAAGATGGTGTCATTCATTCCTTGAATCATTCATCAGAGGTAATCTTTACTTATTCCATAAAGGGCAAGCTATCAGGAATCAGATATATGCTTCAATCATCTGTGCATTTTTTTAAAAGAAAGATTCATTCGGTTTTGAAAAATGAAATAGGTTTTTACTTTCTTTGTTGCTATTGTTTTTCTGTGAGATGTTTATTGTTGGATATAATGACTAGTTAAAATCCTTATATTTTGAGTTCTGAGGTTATGTTATAAACATGGCTGGAATGAACAAAACTTGATGTTTTCAAGATCAGCATATATTAGAGGCATTCTGATAAGTCAAGGACTGATTTTAGCTGCAAAAAATAAGTAATAGCAGTAGAGTTGCAGTGAGAAGGAACAGATGGTTAAGTTTCAGGCTGAGTAGGTTAGTTGCAAAGCACAAGAGTAATATGAGGTTGTAAGGCAGTGACTGTGTATCAGCAGGTAGATATTTTGATGAAGCGTTTAGCATGGGATTTCTATGGGAAGCAGGTACTTGATGTCACTAAATGATAATTCTTAGAATGAAGAGGTGTCATATAGTGGAATAGAGAAATCAGAAAAAACAAACTGCAACCAATATACACATACATGTATACATTTACATATAACTATATAATATACATGTACTATCTATGCAGACACATATGTATATGTATGTATACATATCCATGTACACATATGTTTTCTGTGATGACTACAATCTGTTTAGGAAGTGACCTATGCTTATATTTTCTATTATGAATTATTAGTCATTCTTATCTATGGCAGTCACTGTTGATGATTTTCAAATTAGTTTACTATATTGAATGATGCTTCACTAAATGTTACCGTCACACTCATATTTGTGAGAAAGTCATTGATCATGGATTTGGAATTTTGCTTTCTTTGCTGAAACCTGGCTTGACCAAAGTGTTCATATATTATTTTCTGAACTTTTTACCCTACACTTTGCTTCTATTAATATTACAATGATGTTTCATTCTTTATTTTGTATTGTATTTCTGCATATCTTTAATCTTTCTTTCATGTTGATTTCTGCTCTTCAGAGGAAAGAAATTAAAATTGGTCTGTGAGCACCATGTTTATTGATTCCATCTAATTAATAAAAGAGAAAATAATGAAAGTCCTTGCTTGGAAGGAAAAATTTCAAGATGTTTCTATTCTGAATTCTTACGTTTTTCATTCTAATTATCCCACTTTTGAATATTCTTATTACTAGCCTCCTAAAAAAGAGTGTATGTTTCCCACCTGCATCCATTTTCCTCTCCAGCTAAATCCAAATGCTATGACAATTGTCATTTTCTATGCTTGCCCTTAGGACTATATTACTTCCTTCTTGTAAACCTTACACATTCTCTCACCATAGATTTAGATTTCTCTTTTTGGCTTTCAAAGTGCCTCATCAATTTATTTCCTTACTGCACTTTTTAAAAAAAAACTCTTGTTCTATAATGATTAGCTCTTAAATGACTTTATCCAGTCTAATTTCCTGCTTAATATACAAAGCCATCAAATAACTACATCTTTCCCACCTCTCTGCTAATTTCACTAATTTCTCAAATTCCTATTCCTTCTTAAGTAATATGTTGGCAAGAAATACAACCATTGTCCAAAGGCCATATCATATTAATGAAAAGGCCAAGTGCTTTACATAAACTATTTTGATTTACTCATTTAAACCTTCCTTTGGAAAAATAAGAATAAGGTGGGGATTTATGACTTAAATATCACATTAGACATTGAAAACTTAAATTTTGGTCCTGCCACTGATAACGTTTTCTTTCCTTTTTTTTTTTTTTTTTTTTTTTTTAAAGTTTTGAACATAGCATTTATCTTGTCTTCCTTGATCCCTGTCTATGGGGAGGAAAAAAAATGTTATAATCTATGTATAAATATTTGCTCATTGACCATTAATACTTTTTTTGGAATTTGGAGAATATGTAAAGTTTTCAAGAGGGAAGTAATATAGTCGTAAAGGCAAGTATAGAAAATAACAGCTAATACCTTTAGGAATTTGGGATAGTGATCCAGTTCTTTCTTTCCTAATGTTAACAATGTCTTGTTTTTGTTTTTTTAAACTGATTTTGTTCCAAAAAGAATATTAAATTTAAAGTAGAAGACCCGACTTTGTGACTCAGGTCTTCTATTTATTAGCCATATGACAAAGGACTTGTCACTTTACCTCTGTGAAGAATCTCTTTCCTCATTTGTAAAAAAGAGATATTGGTTATACTATATAACTCATAGCATCTATATCATAGTGCTTTTGTACACTATTAGTTTGTAAATTTGAGAAGTTTATTGTTAATTTAGAAAAAAGAATCCATAGTGAAAAAATTCCTTCCACCAAATAATTGCTCAGTAATTTATAATCTTGGAGAACAGCCTGAGGCACAAAAAGGGTAAGATTAACATAGCCAAAGTGTCTCAGAGGTGGTATTTGAAATCAGGTCCTCCTGATGCTCTGATCTACTCCCTATTTATTTTGTCATTCTGCCTTTAAAAAAAAAAATTGTAGTAGTGGTATTATTGATGAATATATTATAGATATAGAGAGCTCCAAATTCAGAAGTTCCCTATACTGATGCAGATCAGGAAATTTTATTTAATTTATAGATTTGCTTGAAATATTGAGAAGTTAAATTATTTTCTCTGTCACATTCTCAGCCTTTGTCAGAGTGGTGCTTGTATCTATGACTTTCTAACTTTGGAAACAGGTGTCTACTAACTGATAATACTGCCCCTTATCATCATTTTCATTATACTTAAATTACTGGGTGAGATCCATAGAACTGGATTTAAAAGTTTGGGAAATCTTACCCTGGTTAGCCAATTGATGATGGTGATGATAGGGATGGTAGATTCCTTCTCCACAGGGGTTGCTAACTTAAGATTCACTTCTTAAATTTGGAATCGAGAAGGAGTCACATAACTGAACCCAGGAGATCTCAAAAAATTGGCAACAATAAAAGGTTTTTGAATGCTCTATGTCCTGCAATATCAAATATTCCATCAAAATTTAATTCTTTATGTAAAAATGAACATCTATTTCATTAATATGCAGATTTACTTTTGTCTCTAATAAAGGGTGAAATTATATAAATACCAAAGAATTGTTTCATAATAAATTTCTTTATGATTTATTATCACTAAATATTTGATTTATATGACTTTTATATCTGTATCCTGTTATACCTGTATACCCAGGGTCATGTAAAAATTTCTTGGACAAAAAAGGATTGTGAATGAAAAAAGTTTTAAGAATCCCTGATCTAAAATATTCTGGACTCTTGAGTTGTGTTTTCCAACATCTGAGAAGCCATAGTGTTCTAGGTGATTTAATCCTTCCTGTACGTGCTTCTCTTTCTGTCCGGGTACCTTATTGCTTCAGTTATTCTGGTTTGTATATCAATATTTCCTTCTTTTATTTTTATAAAATAGTCTGCAAACAGAAATGGTCATTGTAAATGGCCAGTGATCTCTTCTACCTGATCTAAGATTCATTAAATACCCTATAAAAATTATATACTTTTTATTCCAATTACAGTTTCCATAATGAAACGTTGTCAAGAGTTTATTTTTAATTATAATTACAATGCTTAAATGTTAAATGTCCCATTCTGGTCTTAGCTCTAGAAAGCTGACAGTTCCTATTATGTATTCTTTTTATCATGAAATCAGAGTTTGAATTCTTTAATTATACTAGGAAGCTAAATTCTCATAATTAAATTATACTGTATAATTAACTAGACTTGGTTAAAGAAAATAATGCATTTATAGAAATTATGACTATAAACATTGAAGATTAATTGACCGGTAACTTATGGAAAACAGAATTACATTATAATAATGTCTTTTGTGTGCTACATACATTTGCTGTTCTGTTGTTTTTTTCTTCTCCAATCCTTTAGGTTTTCTTGGCAAAAATACTGGAATTAATGGGTTTCAAGGGTTTTACTCTTCCTATTTGGGACCACCAAAATGATGGGGTGGGGTATGGAGTGTAGCGGGCCCTCCCCCTTTCCCCTTACTCTGTCTCTCTCTGCCTCACTCTTAGATTATTGAGATCTACAATCTGGAATTCCTCTTTTTGGTCATCAGTAGGTCAAATCATTATGCTGGTTTTGCAAAGCAGTGCTTATTTTTAATGAGCGTATGTACTTTGATTGTTTTGAAGTCATAATAGGCATACTGCAGCTTCCAGATGAGCATTTTAAGGAATATTTGTCATAGTTTTAATTTAAGTTGAAAGTTTCCAAGAGAACTATAAATATAATAGCTTAATGTCACTCAACTGTGGAATTTGGAGCTGGAAGGGACCTCCTCCTTTTAGAAGGGCGTACATTGAGGTCTAGAGAAGTGAAGTGACTTATAAGTAGCAACAAAATATCACCTTGATTTTCTTCTTAAGAGAAAACACTGTCTTTTCAGAAAAGATGATATTAAACTCATCTGTGAAGAAATGATGATTTACTATATCTACTGATTATACTGTATTTACTGATTAGAAGCTTAATGTAGACATAAACTTAGAACCAGTAACACTTGCCTGCTTTTAGAAGAAAAACTTGAATGTGCACCCTATTTGATGAAATTTGTACATTTTACTAAATTTACTAAGCTACTGATTATTTAAGGATCTTTTTGCCAAAAACTTTATAAAAGCAATTTTGTGGTGAACTTCCCAATCTAGGAGGAGTAAGACAGAATCTTCCCACCCATTTATTTAATTAGATAGAGCATTGAATTTGTCACGGCAAATACATCCATTGACTTGAAGATCATATTTCCAAAATTAAAAAAAAGAGATTAATGGATTTCTCAGTTAATGGTAGACTAATGGAAAAAAATTTCAGAAATTTCATGGTAATGGATCTTTGCTATAGCTTTTAATCTCCACAAACATACGGCTTGCATGTGATATGAGGTATAAATTAATTTCCCAGCTTTTGAAAAAAATGGCTCCTAAGACCACCATATATATAGGATAATCATTTCAAAAAATAATTAACTTGCCATAAATGAGATTTCTGTGAGAAAATTGCTCATGCTATGTTACATAACCAATAGAAAAATTTGGCAGTCTAACATAAATTAAAAAAATACCATGTCCAAGAATCATGGAACTCTTTAATTTAGCTCTCTTTGGTTTCTGTCCTTAAAATGTAATATTTCACTTGAATCTGATTCTAGTAAAGTGGTACATTTTTGTGAGAGATAATTAACGTTATCTTGATATGATATAGGATTGGGTTGTTGTTTTTTTGTTTTCGTGTTTTTTTTTGTTTTTTTTTTTACAATAAATACATTTTTGCTTTTCTATTTTTTAAAATTTTCATGCTCATTAAGTTTAGAATTCCTTTATAAGTAGATCTCTTATCTTGGGGTTATTTAATCAGTTAGTTGAGAAGCATGTATTCATTGTGGAGGTCAAAGAACTGAAAGGAACTTGGTCAAATCTAGTCAGTGAGAATCTATTAAGTATAAAGAATTTATTAAATGCTTAGTGTGTATGTGTATGTGTGTTTGTGGGGGGGAGGGGGCGGCGCATTGTTAAGCCCTGTATATAAAAAGAAAAAGTAAAACAGATCCTACCCTTAAGAAGCTTATCTAAGGAGGGAACCTCCCTTCCTCTCTCCCTTCTTTTCTTCATCTCTCCCTTTTTCTCTCTCTCCCTCCCTCCCTCCCTCCTTTCTTTTTTTCCTCTTTTCCTCCCTTCCTCCCTCCCTCCCTCCTTTCCTCCCTTCTCTTCCTTCCTCTTCCTTTTTTTGCTGAGGCAATTGGGATTAAGTGACTTGCCCAGGGTCACACAGCTAGGAAGTATTAAGTGTCTGAGGTCAGATTTCAAATTTGAACTTGTGTCTTCCTGACTTCAGGACTAGTGCTCTATCCACTGTGACACTTAGCTGTCCCAGGAATCTTTCTCACTACACTGGAGTCATTCTAGATTGTGCCTTGTAATGTCTTCAATTTAATTATTTTACATAGTGTCCTAAATTTCATGCCTTTATGATCTTCACCTATTATTTTCTTCTTTAATATGGAAAATATGAAAGGATAAATTTAGCATAAAAATTTCAAACCACTAAAAATGTTTTCTTATTTTAAAAAATCTTTGTATATGTGTATTTGAGAAGTATCTATCTTTACTCACTGTACCTTGTTGTCCTATATAATTTCTGATTTGGTTTAAGAGTTTAGGAGATTATAATCCTCAATAATATTAGACTTAAAGCTGAATCTCATTTCAGCCTTATTACCTGGAGTAATGTTGAATAGCCACATTCACCTAATTGAAATTAATGGAAAATAGGATGAATATAACCAAACGAATTATGCTCCCCAAGCACTGTAATGTTTCCCTTTATGGTGCTGAATAAATACCAGCGTTCAGCAGAGTAACACAGAAGTAAATACTTTACAAAAGTAGTCAATGCATCAGTCAGTTGACAAGCATTTTTTGAGTATTATCTTCTAGGCATTGTATTAGAATAAGATACAGGTGTAAAAGTGAAACAGTCCTTACTATAAAGCAGCTTATATATTTTCTAGTCTTAAAGCTGAATCTCATTTCAGCCTTATTTCCTGGAGTAATGTTGGAACATTAGATTTATGCTTTAAGAGTATCACTTTGTTAGTTGTGTGGAGTGTAGATTGGAGTAGGAGCTACTAAAGCAAGGATATCCATTTGGAAACTGTTGAAGTAGGCTGGGAAAGTAAAGATGAACCATTAAATAATAATTTTGTTGTTGTTGTTATTGTTAGAAATTGTTGCAGTCAGCTGGGAAGGTAGGATTGAACTATTAAATAACAATTCCTTTTTTTGTCAATTTATTTTAAGAACCAAAATTGTAAGAAATTGTGCTGAAACAAATAATACATGTGCATATATATATATATATTACACATAAACTGAAATAGAACATATGTGTATAAGTGCACATATAATACATTTCCATTCAGTTCAATTTAAAATTAATTTATTATGAAGTACCTGTTTTGAGCTTAGGGGCATTGATAGACCTGGAAAGAGAGAGAATTTACATAGAACACCATCAGAGAGTATACTATTTAACATCCTTGGCTATGTTCTTTAGGTAGTTAGAGATACTGGGCATACTTTTACTATGCCTTTTTTTTTTCCTAAAATATTTTATGAAAATAGTATGATTATTTTCTCCTAAGGAATTACTTTAACATTTGGAATTCAATTTTCTATTTTAGCACCTTGTGTCCATAATTATGGTGCTATGTTCAAGACTTATGGCTTAAAATCAGGATTAGGATAAACATGAGAAAATATATATTTTTTATCAATAAACTTGTATAAGTAAACACTGAGAAAAGTAACATCTGAAGTTTTCCTTTTTAAAAACCAGATATTTTTCAGTTTTTCATGTGAAGACAACTTCATGCAATAATAAGATGTTGCTCAAGTGCTGCCACTGTTACCTTAAAAAAGATATAATAAGATGTTGCTCAAGTGCTGCCACTGTTACCTTAAAAAAGATATTAACATTTCTTGGCCTTAGTTTTCTTTTCTGTAAAAAGATAATAAATGGCTAGTCAAGAAGATGGTATCTGAGAATGTATACAATCTTGAGAAAAGCATTTAACTCCTCTGAGACTCATATTCTTTATTTGTAAAAAGACTGGAAGTGAGCTTCTAATTAAGAAAGCAGTATCTGAGAATTAGAGGTAAATTTCTAGAATATGACTTAAAATATAGATATGCAAAGCACCTGGACATGGATGAAATGCACCTCTCAAAGACTTGGTAAAATTATATTTGCCTTGCAAATCTTATCAGAAAGATGTTAAATGGAATAGAGAGGGGGAGGAAGCTAGATACCCTAGAGAGTAGCTATTGTATAAGGAGAATAGCATTTGAAATGTTCAGAAGTACATTGGGAACAAAATTTAGAAAACAGCTAGTAGAAACATCCAGGGACTGAGAAGTCTATAGGCGTCCACAAATTATGGATAACAAACCATGTGAACTGGACGGACACCTTAATGCAAAGGAATAAATTTGACATCATAAATATCACTGAGATTTGGAAGTTTAAGAGCCATGACTAGAACATGATTCTGAAATGGATACTTTATTTTTAAAAAGATAAAAGATTAGATAATGGCAGGTGGTGAGGAGGAAGGATTGAGGGAGTAATATATGAAATGAAAACAAAAAACCAACATTATAGAGAACATTTGGGTGAAGATCAGTGTAGGCAGAAACAGAAGTGATATGGTCATTGGAATACCTGGTTCCAAATACTGCTTCTTATGTTTGGGATGTGTGATGTTAGACAAATCATCTAACCTCCCTGGGCCTCAGTTACAGATGAGTTACAAATCCATAAGATGAAGGAGTAAGACCCTCTTAAATTGTTCCAGCTTTAGATTTATGATTCTCTAGAGATAAGAACTAGATTTTTGTGATTTCACTAGAATTAGGGACTCCTGTTAGTTAACATTTAGTAAGTGCCTGCTATGGACTAGAAACTATGATAAGTGTTCTCTTACAGAGAAAGGTTAAAGATTCTCCTTGCTCTTAAAGAATTTCCAGTCTAATCTTAAAGGGGGGAGGAGAGAGATAATATGCCAACAACTATGTACAGACAAGATATGTCAGATAAATAGGAAATAATCAATACAGAGAAGACACTAATATTAAGAATTTTTGTAAAGTCTTAGTATAGAAGATTTGATTTCAGCTGAAACTTGAAGCCGGAGGCAAAAAATGAAGAGGGAAAGCATTCTAGACCTTGAGGACAGATAGAAAAAATTAACTAGAGTTGAGAGGTGAAGTATCTAGTTCAAGGAATAACCAGAACATCTGTAGATGATAGGGAGTCGCTAAAGTTTATTGAGTAGTATGCCAGTGATGTGGTCAGAATTGTGCTTTAAAAGCATCACTTTTTCAATTGACTAGAATATAGACTAGAGTGGGGAGAAGCTTGTGACAGAGAGACCAATCAGTAGACTACTGCAGTAGTCTAGGCATGAAATGATAAGATCCTCCATCGAGGTAGTGGTCATATTAGAATAGAGAAGGTAGCATAGAGGAGAGATGTTATGACAGATCTGAGCAATAAATCAGATAGGAAGTGAAGGAGAGTGAGGGATAGAAAATGACACTTAAATTTTAAGTTTAGATAACTGAGAGGATGGTGGTGATGTCCTGAGCAATAATAAGGAATTTTGGAAGGAAGGATAGATGTAAAATTGGAGATTAACTGAGAGATTAGGACTGAATGAACAAATTTTTACAATCAGTAGCAAGGATGATAAATTGAATTCTTGGGAGCTGATTTGTTTACAAAGGAAAATAATATAGAAAGAAAGAGAAGGTCCAAAGTAAAACCTTAACGATAAAATTGTTAGCACATGTGACTTGGATGAAGATCCATCAAAGGAGACTGAGGAATAGTCAGATAGATAGGAAAAGAACGGGGAGAGAATATCAAAAAAAAACTAAAGAGAAGAGAGAATCAAGAAGAGGGTGGTCAACAATGGCTGAAGAGAGGTCAGGAAGTATAGTGATTGAGAAAAAAGACATTAGACTTACAAATTAAGAGAGTGTTATTAACTTTGGAGATAATTATGACTAAGTAATGAGATTAGAAACCAAGCTCCATAAAATTAAGGAGAGAGGCATCTATTATGAACTGCCTTTTCAACAAGATTATTCACAAAATGGAGGAGACATATGGACAGTAAGTGTATGTGGGGGAGGATGGATGAATAAAATGAGGGGTTTCTCAGGATAGGGAGACATGGGCATGTTTGTATACAGTAGGAAGCAGCCAATAGACAGGGACAGATTGAAAGTACGTGATAGTGGGGATGTTAGAGAGTATAATCTGCTGGAGAAGATGAAATATAGTGGGATCACTTCATTTAAATAGGTTGATATTGGCAAGAAGGACCCTTTTTTGAGGGAGGAAAAGTGAAGGAGAGAATAACATAAAGTATCTGAGATATGTGAGAGGAGGAAGAAGAGGAAACTTTCAGCAAATGGCATCAGTTTTTCTCCAGTACATTATGAAAAAAGGTTCTCACTTGAGTGGGTAGGGAGTTGTGTTAGGGTCTGGATGGGAAGTGAGCAATGGGAAATCATTTTTTATTGTATACCTAGATCTTTGAAATATTGTGTTCCATGTTCTCTGATATTTTTAAATAATAATTGCTAAATCTTACATGATTTCTCACTGCTTAAATCATTTATTTCTGATTGCTTATAATATTTTTTTCTTTGCCCTAGAAGCTTGGGGAGGGGTGAGGGAGGGAAGCATAAGAAAAGAAGGTGGGGGAGAGATGGAGAGATATCATAAGCCTGAGTTTTCATTTGGGTGATTTTTTTCAGGAAGTGATTGATAGATTCTTTCTATTTGTCTGTCATTTGGCCCTTTTTTAATGTAGCTGGCCAGTTTCTTTCACAATTTTTTGAAATATGATATTCAAGCTCCTCTTTGATCATAGCTTTCAAGTAGTATATATGATAATTCTGAAATTACCTCTGTTTGATTTATTTTCCAGGTCAGTTATATTAAATGGGAGGATTTCTAATTTCCCCATTATTTTGAGTTTATTTTAGTATTTCTTTTCTCATGGAATCATTTGTGTGCTCTGTTCTACATTTTAGGAAGTCTATTACACACGTAACTCTTCTATCTCTTGTCTAAAATGCTATATTGTGCCTGAAAGTTTATCCCTCTTCAAGGATTGAGATCATGGTTTCTTGGGCCCTGCTGCTAACCTGGAGATCAAGTCTCCAATCCCCATTCCTCTTGGGATCATGTTAGGAGCAACAATACTGAAATTTCTTTTCTCACCTTTGAGGCCAATTCCAGTTTACCTCCTTTTCTAGGGATCAGGATTATATCACGTTGAGTCCTTAGAGTTTCTGAATTGTACTTCTTCCTACTGTTCTATCTGGTGTTCTCCACACAGTTTTTTCTTTTTTCTTTTTTCACTTGAAGTATTGTCATTATTGTGTATATAGTTTCCAGCCTTTTTCTGCTCACTTCAATTTGCATTCATTTTTGTTTCCTATGCCTTCCCAGCATCTTTCATATTCATTGTTTCTTATAATACCATATTAATTCTTATAGGAGAATATATTCCTTTACTTTTATCTATCATAACTTGTTTAGCCATTCCTCAGTCGATAAACATTTTTGCTACTACATAAAATGCTGTAATAAATATTTGGTGTATATTGGATTTGTCTTTCTATCTTTGACCTTCTTGGTGTATATGCCTAATGCTGAGATTTGGATATAGATATTTTAGTCATTTTCTTAACATGATTCCAAATTGTTTTCCAAAATTGGGTCAATTTATTTCTCTGCTCTTAAATTAA
Source organism: Sarcophilus harrisii (assembly GCF_902635505.1). NCBI lineage: Eukaryota > Metazoa > Chordata > Mammalia > Dasyuromorphia > Dasyuridae > Sarcophilus > Sarcophilus harrisii. Next base: position 218,258,587 of record NC_045429.1, read on the forward strand.
TCAATAGATGTTTCCTAAGTACTGTGGGGCAGACTCTTGCTAAGTGCCAGGGATACAAAAAGAGACAAAAGACCTCACAGTCAAATAGGGGAGACAGCAAACAAAGAAATATTACAAACAAGCTATTTCCAAAATAACTAGGAAATAGGAAGGCATCAGAATTAAGAGGGGTTGAAAAAGGCTTCTTGTAAAAGATTATTAGTATGCCCAATATTTATTTCCCATCTTTTGTCATTTTTGTCAATTTTCTGAATGATAATCCATGTAACTTTGGACAATTAACTTAACTTTTATGGATTTCAATTTCCTTATCTATCAAGGAGAGACTTAGACTGAGATATCCTTTAAATTACATCCCAATATTAACTCTGTGGTCCTGAGCCATTTAAGGTTGTTTGTATATTAAACTTTACTACATTGCTGTTCCTTTCTAGTTCTTATTTCTGTCCTTTTTGTGCCCTTCCTTACTGCCATATCTTTTTTTTTTTCCCTCAGAAGAAGCAGTGTGACATAGATTATACATTTACAGTCATTTTAAACACATTTCCAATATCATGTTGTGAAAGAAAAATGAGAAAAGGGAAAAACCGTAAGAAAGAAAAAGCAAACCTTCTTCCCCCCAAAAAAAGATGAATATAGTATGCCTCAATCCATATTCAATCTCCATAGTTATTTCTCTGATTGCAGATGATATTTTCTATCCCAAGTCTATTGAAATTGTCTTGTAATACACGGGAGCGCTGTTGGAATAGATGGGAGCCACCTGACAGTGGCTGCTGGAGATCCAACCCAGAATGGAGCTCCTTTTGTGAGAGGATGATGATACAAGGAGACTGAGAGGCCCTTGCGTTGTCTGACCTCTCTCCTCTTCCCTCTGCCTCCAATTTATCTCTTTCCCAGTCCACAGCACCTGTGTCAGCAAAGGCTGCCCTGCAACTCCTTCAAGATGCTATGATCCACAGCTGTGGAGGTTCTGAGAGAATTGACTTGTCCCTTAATAGTTCATTGTATTGCTAAGAAAAGCTAATGAATCTGTCATGGTTGATCATTACTGTTATTGTGTACAGTGTTCTCCTGGTTCTGCTTACTTCATTCAACATCAATTTATATAAGACCTTCCAGGTTTTTCTGAAATCATCCTGTTCATCATTTCCCTCTTTTATAATCTCTTTGGGATATAAACCCATAAGTGCATGTCACCTCTTTTTACTACTGGAAGTGTCACTCTTTTTAGTCTTTTTTGCTTCCCACCACACTGTTTCTGATTTTTTCCCAAAGAAATGAGAAATCAACATTGTGTATAAGAGTACATATATTCTCAAGGAGTATCTTAGGAGGGTTCTTAAATATTTACCAGGTCTTCATCTTTTTATTTGTATTTTATGAAGTTTCATCAGGTTTTATTTCTTGCACAGTATAATACTATGTTGTAGATGGATTTAGTACAAGGTCCTATGATATATTTCTTATTAGCTGATATTTTCAAGAACTCTCAGATTTAAATTAGAATGCATTAGTGTACAGTTTTGTAGCTTCTGTTAGATCATTAATAGAAAATTAAAATTTAAGAATGTTGAACTAACCTTTTGTATGTACAAGGCAGATATTAGTATTATAAAATTTATCACCTCTTATGTGGCTTATCAGTCCTTTGGATTCTTTGTAGATATTCAGATCAAAGCTAGTTTGAACTAACTTTGTGGGTTAGATTTCTTTTTTTAAAAAAAGTTTTATTTTTTTACATCATGTCCATAACTCTGTAATCCTCTCCTTCCTATATAATTCTTAGTAACAAAGAAAAACAATTCATCAAACCAAAGAACACAGTGACCTTGTTTGAGCATGTATAGTCTACAGTCTCTAATGAATAAAAAAAAAGCCTTTTCTTTAGTGGCTTTGAATGTGTATCACAATATTATAGTATTTCTATATATTGTTCACTTGATTCTATATTCTTTTTTTTTTTTTCATTTTATTCAGAACTCCCCCTAATTTCTTGCTTTCTCTTATGTAGATTGCCCAGTGGTTAGAATACTCACCTAGAAAACCTGGGACCAAATCCAGGATTAGACACTTATTAGTTTTGGGATCCTGGACAAGTCACTTAACCCTATGTCTCATTTTCTTTCCTCTACTGCAAAGTGGGAATAATAATAGCATCTCTTTCCCAGGATTGCTATGAGGAAAGAATGTGATATTTGTAAAACTGTTAGCATAATTGCTAAAACACAATAGAGCTTTGATAATGCTTGTTCCCCCTTCTCTACCATTAGAATGTAAGCTTATTTGAAGGAAGAGGCTGTCTTATTTGATAGTATTTTGTATTCCCAGTACTTGACACAGTACCTGGTACATACTGTTTAATAAATATTTTCTAAAATTAATTTTTACATTTCCATAAGTTTCTTATGCCCAACATTTCCTATAGCATGATACTGTTTATTATGCACGAAGTCCTAAAAATCTTAGTGTAGTTTTAAGCTTTGATTGCTTAAATGGCTTTAAGCAATCCATAGAGCACAATTTGTTCAGCTTTTCACCAATTAATGAATTCCCATTTTGTTTCCAGTCTATTACTATTTCAAAAATATGTCAGTATATTTTGATTTATGTGGGGCTTTTCTATCATTGACCTCCTTGATGACCATATGAAGTAGTATTTAGTAATTTAGTAACTTTCTTGTTAGCTTTATTCTTGAGAAATATACTTTTTTTTTTTTAAATAACTTTTTATTGACAGAACCCATGCCAGGGTAATTTTTTACAACATTATCCCTTGCACTCACTTCTGTTCCGATTTTTCCCCTCCTTCCCTCCATCCTCTCCCCCAGATGGCAAGCAGTCCTATATATGTTAAATAGGTTACAGTAGATCTTGGGTACAATATATGTGTGCAGAACTGAACAGTTCTCTTGTTGCTCAGGGAGAATAGGATTTAGAAGGTATAAATAATCCAGGAAGAAGAACAAAAATGCAAGCAGTTTACATTCATTTCCTAGTGTTCTTTCTTTGGATGTAGCTGCTTCTGTCCATCCTTGATCAATTGAAACTAAGTTAGATCTTTTCTTTGTTGAAGAAATCCACTTCCATCAAAATACATCCTCATACAGTATCGTTGTTGAGGTATGTAATGATTTCCTGGTTCTGCTCATTTCATTCAGCATCAGTTCATGTAAGTCTCACCAATCCTCTCTCTATTCGTCCTGCTGGTCATTTCTTACAGAGCAATAATATTCCATAACATTCATATACCACAATTTACTCAACCATTCTGCAATTGATGGGCATCCATTCATTTTCCAGCTTCTGGCCACTACAAACAGGGCTGCCACAAACATTTTGGCATATACAGGTCCCTTTCCCTTCTTTAGTATCTTTTTGGGGTATAAGCCCAGTAGAGACACTGCTGGATCAAAGAGTATGCACAGTTTGATAACTTTTTGGGCATAGTTCCAAATTGCTCTCCAGAATGGCTGGATGTGTTCACAATTCCACCAACAATGTATCAGTGTCCCTATTTTCCCACATCCCCTCCAACATTCCGCGTTATCTTTCCCTGTCATTCTGGCCAATCTGACAGGTGCGTAGTGGTATCTCAGAGTTGTTTTAATTTGCATTTCTCTGATCAATAGTGATTTGGAACACTCTTTCATATGAGTGGTAATAGGTTCAATTTCATCATCTGAAAATTGTCTGTTCATATTCTTTGACCATTTATCAAATGGAGAATGGCTTGATTTCTTATAAATTAGAGTCAATTCTCTATATATTTTGGAAATGAGGGCTTTATCAGAACCTTTGACTGTAAAAATGTTTTCCCAGTTTGTTTCCCTTCTAATCTTGCTTGCATTAGTTTTGTTTGTACAAAAATTTCTCAATTTGATATAATCAAAATTTTCAATTTTGTAGTCAATAGTGATCTCTAGTTCTTCTTAGGCCATAAATTCCTTCCTCTTCCACAGGTCTGAGAGGTAAACTATCCTATGCTCTTCCAATTTATTTATGATCTCATTCTTTATGCCTAGATCATGAACCCAATTTGACCTTATCTTGGTGTACAGCGTTAAATGTGGGTCAATGCCTAGTTTCTAACATACTAATTTCCAATTTTCCCAGCAATTTTTGTCAACTAATGCTTTCTTATCCCAAAAACTGGGGTCTTTGGGTTTGTCAAACACTAGATAATTAAAGTTATTAGCTGTTTTGTCCTTTAAACCTAACCTATTCCATTGATCAACTAGTCTATTTCTTAGCCAATACCAGATGGTTTTAGTAATGGCTGCCTTATAATATAATTTTAGATCTGGTACAGCTAGGCCACCTTCATTTGATTTTTTTTTTTTTTCATTAATTCCCTTGAAATTCTTGACCTTTTGTTTTTCCATATGAACTTTGTTGTTATTTTTTCTAGGTCATCAAAATAGTTTTTGGGAAGTCTGATTGATACAGCGCTAAATAAATAGATTAGGTAGTATTGTCATCTTTATTATATTTGCTCGCCCAATCCAAGAGCATTTAATATTTTTCCAGTTGGTTAGATCAGACTTAATTTGTGTGGAAAGTATTTTGTAGTTTTGCTCATAAAGTTTCTGATTTTCCCTTGGCAGATAGATTCCTAAATATTTTATACTATCAGTAGTTACTTTAAATGGAATTTCTCTTTGTAATTCTGACTGTTGGATTTTGTTAGTGATATATAAGAATGCTGATGACTTATGTGGGTTTATTTTATAATCAGCAACTTTGCTAAAGTTATGGATTATTTCTAATAACTTTTTAGTAGAATCTCTGGGGTTCTCTAAGTATACCATCATATCATCAGCAAAGAGTGATAACTTGGTTTCCTCATTGCCTATTCTTATTCTTTAATCTCTTTCTCAGCTCTTATTGCCAAAGCTAGCAAGAAATATACTTTCTGATGTTGCTTCATCTACAGATTTAGCAAGAAAACTAAAGAATATCCTTTAAGTTTGTTGTTTCAAATAATATATGAAAAATTTGAAAGAAAGATAAGCTAGTTTTTAGGGTAAGATAGAAATCCTAGAGCATAATCCAAATTTGTAAGACTTCTTTTTCCCTTCCTCCATTCAAAAGAAGAATGACTGTGAAAAGTTAATGTTTGTAAAGACCTTTGAATTCAGACCAGTGGGGCTGCAGTGAAAGCATTTCTTACTAAAATTTGCATATTTGTAATGTATACTAGTGTTCATTCTCATAATTGGATAGTTGATACAAAAGAAAATGGTGTATTTATCTTTTTTCTTTCCATGAGCAGTGTTGGTAAATGTTGGGTAGATGAATAATTATCTTTCATACTTTGACTAGCAAAAAATTCTTGGTTAATGAATATGGTACAGTAGGTTGCCTTAATTTGTTTTTCTTTGTTTTCCATCTGCTAGAGATTTGTTGGGTTTAGGGATTTTTTTTTTTTGGAGGGTCAAGGAAAGAATGATTCATCCACAATCTATACTGCCTTATTTAGAATATAAATTCATCAAAGTCCTTTTCTATTTGGTTTTCATAACATATCAAATATATGCAAATACTTAATAACCTTATATAAATCCTTTATGAAATAAACTTAGGGGCATTTGGATTACAGACTCTGCTTTACCTTTATAGACTTTATATCTTAGTCTCATAGTAAATGTTCCAAATCTTTTCTTCTACCTTAATTTGATCCCTCCTACTGACACATCATATAACAGATAATTTTGGCTCCTATCTCAACTGAGATAGTTGAGGTTATCACATAGGTACACACTGAATTCTTGTCTTTCATTCCTCAAAATTCATAATATAGTCTTTCTTCCTTCACAGTAGTCTCAGAAAGATAGTTCCTCAGTTTTCTTATTTGTAAATTAGGATCATAATGTTTAATATATCTAGAGGGTTTTGTGAGAAAAATATAATCATGTATATAGCATATTTTGTAACTCTTAAAACATTTTACAAATATCAGTTATTTTTAAAAGTTAATATTTTAAAGTTAATGAATGACACACTTGATCTCATTTCTTCCTTCATTGTCTTGTTTCAGAAATCATTACTTCAATTCAATCTTCAATTGAATCTTCAATTCAATTATGTATCTTCAATTCAATAAACAATATCAATATCATTAATCAGTGATGATGATAATAAGGTATTCATGGATATTAATAAGTAAGCTAATTTCCATTACTCTATCATGAATTTCTCCACTTCAGTTACCTCCAGTTTTGATGTTTCACACAATGGTGTTCCATAATTCATAACTTTGTTGAATCATCAGAAGCTACTTCAGTATTCTGATGAATCTATAATTCATCCTGTGGATTTTTCCCTCTATTGATTACTGGGTCTAGAATCTGGAAGACCCGATTTCAAATCTGGCTGTAGATACTTAATAGTTTTGTGACTAGGCAAATCACTTAGGCTCTGTTTGCCTTAGTTCCCTTAGCCTAAAGAGTGAGGATAATAATACATATCTTACAAGTACTTTGTTGTATCAAGTAAGATAATTTGTAAAAAGTGCTTAGTAGTAAAAAAGCACATAGTAGATGCTAGATACATACATATTCTTCTCCCTGCTGCCCATAGCACTTATTTATCATGTACTTTAAAAAGGTTGCACAATTTCTTAAATGCATTTTAGTTAGCCTACTTTCCTCTGTTTTTGGTTCTGAGTCCAACTCATTATCTATCTGTACTATGATACAACTTCCAAAGATGAAATTTGTTTCTGATTTTGTTGTCTCCATCAGTTTTTAAAGGGAGGTGATGACCGTGTTTTGACTTACTTGGTACATGCCATTTTGTGTCTATCTCAGGGAGCCTTATTTCTTCAGCTGCTTAATCAAAGTTTATGAATCAGTAGTTCCTGATGTCTTCTTGATTAATTTATTTTGGGTAATGCTATATGTGCTGGGCTTTTTTTTTCTTCCCCTTTTTTTATTTTTCCTGTTTTTTGATACCTGAGTGCCCTTAAAATTATGATACTTCCAAAATTAATAAAGTGCTATTTTACCTCATTGTAATTTAACATATATGTTAGATTCCAAATAAGAATTGCACTCTTAATCGTAGTGATAATAGATTGCTCTAGGAACTCTACTATAGCTGGGAGAAGGGGTGTTTGGTTTTTATTTGTTTTTTGCTGCTATCTGTTGTTTTTCAAATTTATGGTACAAAGTCTTTGGGTCAGAATTAACTTATTCTCATGCCAAGTATTCTGTGAAATTGCTTTCACTTACATAGACTTCTGATTGTGTGGGTGGGTGGGTGCACGCATGCACATTCAATATTACTAAAATAATTTGGGGGAAGGGCATTTTCTTCAGTGTCTTCAGTTTTCACAAACTTAGTATTCCGGGCTGTCATGTTTCTCTGCTTATCATGGAAATTGCATGTTGGCTTCCATACCTTTTTTGGCCATTTATTTTAAAACAACTTTAAAGCTTCTAGGAAATAGTGACAAATTAGAATCAATGTTATTTCATCTATTTCCCATTTTTTCAATCAGCATCTTAGATTACTAACAAATTAGTATTTATAGACATTGTAAAGATTTTATGATTCTTAGCTCCATCTGCCACTTTTTCAGCCATTTTATCAATCTTCCCATAAAAGTAAACGATAGGACACACAGGGCTAAAGAAAATTTTATATTTTTCTTTGTTCTTAGCTTATTGTGGCCAAAAATATTATGTAGATATATAATCTTGTGTGTTGATATTCTGTGACTTTAGCTAAACTGATCCTTAGCAAGATGCTTTCCTAAGACTTGGCTTGAAGCCTTTCCAGCTTGATAGAATCTGTCACAATTTGTGTTCAATGGGTATAACCTTTGACAATTCTGTATGACCTTCATGCCATGGTAAATCTTTAACCCTTGTGAAGTTTTAGTTGAATTACTTGGGGTTTTCAAGAATGATAGTGATGATCTATTTTTCAGTGATATACTAGGCCATGAGGACTACTGTAGACTTTTTTTTTTCTCCTAAGAAAGCTTTTTAAGTTCCAGAACCTCTTCCTTCCATACCTAAGGGGAAGGCAAGAAAACAGAAATATGCATAATTGTGCAAAACAAATGTCCACATTATCTATCCTCACCCATAAAAGGCAAAAAACAATTTTTTTTTAATGTGTCATTCTATACTTTTGAGTCCATTAGTTCTCTGTTTGGAAATGGATAGCATATTTCATAATGAGTACTCTGGAATTATGGTGGAATTGGTTAGAGTTGCTAAGTTTCTATTACTGTGTAGATGATTCTGCTCAGTTCTCTCTCTTTTTTAAAATATATAATTTCATACAGGTTTTCTCAAGTTATTATTTTTTTCCCCTAGAACTACAGGTATTGTTTTTCAAATCGTGTTTCTTGCCACAACTATCGTTGTTCCCCAAATTGAGATAGAGATAAAAGAAAGAAAATAACACTGACAAGGAAGTAGTGAAACTTTCCATAGTACTGAAGCAGGTTGTGGTCCCTTAAAGAAACTGTATTTGCTATTGATCTGTGATCCCTTTCAGATTCTCAACCATTCCTGGGGAAGGCATATCCTGCCCAGATAAGTTATCTTTCCAGGATGCCAGGGTCTTTGATTCAATTAGAAATCCTGGTCAAAAAGCATCCCTTTGAAGTGTTGTTAATTCCAATAGGAAATCTGGGTTGTCCCAGCCCCTACTGGGTCTAACCTGCTTGGGCTGTCCAAGCCCTCAACAAGACCCAATATAATGGCTTCCTTCAATGAAGGTCTTTTGCAGATGGACCCAGATAGCTCACTCAGCTATCAGGACACTCTTGTCCATTGAGAACTACATTCTCTCAGTGCAAAACTCCATTTTCCAATAGATGTACCACTATAGAAGTCAGTCTCTTGGTAAACTGATTTCTATCCAACAATAAACTTTCATTTTGCAACTAATAATTCGGGAATGAGTGAATTCTTTCACTCTTAGAACCTGCAGCTGATTTAAAGGGGATTCTTAACAACTCTCTTATTGCCACTAACCTCTAGACCACCAGGAATCTAGACCACTCAAACAGCAGTACTTCAGATACTTCAGAGTTGTATCAGCCACTATTGAATAAGAGTCATAAAATTCTTGTCCAGCCTTAATCACTGAATTGGCATTGGCTTAGTCAAACTGAGATCTGTTAGACATTAGCTTAAAAAGACCAAGGTCTTCCATTAAGTCTAGGACTTTCTTTAGTCATCCTGATCTATATCTTGCCACTGGGTCCAGATGACCCAGTGAGGAAAAAGTGAAGCCAGTAACTTTGAACAGCCCTCCCTCACTTAAATCTAATTCATTTGTATGCCATGGTGCCATTTACCTGATGAAAAAGACATAACAACAAGAGCCACAGAGATCAGAAGATCATAACTTGCTGCTTGAATATATTTTTAATTGTTCTTTGCTAATTGATCTGATTTATTTATTTGTTGTGCATTCTACTGTATTTAGTTTGGTTCCCCTATGAGCTATACACATATATTCTATAGATGTAGCTATATTATCTTATTTAAATTACTTAACTGCTTTGGGTCTCAGTTCATTTCTAAGAGGAGGAAGTTAGAATTCTGTGATCTCTATATCAAAGATATTTGTTTTAAAAAATGAAGTTAATCATATCTTGGATTTATAGTAATATATATATATATATATATACACACACACACACACATACACATACACACATTCCTGGAGAGGGGAAATATTGCTCTAAACTGAAGAATGTTGAATATCCCAGACAAGTGATATGTCACATATATAAGAGCCAAAATGTTCTTTTCAACAAGAACATAGTACTTCTGATGTATATCCCCAAATTCAGGTGATTTTCTATTAGTGTAATTCCATATCTTGTTGAATGAACGAATGAATGAATGCTTAGGGTTATGGACCAAGAACTGTGGTCAGAATGGAAACATAAAACAAAGACCATTCCTATCTTGAAAGAACTTGTATTTCTAATAGAGGTTTAGAAAATCATGAGAATGGCAAATGACGCTGCTCATAGGAGAGTTAACTGACAGATAGCTGTGAAGATATTGATTTGGTTACAGTTCCCAGAGGAAGAAGTATAAAGGAGGTAAAGGACAGAGAAGCTTGTATACAAATGGCAAAAATACATTGTCTGGAGTGGTTTGAATAGCTTGGATAGGCTAGATAAGAATAGATCATGTGAGTTTTTGTTCTTATATTCATCAGTTTGTCTATCTGTTCCAAAGCAAAATGGCTTAAGTTGCCCCAGAGAATCACTGGATGTAAGTCTCTGAAAGACATAGATGTAGGACAGATGTTAACTTTATTAATGCCATTACCATTTTAATAGACATCCTTTTGGCACAAAAATTAAGAAATTACCATAGGAGAAATGTCACGAAGATCCTTCCCAGAAAAATATATCCACAGGTTTGCATACAAGAAAAGTTTTCCCTTTTTTAGGGAATTGTTAATATTAATACTCTTGCTGTGACCTATGCACCAAGCTGTATTTCCTAAGTGAGATGCCACTGAATTTAGCAGATATTTTCCCCAATACATAGGCAACAAGGAGTCATTGGAGCCTGATAAAGATGTTCTAGTCTTAAAATTCTTCCAGTACTTAAAAAAATTTCATAATAATCAAATCTTAAACCCATTAATTGACAGTGTTTGGTTTATAAGTTTAGATTTTTATAAATTAGATTTTGCTATGGGAAGAAAGGAAACAAAAACTTTTAAATCACCTAGTTTGTGCCATCCACTATGCTGGGTACTTTACAAGTCTCTCATTTAATTCTCAAAACAGTCCTTTAGGTAGGTACTATTATATTAATCCCATTTTATAGTTGAGAAAACTAAGGCAGGCAGAGATCATTTGCCAGAGTCACACAACTAGTAATTTTCTGAGGACAAATTCAGATTTACATCTTCTTTACTCTAAACCCAAATGCTATATCCACCGTGCCACCTAGACATTCACCTATTTAAATGTTGACCTAGAACCTGATAATATGTTTAGTTACACTGAACTAAATGCTACTAACAACATCACACCTGAGTTCATAGGAACATAGATTTAAAGCAGGAAAGAAACTAAGAGATTATCTAATCCAAGACCCTCATTTTATTGATAAAGAAATTAAGCCACAGAAATATTAAATAACTTGATCAAGATTACACCTACAATAAGTGGCAGATCTTGCATTTGAATATAATATTCTTTGTCTCCAAAGTCAGAACTCTTAACCATTCTGCTATATATCTTCCAAATTAAAGTTCTTTAGGGGCAACTAGGTGGCAGAGTGGATAGAGCACCAGCCCTGAAGCCAGGAGGACCTGAGTTCAAATATGGCTTCAGATACTCAACATTTAGCTATTTCAGATATGCAGAAACAGAAAATGTGGGGCCCTCAGGAAGATAGGGTAGCTAACAAATCCATCTGAGATTTTTGTGAAGCAGTTCTGTTGACATATGAATACATTTCATATGATTATCATAAAATTGTGGCCTGGAAATGGAACAACCATGGTGCTGCATTTTGAGCTTCACATTTATAATAAGCTGTAATAAAGTAAACATTTCAAATGCATATAAGAATAGACTTTACTTACAATCACAAATGTATGTTCAATTGAAATGCTTTTGAAGCTCAATTTAACAAAGCAAACAAATTTCCCAGCAGTATTAACATAATTGTTCTCACTGTTGGATTTTGATTTTTGAAAAGTTCTTTAAGCAAAAAATGAGCCGTTAAGAAATAGAATAGTAAAAAAAAAAAAATATATATATATATATATATATATATATATAGATATATAGATATACATATATATCTATATCTATATCTGTATATATGAATGAACTGCTTTTGGATATTTTAGACATTAATTAGCTACAAAGTGGTCCTAAAGTCTCACTGTGCCATTGCCCTGAGTTTGGGAAATCACTCGCAGCTCTAATAATGCAGAGTTTATATTTTCATGGGTTATTTTTCTATAAAATATAGCTACTTTACACACTTTGGTACAAAGGCTCAAGCCTGGACACTACATGTAATTGATTCTCTGCCAGTGAAACTAGAAATTCTATATTATTGGTCATTAAAATAAAGAGCTATTTTTCTTTTCTGAAGACAGAAAGACATTGACTAGAATGTCCTGTTTATACCAGGTTGGAGAAACAGATCATCTTGTAAATAAAGTGACAAGGAAGCTGAGTAAGTAGATTAATGAAAGGATTTGGAGAATCTTTTGTACATTTAATATTCAGTAAACAAAAATAGAAGCTGTAGATACAACAGGAACTACAGTGGCAGGTAAAGCTGTAGTAATTTGTGTACTCATCACAGAAAGGTATCATTAGGTGATCTACTGGTGTTTTCCACAGTAGCTAAAATGTAGCAAAGGAGCAGGTGATATAATGTTCCCTGCACATTCCAACAATCTGCAGTGTCTTCCACTCACTGAAGAAACCAATACAGGTATCTATTATATATTATTATACTAAGTTGTTGTAGCCATGAGTAGCAGGTTTGATGATGGCATAACAATAAGCAGCTGCCAGAACAGTGGGGGTTCAGGGTAGCAGGTGCAGTTGGCTAAAAGTTGTGAGAAACACAGCATGGCATTGATAGCAAGAACATTATGCTGAAAAACACACATCGATTTCAAATAGTTTTGAAACATAAATGACTTAGTTAAAACAAGAGTAAAGCACAGAAGCATATCTTATTAGAAGATTGACAATTTAAAACATTGCTTCTTGCTTAACATACTACCTCCCTGAACATACTACCTCCCTGATACATCATTAATTATAATAAGTACTAACAAAGCCTTTTTTAGATGCCTTTGTTGAAGATGGAACTATGCAAATTGTACAAAGCCCTCAAATATTATAGGACATACTTAAGAAGACCTACAGTTACTTCACTCCAGCAATCCAAATAAGTAAAACCAAGTGGATGAATACTGTCAAACATTCAGATGGTCATTTCATTCAGGTTGTTTTTTTTTTTTTCCAGGTTGTTTTTTGTTTGTTTCATTCAGGATGTTTTTCTTAGAGACTGAAAATGTATTCCTAATCAATTAATTATAAACAAGCAATTTTTAAACACCACGTTCCGTATTAATGATACAATGACAAAAAATGCTTCCCTCATTGAATTTTTATTCCACTGGAGAGATAAACATGTTTACAGAAGTATATGCAAAAATTGGTAGAAAATAAATTACTGTGCAGTATACCATGTGAGCCTGGAGAATGCCAGTGTGGACTATCATCAGCATTCTCTGCAGTTGGCATGGGGAGAACCCAAGAAGAGGGTAACTTCAAGGAGGGCTGTTTTGAGATGTTTGGGAAATTGGCATTAGGTCATGAGACTTGGTTCCAAACTTGGAGGTGGTAAAAGAAACATTAACAACTGGGGAGATTTGAAAAGACCCCATGAGAATTTTTGTATCCCCTACCATAATTGCTTGCATTTAGTAGATACTTAATAAATGCATGTTGGTTGACTACTGATCAATTGATTTAAAAAATTTGTTAGAAAGCTCAGTTAAAGTTTTTAAGGAAAATATGAATTCTAAAATATGCAGTATTGTATTTGAGAAACAGTGAGAAAGTCAGTTGTAAGTATATATATACATAGGAAAAAAAAGAACAGGCTGGATTGTGTTAGGGAAATGTAAAGGGATTTCAGGAATCCTAGACTTTTGCCATTTAAAAAAAAAATACCATCCCTATTCTTGACTTTGATATATAGATACTATAACTTCTGATGAACTAGAGAATCACAGAATTTTGGAATAGATTTCACTTGACTTCTAATCTAGCCCATACGTTAAAAACAAATCTTCCTACAGTATAAGTGGCAAGTAGTATTTAACCTTTGTTTGAAGACTGCTTTTAAATAGGTCTAATTATTAGGGATTTTTCTTTCCAGTAAGCCTAAATTTGCCTCTTCAAATTTCTAATCTCTGCCTGTTGGGGTCAAGAATAATCCTTCTTCCATATGATAGACCTTTGGATGATTGGAGATAAAATGACTTTTCTGAGTCTTCTCCAAGCTAAATCCTTCAATTGCTTCAATTGATGTCTTGTGCTGTGTACTTAAAGCCTATTATCATGCTGGTTATCTTTCTATATTCTATTCTATTAACTAATTATGCTTCCTAAAATGTGATACCCAGGAATGAACAGAGTATTAAAAATGTCTACTTACTCTAGGAAGTTATGATTCTCTTAATAGAATTCAAGATCATAGTAGCCTTATTAGTCAGTCCCCCCCTTAAAACTATTAGTTTTATGTACAACTTACAAGTCTTCTCAGACTCTCAACTTAGAAAAATAAGAAAAGCCCAGGTTAGGAAGAGTTTTAAAATTCAAACAGAGGATTTTATATTGATTCAAGATGATTTAGGGAGTCATTGGAGTTTATTGAATAGAGGAGGTAAAATAGTCAGATTTTTGCTTTAGGAAGATCAGTTTTATAACTGAATGGAGAAGGGACTGGAGTATGGATAGACTTGAGGCAGGCATACCAATCCATAGGGTATTGGAAAAGTTTAGGCATAACATGGTACCAATGTGAGAAGAAAGAATGGAACCACATACAAGAGATAGTTGAAAAGGTGGAATCAACAAGATTTAGCTACAAATTAGATATGGGAAGGTTAAGAGTAAGGAATTGACAGTTTCATCTAGGATTCCAGTCTGATTGCATTGGAGGATGATGGTACCTTGACAATAAGGGGGAAGTTATGAAGAGGGAAAGGTTTAAGGAAAAGAAGAATTCAGTTTTAGGCATGTTGAGTTTAAGATGTCTATGACACATCCAATTGAGATGACCAATCAGTAAGCAGCTGGAGATAAGGACTAGAGGTCAGGATTGGAGAAATAGATCTGAGAATCATACAAGTGAAATAATATAGAGGAAAAAAAGAGTTCAGGATAAACCCTTGGGGGACATTCATTGAGTATCCAGCAAAAGAGATTCAGATGGAATGGTCAGTCAGATGGAAAGAATGGATAGAGAGCAGTGTCATGAAAACCTAGAAAAAGAGAATTAAAGAGAAGAGGAAGATTGACTGTGTCAGCATGTAGATTTTTTAATGAATTGCCTATAGGAAAAAAAGTTTAATGCTATAGTGAATTAAAAAAAAAAAAGATACTTGATACCACAAAGAATAATTTTAGTTAAGTATTGGTTACTGTCAGAGGTGGGTGGACCATTTATCAAAGGCAAAATGACAAATATCCTGCATGAATTCATTTGCATTGAGTATGATGGATAACATCATAGAACATGCCAAATGCCAGATGAGTCTGTCATCTTATTTAGAACTATTTAAAAGGAATAAATTGCTCTGTTGGATATGCATATTGAAATTTTTGCCTGCTTTCCATGTTAATGTTAGATTGTAAAACTTCCCTCTTGGTATTAATGTTCACATTATCCCTAACAATGCAGAGAATCTGTGATCTACTTATTATTCCTCTCATGTTGAGGATTGAACAGTGAGTCAATGTGTTTGTATTTCAAAGTTTGCTTTTCAATTTAGAAAACTCCTAAGTTACCTTAAATTTGAAGGGCAGTCTTTTTTTTCACAAGTAGTTTTTAGAGAAGTGATGTCCATAAAATGATGATTAGTTAACTTTAAGTCAGTTTCCTATTTGGGTTTTAAATAAGACAAAGGCTTTGCAGCTGTGAAATGCAGATAGGCCTGTTCAGCCTATTTTAAAATTAACCTATTGTAAGTCCTTAATGATGGAGAAGTTCTGCAATTTGGAATAATTGGTAGTTTGTACTCAAGGGAAGCCTGCTACTAGAATAGTAAATAGCAGAGATATTCCAGGTCAGAATTAGGTACTGTGGCTGAGTTATGTGAAAAAAAGTTCTTTGGTGTTTTCCCATATATAATGTGGAGCTAATTCAAGATTATATACTCTTCTGACTTGCATTACTAATACATTCACCTCTACAGTACATGGCAATTCTCAGTAATACCTGTTTAAGCTATTATTTATCTCTCCATGGGATAAGATTACCCACATTGTAGACCACTTCAATTTTGGTAAAACTTTAAATTTTGGATAGCAGTCTTCTAAGAGAAGAAAGCAGGCTGGATATTGACCTACCAAATAAGGAGAATTATGAGGAACCTCTTGGTCTGCATCTTATGGACAAGTAGCCATTGCGAGACATAATATGGGCAAGGTCAAAGCCCTAGATATGACTGAGATAGGGGTGGGCTAAGTCACTAAGACCATATAGTTGATTAAGATGAGTGGAAATGTGACCCAATTTTTCCCCTATTTGTCTCAGTTGGTTGTAGTAGAAGCTACCAAATATTTGTTCATTTAGTTGCTACTAATTTAGAAATTTTAATAATTTGACTAGTGAGTTTATCTTTTTATTATCTAGAATGAGAGCTTTGCCATGCAAATTAATAATGTACAGATGATTTTTAGTCTGTTTAGTTGCTTTGCTATAATGTCATCCTCAGTGACCATGCTTTGTTTTTACTTTATAAGAATTATGAGTATCAGAATCTCATCTTGTAATTTAATTTATATGGTCCAAAGCAGTCACATAGCTTCAAAATTAATCTGCTTAGTAGCAAATGATGTTCCAGTGAAGTTTTGAAATATTTTAGCATGGTCACATGCAAATGGATGCATACTGTATAAGTTATTTATATTGAGTTTTCTTTTTTAATGTTTTTTTTAAGCTGTTAAAGTGATGTTGCTTTAAAGCTATTCTCTAATTCAGATGAATGTTCCCCCATACTAGCAAGAATTAGTGAAGTTTTATAATATTCAGGACCATAAGGCTAGCTATATAACATTTATATGTTGGTGATTCTTAATATAGACCTAATCTCTCTATAACTGCCATATTACCTACTCCCTGGTGGACTTCTCTATCAGCATCTCAAACACAAAATGTCTAAAACCCAGCACATAGTCCCTTTCCTAAATGCTCATTTCCCCAGACTTTGCTATTTCATGTAACATTTATATATTAATAGGAGTAAAGCAAAAAATAAAATAACAAAAAAACCCATTATTGTTATTCCTCAGCTTTCCATTGCTATGCTAAATTATAAACTTGGATTAGGGGTTGAGGGTGAATAAAAGGGAGTTTTACTTTGGTTGATTGTGTTCTGTCTACCAG
This sequence comes from Sarcophilus harrisii, assembly GCF_902635505.1. Classification (NCBI taxonomy): domain Eukaryota; kingdom Metazoa; phylum Chordata; class Mammalia; order Dasyuromorphia; family Dasyuridae; genus Sarcophilus; species Sarcophilus harrisii. The sequence goes on from NC_045429.1 coordinate 218,275,743, forward strand.
GGATTCTAATATGAAATCATTTTGAGATCTCCTTTATCTTTATATCTCCAGAAGTTAAAAGCTAATCCGTGACTGCACTTTAAGAAATAACTAAAGTAGACTCTACTTTTTAAATGTATAAAAATTGTTATGCCTTACTGTGAATTTCACTTGGAGGAGCTAAAACTTTTCTCTGCTTAATATTGAGATAAACAAAACCCAAATTTTTATTGCTTTTCTTTTACTTGGCTGCTCAAATGAATGAAAATAAGATTGAGAAGTTTACAGACCACACCTTTCTTGGAGGAGAGGCTTCCTGCTGGTCTTTTTCTAACCTAGCACTTATAGAGATGTGTTATTTACACATTGCTGCTTCATGAAGGTGATACAAATATAAGGAAACTGCCAGACACATAAACCTGATGAGTGCATTTGAAAGCAATGGCTCATATGTTTATCATATCAGACAAAAAAGTGAATTAATGTAGCTTTTATTGGCTCTGCTGTAGTGTGAGTAGTGTTGTTGAATGATTATTCTGTAATTCGATACTATTTAAAATTAATATTTAGACCTTGGAAATTATAATCATATAGAAAGCTTTTCATTGAGAGTTCAAGGGCTTACTTGGTTTTTAGTCCTGATGATTCAATTAGTTAGTTATATGACCTTAATAAGTCACTTGTCTGCTCAAGGCTTCTGTTTTTTTGTCTTCAAAATGAGAAGAAAGGGTTAGGTGACTTTTAGGGCCCTTTTCAGTTCTAAAATCTGTGCTTTCAGTTTTTTTCTGCCTCTATGTTCTTTCAGGGTTCTTCACTTCTGGAATTCTATGACTTGTGATTCTTTTATGTTCTTACTTTTCATTCATTCAATGACTGGTTCTTAGATGCCTTTTATTTATGATACATTGTTATTCATTCAGTGACTGGTTATTAGATGCCTTTTGTTTATGATACATTGTTTTAGTTAATAGAGAATATACAAAGATGACCTATCCTCATAGAAATTTCACTTGGGGAAGGGAGGGATGATAGTGAAGGGAAGAGAACAGTGCAACATATGCTCAAATATTCCGTAACTACATAACTGTGGCAAATACTGAGTAAAATATAGCAAGAACATTAGAATGGGGGAGAAACAGTAGGGGAGGCAGGGGAGTTCACTCTGAAAACCAAGGAAGGAAATAGCATTTCTTACTCTGAGATCAGGGACACCTTTCAGAAGATGATATTTAGGCCTTGAAGGAGTAAAAAGATTTTAACAGGTAGAGATGGGAAAAGACATGTAGGGAAAAATATAAAAAGTAGAAAAAAGCTAGATATGTGTTAGCTTTGATGAGTTATCTGATCATATGTGGAAAAGAGAGGTAAAAAATTGGACTATTGGAATATTTCAAGTAGGTCATTATGAGGTTACATACTAATATAATGCCATTATGACTAGAGAGAATGACTAGATAAAAGTGATCTATCCTTAGTACTATTTTCTTTAACATTCCTGTTACCTTCCAAAAAAGGTACAACTTTGCCTGGCATTCAAGCCCTTCACAATCTGGCACCACCCTATGTTTTCATCTTTATTATAACTATCTTTCATGCACTGTCTGCTTCAACCATATTAACTGCTGCCAGCTTTACTCATTCTTTAAATTCCACTCGGTGCTTGTGTGTTCATAATGTTCCTTGTTCCCTATTCCTCCTATGCTTTCCTTTTCAGCTTTTTACCTATTGAAATGAATCAAGGTTGATTCTTTAAATCCCAACTTGTGTCACCTTCTCAAATGTCTTTTCTAATTCTTCTTTCATTTTGCAACTCACCAAAACATTTATTTTACTCTGCTGGATGTTATATTTCTTAGCCCTCTATGAGACTGTAAGCTATAACAGGGCATGGGCTATGTTTTATTTAAGGCTTGTATCTTCTCCAGTGTTTTACAAATTGTGGGCACTGGATTAATATTTGTGTAAAATGGATGAATGAATGAACAACAAAATTAGGAAAGTTAGGAGAGAGAGTACACATGGTAAACTGGATTCTATTCATGTATTGTATCATTCCTTCTGCCTTTATTCCTATTTACTAGAAAATAAATATATTTGTATAAAAACAAGATTTTTATTTAAATTAGTCTACACTTTACTCTTAACTCTTCTTTTTGGTATACTACAAAGAAAATAGCATTATCAAAAATGAAATTGTATCTTCAATTCAGACATACCATCCATCATAAAAATGTATTTAGGAACAAAAAACCCATATTAATTGTAAACAAAATCAACTTTAATGAAATCTGACTCTTGTATTCTATCTTTTAAGATCCAGTGACTCTTTAAAGTAAATTACACTGTCTTTATTTTAATGTTTCTTTAAATAAAAAATTTTGTTATTGATTGATTCATTTTCTTAAAAATATATTAAGTGCTTTCCATTTGTAAAACTTATGAGACACAGGGTTTGTTCCAATCACTAGATAAGGCTAGAATCTTAAAATTTAAAAAAAAATAACATTTTCTTTTCAGAATATTTCTTCCCCTACAACCAATTCTGACAGTGTGTGCAATGTTTCATACCTATAATACTTCATCTCTGCAAGGAAGAGAGGGAAATGCATTTTTTATAGTCATTAGAAATTTTGGGAAGGAAAGATAGAGTAGGATAGAAATTTCAAGCTATCCAGATTTCCTCTGCAAACAAAACAAAATTGACCCTCAGAACAAAAATAGACTGGTGAAAAACAAGAACAAAAGACTTGGGGCAGAACAGGGGTCCTCCTGGGACAATCCAAGAAGACCACCCTGGTTTAACTTTTGTGAAACCTAAACTCCTCTAGGCTAGCAGCTTGGTAGAAACAACAAATGGGAAGTCCTGGAACTACCTGGAATTACACACTAGTTTTCACCTCCTAGACAGTGTGTGGAGTTGGGGGGCCTAAGTCTGGAAAGACTGAGGGAACCTGGACTAATTAGTAATGCTGGACCCAGCTCACATAAACAATTCATTTAGACTCTTACTCTTTTCCAGTCAGTATTAATCAATTTGATACAATCATATCAAAGTGCTTATGTAAAGCCCCCAGTTGTAGATTCTAAGTTCACTTCCTTAACTATAAGAAGTTAACTAAAAGCTCTCCTCCCTTGTTTAACTTGTCATAGTCTGCCCAACATGGTAGTGGTCATTCCATGGTACATGGAAAAATCACACAAATATTTTTGATCTATGGACCAATAGCACCAATTTGTCTATTGGAGCAGATGACCATATTATGACCACATAGGCCATTTATTACGATAGTTTGTACCATATCCTCCTGCTCAAATTAAGGAAAAGCCAAAATTAAGTTTCTACTTAATAGGGAGATATTCCTTGCTTCATCCAACTTGTGATCCTGCTGACATATTGCTTATTTTAAGCTTAATGCATCCATCACATGTTAATCAATGGAGCTATTCTGTATTTGGTATAGTTGTTTCAGAATGACAGACATCTAGCCCATTATAAAAAATAAGGTCTTGGAAGGAAGAGGCATCTCATATCATGAGGAAAGTGTGAGGTCCACTTCATTAGAGGGAACCATGGACTTTTTAATAAAATGCCACTGGGTCAGACCTCTGCCTCCATCTCTCTCATTGTAAATGGGATAATTTTAATCCCCAGAATGTTGAGATACAGGTACTAGATGAGAAGGGACCAGAACACCCATTGAGTGCAGAAGCAGAGAGACAAGGACACTGCTGGCTTCTGGCTCTTAATTCAGAGTGGAGTTCTTAGTTTGTGGTTCCAACTCAGAGGGGAGAGCTAAAGTGAAGTCAGAGGCACCAATCCCCTTTTCCTGCCATCCCAGGATTAGATGGAGATACATTGATAAGTTCTCGTTGCAAAAAAGAAAGAACCAACCATAGAAAGTTATTGTGGAAATAGAGAAGTCTAGGGTTCATCTCCAGAGAAAAGCAAAGTTTAAAAAAAAAAAGCCTCTTCTGTTCTAAAGGGTAACATTAAATGACTACCCACCCAGAAAGAGTTCATATGAAAAATCAAAAAAGACTTTAAAAACCAAATGAGAGAGATTGAGAAAGAAAAAGGAACCAGAGTCTTACAGAAGAAAGTAATTCTTTGAAAATTAGAACTGGGCAAGTGGAAGCCAGTAAAGCTATGAGACCAAAAGTTAACAAAACAAAATATAAAGGATGAAAAAATAGAAGAGAATGTGAAATGTCTTTTAAGAAAAATGACAGATCTGAAGAATAGATCGAAGAAGAGAAAACATAAGGATAAAACTATGACCAAAAAAACCCTAACAACTTTAATCAAAGAAAATTATCTGGAAGTGATAGAATAAGAGGAGAAAGTAAAAATAGAAAAAATCCACCAATCACCACCTCAAAGAGAATCCTACAAGAAAAATACATACACAAACATTATTGCTAAATTTGGAAATCCCTAGATCAAAAAGAAAGTTTTTTTTTTTAATTTGTTTATTATAGCTTATTATTTACAAGACATATGCACAGATAATTTTTCAGCATTGACCCTTGCAAAACCTTCTGTTCCAACTTTTCCCCTCCTTCCCCCCACCCCCTCCCCTAGATGGCAGGTAGACCAATATATGTTAAATATGTTAAAGTATATGTTAAATGCAATATATGTATACATATTTATATAGCTATCTTGCTGCACAAGAAAAATCAGATTTAGAAATAAGGTAAAAATAACCTGAAAAGGAAAACAAAAATGCAAGCGGACAATAACTATTGAACAATTGGAACTGATTTGGTTCATCTCATTGTTGAAGAGAGCCACATCCATCAGAATTAATCATCATATAGTATTGTTGTTGAAGTGTATAATGATCTCCTGGTTCCTCATTTCACTCAGCATCAGTTCCACATTCCAGACTTTTCTGAAATCATCCTGTTGGTCATTTCTTATAGAACAATAATATTCCATAACATTCATATACCACAATTTATTCAGCCATTCTCCAATTGATGGGCGTCCATTCAATTTTCAGTCTCTTAACCACTACAAAAAGGGCTGCCACAAACATTTTTGCACGTATGGGTCCCTTTCCCTTCTTTAAGATCTCTTTGGGATACAAGCCCAGTAGTAGCACTGCTGGATCAAAGAAAGAGTATGCACAGTTTGATAACTTTTTGAGCATGGTTCCAAATTGCTCTTCAGAATGGTTGGATGCATTCACAATTCCACCAACAATGTATCAGTGTCCCAGTTTTCCCACATCCCCTCCAACATTCATCATTATCTTTTCCTGTCATCCTAGCCAATCTGAGAGGTGTGTAATGGTATCTCAGAGTTGTCTTAATTTGCATTTCTCTGATCAATAATGATTTGGAGCATCTTTCAAAAAGAAAGTTTTATAAGAAACAAACAAAACAATCAAAGCAGTTCAAATATGCTAGAGCTACAATGTATGAAGATGAAAGGAGGAAAAAAAGGATAAAATAAGAAGTGTCCAGCAAAGTACAAAAGAATAACAAGGAAGCAAACATGGACAGTCATAAACATGTCTTCTGTTATTGAGTATCTTTTCTTGACATTGTTTCATATTTTGAATCTTCTCTGATATTCTTCAGGGCACATGACAAGATGTCTATCTGTTGCCTCTTTTTGCGTCCCTAGCATTTAAGCACACTATCGTTTCATAAATGTGTATCGACTGACTGATGTTATTCTTTCCCTCTATCTATTCACACACACATATTCTCATTTTCTCTTTCTCTCTCTCTCTCTCTCTCTCACACACACACACATAAACCAATATATACAAAGAAAGCTACATACAGAATATATATGAGATAATTAACAAGGAAGTCACTGAATTTTAAAATATTGGGGGGGGGGGGAAGGCTTTTTGTAGAAGCCTTAAGTTGAGATTTAAAGGAAGCCAAGGGAGGTCAGTAGTTGGAGTGGAGGGGAGAGAGTATTCCAGGAATAGGAGACAGTCAGAGAAAATGCTAGAGCTGACAGATGGAATATCTTGTGGAACAGCCAGAAGGTCTTTATCTCTAGGTTGAAGGGTATGTGTTGGTAAATAAGATGTAAGAAGAAGTAGACATAGGTGGAAAAGGGCTAGGTTATAAAAGTCTTTGAATGCCAAACACAATATTTTGTATTTGTCCCTGGAAGCAATAAGAAGTCACTTGAGTTTTGTTGAGTAGAAGGATGACATGATCAAACTTGTATTTTAGGGAAAATGAGTTTAGCGACTTGAATAGAGAATGGATTGGTATGGAGAAAGACTTGAGGCAAGCAGAACTCATCAGCACAAAATTGCTACAGGGCTGAAGTGATGAGGGCCTGCACCAGAGTGATGATGGTGTCAGAGGACCTAGGGGATCCTATAGAAGAGATGTTGCAAAAGTGAAATCAATAGGCTTTGGCAAGAGTTTGTGTATAGTGGGTCATGAAATAGTGAGGAGTCCAGGATAACTTCTGGCTTATGACCCTGAAGAAACTAAGAGAATGGTATTGCCCTCTATATCTATAGTCATAGAAAAAGTAGGAGGGGAGGGAAGGACATTTTGTTTTGGACATACTGAGTTTAAGATGTTTATTGGAAATCCTGTTTGAGACAACTGAAAAGCAGTTTGAGATGTGAAGATTGATGGTCAGCAGAAAGCTTGGGGCAGGTAAAAAATAAAATTGAGAAATACCAAAGCAAGATAATTCTCTGCTGTCTCACATTTTAATAGCAGGAAGATGGCACATGTAGGGGAAAAGATGGCCTGTGAAAAGTATTTGGTTTGAGAATTCATAAGAATGGTGAATAGGACAATAGGGCATTTAATATTCCCTTTCTCAAATTAATAATAGTATTGATCTGAAAGCAAAAAGTGAGGGGGATTGGAATGTATTTGTGCATGCAGAGTGGAAAGTGCCCCAGGTGAAGAAACATGTTTGATTTGAACTAGTTATTTATAAATATTCCACCATTCAGGAAATTATAGCCCCAGAGTAGCAGTTCAGTGGAATCAGCAATATAATGGCTGAAAATGGTGGGATGAAGTATGCCTTAGGAAAATCAATTAAAGGAATTGGAGATGTTTATCTTAGAAGAAAGAAACCCAGGATAGAGTTATAATAATTGTCTTCAAGTATTTAAAGGGCTGTCATGTGGAAGAGGAAATTGACTTTTTCTACCTGATCTCAGAGGATTTATCTAGAATTATCAGATGGAAGTAGCAAGAGACATGATTAAGAAAAACTTCTAAACTGGAGTTACATAAAAATGGAATGGTTGGTTGTTGTGCTTTGTTCTTTAAGAAGACTAAAATGACATCATCATGTTGGAGTCAGGGTACAATATATCTGACTGTTCAGATCAGACCGCTATAAATCAGAAGACTCTACCACAGATTGGCACAAATAATTCATGGGAACATTGGAGAGATGTCTAAATTTGTACCTCACATTTTTTTTTTTTTTTGAGCTACTACAAAATTCAGAGCACCTTCTTTGATGTAGGCATGCCATGCTGGGTGGTCCTTTGGCAATGTCTCACCCATTGTCTCACAATCAATTCCAGAGTTGTTCATAGAGACCTTGAAAATATCCTTGTTTTGCTTCTTCTGACCACCATGTTAGCATCTACTTTGTGTGACCTTCTCTGTAAAATAGTCTTTTAGACAAACATACATTTGGCATTTGAACAATGTTGCCACCCCATTAGAGTTGTGCTTCTTTTTGTAGAGTTTGAATGTTTGGCAGTTTAATTCCAGAGAAGACCTCAATGTCCAGTGTGTCTGTTTTGCCAGATGACTTATTAAAGGTATAATGCCTTCTTCCCCACTGAAAGGTGTAAATTCATTTTTTAAAAAATGTTGTAGAATAGGAATTCCAGCCTATGTCATGTATACTTTGCAAGAATATGAGCAGCTTGTTGAGTAGATATAGGGAATAGTTGGTAAATAACTATACTATTTAAATATTAATAAAAAATTGTAGGTTGTAAAAAAATATAAAATATTTGTTTTACTTTGAGAAGCAAGTCTTCAGAATCCCATTTGGAAATTCTTGGCAAAGATACTAGTGTGATATGTCATTACCTTGTGTAGCCTATTTTATAGATTAGGAAATGGAAGCAAACAGGATTAAGTGACTTTGCCCAGGATCACTCACTTAGTGAGTGTGTAAGATCAAATTTGAATACATTGAGACCCCAGGATTGGTGCTCTAACTACTGTTCTCCATCTAACTGTCCCCTAAACATATTCACAAGTCTCTAATTCCACATCTAATAATTTATTTCTTTGAATCAGGATCCCTAGTCCCATTCTTAAATCCAAAAGAAATTTTTTTGATGAAAATGATATGTAGATATCTTTTTTAAAAAATTGAGAATTAAACAGTTTGACCAATTAAATCAAGAGTCTCAATAATTTGGCTATGTTTTCATAAACATTTAACATTTTTATGATACTAAAATGATATTTAAGAAATAAATGTTTTCTTTATGGAAAATTAATCCACTAATTTTATTTTTATATGCATATATATGATAAACTATAGAATTTATTTTCTTTCATGTTGAATAGTAGGCCAAAGAAGATTTAATGAAAGCCAAAAAGTACAAGAACAGAAAAAACAATGTCTATTTTAGGATGTGTTTTTGATTATGTGGATTACACTCAAAGTAACCTCTAAACTTCCAATCTGAAATTTTGATTTGTGTTCCATGATAGTTTGGGAACTTTGTTCTCAGGTAATTTAAACATTTGCTAATCCTTGCTATCAGGTTTGTTTAGTGCAAGGAAATTTGATCCCAGCCCATGCCTAGATTTTAGTAAAAGTTTTAATGCATGTGGTTACATTATTTCTTCATTTAATCCCAAGAAATAGGGAAAAACAAATATCATGGTGGTGATTGTTCTTATATGATATAGAAATATCATAGTAGCTGTATTGAGATGTATACATACATACATACATACATACATGTACACATATAAAATCTACTTTATTGATTATAATAAATATTATAGCATTTTCTTCTCACCTTTCCTGCCATCAGTGGAAAGATGAAATAGTTCAAAATAATTAGTGACAAATGAGAATATTTTGAAACTAAAATTAACTTTATACTCAATCTTCACTATTCTCTTAATTCCTCAGTTTCTACCAATTAAGGCATATTATTTGATCTGTTAAGGTCATTTATACTACCTAACTCAGTGAGCACCATACCCCGACTGAATTGCCTTCTGCTTAGAATAATGAACATCACTTGGGATCAATGAAAGAGAATAATCTGCCATTTTGGGATATAAAAATGTATCTGGGTCAGTATAGTGGCAGGTGTTTGCATTCTGGAAAGCTCTGTCTCCTAGATTGCTAATGCATGACCAAGTGAGTACACAGAGAGTTAATGTTGCTTAATTGCAGCAGTCAAATAGAGCAACACATAATTTATAGCTATTCTGAGACTGGGAACACTAGAATGATGAACTATATAATAAAAACTTGTAGAGATTTCTAGTTAGTATAAGTACAAAGGATATTTTTGTTAGATATCTTTTTCACCAGCTATTGATTTTTGTCAAAGGCATATGATATAATTTTTTGATGTTTTATGGAAGCATCCTACCTTTCCAAAGTTTTTTTTTTCTTTTACTGAGATAGTTGTGATAGCTTTAAAAAGACACAAATGAAAAATTTTGCCTCATTTCCTCAGTCTGAGATATATTAGATTTTATCTGTACTCAAAAGATCTGAGGTCCAAATCTTTTGCCTCTCTACTGTCTGTCTTTATGGTTTTGGACAAATCAGTTAACTTTTGTAGGCCTCAGTTTCCTCATATAAGAATTTTTCCATCTTTAATTTCTGTGCTCCAATAATTGCAGATGCCTAACAAAAAAAAAAAAATGTTACCTTACATATATATATATATATATTTAATATATAATATTAATATATATTGTTTATCTAAAGAAGTAGTGAGTTGCAAAAAGTAAATAAAAGGATAAGTTTATCAAAAAGTGTATTTACTGAATGGGTAAAACAGAAATCTATTACCTGGCTGGCAAACTCTAATCTTTGTTTTCCCTTTGAAGTGAATGAGAATGTAAGTCAATCTAGTATTAGGCAGTTTAAGTGACCTTAATAATTAAAATAATATGCCTCATTTGGTAGAAACTAAGGGAAGTTTATAAAGATCAAATTAAAGTGGTGAGTATAGAATATAAGGTTAATTTTAGTTTCAAAATACTCTCTTGTTTGTCACTGTATATGCGTATCCAATTAATAAATTCATGGATTGAGAGTCTTTAAAGTTTCTTCCTTACATATTCCTAGTTACTAATTAAAACCCTGAATTGCTGTGGGCACAGAGATGGGAGCATTTCAAAGAATGTTTATGATGCTAAATGATTTCAGTCTACCAAATTGTGAGAGTTAAGTGTTACCCATGTTAAGTTAAAAATAGAATTAAATTATTACCACGAGTGGCATTTGGTTTGAAATTGAGAAGTAAGCTCAGGTTTCTGTTTATGAAAAGCTTCCTAAGGGTTCAGTGAAATATTTTTCAAAAGATTTTAAGTCTCTATGGATACTTAGTGGCTTTACTGGTATATGATGTGATCCATCATGGATAAATTATCTATGATAGAAAGTCAAAATGCAACAGCATTAGAGTTAACTCAATTTAAAAATTAATACAAATTCTTAAGAGGAGTGGTCAGCTTAGGAAATAAGTGTTTGGCTAATCATCTGTTTAACAAAAGATTAATAATGACATAAATTGTTTTGCATGCTTTTCTTTTTTTAATTGGAAAAGGGAATTTCTTAGCCTTTGAAATGTGACTTTGAGGGTGGAGGTCTTTCTAAAAGGTTGTTGAAACTCAAGAAAGTAAGTGCCTTCCTTTCTTAAACTGCCAGTGACGCAGATACAATGGAAGGGATTTGTCCCCATGGTAACATATTTGCATTTGGCAAACCAGAAGTGGCTGGTTTTTGCTTGGTGGTATAATTGCTATATATTGACAGCAGATTTCAAAACTATTTATAAAATGTCGGGTAGATGAGCATATGTACAAGGGGGATGCACATATCACATCACTAGGCTTGATTAGACATTTATGATGACAGAGAACTAGGCATGGATTCCTGAGGTGTTTTTGGCATTTCTTAATGTGTCTGTCACAGAGTGAAGTTACAAAGGTTTTCAAGTGACTTAAAGCATTTCTCTCAATTCTCTTTTTAAACCAGGTGACAAAAGAACTAAAACAATATGACAATAAAATTATAGAATGCAAATTTGAGAACAACAGCTGGGTCTTCATGAGACAAAGAACAGACAAAAGCTTTCCAAATGCTTATAACACTGCCATGGGTAAGTACAGTATGGTAGGTAACTGACCACATGACTATAGTTTGAGAACCAAGAACGTAATTGTTTCTTTTCTAATGCCGGAGAAACTGAGGCAGGAGAGAGATTAGAGAGTTTTCAATAGTTTATTAATTGGAGAGTATAATTGACTGGACAGGACTCTCGTCTCAAATTATCCAGTCAGATAGAGATAAAGATATACTGGGACCAAGGAATCCATGTTGGTCCCAAGGCTGTCATCTCAAAGAATGAAGCAGCAAAGAATAAGAGCGGTCCCCTCCTTTAAATAACCCTAGAGACAAAGACCCCAAAAAAGACGGGAAGGCTTCTGTCAGGTTGGGGGGAGACCATAACTCCTAAAAGCCCAGAGACAGGATGTCTGAATACCCAGAGATAAAGATGTCAGTGAGGTATCTTGGAATATTTTAGAGGGATATTGTAAATTCTTGAGGACAGGGGAGGGTCAGGAGTTCTGCTCTCTTGTTTATCTTGCTAGCAACCTTAGAGTAAACGGTTCCCAGTCTTAATGGACTAGAGTGGGTTTTTACGACTAAGAGGATTTGACAGAACAGTTAAGGAAACTGAGACAAAGGAAACTAATTCAGGGAAACCAAGTCAGAACAGTTAAAGAGAACTGAGGCATAACATTCCACACTCTCTCTCCTAAATATTCGAACCTTTGAATATTAGCACCTTCCTCTAGATACCCAGGAGGTTTTAGCACCCAAAATAAAACTAGAAAAATGTAAGGACTCATATGGCAAGAGCAAGTCTCTCCCTGATAACCCCAGAGTTTAACAGCTGTACAAAGGCTCCCTTATTGCAAGCATGTCAGGTCCTCTATAGTTCTGGAGCACCATCTTAGCCAAAGAATCCAGTTTGAGATGGACAGTGAGGTCTGTGGTCATTTGTGCACTTAACTAGCAGCAGGGCTCAAGGCAATCGTGTTGCCCATTCAGAAAGGCAGCCCTCTCTGTTTGGGGAAGGGTAAGGTTTTGGAGTAGCTTCACCTGTCCCCGCCCAGAGGAACAAATAGGGCTGCAGAAAGGATCAGATATCTGAGCAGATTATGCACAGTTAGACCATCAAGGCAGGCAAACTCCAAACTTTTAGGTGCCTCATGCCAAACTTCAAGGTCCTTTGAAATGCTGAAATAATTAATTGGGGTTACAGGAATGGAAGAACACAAATCAGAGAGACTGCCAGTCCCAAGTCAGGTGTCTGATTCCTAAAACTTTTCTAAAAAATAATCCCAAAAACTGAGTCTGCCAGGGCAATTTTAACAAAATAAGGGATTCTAAAGCTAAAGCATCCAAATTGAATGTGAACTAGTGAGATAGGGGTGGGGCAGAAGTGCCTAAAGCAAAGTGAATAGGACCTAGGGTTTCCCATTCTTTCAGGTATTTTGAAAAAAAATACCAATTTCCAAATACCAGTTTCCCAAATGTTCTATCTCTTCCTCCCCCCTTTTTTTTTCTCACGGAAAAGAATTATCAAATGAACATTCCCCATTTAAATCCCAAAAGTGAATCAAAATCCCTATACATAACAGACTAGTACAATAGCATTTCCTAAAAATCCCTCAAACATAACAGCAATAATTACACAGTTTTAACAAATCCCATCCCAAATCTTAAACACATAGCGATAGATGATCCAGGCAAGGTTTAACAGTCAGTCATCAACCATTCCCAAAGTCCCTCATATCAGTCCAAAGTACAGTAGATGCAGGGTACAGTCCATGGTCTCATTTTAAAAAACTGCTGCTTCAGGCTGTGAAGTGGTAGGAGACTTCTCATTCCATACAGAGGGTGGGTGTGCCATGCTGACAGTCAAAGCTGATCCAAGTTCCAGAAGCAAGCCAATATCTGTAATTTGTCTAAAATCTAGAGCAAAACCACAAATCTAACAAATAAAGATTACATCAGTCTCAGATAGAAAGACTCAGTTCACCAGATTGCTGCAAAATATGAGGCCAAAATAAATTGCTTCCTATGTGAAGAGATGTCTGCTTTACAGGCCAGGCAAAGGGCTTACAGACCCCTGTTAATTGCCCTCTTATCATGTAGAAACCTTAAAGAAACAAAACACAAATATCCAGTAACAGACAGATGACCAGGCGAAATACTTAGTTGCCCAAACATTTAGGATACAATGATTACATATAACTAGACTGAAAATAGCAAGACATGACATAATTGAATTGCATTAACAGTTTCTGTTGACCATTGCTCTGATCACAGAGATCAGTTACAGAAGGAAAAATGCAAGAACATAAGTGTAACAATATATGCCATCAAAATTCAACTTTCAGCACATACAGCATAAAATAGCCTTAACCCAGTATTCCAATCAACTGTCCCAGTAACTGTAAGAGGGTGGAGCTTTAAAACTCCCAAATAGCATTAACTATAAAAGCCCAAGAAATTTTACCCTCAATAACAAATTCCATTAATCAAATTTTGGATAACTCCTAAACAATTATTTATCAAACTTTATAGTAATAACAGAAAGAAATTTTGTCTCAGTAAGTTCACAACTTAGAACAATTATCTTATCTAGGTAGATGTTACACAAGTGAACATTATACATACAAATCATTTTGCTTTTAAAATATCCAATACATAGAAAAATATCCCAAATTACATTGTCCATAACAAAAACATTTCCCAAAACGACAAAGAAAAAAACTATTATTTTCAGAGGTCCTTTAAATAACCTCAGGACAGCCCAGTACAATCAATTTAAACTTATACAAAAGACCTAGTTCCACATAAAAGAATTCAAGAAGTTTCTATAACATGGCAATTAAACTTTTAGAAATATTCCTACCAAAGTATGGATCATATTTATGACCATATTCCTTAACCAAGAAAACCTTTTTATCAAAGAAACAAATATTCAGTCAGTTAACCTAAAAATAACATGCTTACTTTAAAGCACAGTTTACTGTGCAGAAATTTACTTAGGGGGAGAGGGGAGGAGAGAATTCCACGTGGCCGCCCTTCCCCCAGTCCAGCCCCCTAGGGAAAAAAAAAAAAAACTTCCCTCAGGTTCCCCACTCAATGTCCTACATGGGGATCCTTTACAAGATTTAGCCCATCAGTTTCCCAAAATCAGGTTTCTTCCCAAATCCATCCATTTCCAACTTCCTCTTTCTTTCTAGCTACATATTTGAACAACCTCCTTAAAGAATTTACTCAACCTATTAGCAGAAGACAGTGGGGGTGGGTGGCTCCCTCCCCCACCTCTTCACCTACTCCCCAAAAGTCTTTTTTATACCTTCCTAAAACCATGCATACCTCTAATTTCCCTTACAAATCAGTCCTTCCTAAATCACCTGCATTCCTCTTTCTTTTTTCCTTCGAAAACCTGAATAGCCCAAACCTCCACAAAACCCACACATGTCCAGCAGAGCTGGATTTAAAGTACAACTTATGTTAACAAATAACTTAATATATGTCAGAAGATAACAAACTGAATCAAACTAATACAGCTGTTTTTAAAAGTATTTTTTTTTTTTTAACCACTGTGAGAGCTGTTTCATTTCAGGTGGGGAAAGCTTCTGTCCACCCTGAGAAAGTATCTACAAAAGCAACAGATATTTGTAGTCAGCTGTTGACGGCTGTACCTCAGTATAATCTACCTCCCATCTCTCCCCGGGGATATGTCCCTTAAGCCTGATTCCCATACGAGCCTCTTTAATTCTTTTCATATTTACTCTAGTGCAAGTGTTGCATCTATAACTTCTGATCAACTGGCTAACATCCTTTATATAATATCTGCTCAATAACTGATGCATTTTCTTTTCCCCCAAATGAGTGAAATCATGCAAGTCCAAACAGGAACAGAGGGGGGAGGGGAGAGATTGCCAGAGGAAGGGAAGAAGTGGGGGAGGAGGTGGTAGCTCTTTGAGACCCTGCATCCTCAGCCCGATTTCCCACTCCTTCCATTGTTTAAGGATGATCTAGAAGCAGGGCCTGATAGTGAGTAATGCGAGCATTAGAGAGCCACCTATCAGGGGCAGACCTGAGCAGAGCCTCAACAGAGCGAGGGGCAGAGATAGAGAGAGACTGGCCCAAGGAAAGTTTGTCAGCTTCCTTTACCAAGAGAGCAGTCGTGGCTATGGCCCTAAGACAGGGGGGCCATCCAGCTGCTACCGAATCTAAGCGCTTGGAGAGATAAGCAACAGGCCCATGCCAGGGGCTAATTGTTTGGGTCAGGACGCCTTGTGCAATACCCCTAGCTTCCTCCACAAAAGGTAGGGCCGGGGCTTGGTGAGGGCATTCCTGAGATGATCAAAGGCAGATTGTTCAGCCAAGCCCCACACAAGGGGACCCTGTCTGGTTGTAACAGAATAAAGGGGTTTTGCTATCTCAGCAAAAGAGGGAATCCACAATCTACAGTATCCAGCTGTTCCCAAGAATTCCTGAACCTGCTTTTTAGTAGTGGGGAGTTTTTAAAACTCGGTAGCAGCCTAGTCCAAGTAAGCCGCCCTGAGAATTCCCCTCGGGTATCTATCCATTGAAAAGCAAAGAGAGGAACAAATTCCATTCACTTACAAAATTAGTACATCAAGTTAAAAGTTTTAAAATCACAAGCAGATTTTCAAACGGCCAATTCCCAAATTCCTTAACCATTGTTCTTAAAACTTAACAAAGCTCTTAAATCAGCAAACAGACTAGGGGCTGTTTCCAGGACCTCCGCCCCAGAGAAAGTTTGTTTCACCTTGAATTCCCTTTTTCCCTTCCAGAATCCAAAGGGGTTTCTCTTGACATAGAGTACTGCTTAACAGAAACAGGAGAGGCAGTGGCTAGATTTTCTGCCCACACCTGAGGAAAATCTGTTTTCAGCTGAGAGAGAAGAGGGCAGGGAGAGGGAGCAGGAGAAGGCGACGCAGGGGAAGCTACTAAGATAATAGGGGCGAGAGAACTTAACAGAGCAGAAGTCAGCACCTCAGCGTTAGCCATACCTAGCCCATGTGAGAAAAAATTTTCAAACTTCTTGATGTTTTCTAAGCTTGCAACACAGGCTGAATTCTTCTCTTACAAGCTTGCTAATTCTTAACATAAACACACAAAATGCAAAGCAAACAGACACACAGAGACACACATGTGGAGCTCCAATTTACTAAGCACAGTTGCAACTTTGTTCTTAAAAAAATTTTCAACTAACAAAACAGACAAATCACACAGAACATAGAACACACAGTTACAACATTAAACAAACATATAACACAAACCCAGAGGATATCTTCCAGCGTCCCAAAAGAGTATCTGCCTCAGAACGTGGATACCCGTTGTTAATTGTTCTGAGACCAGGTTGCTAGCAACAGCCCAGACAGAACTTGATGATACCCAAAGGTACCCAGACAGACTTACTCTCCCAAATGCCGAATCGATTCCATTGTCCACTGTAGGCCGGCTGAGGCTGCTTCCTTTTCCCCAGAGGCTCTGGAGGTATCCAGAGTGCTGATCTTTTCCTAAGGAATAGACCCAGATCCTGAGCCTCCTCAGGCCTAGGTGGAGACGGAGATCTCTAATCTCCAATCCCTGACTCAGTTTCCCCTTATATCTCGGTGGAACCTCCAAATTGTAATGCCGGAGAAACTGAGGCAGGAGAGAGTTTTCAATAGTTTATTAATTGGAGAGTATAATTGACTGGACAGGACTCTCGTCTCAAATTATCCAGTCAGAGATAAGGGACCAAGGAATCCATGTTGGTCCCAGGGCTGTCATCTCAAAGAATGAAGCAGCAAAGAATAAGAGCAGTCCCTTCCTTTAAATAACCCTAGAGACAAAGACCCCCAAAAAAGGCGGGAAGGCTTCTGTCAGGTTGGGGGGAGACCATAACTCCTAAAAGCCCAGAGACAGGATGTCTGAATACCCAGAGATAAAGATGTCAGTGAGGTATCTTGGAATATTTTAGAGGGATATTATAAATTCTTGAGGACAGGGGAGGGTCAGGAGTTCTGCTCTCTTGTTTATCTTGCTAGCAACCTTAGAGTAAACGGTTCCCAGTCTTAATGGACTAGAGTGGGTTTTTACGACTAAGAGGATTTGACAGAACAGTTAAGGAAACTGAGACAAAGGAAACTAATTCAGGGAAACCAAGTCAGAACAGTTAAAGAGAACTGAGGCATAACACTTTGTCTTTATTTATTAGGACTGAGAGAGTATCAGATTTAATTTTTGATTTTATTGAGGACATCTCACTATAGATCTGTTTAGAAACTTTTAATTGTACTAGGTGATTTGTCCCCATCCTTCCCTGGACTACATTAACTTGAGCTGATGCACTAAGGAAAGACGCTTTGGCGGGATAACAAACTATGCACGTTGAATTTGTTGAACAAAAAAAGCCATGGTAATTTCAGCTCTATTCAAAACAGCAAAAAGCATTGTTTGCCAGATGGGAAAGGACAAAATTAGGCGAAAATGTAATTTCAAGCTCCTAAAATAGTTTTACAAACAATGGAGAACAAAGTAAAAGAAGGCCATAAAAATGCTGTCCTTTTACTATTGTGAGAGCTTTAAATTCTTCAGATAAAACTTGATTGTTTTTGGAGTTCAGAAAAGTGGATGTCTTTTAAATGTGCAAACAGGGATTAATTGAAGTTTTTAAGGTAAATTTCTGTCCCTAAGAGTTGTTATTTTCAACTTTAGTTTTAGGGCTCTTATAAAGTTGCTATCCTCAGCTTTTAATACTGACAACCACTGTGTAGAGTGTAGGCCCATAATGAAAAACAATAAAGGTGTTGATGATCGTGATTATAATTACCTTGTGAGGAAAAATAGGTAAAGTAGCTTTTATGATTTATAGAACCATTTAGTATACTATTCAGTTTACCTTTTTTAAAAGATGCTTTAGTAAATCAGTTGTGAAATGCATATTTTTACCCTCATTTTCACCCATTGAACTGCTGATGTCTTCAATGTTAATGTATTTAAAATATATTGTGTTTTTTAAAAAAATGATGTCCGTTATGTTACATTAAGGCTGATGAAGCAAAGAAAGGGGTCTCATAAGTCTGAATTTATGAGATCAATAAATTGCCTTCAAGAACTAGGGAGCCACATTGCAGAACCCAGGACTCTAAATAAACCCTTTCCTTTTTCTTCCTTGCCAGGTTACTATGGGAAATCTTTTCACTTGAGTGAACTGGTATTTCCTGGGAGGCCTAAGACTTTACTCTTCCTAGAGAGCAGTATTGCCATTTATCCAAGAGAGCAGCCTTCTTACCAAAATAGCTTACAGATAAAGCAGAATTAGGGGCCATAAAAGCTAATTATAAACAAGTATTTCGTTTTTTAAAATAAAGATTTGCTTTAAGGTTGCTCAAAATTAGGCCACCTAAAGGGATAACTATTGTGTGACTACATTTACTATGAAAGAGAATATAAGCCTCTAGAAGATAAGGATTTTTTCTATTTGTTTTCTCTTTCCCACAGTTTAATAGTACCTTTTGCATATTATTAATTATTAACACTAGTTAATAATCAATACTTATATAAAATAATACTTGTTGAATTAAATCCATATATTAAAAGAAAAATTTTTTTAAGTGTTATTATTAGAAATTATCTGATGTGATCTTTGGCTAGGATCAGAGTTGATTTGGAAAACAGGGATATATTAAGCCAATCACTTTCTTATTTGAGGAGGAAAATGTAAATACTAGTTTGCAAAACACATACTTTTATAAAGCAAAGCATAAATTTCTTTTAAGAATACTACCATTGAATTTATACACAAAAAGGAAAATGTTTATTCTTTTAGCAATTTAGTTTATTAAAGTGATCATATTGTATATAGCTAGATGTCATTAAAAACAACCACATTGGTGGTGGTGGTGGTGTGTGTATAAACTTACCATAGAGAATAATTGTGCTGATTTTTACTACCTGTTACCATGTGCCAGTTGCTTAGATTATCATAACCTCAGTTTCCTCTGAGATCCCTTTCAGCTCTAGATCATTTGATTTAATGCACTTCTTCAATATGCTCCTTTATGTTAAATAGCTTATTCTTATTCAGTCATGTCTTACTCTTTTTCATGGCAAAGATATTGTAGTTATTTGTTATTTCCCTCTCAATCAATTAAGACAAACAAAAGGTAAGAAATTTGCTCAGGGTCACACAGCTAGTAAGTGTCTGAGGTCACATTTGAATTCAGGTCTTTCAGGCTCCAGGTCTCTATGCACAAATTGTGGGATATTAATTTAGTAGTGGTGTATAGTAACTGCCAACATTTATATAATACTTACTATGTGCCAGGCACTGCGATATTGAAATAAAAGACAAACATGAAGAATTCAGAGAAACGCATGAAAAGACTCATACTACTGATGCAGCATGAAATAATCAGAACCAGGAAAACAATACATACAGTGACAACAATGCAAATGTAAAGAACAATAACATTCTTTTCCAGATATATTCCTCCTTCCTAGCAACTAGTCATTCCTTATAACTAGGATTTTTTAAAAGCAAAAAACCAAGCAATTCAGTAAAGCTAAATCAATACATCCATTGTATCTGACAGCATGTGGTATATTTCTCATGAATAGTCAGACCCGCTTTTATGAAAATAAGGGAGGAGAATCCATTTTTTTTTTAACTTCTCTGGGGCCAAACCTGATTGTAATAATTATACAGCATTCAGTTTTATGTTATTGTTCTTTACAATTACATTGTTGTCATTGTGTGTATGTTTTCCTGGTTCTGATTATTTCACTCTATCAATAATATGAGTCTTTTCATGCTTTTCTGAATTCTTCCTGTTTGTCTTTTATTTCACTATTGCAATGCCTGGCACATAGTAAGTGCTATGTAAATGTTAGCAGCCACTACTACTATTACAACTACTACTGCTATCACCATCACTACTAAATTAATATTTCATAATTTTTTAATCATTTCCCAATTGATAAGCATCTCCCTTCCCTAATTCACAAAAAGTGTTGCTTTAGGTATTTTGACATATATTGACTTCCTGAGCGTACATGCCTAATAATATTATTTCCTGGTCAAAAAACATGAGAGTTTTAGTCATTTGGGGGTTGGGGGGAAAGGTTGGGAGCTTAATTCCAAATTCTATCCAGAATTAGTGGACAATTTCACAATTCATGCTTATTGTCCTATATTTCCTATGACATTTGTATATCTCAGAAAGGATCCAAAGTAGCTTCTATGGGATTATCACCTAGCACATTGTAAAAATTCAATAAGTGTTTGTCAAATGAATAAATCATTACTTCTAAGAAAAAACAAGAGTGGTAATTTTTCAATTTAATATAAATCCTCAAATTAAGAGTTGACATCACTTCATTTCATTGAAACAAAGCTTGCTTTAAAAAAAAAAAAGTATGATGAGGTAGGAAAGCTAATTTATTTTGGAATGTGTTGTCCATGTCTTCTGAAATATAAGTTCCTAGGCCCTTTGTTTTATACTTTTCTCAAATATTCCACTATGATGAATTGGCTTAATTAGGCCTAAAATGAGCTGCTTTTCTTTTCTTTTTTGTCCCTAGCTGTATGTAACAGCATCTCAAATCCAGTCACCAAGGAAATCCTCTTTGAGTTCATTGACAGATGTATGACAGCCTCTCAAGGACAAATGCGCAAGCATCATCTGGACCCAGACACAGAACTCATGCCTCCTCCACCTCCTAAAAAGCCACGTCCTGGGATCTAATTTCAGAATTTAGAAAGAATAAGTGGAAAAAAACAAACAAACCTGATATTGCTTTACAGTTTTGTAGCCAGAGAAACTAAAAAAAAAATCGTGAACTATACATTTCAGAGGAAAGAGAAAGAAATAACAACAAAAATCAGTATTGTAGCTATCCTGTAAATATTTGATGCATTTTCTCCAGTGCTACAGTACATCATGGACTTGAACATTTTCTTTTTACTTGATAAACACAAGCTTACCTTGTAAAATCTGAAGTTTGAAATATCCAAAGGTTTAGAAAAAATTAGAATCAGTGGAACGAGGCCTTGTTTATATATGGATATCTTTCACCTTTAATTTATAATGTTACTAATCTGGAACTGTGAGTACAGGAAACACTGAATTTTTAGGGACTATCTTTCGAAAGTAGTTAAGTTACAAATTTTTTCCTTTTCTAAGCGGTAGAGTTAGATTTGTTTATCATAGATTTCCTACATTTTAGAGACTGGTGTGTTTAAAAAAATAATAGGATTGTTTGAGTATGATACTAGTAAAATGAGTTTTTCTCATTTTAATGATATCTTTTTGTGGGAAGAATATATTAAAAACAAAAATGAAAACTTTATTGTTGTAATTACCATCCTTTTTAAAGGAAATCTATTAGGTATTTTTATCTGCTTCTGTTATTTGAACTCTCATATCTTATGTATAGAATGCCAGTTTTAGTTTTGCTTTTCTAAGTTTCCTCATAGAAAGGGTGCACACATTAAATCACTGTATGTAACTCTCTCATAAGAGACTATTTCTAATGAAAGGACTATTTCAGCTTAATCTTCCACAGTGATGACAATGCATTGTACATGACATTAAAACACAACTCACTGTGATATGCAAGAGTGATAACCAATACAAATTATCTTGTGTTAATTCCCCTGAACAAAACAGCAAAGGAAATGCCAGGTGACTTCTCTGATGAGGCATTGTCAGTGGAATAGAATACTGTCATGGAAAAACTGTTACCCACTACTATATAAATGCAGAGGCAAATAGTAGATACTTATTGAAACTAAACATCAAGAAAACCAGGATATTTATTTTCATAACCAGTGTTGGCTGTTCTATACCAGTGACATTATTTTTGTGATACCAAATGATCCTGATAACAAGAAAATTAATGGATGTTTGTACTTGGGACAGGTCATTGAACCCTCTTCCACATTCTGATTAAAGAGCTTTGTTTTGATTTGTATGTAGAGTAACACAATTAATAACCAGTATATTTTAAGGAATGTAGATTTTAAAGGTTCTACATACATGTATTAAGATCTTCACAGACCATATTTTATATGTGCATTACTGTTCAAGGGATAATATATGTTTCTCAATATATACCTACATATGAAGAATCTAAATGCATTATTTGGTCTGAATACCTGACAGGATTTTATCTGCCAGGATTCAGTTATTAGTAAAAATACATTTCTAGTCATCTGGATTTTAATGTTTCTAAACAAAATTTTCTCTTATATTGATTTTTCTATATGAAACACTAGGGTCATGTTTCATGAAGATGTTTTTGTCCCACCATATTGTATGATATGTACTGTCCCACTATATTGTATGATATGTACTGTGGGTTCATCCCAATTGCTATTTTCATGTTTGTTTCATAGGGAGTTTGTGTATATTAGGACACTGAAAAGGTTAAATTAGCTGCTTATTGAAGTGACAGGTGTGAAAAGGGAAATGCTCATGTTTCCATAGCATCTTTTATACAAAGTAAAATGTGGGGAATTTCCTATGCAAGGTTACAAAATTGGTTTTAACCATGCTAATAAGCCTTACACAGATTTGATGCAAAAATCCTATGCAACTCTGAAAGGTACTCCATACATTATCGAGAGCAGTGACTTCCTTTTGTCTAGCTTATAAGTTTCTTATCAGACTACATAAAAATATAGCCCTTGTATGAAGAAAATTTATAATTTACTTTTGTCAATTATCTTTAATGTAGTTATAATGATAATTATAACTTTTAAAGGAGTTATGTGAAAAGAACGTCTCCTCTTTAATACATCCAAATAGTTTCTCTTTGTCTATATGCATTTCAGTCAAACTTTTCTTAATTTATCCTGCTTTTATTTTTTTTTAACTGCAGTGCAGTATAACAGTCTGTCTTCCAGTTCTATCCTGTTTAGTTCCTGAGTGCATTCACTACTGCCCTCTACATCTTTAAAAGCATTCTAGAAGTAAATTAGAAAATTAAATTTCCAATGAAAAACCTAAAGCCAGACTTTAGGACAGCCGAAAGGAAGAGCTGACTACTCTTTCCATCTCATGCCACTTCACACCACATACATTCTGAGACTAATCTTGTGGACGAGATTAAGATACTCTTCAACTCCTAAAACAGAGAAGGTAGAGCCCTCTGATTTGTGGCTTGGAAAAAGGTGTATAATAACTGTCAATTTTTACATATATCATTTATTTTCAATTAAGTGCTCAGAAAATGTTAGGAAAATTTCTCCTAAAATTGTGTTTCAAAGAGTATTTTAATAAAGCTATTGGTTTAAAATAATGGAAGCTCACTTGCTTTGTCATACTGGTGAGCATTTGTTAGCACCTTGATGTCTGGAGTTGATTTTTCTTCCCACTCATCCCCATTGCTGGCAATGGGTTGTGCTGTTACCAGACACATTCCAGCTTTTCAGACACCAGAGATTTGCCCATGTAGGCCAGAGAGCCCACATACGTCCTCCCTAAGAACCACAACCTTTGATGACAGGAAAAAATTATGAAAGTTGCTCTTGCTACTGTTAGAAAAAAATGGAGCAGGGAAAAGCAGACAATTTTATGATGCATTAGCATTTATGTTCACTTGTTATTATCTTAGCATTCTACTGTATGAAAAAGAACAACTCTGTTACATGTTATTTTTTTAAGGCATTTGAATTTTGACAAAGTACTTAGCAATAAATATTCTGGAATGATAAAATTATGGAGTATCAAAAAACTCATCGTGTTGATTGCATTTTTGTATCTTTATGTTTTCCATCTTTTCCATCTTTAAGCCCATATACTGAACTATATGAAGGTCTGAAAGTTAACTTTCCTCCAAATTGAAAAAAAATCCATGTCCCTAGGAGTTGATAGTATGGAAAGAGGTTTTACCCTAAAGAGTGCTCCTGGTCCCCATGAGTTATCCACCCTCTGATAATGAGGATTCGATTATAAATTTATATCCCTCTACTCAGGAAGGGGCAGAAGGAATGGTCTGAACCTTTGATTTCATCTGTGTTCTGAGGAACTCCTAAATGTGGAGATTCCTTTTAACAACAAAGATTTCTACTCTTTGAAAACTGCTTCAACACTAGGATATTCCATGACTTAAGGTGACATAAATCATCATGAATACAGGTAGTTGATTTATAGACCTGCTTTCCATCTACCATTCTATTTGACCAGCCTCTTGCTGGTCACCAATTGTGACCAATTGGTCACAATTTACTATTGCTCTCACCAATAGTAAAGAAACTATTTTGAAGCCACACAATAACTTTGTAGCCATATTATGAATCACATCCATGAGAAAACTGAAAGAATGTCAGATATTTGGATGTCTGGAAACACCATTAGGAACCAGGATAGGAAGTTTAAGGGAGTTTCTTGTTGGCCAGCCCGTAGAATTCAATATAGAGCAAACTTCATAACAAAAAACATGAAAACTAATTATTTTTTTCCTTTTCCTTCTTCCTTTCTTTTTTCTTTTCTTTTTTTTTTTGCTGAGGCAATTGGGATTAAGTGACCCAGGGTTACACAGCCAGGAAATGTTAAAGAGTCTGAGGCCAAATTTAAACTCAGGTCCTCCTGACTTCAGGACTGGTGCTCTACATACCACTAGCTGCCCCCTGAAAACCAATTATTCTAGTGCACTAAATGCTTATAAATGAAAAGTGTTATTAGAGCATCTCTTAAAGTACTCACTTGACAAGAGTTAGCCAGGATATGTTTTGATAAATCATTTCCAAAAGCCAGATATAGAGCAATTATAAGTTTCAGTAGTACTCCTAGCTACTGCATTACTAGTTTGAGCTTTAACCTAACTGTTTTGTTTGTGTCAATGAAGTGTAATGATGATGATAGGATTTATGCAGTGCTTCTATCACATTTTAGCCTGAAAACACTCCTGGAAGGTATGGTTATATTAATTAGTTCTATTTTACAAATGAAGAAAGAGTGAAAGGTTAAGTGATATACTCTGGATCACACAGCTAGTAAATAGTCTTAAGTTTAGATTTGAACTCAGGTCTTACTCCAAATCAATCACTCTATCCATTGTACCACTTAGCACAGTACAATTTGATGCCACCAAGATATAAAAATTAGTAAGACAGCTGAACAAGCAATTAATTATGCCTATGTGATATGCAGAGCATTGTGACATAGGATTTAGAAGCCTCATGCTCAAGAAACGGTGTAATACGAGTGGTCACTGGAGATTTACCATCTCTGCTTAGATAGGAACAGAAGACAATATTACTTGATTGGAAAATATAAACTCCTTAAAGGTACAGCATATCCCTTCCTGTTCATTACTGTAGCCCCACAATTCAACAAACATTATAGTTATAATGTGGAAGGAATTATTCTAAGAGGATCAGGTAGAATGATGAAAATTTACCAAAAGATTTTTTCAGTCTTGCTAAGAGAGAGTAGAACCTGAAAACAGATGTTCTACTTAACACAGTAGACTAGAAGAAATCCAAGAAAGATGCAGATGATCAGCTCCAGGGCAATTCAAAGAAGAAAGTAATATTTTGGTAAGGCTAGGGATCAGCTCTTGGAAAACTTCCCAGAAGTGACACCTGAACTTAGTCTTAAAAGAAAAAGAAAAAAAAAAATTTAAGCATAAGGAGAACATGTGTTTCAGGCGTTAAAGATAGCCTGCATGCACACCTCTCAGATTGGTTAAGATGACAGGAAAAGATAATGACGAATGTTGGAGGGGATGTGGGAAAACTGGGACACTGATGCATTGTTGCTGGAGTTATGCACGGATCCAGCCATTCTGAAGAACAATTTGGAACTATGCTCAAAAAGTTATCAAAGTATGCATACCCTTTGATCCAGCAGTGTTTCTACTGGGCTTATACCCCAAAAAGATCTTAAAAAAGGGAAAGGGACCTGTATGTGCACAAATGTTTGTGGCAGCCCTCTTTGTAGTGGCTAGAAACTGGAAACTGAGTGGATGCCCATCAGCTGGGAAATGGCTGAATAAATTGTGGTATATGAGTGTTATGGAATATTATTGTTCTATAAGAGATAACCAGCAGGATGATTTCAGAAAGGCCTGCAGAGACTTACGTGAACTGATGCCGAGTGAAATGAGCAGAACCAGGAGATCATTATACACATCAACAACAATGCTGTATGAGGATCAAATCTGATGGACGTGGCTCTCTTCAACAATGAGAGGATCCAAATTAGTTCCAATTGATCAATAATGAACAGAACCAACTAAACCCAGAGAAAGAATGCTGGGAAATGGGTGTGGATCACAACATAGCATTTATACTCTTTCTGTTATTGTTTGCTTGCATTTTTCTTTTTCTTCCTAGGTTATTTTTACCTTCTTTCTAAATCTGATGTTTCTTGTGCAGCAAGATAATTGTATAAATATGTATGTGTATATAGATATTAAAAAAAAATAGCCTGCACAGGATGCACAGGGGTTAAAAAAATAAAAAGGTAAGTTCAATGCAGATAACAATAGTGCAATGGTTGGAACCCAATGTGTGAATGAAAGTAATGTGAACTAGGACCTCAAAGGGTATTTGGAGCCATATTTCAGAAAGCATTCAAAGTTAAGCTACTTGAGTTTGTATATGATGAAAGGCTATATAAGAGGTAACCCTTAAAACTTGGAGGAATAGGTAGTAGTGCAAGCCAGACATCACTGCTCCTAGGAGGGAATCCTATGCAGATAAAGATTGGAAATGAAATTCTGAATCCCTGGGATAGAAAATTCCAATTACAAAATAAATCCAGAAATCTAAAAGGATTAAAATGGTAAACTGAGTAGGCTATATTAGTTTCCCTAGAGGTGGTGTCAATAAGCTACTGAAGATTTTCAGCCAGGGAATGTGTGTGGTCATTGGCACTTGACGATTGTGTTGTTTAAAAAAAAGAAAACTCAAAGACATTTTAGGTCTTAATGACTGAGAATATAGTAAAGCTGGGAGGAGGAATAGCTTTAGGAGATGAGTTTAATTTTGGACATGCTGAATTTGATATGCCAGTCAGTGTAACTTTCAAGTAGAAATGTCAAATTTGAGATTTGAGGAATTGAGATTCAGAGCTGCATTTCAAGGTTTTCCCATAGGAGATTAATTAATCAGGAAGCATTTATGAAGTACCTACTATGCTCTCACCAAGAGTGTATCTTGGAAAAAAGAGAAAGTCCAGGAGGGATCCTTGCAACAAAGCTTCTCTTAGGGCACAGGGGGAGGAACTGAATTGAATTGAAGGAGTCCATGAAGGAACAGGCATATAAAAAGGAAGAAAACTAGGAGAAAGCAGAACCATTAAAAACAAAATGTGGAGTCTCTAAAAGGAGGAGGTGATCAATAGTATCAGTCTCTCATTTTATAGAAATGTCAAGGAATCAATCAACAGATTTATTAAGCACCTACTCAGTTCTTCATCTGTAAAATGAACTAGAGAAAGAAATTGCAAACCACTTCAATATCTTGACCAAGAAAACCCCAAATGGGATCACGGAGAGTTGGCCACGACTGAAACTAACAAGAATAAAAGTTATATATTGTGCTAGATGCTGGAAAATGAATACTAAGAAAAACTGTAATTTAGTAATTAAAGTAATTGGTGACTTTTAAGAGTAGTTTCTGTAAAGTTGTAGGGTATGAAACGATTGAGGGAATTGAGAAGTAAATAAGTAGGAAGTGAAGGCTACTATTTCTAGGAATTCAACAGTGAAAGGATGGAGGATAACAGCTTGAGGATGATGGCAGGGTTAAAGGGAAGGGATTTTTTTTTTTTCTAATAGGGGAGATTTGACATCTCTATAAGCAGCGAGGGAAGGATCTAATCAGGGAAGAAGAGATGGGAAGGGAATAAAAAGGGATAAAGGAAATAATTGACTGGACAAGCTCTCAAGGAGTCCTGAATAAGATTAAGGCCACAAATGCCTTGACAAGAAAAATCACCTGAGCCTCAAGCAATGAAGACCAGTGAAGATACACAGATTTCTGAAATGGATGTGCTAGAGCCAATCCCAAGGAAATGAGCACCATCATTAAAATTTCATTGTGAACATTTGTACCTTAGCAATAACATCACAAATCAGGGCTTTATTAAATTCCTTTTTTTGTTGATTTAAGATGATGAAGAAAATTTCACTAATTCAGAATAAGCTTAAAAGTATGTCTTGGACTACTGGGTTATATTCCAAAAAAAAAAGATTAAAGAAGGGAAAGGGACCTGTATGTGCAAAAACATTTGTGTCAGCCTTTTTCATAGTGTCTAGAAACTGGAAATTGAATGGATGCCCATCAATTGGAGAATGGTCAATTGGAGAATGGCTGAGTAAATTATGGTATATGAATCTTACTGTTCTGTTCTGTAAGAAATGACCAGCAGGATGAATACAGAGATGCTTGGAGAGATTTACATGAACTGATGCTAAGTGAAATGAGCAGAACCAGAAGATCATTATACACTTCAACAATACTATATGAGTATCAATTCTGATGGAAGAAGTAGCTCTCTTCAGCAATGAGAGGGTTCAATTTAGTTCCAATTGATCAGTAATGAACAGAATCAGCTACACCCAGAGAAAGAACACTGGGAAATGTGTTCAACACAACACAGCATTTACATTCTTTCTGTTATTTGCTTGCATTTTTGTTATTCTTTCCAGGTTATTTTTACCTTTCTAAATCTGATTGTTTATGTACAACAAGAGAACTGTATAAATATGTACATATATATTGTATTTAAGATATCCTTTAACATATTTAACATGTATGAGACTGCCTGCCATCTAGGGAAGGGGGTAGAGGGAAGGAAGGGTAAAAGTTGGAACAGAAGTGTTTGCAAGGTCAATGTTGAGAAATTACCCATGCATATATTTTGTCAATAAAAAGCTATAACAATTTTAAAAATTTGTCTTGTGTATATTAAGAGAAAAAATTGTAAACATTTCACTGTATACCCTTGGTTATAGAGGAAGAGGATAATGAGCTTCCATCAGATGGCCTGAGTCTTTTTAATAAGGAGGCAGGCATATCTTTAAGAGAAATGGTTTATCTCTGATCTGTGCTTCTTCTGAGAAGTGTGGTAGCTGTGTGTGGTCCAAAGGTCCAAATTCTAGGCTTCCAAATTAAGGACAAAAGCAAGTTATGATGTAAGTGTGAAGGTTTATTTATTTGAAAGATAAATGGAAAAACAAAAACCCACAACCACCTCATTTTGTAGGAAGAGGAAACAGACCTAGAAAGGCTTTGACAGTCTTAACATCACATAATTGGCAGAACAAAGATTAGATATTGGGTCCTCTGATTGCCAGACTAATGTTCCTTCTACATAACACTATTCCTTTACACAGAATATATGCTCAATCAATCTTGACATAAGGGAACCAGTCCTTGCTGGAGGGTTATGGGTACAATCAGGAGCCTTCTGATATAAGTGCTGATGCAATCTGAATTGAAAGGGTAAGCAGAAGAGAAACTAGGGCACTGTGTGGAAGTAAGAAAGGAGTTGCCTACACCAGCCAGCAGGAAGGAAACCTGACTGATCTGGGCAGGCATGATGCTGTAGGCATGTTTCTGATATTCATGCTGTACATTTGCAAAGCAACCTTTGGATTTTAATCTGGCTTCCCTAGGTATCTTCTTTATTAAAACAACAACATACTAACTAGCAAACATCAATATTGTCTTTTGGCCTTTTAAAATCAATTAATGTAATTTTCATATGTAGATTAATTTAATGTACATTTGTTTAGTATAGGCTAATCTTTCTAGGATTCTGATCACTGTTGGATAAACTGACCTTTGAGAATGCAGACCTATAGAGCTCTGAATTCCCAGGAGTCCAGAGAAGGAACAACAAACTAAAGGCTTTTCTATCAGGGTAATTTCCTATGCTATAAAATTGAGAGGTGATTAATTTCAAATGTACAGCTCCAAACCATCAGCTTTGGAATTCATTATATGATTCTTTTTTACCTTATTCATTAAGTTGAACTTAAACAGGCTGGCTAGGTAATAAAGTGAGCAAGTGCTGGATCCTAAATCAGGAAGAGCTGGGTTGAAAATTCAGTCTCAGACACTGAGACTGAGTAAGTCACTTAACATTTCTTATAGTTAATTTCCCCATCTGTAAAATATATGGCTTATGATAGCACCTACGTCCTAAAGTTAATGTGTGGATTAAATGAGATAATAGGCACAATGTTTTGCAAACTTTAAAATGGGAGACATTAATATTATTAAGAGACCCATTACCAGTTCTTAAGTTTCCACTCAACATAATCACATAATATCAAGAAGCAGAGCTGGGAGAATTTTGTGGAACATCTTAGGACTACAAACCCAACTATAGGATCCAGGGAAGGAAGGAAAGGAGGGAGGGAGGGAAGGAAGGAAGAAAGGAAGGAAGGAAAGAAGAAAGGAAGAAAAAAAAGTTCCTCCCCTTATGGAGCTTACTTTTCTCTTTTTCTTTCTTTCTTTCTTTTTTTTTTTTTTTTGCAAATAAATGGCAATTTTATTTGTACTTTGTTAAATTTTGTACATTTGTGTCTTTTTTTTTTTAATCTCAGAAACTTATTTCCTCTACTTCAAAAGAAATTCCTTTTTTTATTATTAAAACTTTTTATTTAAAAAAAAAAAAACATATGCATGGGTAATTTTTCAACACTGACCCTTGCAAAACTTTTTGTTCCAAATTTTCCCCTCTTTCCCCTCACTCCCTCCCTTAACTAGCAGGTAGTCCAATACATGTTAAATATGTTAAAATATATGTTAAATACAATATGTTAAATATCTTATGTTTTTCTAATTTGTTTATAATATTCTTTATGTCTAGATCATAAACTCATTTTGATCTTATCTTGGTACACAGTATTAGGTATGGGTCAATGCCTAGTTTCTGTCATACTAATTTCCCATTTTCCCAGCAGTTTTTGAATAAGAATTCAAATAGTGAATTCTTATCCCCAAAGTGGGAGTCTTTGGGTTTGTCAAACACTAGATTGTTATAGTTTCTTGGGAGTTTCATTCGTATTAGCCCTAACTAAATAATTAGTTTAGGTAGTATTGTCATCTTTATTATATTCACTTGACCTATCCATGAGAACTTAATATTTTTCCAATTGTTTAGAGCTGACTTTATTGGTGTGAAAAGTATTTTGTAGTTTTGCTCATATAGTTCCTGACCCTTCCTTGGCAGATAGATTCCCAAATATTTTATCCTATCAACAATTATTTTAAATGGAATTTCTCTGTGTATCTCTTGCTGTTGGATTTGTTAGTGATGTATAAAAATGCTGATGATTTATGTAGATTTATTTTGTATCCTGCAACTTTACTAAAATTGTGGATTACTTCTAATAGTTTTTTTAGTTGATTCTCTGGGGTTCTCTAAGTATACTATCATATCATCTCTGCAAAAAGTGATAATTTAGTTTCTTCATTACCTACTCTAATTCCTTTAATCTCTTTTTCTTCTCTTATTGCCGAAGCTAGCATTTCTAATACAATATTGAATAGTAATGGTGATAGTGGGCAACCTTTTTTCACTCCTGATCTTACTGGGAATGGTTCCAGTTTATCCCCATTACATTTGATGCTTGCTACTGGTTTTAAATAGATGCTACTGACTGTTTTGGGGAAAAGTCCATTTATTCCTATACAGTATAGTGTCTTTAATAGGAATTGGTGTTGGATTTTATCAAATGCTTTTTCTGCATCAATTGAGATAATCATATGGTTTTTGTTAATGTGGTTATTGATATAGTAAGTTATGCTGATAGTTTTCCTAATATTAAATCAGCCCTGCATTCCTGGTATATATCTTACTTAGTTGTGGTGTACTACTAGGGATACTAGGGATGATTTTTTGTAATCTTTGCCAATATTTTATTTAAAAATTTTTGCATCAGTATGCATTAGGGAGATTGGTCTATAATTTTCTTTCTCTGTTTTCATCCTACCTGGTTTGGGTATCAGTATCATGTCTGTGTCATAAATGGAATTTTGTAGGAGTCCTGCATTCCCTATTTTTTCAAATAGTTTACATAATATTGGAGTTAATTGTTCTTTAAATGTTTGGTAGAAGTCACATGTAAATCCATCTGGTCCTGGGGATTTTTTCTTAGGGAGTTGATTAATAGCTTGTTCTATTTCTTTTACTAAAATGGCTATTTAAGTAATTTATTTCCTCTTCTGTTAATCTGGGAAATTTATATTTTTGTAGATATTTGTAGAGTACAGGCTAGCTCCCTGGAGGGCTTCAGGGTCAGCCAGAGTCAAGATGAATTAAAGTTCTTGGTCTTTAGAGGGAGAAGTGAAAGGCACTGGCAAGGTGCCATGAGGCTTGCCAAAGATCTCTCCTCAATTCTGGGGTCTAGAATCTCCCTTTTCTCCTCCTCATCCTGCTGCCAAGTCACTCTGGCCTCTCTCACCACACCCTTTAATCCTTGCCTATCTTAACACCAAACATTCAGCCAGCGTCAACTGTGAGAAGAGCCATTTATCCAAACATATGCTAATAGAGTCATTGTCTCACATTGAATAGGTAATTAGCCTTAAATGCTCAGTTGTCTGATTCAAGTACACCTATTCAGAGTTTCAGCTCTCTACAGATATTCCTCCATTTCACTTAGGTTGTCAAATTTATTGGCATAAAGTTGGGCGAAGTAACTCCTAATTATTGCTCTAATTTCCTCTTCATTGGTGCATAGTTCTCCCTTTTCATTTTTGAGACTAACAATTTGATTTTCCTCTTTCCTTTTTCTAATCAAATTAACTAAAAGTTTATCTGTTTTGTTGGTTTTTTTTTTTTTTCATAAAACCAACTCTTAGTTTTATTTATTAATGCAATAGTTTTTCACTTTTAATTTTGTTGATCTCTCCTTTTATTTTTAGAATGTCAAGTTTGGTATTTGGGGATTTTTAATTTGTTCTTTTTCTAGCTTTTTTAGTTGCAAGCCAATTCATTGATCTTCTCTTTCTCTAGTTTATGCAAGTGAGCATCTAGAGATATAAAATTTCCCCTTATTACTGCTTTGGCTGCATCCCACAAATTTTGGTATGTTGTCTCATTATTGTCATTCTCTTGGCTGAAATTGATTGTGTCTATGATTTGTTGTTTCACCATTCATTCTTTAGAATGAGATTATTTAGTTTCCAATTATTTTTTGGTCTATTTTCCCCTGGCCTTTTATTGAATGTAACTTTTGTTGCATCATGATCTGGAAAAAAAATGCACTTACTATTTCTACCTTTCAGCATTTAATTTTGAGGTCTGTACTTCCTAAGATATGGTCAGTTTTTGTATAGGTTCTATGCACTTCCGAGAAGAAAGTGTACTTTCTGTTTCCATTCAATTTTCTCAAAAGATCTATCATACGTAACTTTTCTAGTATTCTATTTACCTCTTTAACTTCTTTCTTTTTTTTTTTTTTTTTTTTTTTTTGTGGCTTGATTTATCTACTTCTGAGAGTGCAAGTTTGAGATCTCCCACTATTATAGTTTTGCTGTCTATTTCTTCTTGCAACTCTCTTAATTTCTCCTTTAGGAATTTAGATGTTACACTGCTTGGTACATATATATTTAATACTGATATTGCTTCATTATCTATGGTATCCTTCAGCAAGATATAGCTTCCTTTCTTATCTCTTTTAATTAGGTCAGTTTTTGCTTTTGCTTGATCTGGGATCAGCATAGCTATCCCTCCTTTTTTACTTCACCTGAAATATAATAGATTCTGTTGCAGCCTTTTACCTTTACTCTGTATGCATTGCTCTGTTTTAAATGAATTTCTTGTAAACAACATATTGTAGGATTCTGGCTTTTAATCCAATCTGCTCTTTGCTTCCATTTTTTGGGAGAGTTCACCCCATTCACATTTATGGTTAAAATTACTAATTCTGTATTTCCTGCCATCTTATTAATACCAAATTATACTTTTTTCTTTCCTTTTCCCCTTCTCCCTCCTCCTCCTCCTCAGTATTTTACTTATGAGCACTACTTGCCTCAAGCAGTCCTCCTCCTTTAGAGACCTTCCCTTTTCCTTATACCTTTCCCCTACTATTTCTATTTTTTCTATAATGTGAGAGAAGTTTCTCAGTGAAACCAAATATATTTAATATTCTTTCTTTGAGCAAGATTCACACAATGTTCATCACCCTCTTTTCTTTTCCTCAATTATAGTAGGTTTTCTATGCCTCTTCCTAAGACATAATTTCCCTCATTTTACCTCCACTTTCCTCTTTTTTTCCAATACATTCCTCTTTCTACCTCTAGTTTCTTTTTTATATTATAACAGTAAAATCAGATTATACATGCACTCTCTATGTGTACCCATTACAGAACTACTATTCTCTAGAGTTATTTTATTTTTACCTTTTTATGCTTCTCTTGAGTTCTATATTTGGAGGTCAAATTTTTTTGTTTAGCTCTGGTCTTTTCATCAGAAATAAATGGAATTCACCTGTTTCATTGAATATCCATCTTCTTCCCTGAAAGAAAATGCTCAGTTTAGCAGAATAATTTATTCTTGGCTGCATTCCAAGTTCCTTTGCCTTTTGGAATATAAGATTCTAGGCCCTTCAATCCTTTATTAAATAACTTTTTATTGACAGAACCTATGCCAGGGTAATTTTTTACAACATTATCCCTTGCACTCATTTCTGTTCCGATTTTTCCCCTTCCTCCCTCTGCCCTCTCCCGAAAGATGACAAGCAGTCCTATACATGTTAAATAGATTACAGTAGATCTTGGATACAATATATGTGTGCAGAACTGAACAGTTTTCTTGTTGCTCAGGGAGAATTGGATTTAGAAGGTATAAATAACCTGGGAAGAAGAACAAAAATGCAAGCAGTTTATATTCATTTCCTAGTGTTCTTTCTTTGGGTGTAGCTGCTTCTGTCCATCCTTGATCAATTGAAACTGAGTTAGATCTTGTCTTTGTTGAAGAAATCCACTTCCATCAGAATACATCCTCATACAGTATCACTGTTGAGGTATATAATGATTTCCTGGTTCTGCTCATTTCGCTCAGCATCAGTTCATGTAAGTCTCGCCAATCCTCTCTGTATTCATCTTGCTGGTCATTTCTTACAGAACAATAATATTCCATAACATTCATATACCACAATTTATTCAACCATTCTCCAATTGATGGGCATCCATTCATTTTCCAGCTTCTAGCCACTACAAACAGGGCTGCCACAAACATTTTGGCACATATAGGTCTCTTTCCCTTTTTTAGTATCTCTTTGGGTATAAGCCAGTAGAGACACTGCTGGATCAAGGGTATGCACAGTTTGATAACTTTTTAGGGCATAGATTCCAAATTGCTCTCAGAATGGCTGGATGTATTCACAATTCCACCAACAGTTGTATCAGTGTCCCTGTTTTCCCACATCCCCTCCAACATTCTGCATTATCTTTTCCTGTCATTCTGGCCAATCTGACAGGTGTATAGTGGTATCTCAGAGTTGTCTTAATTTGCATTTCTCTGATCAATAGTGATTTGGAACACTTTCATATGAGTAGTAATTGTTTTAATTTCATCATCTGAAAATTGTCTGTTCATATCCTTTGACCATTTATCAATTGGAGAATGGCTTGATTTCTTATAAATTAGAGTCAATTCTCTATATATTTTGGAAATGAGTCCTTTATCAGAACCTTTGACTGTAAAAATGTTTTCCCAGTTTATTGTCTCCCTTGTAATCTTGCCTGCATTAGTTTTGTTTGTACAAAAACTTTTCAATTTGATATAGTCAAAATTTTCAATTTTGTAGTCAATAGTGATCTCTAGTTCTTCTTTGGTCATAAATTCCTTCCCTCTTCCACAGGTCTGAGAGGTAAACTATCCTGTCTTGCTTCAATTTATTTATGATCTCATTCTTTATCCTAGATCATAGACCATTTTGACCTTATCTTGGTGTACGGTGTTAGAGTGTGGGTCAATGCCTAGTTTCTGCCATACTAATTTCCAATTTTCCCAGCAATTTTGTCAAATAATGCATTCTTATCCCCAAAACTGGGGTCTTTGGGTTTTATCAAACACTAGATAATTAAGGTTATTGGCTGTTTTGTCCTTTGAACCTAACCTATTCCATTGATCAACTAGTCTATTTTTAGCCAATACCAGATAGTTTTAGTAACGCTGCCTTATAATATAATTTTAGATCTGGTACAGCTAGGCCACCTTCATTTGATTTTTTTTTTCATTAATTCCCTTGAAATTCTTGACCTTTTATTTTTCCATATGAACTTTGTTGTTATTTTTTCTAGGTCATCAAAATAGTTTTTGGGAAGTCTGATTGGTATAGCGCTAAATAAATAGATTAGTTTAGGCCTTCAATCCTTTAAAGTGGAAGCTGCTAAGTCCTGGGTAATCTTTATTGTGGCTCTTTGGTATTTGAATTGTTTCTTTCTGTCTGCTGGTAATATTTTTGCCTTCATTTGATAGTTCTGAAAGTTTGCCATGACATTCCTTGGCGTTTTCATTTTTAATTTTGGGGTCTCTTTCAGGAGATGTTTGGTGAATTCTTTCAATGACTGTTTTATCTTCTGATTTTATGATGTCCAGGCAGTTCTCTTTGATTATTTCCTGAAAAATAGTGTCTATGTTCATTTTTTCATCATAGTTTTCAGTTAGTCCAATAATCCTTAGATTGTCTCTTCTAGATCTATTTTCTAGGTCAGTTGTTTTCCCAATTAGGTATTTTATATTTTTTTCTATTTTTTCATTTTTTTGGTTTTGCTTGATTGATTCTTCTTGTCTCATTGAGTCATTCATTTCCATTTGTTCAGTTCTGATTTTTAGTGAATTATTTTCTTCATTAGTTTTTTTTTAACTTCTTTTTGTATTTGTCCAATTGAATTTTTAAATGAGTTGTTTTGTTCTATGGAATTTTTTTCCCATTTCACAAATTCTATTTTTCTGGGAGTTAATTTTCTTTTTCCATTTTGTCAAATCTATCTTTTAATGAGTTATATATCTTTTCCAAACCCTCTTGCAAAGTGTTCATTTCCTTTCCCCATTTTTCTTATAGTTCTCTTTTAAGATCCTTTAAAATTTCTTCTAGGAGAGCCTTGTATGATGCGGATTAGGTTATATCACCCTTTGGTGCTTTTCTGGAGACGATCTGCTTTTAGTCTCCTCAGGGTTTGGAATCTGTTCTTCTCTGTCACCATAAAAACCGTGTTTTGTCAGAGTTCTCTTTGCTTTTTTGCTCCTTTAAAAAAATTGTCTGCTTTTAGGGCAAGGGTGGTTTTCCAAGCTTTCTCTACAGACAGCAGCTTCCTTTATAAGCAGACTGTGTACTGGGTCAGTGCTAACTTACTCCCAGTGCTGGGTGGGTATGGCTGAGTCCTGTGAGATTCTGGTGTTTTGGGGTTCACTATTGATCTTTTGTGTTTGTGTTGGATGTTTTATAACTTCTCTGCTGGTCTACTGGCTTGCAATTAGGGCAGGGTGGCCAATACTGTGGTAGAGTCCTCCCTGTAGGTTCTCCGCCACTTGGGGACTGCACTGCCCTGCAGAGTCCACACTGCCCCAGGACGCTGCACTGCCTGTGCTGACTGCGCTGGAGTCTGTGCCCAGCTGCTTGTGGTGGCTGTCTCCCTCCTGTTTCCAATTGAAGCAGACCTTTTTTGGTGATCTTCAAAATTTTCTCTTGCTGGTAATTTGTTGCACTCAATATTCGTGCCCTCCCTGACTTCTCAGGGAGGTAAGAACCCCAAAAAGGAGGTGATCATGCCCTCCCTGACTTCTCAGAAAGGGGAATGAAAACACCAAAGGAAAATGTGGAGTCAAATCAGATTTTGTTAGCAGGTTTCTGAAGGGTCTCACTTGAAACAGGTATACATAAATCCATCAACATGGGAGGTATTACACAAGCACACAGGCTAGTAGTGATGTAACAAACAACATAAATCAACATGAGGAATTGTACATGTCCATAAATCCTAGAAATAGTCCAAAACCAATCTATTGCCCATTAGTTCATGTGTTAGGGAATCTAATGATTCCTACAAATTTTGAAGTCCTGCAATAGTCTTATCATGTGTCAGGGAATCTAATGATTCCTACAAGTTTTGAAGTCCTACAATAGTCTCATCATGTTGGTCAGGGAATCCAATGATTCCTGCAGATTTTGAGGTACTGTATCAGTCTTATCATGTCTCAGGGAATCCAATGATTATTGCTGGTTTTGAAGTTATGCAAGTCTTATCAACAATTTTTGATGTTCATGAGTCAATTTCCATAGACATTGGGTTAATAGTCATGCTTTTTAATAGCACATGTAGTCCGAGATGGAACCACCTGATGTTTCTTGA
The DNA here is from genome assembly GCF_902635505.1 of Sarcophilus harrisii. Lineage (NCBI taxonomy): Eukaryota > Metazoa > Chordata > Mammalia > Dasyuromorphia > Dasyuridae > Sarcophilus > Sarcophilus harrisii. Next base: position 218,314,343 of record NC_045429.1, read on the forward strand.
GTTTTCTCCTTTATTTTGAGGTTTTTTCTTTTTTTTTTTTTCTTTTTTTTTTTTTTTTAATTTAATAGCCTTTAATTTACAGGATATATATACATGGGTAACTTTACAGCATTAACAATTGCCAAACCTCTTGTTCCAATCTTTCACCTCTACCCCCCCACCCCTCCCTAAATGGCAGGATGACCAGTAGATGTTAAACATATTAAAATATAACTTAGATACACAATAAGTATACATGACCACAACATTATTTTGCTGTACAAAAAGAATCAGACTCTGAATTACTGCACAATTAGCTTGTGAAGGAAATCAAAGATGCAGGTGTGCATAAATATAGGGACTGGGAATTCAATGTAATGGTTTTTAGTCATCTCCCAGAGTTCTTTTTCTGGGCATAGCTAGTTCAGTTCATTACTGCTCCATTAGAAATGATTTGGTTGATCTGTTTGCTGAGCATGGCCTGATCCATCAGGACGGTCATCATCTAGTATTGTTGTTGAAGTATATAATGATCTCCTGGTCCTGCTCATTTCACTTAGCATCAGTTCATGTAAGTCTCTCCAGGCCTTTCTGAAATCATCCTGTTGGTCATTTCTTACAGAACAGTAATATTCCATAATTTTCATATACCACAATTTATTCAGCCATTCTCCAACTGATGGACATCCATTCAGTTTCAGTTTCTAACCACTACAAAAGGGCTGCCACAAACATTCGTGCACATACAGGTCCCTTTCCCTTCTTTATAATCTCTTTGGGATATAATCCAGTAGTAACACTGCTGGATCAAAGGGTATGCACAGTTTGATAACTTTTTGAGCATAGTTCCAAACTACTCTCCAAAATGGTTGGATTAGTTCACAACTCCACCAACAATGAATCAATGTCCCAGTTTTCCCACATCCCTCCAACAATCATCATTATTTTTCCTGTCATCTTAGCCAATCTAGGCGGTGTGTAGTGGTATCTTAGAGTTGTCTTAATTTGCATTTCTCTGATTAATAATGACTTGGAGCATCTTTTCATATGACTAGAAATAGTTTCAATTTCTTCATCTGAGAATTGTCTGTTCATATCCTTTGACCATTTTCAATTGGAGAATGGCTTGATTTTTTATAAATTAGAGTTAATTCTCTATATATTTTGGAAGTAGAGGCCTTTATCAGAACCTTTGACTGTAAAAATATTTTCCCAGTTTATTGCTTCCTTCTAATCTTGTCTGCATTAGTTTTGTTTGTACAAAAACTTTTCAGTTTGAGTATAATCGAAATTTTCTATTTTGTGATCAGTAATGATCTCTAGTTCTGCTTTGGTCATAAAACCTTCCCTTCCACAGGTCTGAGAGGTAAACTATCCTATGTTCCTCTAATTTATTAATAATTTCATTCTTTATGCCTAGGTCATGAACCCATTTTGACCTTATCTTGGTGTACTGCGTTAAGTATGGATCAATGCCTAGTTTCTGCCATATTAGTTTCCAATTTTCCAGCAATTTTTATCAAACAGTAGTTCTTATCCCAAAAGCTGGGATCTTTGGGTTTGTCAAAGACTAGGTTGCTATATTTGTTGACTGTTTTATCCCTTGAACCTAATCTATTCCACTGATCAACTAATCTATTCCTTAGCCAATACCAAATAGTTTTGGTAACTGCTGCTCTATAGTATAGTTTTAGATCTGGTACAGCTAAGCCACCATCATTTGATTTTTTTTCATTAATTCCCTTGAAATTCTTGACCTTTTGTTTTCCATATGAACTTTGTTGTTATTTTTTCTAGGTCATTAAAATAGTTTTTAGGAGTCTGATTGGTATAAGCGCTAAATAAATAGATTAGTTTAGGTAATATTGTCATCTTTATTATATTTGCTACTCCTATCCAAGAGCATTTAATATTTTTCCAATTGGTTAGATCCGACTTAATTTGTGTGAAAAGTGGTCTGTAATTTAGCTCATAAAGTTTCTGATTTTCCCTTGGCAGATAGATTCCTAAATATTTTATATTATCAGTAGTTACTTTAAATGGAATTTCTCTTTGTAACTCTGACTGTTGGATTTTGTTAGTGATATATAAGAATGCTGATGACTTATGTGGGTTTATTTTATAACCAGCAACTTTGCTAAAGTTGTGGATTATTTCTAATAACTTTTTAGCAGAATCTCTGGGGTTCTCTAAGTATACCATCATGTCATCGGCAAAGAGTGATAATTTGGCTTCCTCATTGCCTATTCTTATTCCTTTAATCTCTTTCTCAGCTCTTATTGCTATAGCTAGTGTTTCTAATACAATATTAAATAGTAACGTGATAGTGGGCAACCTTGTTTCACTCCAGATCTTATTAGGAATGGTTGCAGTTTGTCTCCATTACATATGATGCTTACTGATGGTTTTAAATAGATGCTGCTGATTATTTTAAGGAAAAGTCCATTTATTCCTATACTCTCAAGTGTTTTTAATAGGAATGGATGTTGGATTTTATCAAATGCTTTTTCTGCATCTATTGAGATGATCATATGGTTTTTGTTAATTTGGTTATTGACATGGCCAATTATATTGATAGTTTTCCTAATATTAGACCAGCCCTGCATTCCTGGTATAAATCCTACTTGATCATAGTGTATTATCTTGGAGATGATTTTCTGTAGTCTTTTTGCTAATATCTTATTTAAGATTTTAGCATCAATATTCATTAGGGAGATTGGTCTATAATTTTCTTTCTCTGTTTTCAGCCTACCTGGTTTAGGTATCAGTACCATGTCTGTGTCATAGAAGGAATTTGGTAGGACTCCTTCGTTCCCTATTTTATCAAATAATTTATATAGCATTAGGGGCCAATTGTTCTTTAAATGTTTGGTAAAATTCACATGTAAATCCATCTGGTCCTGGAGGATTTTTCTTAGGGAGTTGTTTAATTGCCTGTTCTATTTCTTTTTCTGAAATGGGACTATTCAACAATTTACTTCTTCCTCTGTTAGTCTGGGAAGTCTGTATTTTTGGAGTAGTCATCCATTTCACTTAGGTTATCAAATTTATTGGCATAAAGTTGAGCAAAATAACTCCTTATTATTTCTCTAATTTCCTCTTCATTGGTGGAAAGTTCTCCCTTTTCATTTTAAGACTACTAATTTCATTTTCCTCCCTCCTTTTTCTAATCAGATTTACCAAAGGCTTATCTATTTTATTGGCTTTTTCATAGAACCAACTCTTAGTTTTATTAATTAGCTCAATAGTTTTTTACTTTCAATATTTTTAATTTCTCCTTTTAATTTTAAATTTCAATTTAGTATTTGATTGGGGGTTTTAATTTGGTCTTTTTTAGTTTTTTAGATTGCAAGCCCAATTCATTAATCTTTTCTTTCTCTGTTTTATTCAAGTAAGCCTCTAAGGATATAAAATTCCCTCTTATTACCGCTTTGGCTTCATCCCACAAATTTTGAGTATGATGTCTCATCATTGTCATTATCTTGAGTGAAATTATTAATTGTATCTATAATTTGCTGCTTCACCCAATCATTCTTTAAGATGAGATTGTTTAGTTTCCAATTACTTTTGGTCTATTTCCCTAACTTTTTGTTGAATGTAGTTTTTATTGCATCATGATCTGAAAAGAAAGCATTTACTATTTCTGCTTTCTTGCATTTAATTTTGAGGTCTTTATGTCCTAATATATGGTCAATTTTTGAATAGGTTCCATGAACTGCTGAGAAGAAAGTATATTCTCTTCTATCTCCATTCAATTTTCTCCAAAGATCCAACATACCTAATTTTTCTAATATTATATTTACTTCTTTAATTTCTTTCTTATTTGTTTTGTGGTTTGATTTGTCTAATTCTGAGAGTGCAAGGTTGAGATCTCCTACTATTACAGTTTTGTTGTCTATTTCTTCTTGCAACTCTCTTGATTTTTTCTTTTTCTCTCTCCAATGAACAAGGTGAATATGGCTTGTTGGCACCCATCTGATTCCTTCTCCATCTGTAGATATATAAGCAAACCTTCTTCCCCAAGCAGTTAACCTATCTGGTCCCTTCCATTCACCACCATTCTGGGTCTCTCCTTTTTACCTGGCGGTTATCTTGGAACTGCTCACATTGGACATTGCCCTTCTATTGGGTTATAAAACCTGTATTCTTCCCATTTGTAATCCCTTTCTACCATTTGATTATTTTTTGCATGATTGATCATGTTGGAGTATTGAACTTCTAAAGACTCTCTGGGTGTAACCTTGGCTGTCATCATGCCCCAAGTGTTTTTTGCCTGGGACCTGGAGCTGGCCCTGCCTCTTGTTTCCCCAAGTCAATCTACATTGTGATGCCCACTGGAGCCCTGGAGCTGGACCTCGCTTTCCATTTTCCTGAGTCAGTCTACATTCTGATGCTCAATGGAAGCCTTTGTTGCATTTTGGACATGGGATTTTGGGTCTTATAGTCTCACCGTGTCCTCTCACTCTATCTGTATGCCTTGAGCTTTGAGCTGCCCTACTTTACCACACTGAAAGTATCAATGAGCCTTTCTAGGAGTCCCTTGCCAAAAGGGACCCTGTCTTCCCATGTTCTGCATCATAGCCTGGATATAAAAGGCATTTGTGCCCACTGTGGTACAGCGTCTTATGATCTCCTCTAAAGGCGTCTCCTTGTGTAGTCCTAGTATAATTCTTCTACAAACCCCATTAGCACTGTTTCTAGCAAGTTGTTTTATCAATATTCCTGTTGCTGCATTTTCACCAATAGTTCCTATGACAGCTCTCTGCGGACATCCCACAAAATCAGCAAAGGGTTCATTTTGACCTTGCTCTATTTTTGTGAAGGCTTCCCCTCTGTCTTGTTTTCCTGGGAGCGTGCCCCATGCTTTGATAGCAGCTGCAGCAATTTGTTCATATGCTATCAAAGGGTAATTAATCTGCACTAAAATGTCTGCATAATGACCTATATCTGCTTGTTGTTCAAAGATGATTGGTATATTAACTCCAAGTTACCTATTTCGTTGGTCTTGTATTCTGTAGAGTTCACTATACTCAAAAAGCCACAAGTTTTGTCCAGGTTCTAAACATGTCCTTACTATAGATTTCCAGTCACTAGGGGTTAAAATTTCATAAGCCAAATTCTCTATACCATCTTAACATAAGACAATGTAGCCCCATAAAGAGTGCAAGCCTTTTTTAGATCTTTGGTAATTTCCATATCAAAAGATGTTGGTGTTCTTTTTCCAAAACATAGCCAGGTGATCTTTTACTGTGTCCTTCAATATAGCCCAGTTAGCTCAGAGGCCTATCTCTCCGCTTGGTTCTAAGAGCTCCACCCGAATGTCTCCAAATCCAAAGGTTTGCCCTTCCGACTCCAGCCAGCACCAAGGTAGAAGATGCAATGAATCTCTTGCCTCGAAGATAGGGCTTGTGGGCTTCCTACCAGAGTACTCCTCTCCAACCCCAGTCAATGTTCCCCAGAAAACTCTCTCTAGCTCCAAGAGCTTCCTGGATATATATGATCTTTCAAAGGTTAACTCCTCCTTCTGGAGAGAGAAGGATTCTGGGTTATCCCACAGTGCTCTCTGGCCCTAAGAACTTCAAGGAAGGTGTGAATTCAGATATCTTTCTAAACCCTGAAATCTCCCAAACATGTGAACTCCAATGAGTACTTAAATACTTATGAGCTCTCTAAAGGTGTGAATACAAGCATTGTTTCCATCAGTTGTACTTAGTACCTTGTTTCAAGTTCTGGCCCAAAATATCTCCTTCTAAGATCAAATCAATCATATTGAACCATGCTAAATTAGATAATTATTGTCTCTATCAACTCCAATGTCTTAACACTTTGTAAAGATTCCAACAAAAAGGAATGTATCTTCTCCTGGCTTGACCTGAAGAATCAAATTTTTCAATCACAGGGTATGCTTTTATTCTTAAAAAAGATATATCCTGTTTTTTTTTTTTTTTTTTTTTTTTTTTTTTTTAGCTTTTATTAGTACCTTTTATAATCTTGTCATAGGTTGCTTCATGGGTGCCCCCTTCCCCTCCTCCTTCTCCCTCCACCCACAAAGGGTTAATTGAGGGGGGAGGGTCAAGGGATGGGGAATGCCCTAATGGCTCCTGCTGTGAAGCACCACACTCCTTAATTTTATCAGCACTGTACTTAACTCCTTTTTTGCCTAATTCTTTATGCTTTTCAGCTACTTTGTCAGTACCATGGTCCTCCTCCTCTGTCTTCTTTTTCCTTATTCTAAAATTTATTTAATTCCTTAAAGCCAATAAGTTATTGGCTATTAAGTTATATATATATATATATATATATATATTTAATGTTTCTTTAGGAATTGAATCAGGACCATTATCATTATAATATTCAATTAATTGCTCTCTTACTAGTAGTTTCCATTTATCTGGCTCTAATTTTTCTTCCTTAGAAAACCAAAGAGATGTGTATTGTAAAGTTTCTAAAAGTTCATTGATCTGCTTCCAAGTTACAGCCAAACCTTTTTAATTAGCTTAATTATGCACTCTACACACTTCCCTTGGGGTAGAGAAGGCTCTTTTCTAAGCATTTGTCCCATTTCAGTTGAAACATCAGTTTAGCCCTTACCAAAGTTTCCTACTTGTCTATTTTTGTACTCACTCTATTTGAGTCACAACGACTTCTCCACTGAACTCAAGATCGTGTCAGACTGCTGAGTGTAAATCCTTAAGTCCACATTTGGGCGCCAAAATATAATGTTCTGGTTAGCTTTTTGGAGGGCCTTTGGACCAGCCTTGGTCTCAGCAGAATAATCACCTCAAGAATAGTCAGGAGTCAAGTCCAAAGTCTTTATTATCTCATTCATAGTCTGTATCCTTTGCCTGGGGTCAGGCTAGCTTTCTGGGGGACCCCCGAATGGGTCTTCGTTTCAGTGAAGGAGGCAGGGGAGCAACCAGGATGGTGGTCAAGACTTTCTGTCTCTGGCTGAGTTTGTCCCCAATTTATATACTCTATTACTATTACCTCATTACAGTATACTGAGTATAAACCAATCATCATATCATTAGGGCACCATTATTTGTTGTAAGATTAAATCAATTATACTGAACTAGAGAACTATTAATCACCATGCTAAACTAGATAACTGAGTTAACACCTTTCTCCAGAGTTCTGGCCCATTACAAATATATGCATAATGAATACAAGATAGTTGCATGCAAGGGATCATAGTGGATACTTAATTGGAAATAAAAGACATAGTTAATACCCTTAAAAATACATAATAGACCTTCAGTTTCATGTACAATCACTTAAAAAAAATTATACTTTGTTATAAAAATGCTTGTTTTATTCCATAAATAAAAATGAGAAAAAAAGTTTATAATGTGAGGAAAAAATGTATATACAAAAAAGATATTTTTGTCTCCTCTAATGCCAGGGTACTGCACATCATGGGCACTTAATAAATGTTTAGTTGAATGAATAATATTTTTTTCCTCTTTTCATTATTTTATTTTTTTATAGCTTTTTATTTACAAGTTATATGCATGAGTAAATTTTACAGCATTGAGAATTGCCAAACCTTTTGTTCCACTTTTTCCCCTCCTTCCCCCCATTCCATCCCCCCGATGGCAGGTTGACCAATACATGTTAAATTTTTTAAAGTATAAATTAAACAGAATATAAGTATACATGTCTTAACAGTTATTTTGCTATACAGAAAGAATCAGACTTTGAAATAGTGTACTATTTGCCTGTGAAGGAAATCAAAAATGCAGGCGGACAAAAAGTATAGGGATTGAGAATTCTATGTAATGGTTAATGGTTCACAGTCATCTCCCAGAATTCTTTCGCTGGGTGTAGCTGGTTCAATTCATTACTGCTCTATTGGAACTGATTTGGCTCATCTCATTGCTGGAGATGGCCATGTCCATCAGAATTGATCATCATATAGTATTGTTTTTGAAGTATATAATAAATTCCTGGTCCTCATTTCACTCAGCATCAGTTCATGTAAGTCTCTCCAGGCCTTTCTGAAATCATCCTGCTGCTCATTTCTTACCGAACAATAATATTCCATAACATTCATATACCACAATTTATTCAGCCATTCTCCAATTGATAGGCATCCACTCAGTTTCCAGTTTCTGGCCACTACAAAGAGGGCTGCCACAAACATTCATGCACATGTGGGTTCCTTTCCCTTCTTTAAGATTTCTTTGGGATATAAGCCCAGTAGTAACACTGCTGGATCAAAGGGTATGCACAGTTTGATAACTTTTAGAGCATAGTTCCAAATTGCTCTCCAGAATGGCTGGATAATGAAGACTGTAGGAAATTGACAGGATAGGTCACTGTTGGAATCTTTACAAACTGTTAAGTCATTAGAGTTGATAGAGACAATAATTATCTAATTTAGCATGGCTCAATATGATTGATCTGATCCTAGAAGGAGATGTTGTGGGCCAGAACTTGAAACAAGCTTAAGTACAACTGATAGAAAAAATGCTCATGTTCACACCTTTAGAGAGCTCATATAAGCAAGAAGTATTTAAGTACTCATTGGAGTTCACACGTTTGGGAGACTTCAGGGTTTAGTATGAGATATCTGAATTCACACATCCCTTGAAGCTCTTAGGGCCAGAGAGCACTCTGGGAGAAACCCATAATCCCACTCTCGGAGAAAGAGCATAAATGGCTCTTCAGGGAGCCAGTCAAAGAAGAAGTTACTTGGGAACATTCCCAGGGGTCAGAGAGGAGCACTCTGGGACAGACACAGAGCACTCTGGGAGATTGAGAGCCAGAAGTCCTCTCTCAGAAGCAAGACAGATTCACCTTGGTGCTGGCTGGAGGCTGAAGAAAGCAGAGGCAAAGGACAAGCTGCAAGAGCTTTTGGAATCAAGGAGAGAGATAGGCCTCTAAGAAAACTAACCAGGCTATTTTGGTGGAAGCAATAAAAGATCTGAACTTTTAACACCTGGCTGCATTTGGGGTAATTATTGATCTGAACTGATACCAAGGCTACCTCCAGAAAACCTCCCCAAGAAACCTCTCTCCCAGAGAGAACCATTATATTTTAAAGAACAAAAACGCCACAGGTCACAGTATCCAATATTCAAACTCTGGTTTCCACTTTGCTGTATTGATCTGAAGTACACTTCTTTGTGTACTTCACATGGAATGGAAGTTAGGTCTCTCAGACTTCTTTGCACTCATGTAACCCAGAGTTAACATTCAAAAGAGACAAGAGGTTATGATGGAATCTTGGGACTTTCTTAGAAATACCACCTAAGTTTGATTTGTGCTCTTAGCCTAAAATGAGTTTATTAATTTTCAGAATGATGTTTAGCATTTTAAAAATTACTCCCATTTCCTGTTTTACAAAAGTTGCAAATTGCAGTAAAATCTTTTTAAGTGAACAAATTCACTAGTTCTAAATTTGCCATTCTCCCTATCTCAGTGCTACAGGTGAAAAGAAGTATAATTTGGTGGTTAAAGAGTTGTCCTTGAAGTCAGAATTCCTGGCTTTAAATCCTGTCTCTGATAAATACTAGCTGCATGCTAGCCAGCATTACTTAATTTTTCTATGCCCCAACCAATTCTTTAAGAAGATTAGATGAGTTGCAGGTCTACCTCAGTGAAGTGAGTTTTTATACTGTTTGTTAGAAATATGCTGCAAAGTGACAAGATTAGAAGGGAAGCAATAAACTGGGAAAATATTTTTACAGTCAAAGGTTCTGATAAAGGCCTCATTTCCAAAATATATAGAGAATTAACTCTAATTTATAAAAAATCAAGCCATTTTTCAATTGGAGAATTCAAAGGATATGAACAGACAATTCTCAGATGAAGAAATTGAAACTATTTCTAGTCATATGAAAAGATGCTCCAAGTCATTATTAATCAGAGAAATGCAAATTAAGACAACTCTAAGATACCACTACATACCTGTCAGATTGGCTAAGATGACAGGAAAAAATAATGATGATTGTTGGAGGGGATGTGGGAAAACTGGGACATTGATTCATTGTTGGTGGAGTTGTGAACGAATCCAACCATTTTGGAGAGTAGTTTGGAACTATGCTCAAAAAGTTATCAAACTGTGCATACCCTTTGATCCAGCAGTGTTACTACTGGGATTATATCCCAAAGAGATTATAAAGAAGGGAAAGGGACCTGTATGTGCACGAATGTTTGTGGCAGCCCTTTTTGTAGTGGCTAGAAACTGGAAACTGAATGGATGTCCATCAGTTGGAGAATGGCTGAATAAATTGTGGTATATGAATATTATGGAATATTACTGTTCTGTAAGAAATGACCAACAGGATGATTTCAGAAAGGCCTGGAGAGACTTACACGAACTGATGCTGAGTGAAATGAGCAGGACCAGGAGATCATTATATACTTCAACAACAATACTATATGATGACCAGTTTTGATGGACCAGGCCATCCTCAGCAACGAGATCAACCAAATCATTTCTAATGGAGCAGTAATGAACTGAACTAGCTATGCCCAGAAAAATAACTCTGGGAGATGACTAAAAACCATTACATTAAATTCCCAATCCCTATATTTATGCACCATGCATTTTTGATCTCCTTCACAAGCTAATTGTACAATAATTCAGAGCCTGATTCTTTTTGTACAGCAAAATAATGTTTTGGTCATGTATACTTATTGTGTATCTAAGTTATATTTTAATATATTTAACATCTACTGGTCATCCTGCCATCTAGGGGAGGGGGTGGGGGGGGGTAAGAGGTGAAAAATTGGAACAAGAGGTTTGGCAATTGTTAATGCTGTAAAGTTACCCATGTATATATCCTGTAAATAAAAGGCTATTAAATTAAAAAAAAAAAAAAAAGAAATATGCTGCAAAGTTAAAAAGGACTCAGGAATGTGTGAAGTTGGTTTACTTATTGTTCTTGCAAGAGGGAATGATGAAATTAACATACTACTTGATCCTCCCATTACATGTTCCTCCTTGATATGTTCTCCCTCATCATATAATTTATTTCAAAATTGGTGAAAAACTCTTCCTTTGAGGAGAAGTTAATGTTAATTAATATTAACTCATTAAGCATGCACACTCAGTACATGTTTAAAGATGATTATTATAAGTTTATCAGTTTGGTGGCTCAATATCTTGTTTTGTACAACTAACTCCATCAGCTGATGGGACGTTTAAGTCCTTGCCCCATATGGAAAAAAATAACTTTATAGGTTTCTCACAATATTGTGTACTATGAGTTCTCTATACCAGTGAAAAAAGTATAAGCTCTGGTTATATATATATGCACCATTTACCACATTTTATTTATAATAACAGAAAATATTTTCATTGGATTTTTTTTCTATTGCTTTCTGATTTCATATTAAGAAAACTTGGGTATCAAGATAACTTTAGTAACTAATAGTTTTGTGAAAGTATTTGGATTTTCTGAGTTGACTGCTCATCATGATCAAATATGTAAGTATGAAATGACCAGTGGTCAAGATGAAACAGAAGCTTTACAAAGGTCAAAAATTAATTGCATAACTGAATACATATAAATTGGCAGATTGGAATAGAATCTGTCGATTGTCAGCAATAAATGAAACATCACAGATTTTCTAACTCATGTCTCTCATTCTCCTCCTGCATGCATCTAGAAGGAAACAGGAGGAGGAAGGTTAAATGAATTGTACCAGAGCTAATTAATAGCAAAGCTAGACCTAAAATCCAGATTTCCTATTTCTAAACCCAATGTTATTTATACTATACATATCCTACCACTCAGAGGATAGTCAAGCTGTGTTTTTTTTTTTTAATTACTGTATTTCCACAAAGTAGATGGAAAGTAGTGCTGCCTCTTAAGATACTAGTGACTGTGAACAAATCCCTTTTCTTCAGTAAGCCTCAGTTTCCCCATATGTAATATAGTAGGGACTTGGAAAAAAAAGTTTTTACAAGAATCAATCCAGTGTTGTTTTCTTTAATTTATTCTTACTTCACCATGAAATTCAGACCCATGACCCAGGAGGAATATATGGTGTAATGGACTACTCAGGCCTAAGTGTTAAGATAATCAGTTCCTTAAATAAAAACATATTGATTGACCCCCAAATAAAAGCAGCCTTAAGAGAACTAAGTAGCGAGAGCAGCTAGGTGGTATAGTGAATAGAATGTCAGTCCTGGAGTCAAGAAGATCTGAGTTCAAATTTGGCCTCAGATACTGCCTAGCTATGTTACTGTGGGTAAATGACTTAACCCTGTTTGCCTCAGTTTCCTCCTATGAAAAATGAGCTGGAGAAAGAAATGACATTACTCCAGTATCTTTGACAAAAATTCCTTCTAAAAGGGATCACTAAAACTCAAGACTGAAAATGATTTTACAACAACAAAAGCAGCCTGCAAGGAAACAAGAGCTGCTCACAAGAATCTCAGAAGCCCCTTGCTCAATCCATGAAACCCTATATACTATTCCTTGCTTAAAGGACGGACCCACAGCTGGCACCATAGGATTCACTAAAGGATTGTCACAATGCTACTAACCAAAACTTTGTTCTCATAAAAGGCTGCACTGAACTAAAAATGGCACTGAGTTGTCTTTGGGTTGTGTGCCAAAATTGCCTTTAGGAACAGCACATCAGAAAAGATATGTGATTTTTTTTCTACCGTCCCATAACTTGGACAGAAAAAAAAAAAATTAACAGATTTGAGTGCAGCTTGAATGAAACTTAAAATGAAGAAAAAAGGAGAGGGAAAAGAAATCAGCTGTGGGTCTGAAATCAACTTTAGAAAGCTTTATCCCAAAGGTATGGTGGTTGATAAAGGAAAGAATCTTTTTGCTGAAAGTGGTATAAAAACAGGGTTATACTGGGAACACTGCCTTAATTCTGTGCATTTCCTCATGTGAACTATATGGTAATTCTATGGTATAGAATGAGGTTGGTTTTATGAATGATCTTTATACATTTCCACCATGTTATAAGATCTATTACAGTGAAGAGTTTTTTTTTGGATGGGGGTGAAAGTGATTTTGGGACTGAATCTGCAATCTCTCTAAATGAGAAAACTCTCTCTATTAATACAAATCTACACTTGCTATGCTGCAACTGGTAGCTTAGAGAAAAAAGAACATGAGCATTTATTAAGCACTTAGTATGTGCTAGCATTGTGCTAAGTGCTTTACAAGAATTATTTACAAGTGTCTTTACGATATCAGCCTTGGGAAGAAGGTGCTATTATTATTATTTTTGTTTTACAGTGGAAGAAATTGAGGCAAATAGAGGTTAAGGTAACTTGTTCTTTACCTTTCCAAATCTCCATTTGGAAAACTCCAATTCTTTCTCTTCCAGTCCCCACAGAAGGGCTGTCCAGATAAATAGAAAAGTTTAGCACTGGAAGGGATTTCTGTGGCCATCTAATCTAATTCCCTCATTGCACAGATAAGTCCGGAGACATTTGGTGATTTCCCCTCCCCTCCCTTGGGGGATATAAATAAAAAACTTAAAGTAGGACTTGGATCCAGGTCCCCAGGTTCCATAAAGTGCTTTTTTCATTGTCCCATGATGCCTCTTATCATCTGCTTTACCATATCACCTCTTTGATATACTTTGACATATTAAAATATATATCAGGGAAGGGATTTTTCTTCCAAGTTGAAAGCAACAATAAGTATCAATAAAATCTGTTATTTTAATAGCAAATCCAGGAGAACTTTTGCATAAATCATCGCAATAAAATTTGCCTTTCAATATCTTTAACTATTTGCTTATATCAGCCATCCTTCATGCTGATTCTGTCATTCATAGAAATTGGACAAGAGAAGGGCTTTTGGCCCAAACTGGCTTCAAGGGTAAGAAGAGGATGCTGAGAATTCTAACTCCAATGATGAATGAGGTGCTAAAGCACTGGTTTGGGAAAGTGGAAGTCATGGTTCCCTAGGAGCGCTATAGCATAATTTCAAAGGATATGTGATCAGAGGGTCTATCCTCCTTGACAAAGTGGAGGAGAAAAGACCCCATCCTTCATCTGTGCAAACCCTTCAAAGCAGGGAGTGGCAGGAGAGAAAACCTGAATTTGTAGCTCAAGCTTCCTGAAGCAAGCAGAAGTGAATCCTGATTATCTTGACTTTTTGATCTTAATTGGCTCTTTTGTTCTTTAAGGGGACTTGTATTAATTACAGCCCCAGCCCAGGAGGAGGTTTCTGGTTGAATTTTTTAGCTGAATTCTTTCTACCGACAAAACCCATCATCATAACTCCACAGTTACATTTGATTAGAAATGCCAGCCCTCTAAGGTTATTTTCCCTTTATAAAAACCTTATCTGTAGTACCCCCTTTCCTTGCTAAAAAACCCTTATGGATTTAAACAGCTGTTAGCAGTGTAATAAAATCTTTGCCCCTTGATTTGGAGAAGGTCTAAGCCTACAAATTCTTTTGAACTACCTTGCTACATCAGTTGCTAACTCACTCCCAACCCCAACATCCCCACAATAGCCAGTTACAGGGCATGTTTCCAACATAAGCACACTCATCTTTTCCCATTACTGGCCTCACATTCTCCTACTCTTGTCTCCTTCCATTGCTGTGAAAACTCTCAAATTTTGGACTCAAGGCAGCCTTAAACTTAATCAACTTTGACATTCAGAGCAGCAGCACATGTTCCATAAAAAACATGCACCTCCCCCCTCATATTTACCTACTCTCTAACCCACTCTCTCATTACCTGGTTATCTCAAGATGCTCCTCAGAGGACAGGCTCTGTACACTAAGGCAGAGACTGGTGAGTAAAAGTTCAACTTCCCCTTTCCCTTTTTTACTTTGAGTAGGATAAAATGAGTTTATTTGCACAGGAAGAATAAACATGGATGGTTTGCGACATGCATTACAGATTTCATTACATTATTTTTTCAATTTGATTTTCCTATCTAAACAAAGGCTAAAAAAAGAGCATTCCCATTGACAAAGCAGAATACCAAAAGAGGATTGTATGTGAAATTGTAAATCATTTCATCCTGCTTGCTTTTACAAATGCCACGGGCACACACACACACACACACACACACTCACATCCCACACCTTTCTTTCAAAAATGCCCTCCTTGTCCGTGGATCCCTTTGAAATTCCTTTAACTGTTCATTTTTCAAAATGTTTTAAGGGGTCAAAGAGAGGGTGCTGCTTATTTAAAAGGCCAACTCTGCTTGTGATGATATGAGAACGTATGTAAATATAGAAAGCAAGAAATTCTGGGCATCAGGGTTGAAGCATTGCATACGGCAGACCTACCTTACTATTTTGTGTAACTTTCATAGGATCTTAAGAGTTGAAAGGGATCTCAGAGATCATTCATTCCATCCCAATCATAAATCTCTTCTTCCATTTTGCATCCATTTTGTTTTAGGATGCAAAATTATGGGATTGTTCCCACATTCAAGGGGGCTTGTTCCATTTTTAGAGAATTCTGAGGGAGTTATTCTTTAGGTTGAGTCAAAATTTGTTTTCTTAATTTCTACCCATTCTTCCTAGTATTGGCCTCTGGGTCCTCACAGAACAAGTCTTAATTTCTTTTTCACATAACAAACTTTCAAATATTAAATACAGCTGTCAACTTCTCTGTCCTCAACCCTCTCCCATCTCCAGAATTTAGCGTGGGAGAATTAACTTGGGCTCATTGTACTCTTCATATTATCTTTGGACTTTTCTTTTTGGGTCCCTGGGATGTTATTGGATAAAAGAAAGGAGTTACTAAGGTATGCAATAATGACTCCTCAAACTTTTAGGACAGTTCAGCAGGCTAAACTTACAGTCCTTTCTACCTATTCATTACACAAGTTCTTCAATGCTCAGTTTGGTTTTTACTTTTTACTTAATTAAGTTTGCTGAAAAATGTCTTTCACGGCTCATCTGGTATAAAAACAATCAACTTATTAAAATTATTTCTTTGTGTTTTCCTTCTCATCCAAGTGTAAGTTTATTCTCTCTCCTACTCCCTATCCCCCCTACCCCCCGCCCCCTTTGTCTTTTTTAGAAGACAGATTTAATGTGTTACTGTGGTGCAGAAAATCAATGCTGGAAATCAATGGTAATTTTTCAGGCTGTTTAAACTTATTCACATGGATGACTAAGCCTGCTGCTGCTGTTAGAAAAAGAATATAGTTTGGTTACAGAGGAAATATTCCAGTTTGTAGCACCTCTACTGGATGCAACTGGACAATCTTTCTGTGAAGAATATAGCAGTTCACTTTGGTGTTTTTGAGTTCTAAATATCAGATACCCCCTGTACTATGAGGGACACTATAGCTGGGGAAGGAAGATATATGTAAAGAAAACAATTACAGAATATGTCAAAGCTAGACATAAGCAAGTGTGATCTTTTATGGGACTGTTTATCAATGCCACTTGAAGAAGACATTCATGTCTCCTTCACCCTCTCTTCTTATTCTTAGTGCTTTCCAAAATTCTCTCTCCCCACTCTTACTCTGGAAGTCATCTTAACCCTTCCAATTCTCCATTGTGAAAACTCTGTAATCCTCTCTCTTCTTATTCCCACTGCTGGGGCTGGCCAAACCTCACTGCCCCATTCTCATAGTAGGAGGCATCCAACTGTCTTTCTTTTTTCCCCATATTGTGTAAACTATCTGGCCAGTATCTACCCCCTCCCTCTTCCCACCAAGGAAGCTGTCCTTTTTCTTTTCTTTTCTTTTTTAAGGTGGTGGCTTTTTTAAAATGGAGAAGCTGCTTGTCTGGTGAGAATGAGAATTATATTTTAAGTTTACAAATGCCAATCCTAGTTTCATTTTTATTTTGGTTTAATTTGACAGTCCATTTCCTTAGTAATAGTACATTTCCTTTCCTTCTCCCACACTCTATCTCATGTATATATATGATATATATCTCAAATATATATATATATAATTTCTCACATTTCCAGTGAAGGGGAAGCTCTGAGTTAGAAAATGTTTCTTGTAGTCAAATACCATAGCATCATAGGGTTTCAGGATAGAAAAGACCTTAGAGATCATCTAATTCAACCCCATCATATTAGAGAAGTGGAAGCAGAGGCCTAGTGAGACAAAATGATTTTCCTTCCCTTTATTTTTTCCTTTCTCATTTCCTTCCCTTCCCCTTACCTTCCCTTTCCCTTCCTCTTCCCCTTCCCCTTCCTTTTCTTTTCCTCTTCCCCTTCCTCTTCTCTTCCCTTTCCCCTTCCCCTTCCTTTTCCTTTCCTTTCCCCTTCTCTTCCTTTTCCCTTTCCCTTCCCTCTCCCCTTCCCTTCCCTTTCCCTTCCCTTTTCCTTCCCTTTCCTTTTTTTTTCCTTTTTTTCTCTTCACTCAGTCCTTATAGGATATCATACCCTTACCTGTGGGTGCTCTGTAGAAAGGAATGTAAATTTTGATCACAGAAAATTGGCTCAGAGTGAATGTAAAGAGCAAATGAAATCCTGAGGGTTTTCCTCTCCCAGATTGTTTTTATTTTATTTTATTTACTAAGTAAAACAGACCATTCTCTGCCTCATTTCTTACCTAACCTTAATCACTGAATAAACATTGCCTCAGTCAAACTAAGACTTTTTAAAGACCTTACATTAAAGAGGCCAAGCTCTCTCAGTGTATCCTGGTTGCTCTGATCTATATCTGGCCACTGAATCCTATGGATGGCTCTGGAGGAGAAAATGAAATAGGTGACCTTGCACAGCTCTTCTCACTTAAATCCAACTCACTTTGTATATCATGTCACAGAAGAAGACTTACAAAGTCAGGATTTGAGCACTGGCTCTCTGACTTTAAATACAATGCTCCTTCCACTATGATTCAAGATCTCCTGTCCTGGCCAGAGAGTTTGGGAACCACAGGCATTCTAGAAAACTACTCAACATTCTCTGGTTCTAGAGCCATTGACTCTTAAATCCATTCTCTATAGCCATCCAATTCTGAACTATTGAAAAGCCTCTTGTTGAGACGACCATCTAATCATGGAAGAGAACTAGAAACAACATTAGATGCTCATGCTGGCCCTCATTATCCAGTGTCTAATGTTAGCTGATACTGCAGTACTAACTTTTTCTTCCACAAAACAGCAACTTCTACTAATAGCTTGGGAAGAAAATTCAGCACCAAAACCAGCATCTGAATCATTACAGAGGAGTGTCAGGCAATCACTAATATACTCAGTTATTATTATCATTTCAGACATTGCATTCACAGTGCTTTGGGGGAGGAGGTTGCAACTATCAATTCTTAAATTACAGTTTTAAAACAAATAGATTTGAGCCAGAACCTAGCACCCCCAGAGCAATGTGTCAGCTCAGAGATGATGCATGCTTTAGCTGTTACACCAAATGAAGCTTGGCTAGACACCAATAAATCATTGGAGGGTTAAAGAACCTGTGCAAGATTCATTACTAATATTGTCATTCTACATACCCAATATGAACATCACACTCATCAATTATGAGAAGCTGATGAGACACCCAAGAAAAAATCTGTGATACAGCTCATCACACCAGGCACTACTTCTTAAAGGAAATCTGGATGGCAGGTTGACAGGAGACTGAGAAAACTATTCATTTCTTTGCTTTCCCCTAGAGAACAACTTCTTGTTGTTTCCTTTCTTATTTCCTTTCCTTCCTCCTTTCTTTCCCTTCCCTTTCCCTTCCCTTTCCCTTTCCCTTCCCTTTCCCTTTCCCTTCTCATGCATTTGCTTCTCATTTTACCAAAAGATACATCCAGGGAAGTTGTACATAAATGGAATATTTTTTTGAATCAAATTATTTAAAATGTCCTGGAGGGTGTTAGGCATTTACTCCTTCTCTTCTTGTTCCTCTTCTTTCTCCTCTACCTTTTCCTCCTTCCCTTTTCTTTTTCCTTCTCTGTCTCTTCCTCTTTTCCACTCCCTTCTCTTTTCCTACCCTCCTCCTCCTTACTTCATAAAACCCAGAGTTTTTATTTAGTTTGATTCTTTGGTAAATAAAAAAAAAGCTTTTTGTAATGAGAATGAACAACTTCCAAACTGTACTTACCGTTCATAATTGGCTTTATAAGTTTAGA
This sequence comes from Sarcophilus harrisii, assembly GCF_902635505.1. Classification (NCBI taxonomy): domain Eukaryota; kingdom Metazoa; phylum Chordata; class Mammalia; order Dasyuromorphia; family Dasyuridae; genus Sarcophilus; species Sarcophilus harrisii. The sequence continues at coordinate 218,333,323 of NC_045429.1, forward strand.
TATTACCTGTTTGGTTTTCTTAAAGGGAAAACAACTATGTATGGTGTTAAGTTGTAGATGCAGTATGAAAGAATCTATAAGCAGAAAATTCTGACTTTCTATAGATTTAGGCAAGTCATAGAGCCACTTTATGCCCCGAGTTCCTTGATCAAGATGAGTGGATTAAAATTGCCAAAATAATTAGACAATGGATTTCTGAACCTGACCTCATATGAAAGGGAACTAGATTAGCTAATCATAGGTTCTTGTCCAATCCTAAATCAAAAGGACACAGATCATAGGATACTACAACTAAGACTGTGACTACATAGGATATCCAGAAAGAATATAATTGGACACAGGGAAAGATCTAGAGAAAGTGCTGTGAGACAACTAGAGTTAATTTATTCTATCAGTTTTTTTTTTTTTCTAATGAAAAGTTATCACTGGAACCTCTGGACTATAATGTTGTGTTTTGGAGAGAGTATGGTCCTGATAGGTAGGACAGAAGGATCAAATATATGCACTGAAGTCAGCAATGCTTTGGGTGCCAGATTAAAATATAATTGGGAAATACTTAACAAAATAATACAAATACAATAGAATTTAGATAATACCAATATGTGATTTTTCTAAGTTAATATGCAGTCAACAGTGATCTTTATGTATAGTTTAGTGATCCCTGTTTAAAATTTGAATTTACACCACCAAGATTGCAGGGAAGAGAGTGGGTTCATTTTTGTATTTATGCCCTTAATCCCTACCACAGTTTCTAGTATGTATTAATTGCTTTATAAAAAAATTTTAAACATAATCCTGAATTGAAAAAAATGGATACTCAGTGAATTGTCAGACTTTCAGGATTTTGTTGCAAAAAGACCTGAACAGTAGAAAAACCAACATGTAGGATGCAAGAGAAATATGTTTTAAATAAATAAATTAAGAATAAAAAATATTAATTGGTTGATTGATTGGGCCATTAACTTGCTATATGATTTCAGAAATTCCTTCTAACTTGAAAATGCTATGGCTTTCATACAACTTTTTAATACATTTTTTGATGAAACAGATTCTTGAGACAGATTATTTATTGGTGGGAGCAGGGAAGGAGAAGTATATATTTGGATATCTCAATAGAAATATGATGATAATGGAAAAAAACATAAATTTTTGAAAGAGACTGGTGGCTGCTTGATGTTAGGAAGTTTATTTGACATTCCCTTCCAATATTTCTGGTCTCTGCACTACTACTTTGCAAACTCCTCATTCTAGTTCTCTAAGAACTTACATTCTAATGGAGGAGACAGCATATACATAAATAGATACAAGTTAGATACAGATTAGATGAAATGAGACCCTGGTATCAATGTTTATATAAGCAGTTTTTAAAGTTTGGAAAGAACTTTACAAACTTTATCTCATGAGTCCCCAGAATAAAGATGTTATTAATATATCCATTTTGCTGGTAAAGAAACCGAGAACCAGAGAGGTTGTGACTTACTCAGATTGGCAGTTCATGAATGTCTAAGGCAAGATTTGAACTTAGATATTATGACAGGAATATGTTTCTGACTTGAACTGATCTCATGAGGGATCATTGTTAGTTCCTCCTTAATTTTCTTTTATTGTCTCTTATCTCTTTCCCAAGTCATGAGTAATATATATCAAATGATATAAAAGAATCCTAGGATTTAGAGCCAGAAAGGGCCTTTGAGATCATTTAGTCAAAGTTCCACACTTTAATAACAAGGCCCAGAAAGAACCATAATGATGCAGGTATTACTTGGTAGAACAGTACTTCAAACCAAGCTCTTCATACTCTGCCTTACTGGGAAAGCTGTAATCTATAGCAATCCCATGTTCATAGATTGGATAGTAATTCATTAGGTATCTACTACATGCCAGAAACTATGATATGAAGCCAAAATACAAAACAATCCTTGCCATTAATGGAAATTACACTCATTGGGGGAAAGGCAGAATAAAACATCATATATGGAGAATATTAAAAACAAAATGCATACAAAATAAATAAAAAGCAAATTCTCAGCATGAGGGTATTAGCAATTTGGAATGGGGATAAACTGAAGATAAGCTTGAATTTATAGGCGAGACTGAGCCTTGAAAGAAGACAGGAATCATGGGAGGCAGAAATAAGGAGAAAGTATATTTCAGATGTGGCATGTGTCCTGGGTAAAGAGACAGCCGTTGGAATGTCACAAGTTGTTTAGTTATTTTCAGTTGTGTGACCCCATTGGGGTTTTCTTGGCAAAGATACTGGTGATCTGCTATTTCCTTTTCCAGCTCATTGTACAGATAGGGAAACTGAGGCAAACAGGGTTAAGGGACCTGCCCAGAGTCACACAGTAGTAAGTATCTGAGGCAGGATTGAACTCAGAAAAATGAGTCTTGTTGACTCTAAGTCTGGAACTTTATCTACATATCACCTACTTGGCCCAAAATATCATACAGGGAACAGAAAATAGGCCAGTTTGGTTAGAATATACTATGCTAAGGAAAAGAGGATATTTAGAGCTTAGAAAGGATCTTAGACAACAGTGAGTCTAACTTCCTTTCACAAAGGAGGAAACTGAATCTGAATAAGTTTAGACTGATGAGTCAGATTGAGAAGGGTTTCAAGGAGTATTTGTGTTTTATTTTAAAGGTAAGAGAGGATTTCTAAAGTAGAGGCTCGTGAGCAACGATATCTGGTCAGCCCTATGGTTCAGGAATATAAATTTGACATCTGTAAGGAAAATAAATTGGAAAGTGGAGAGAGACCTGAAAAAGGAAGACCAATCAGGAAACCATTGCAATATATCAGAGGAGAAAGGTAACTGAAAGTCTTGACGATTAATTTGAATATGAGGAGTGAGGAAGAATAAAGAATCATAAAGAATCAAGGATGACTATGACTTTGTGGATCTGAGTGAAGAGAAAAATAGTTATGCTGTTAATAGAAATCAGGAAATGAGGGAGGATTTTAGACAAAATATAGTGATTTCTGTTATGGATACATGTTGAGTTTAAGATGCCCACTGGGCATATAATTAGAAAGTCCAATCAGTGACCTGGGAATAGAGCTTAAGAAAGAGACAGGCTGAATATGTAGACATATAGGATTCATGTGCTTAGAGATGATATTTAAATTTCTATCTGGGAGTTGATGAAAAACAACCAAGAGAATATTCAGAGAGAAATCAGCCCAGTACAAAGCCCAGTACCAACCCACCCATAGGTTGTGGGACATGGATTGTTGTTGTTTGTCCTTCATTCTCAAAGAGGACCAATGACATCACAGATTGATATCTTGACCATAAAAAGTGATTATTATAAAGGAGACTAATTCGGGTAGGAAGAGAGTCAGGAGAAGTGAAAGTGCCCTGAAAACCCAGTGAGGTGAGAGTATCCTAGAAGAGGGTGGCCAATAGTATCAAAAGCTGAAGAGAAGTCAAGATAAATGAGAAGAAAAAAGGCCGCCTGTGCATCCCATGTATGTACCCATGAATGCTCCAATGACAGGTGACTTTTTAATAAGTAAGTAGTTCTATCTTGAGAAATAAACTTTGCTCTGACAATTCAGAATGATTTTCTAAACTGGCCTAAGTCGAAAGAGGAATTTTGACCAACCTAAAGATGCTGCAGTGCTTCTTGGTTCTTAAACAAACCCTAAAACAGAAAGTAGTTGCACAACCTCAACAGGGCATAGGATATAATTTGTATTTTTGATGACTTCATGGATTTATGAATTTCAATGAAATGTTGGCTGCAAATGTGATGTCATTTCTTTTAGGTGATGGTGGTGGGAGGAGGGCAAGAGAAATAAAGCAGTACCAAAGTTTCCTTCTTCAGTCTAATCCAAGCTGCTCCATGGTTTTTTTTTTTTCCCTCTTTTCACAATCCCTTCCTACCACTCCCCCATCCTATTCATATTCTGATCTTCAGTACACTTGAAAAGATGTTATTTCAAATGTTCCTACAAAAAAAATCATTCTCAGGCTCTTAGAGTCTGCTGTCAAAGGACTTAATCTGCATTTGTAGCTAGCTGGGTGGCTGCAGATGGGGCTGTGCTCCAGGCATTAGGAGATCTGACTTGGCATTATAAGTATACCTGACACTTAGCAAAACGCTATTCAGTAAAACTGCCTTCCTTAGGCCTTTCTGAATAAGAACTCCTGAACATCTGGCTATTATTGAGTTGAAATTTACTTTTAAAAAAATTTACCTTTATTGTGTACTAGGGATAGAGAGGAAATCAAGGCTTTATTAAATAAATCATTATCAATGGGATTGCAAGGGAAATATCTTACTTGAGAGAACCAACTTTTATGAAGGACTTTATTAGTACCTGTTCTAGGCAGTGGGCATCTAATTAGCACAGTGGTTAGAGCATCAGGTTTGAAATCAGGAAGATTCCCAAGTTCATATTTGACCATAGACACTTCCTAGCTGTATGACCCTGAGAAAGAAATGAGCTGGAGAAGGAAATGCAAAGCATTCCAACATCTTTGCCAAAGAAAATCCCAAATGGGGTCAAGAAAAGTTGGACATCACCAAACGCCACCATATTCTAAGTCAAACAATGAATAGGCATGTTAAAATTAACAGCATTTGTGCTAAACAACCAATGTGCTAATTTCAATGGAGCTTTATTTAGTAAACTAGAAAGGTATTTAAGTGACAATGGTTCAGAATGTTAATTAATTCAATCCTTCTTATTTGGTACTTGCTTAAAAGTAGCTGACTGGGCATGAGTGTTTTGTTTACCAGCACAGATAACGACTCCTCTCAAAAAACTCATCAACATGAATGGCCAAAAAGCTCATAGAAAATGCCGGTTATGAGCCTTTCTTCACTTGGCTAGTGGATCTTTCAGACAATCTGGATATAGTCTTGGGACTCACATTTGAGATCTTTGCAGCTTGGTAGGACCTGTCAAAGTTAGTGATGACTGTCTAGAACTCAGGATCATAAATCTCTGACATCTGTTCTGTTCTTTCTGCTCACACCACCACCACCCTAGGTCAAACCCCTCCTCACATCTCTTGAAACTATTTCAACAGTCTCTCAACCGGACTCCCAGCCTTCAGTGTTTCTCCTTTCTGATGCATCTTCCACATAACTGCCAATGTGTTCTTACCTTTCAAAATATTCCCTTGCTTAAGAGTCTTCAATGACTCCCTAGTGTCTCTAGAACAAAATAAAAATTCCTTAACTTGGCATTACAAGTCTATTGCAACTCCAAAGCATTTCTAGACATCGTATGATATGTTATATTGTATATTACATTCTATTCTATTTTTTCAGAATTATTTTTTTCAGAATTATTATGATCATTTTATGCATTCTTGCCAAACCAGTACTCTTGCTACCTAAATTCAGCACTGAATCAGGAGTCACTTGTCACAATCATTAGTTTCCTTTAAATCTCAGTACAGGCACTATTGCCTACTGGAATTCACCTTTCCTGATCACCTTAACCATTACACTACACTTTCTTCCTCTCCCTCAAGTTAATGTGCATACACTTCTTTAAAATTTTTAAATTTATTTTATTCTGAACTCAGGAAATAAAACAAGTATTGCCATAACAGTAGAATGGCCGGGGGGGGGGGGGGGGGGGGGGGGGGGGGGAAGATGGGGAGGGGAACAGGTACTTCCACGTGAAAGTGCATATCTCTTATGCATATTGATAAAAACATATATTTCTGTTTTTATGTTGTATTTTTCTCCTTCACAGGAAGAATGTAAATTGTCTGAGAGGTCATATTTTGGATTTAGTCTTTATATTCTGACTGCCTAACACAGTAACTTGCACATAGTAAGCATTCCATAAATGTCTGTTAAATTGATTTCAAAACACACATTTCTATTATCACAGAATCACAAAATTATCCAGAATAACATAAATTAGTGTTGACATAAGCAAATTAGGAGTGGAATCTAAACAAAAATACAAGGGAATGATGACTTTAGAAATTATTTCATCTTCTCAGATAGGAAATAGTGTCTCCAAACTTTCCCAAAGTACTTTAGAGTTAGGACACTGCAGAACAGTATTTTAAATTGCTTGGACTCCTTAGCAAGCATTTTAAAACAAAGAAACAAAGGAAGAATACAAACATAGCTTTCCTGGGTCTTTTTTCAGTTCTAGAGTTGTAGGTTCAGATTCATATGCTCATCACAGACCTACCTACATGTTCACCTTCCCTAGATTAAATCTCAATGACAAAGATATTCTTGATGGATCTGCCTAAATCCATGAACAAGCAAAAACAATTTTCTTTTGTCAGATGAAGAAAATGCCTTCTCCCATTTGCCATCTCCTCCTGTTCTTCAATAACATTGTCAGTCAGCAAGCATTTAAATGTTTCTTTTTGTGTCAAGAGACACTACTAGTATCTCTTTACAGCCCCAAATGCTTTGTATCTGTTTTGAATTTGCCCAAATAGGTATGTATTTGTCTCCTATGATATAAAATAGAATTCTTGAGATCAGGGACGTTTTTTTTTTTCCTGCCCGCAACATCTAGCATAGAATCTAGTACATAGTTGGCATTTAATGAATGCTGATTAATTCATTCATTGGTAGATTCTTTTTTTTTTTTTTTAATTTAATAGCCTTTTATTTACAGGATATATGCATGGGTAACTTTACAGCATTAACAATTGCCAAACCTCTTGTTCCAATTTTTCACCTCTTACCCCCCCACCCCCTCCCCTAGATGGCAGGATGACCAGTAGATGTTAAATATATTAAAATATAAATTAGATACACAATAAGTATACATGCATTGGTAGATTCTTAATGAATGGTTAATAAACAAATGTTTGTCAAGGTCAGTCAATCAATAGACATTTATTAAGCTCCTACTAATGTGCCAGACACTGTACTAAGTGCTATGGATACATATTAAAAAAAAAAAAGGCAAAAGACAATCCCTGATCTTAAGGAGCTTGCATCCACCCCAAGAACGCTCAGATACATTTCCTGATTTCTACTTGCCCTCCCTTATTAGACAAATCATGTTCTTACAAAAAGTGCCTCTTTGGAATAGAGACATGCAACACAAAGCAGGACCCATTCCTGAATTGGGGAGAAGAAACTGAGCAAGCACCTGCTAGGTTGAAAGTGAGAGTAAAAGTGAAAGTGAAAGAATTGGGCTTTTTTTTTTTTTTCATTTTTTCTTTTCAAACCATTCAGTGCCTGACATCTGAAAGAAGAGGTTTTTGATGGGATGGAAATGCTTTTCCCAGCTCTGTGTGGTCTCTAATTAAATGGCTCACTCAGATTCTCTGAGCAAAAAGGCTCCTCAGCAGTTCTGGCTACCCCATTTTCCTTGCTTCTAATCAACCCAGAATTTTTTCAACAGCAGCCCAATGTGCAGTGGGGTTGGGTCACAAGTTTGGCAATCTGAAATCTGGGAATAAGCCCCTGAATGTCATCCTTCTTGGCCTCCTTTGCTCAGGAGAGAGTCATTGACAAAGCTGGCGACTGGCAAAAATAAGCTGGGACCTCAAGGAGGCTGTTTAAGCCATCTGCCCCATCATCCAAGCAATTTTGGTTCTTCTCACCCTCTGATGGTTCCCAAGTAAGAGCAAGATCAGACGTTCTTCCTAAATCCAGTACTTCTTAATGGCAATAATAATGTTTGGCTAAGCATCAGAGCTACCTGCAAATAGAGGTCTTCTGAAGGGAAGTCAGAGTGACTGAGGGCAGGGGACATCTCCAGCTAATGGATTTTGTGACTATATGACTGTAATATATATATATATTTTTGACTGTAATATATTTTTAAAAAATGACAGTTGTTGAAGGAGCACCCCACTGGAGCATGTTAGATCTAGTATTCCAATGAGGATTACAGGTAGAATCAGTTAGAGCTGGAAGGCACCTTAGAGGTCACTTAATTTAATCCCTCTTAATTTGCAGTTGAGGAAAGTGAATCACAAAAAGTAAACCACCCAAGATCACACAAGCAATGGGTTACAAAATCAGGATTTGAACTCATGTACTTGGTTCTCTAAATCCAACATTTGTTCAGGTTCCTGAGTAAGGTCTAACAAACCCAGAGTTTCACACTCCCTCAACCTTGAGGCTCTCACTTCCTTTCAGATCATTCTTTTCCTCTTTAGCTGACAAAGTTGGCCTTTGTAAACAAGCAAACATTTTCAATAATGTTCCCTGAGGTGAGTCCCCAGAGGTGAGTCCTTAATCTGCATTTTGTCTAGACTTTCTAAAGCTCCTCCCGAATCCCGCCAATCTTATCATTGTCTGCATTTTTGACAAGCAATAAGCTCACACTTATCTCGCCTGATGTCTCAGTGTGCCTTCTGCAGCTAGTTAGTAATTTCAGATGTTGTGGGAGGGAGTTCTCAGTGGTAGAATCACGCTTTCAATCTGAAATTAAAGCTCAATTTAGTTTAATTGTCCTTGATTTTATCAGCCATATGAAATGGCTGATTCCATATGCAAAAATAAATAGTAGAGACACTCAGAAGTTCTTTCTTCTAGAAGATAGATACCATAGATTCCTTTGCTTTCTACCATGCTATTTTCATTCACCAAATGGTGGCAGATCTCTCTCTCTCTCTCTTTCTCTCTCTCTCTCTCTCTCTCTCTCTCTCTCTCTCTCTCTCTCCCTCTCTCTCTCTCCCTCCCTTCCTCCTCTCTTTCTCTTGTCCCCTCCCTCCTTCCTTTTCTCCTTCCTTCCCCTCCTCCCCCTTCTCTCTTTCTCTGTCTCCTCTTCTCTGTCTCTTTCTATTTTCTCCTCTTTTCACTCCCTCGGCCCACACCAATAAATAAATAAATAAATAAATAAAATGTCTCCTACAGTCTATCTCCTGTCTGTGTCTTTAACAATTTTAGAATAGAAGTTCCTTAAGAACTGGAATAGTCAATTCAGAAGATGTCCACAGAATACTAAATACAAATAAGGAAAGGCTAATAAAATTACAGGGAGAATGTGAAACTGTTTACATTTTATTTCTCCATAACATTCTCTTTACAACATCTGAAAAAAGCAAGCAGATGATTTGGGTCCTGGAATGGAATTGTTGACTGTTTTCATCCTTTGGGGAAGAACTCCAGAATGTGCAGAAAGTAGGCAGCTTTTAGAGATTGAGAAAAAGACACCCAAGGTTCCTTTTAGAGTGCTCAAATATCAAATAGCTCAGAAACCTCTCTGTGTAGTGGAAATAGTACTAACACTATATCTAGGAGACCTATATAGACTGAGGACATATTGTGTGATATTAGGCAATTCACATAATTTCTTTGGTCTTCAGATTTCTCATCTATATGTAGCAATAATAACAGTTGCAAACCCCAAGGGAACACTCTACCTCCTCCTAAGGGTCACCCATTAAATCTGGCCCCATGCATGTAGCCCATATTGGTTTCAGTTCTGAGGAGTCTGCTGTGCAATCAGAGAAGTTAGGTTTCTTTTTCTCATACTATTTGGCTCCTTAAATCCACTCCCCTGGTAAGCCCTAGGGAAAAACTGCTCATAGCTTTGATTTTGGCTTATGTCTAAGATGTCCCTCAAATGAGTGGGAGGGGTAGTGCAGTACTCATTATACAACACGAGGTATAGGTTAGGTATTTATTTGTTACATATAGAAGGAATTCTAAAAGTCACAAAAAACTCATCGTGCACATTGACAAAAAACAAATTAGAACTTAATAACTTAGAACTACAATTAGATTTTGTTGGGAGGGAGAACTACAAATAGTTTGGAGGACTTCTGAATAGATATAACCATATATCACCTTGCTTCAGCACTCCAAGTAACACTTGGAATCATTTGTAATCATCATCCTGGCATCTTCTTCAAAGAAGAAATTCCCTTCCTCACCAATTAGTCCCATTCCAGGGCCTCTCATACTCACAAGGTTTCTTCCAAGATAGAACCCATCCATCTCAAGAACAACCTTTAGGCATTTCCCTTTGCCTTAACACTCAGATTCCCAATGTGTAAAATGGAGATACTAATATTTGCTCTTAACTTCTTCATGAGATTCTTGTGAAGATCAAATGAGGGAAGGCATACAAATATAAAAAAATGGTAGGTTATTTTTAAAACTAAACTAGATTTTGGATTTCACTGATAAAGGGAGCTTCTAGGAGTGAAATTGTTTCTTCTAATTCAGGTCCCTCTTGGTTTGCAATTTAGGATCTTGGAATTTCCTGGGAACCTGAGAAGTTAAGTGACTTAGGATCAAATAAACTTTATTTGCAGGGATAATAAATTTAGACCAACTCTCTATTCATTATGCCATGGTATATCTCAATATATAAATACAGGGTGTTCCAAAAGTCTCAGAACAATTTTAAATTTAAAACCATATTAGCCATAATAATTTTGATATATGTTTTCCTTTCTTCTGTCTTCTGACTTTGCCAAATGCATGGAAAAGATGTGAGAGTTGGTGAGACAGATTTCACTATTTTAAGTCAGCCATGATTAGGGTTCTTCTATAGAGACCTGCTAATCCTAAAGGCAAGAGATGATGACCTTCCCTAAGCAAAGCAGGTTTGGCAAATTCCCATGATGCTAAAGCCATTAAGTTGTGTTTTCAGCTTTTCAGAAGCAGCTGAACACCGGCTGCTTCCCACTTCTACCCTCCCCTAATGGAGTCATGACAAAAGATAAATCCTATAGTCAATAGCCCTATAGATCCTCCCACCCCAGCTGCAGGAATAAAAAGAGCCGGCTCTTCTAGAACCTAACAATAATAATAATAATAATAATAATAATGACTATTTCTAACACACACACACACACACACACAATGCTTAATATGTTCTAGGCACTGTGCTAAATGCTTTACAATTGTAATCTCATTTTTTCATCCTCAAGACAATCTTGGGAGGTAGGTACTATTGTTATCTTCGTGTTATAGATTGAGGAAACTAAAGCAAATAAAGTTTAAATGATTTGCCTGGGATTATACAGCTAATAGGTATCTATGGCTGAATTTGAATTCAGGTCTTCCTGACTGCAGGTTTAGTACTCTGTTCCCTGTGTCACCTGGAAATCTTTGTAAACATTTTTAGTAAGACCCTTACTAAAGGGTAGTAGACCCTTGGCTCTCCCCACTTCATTGCTTGACGATGGGTTCTTTTCTGATTTGAGTCAATGTTTGACCAAGTAATTCATTGATGTTCCAGGATAGCTCTTCTTCCTGATTTGGACATGGTCACCCTAAAATGGCAGTTTTTGGAACTTACTTTGAAGTCAACTTCAGGTATGAGATATTTCTGACACTATTAAGGCTATTAGCTCTCTTAATTACCCTTTTTCTTTAAAATATTCAGAAGATCATGGTAGGAAGATGAATAGGAGAGAATGAATGAATAGAAACATTTATTTTATGCCTACTTATAATCATATTAACATATTATTATAGTTTTTAATATTGCAATAAAGTTAGCAAAGGCCAACTTTGTCAGCTAAAGAGGAAAATTTAATATCTTAATATAATAAAATATTGCATATTTTAATATTTGATATTAAAATATGTAATAGTATTATGTACCAGGCACTAAGAAAACAAATACAAAGAAGAGATTTTCCTAGCTCTTAAAGAGCTTACATTTTAATTAGGGAATACAATATATAATTCCATATTATTAAATACTATACATAATATATATATCCCATTATATATATATGTGTGTGTGTCTTTCATATATCTTATAAACATAATATCCTATCTATCTATCTATTTCTCTCTCTCTCTCTCTAATTGCATATAGTATAAAGGTAGTAGTGAGCAGAGATCTTTCTTCACAGGGATTTGGTGTAAAGTCAAAGAGCAGTCATATTATCACAATCTTATCACATATTATCACAATACTATACAATCTATAGTAGTATAGATTTGATTATTCTTTCCAGAACAAGATCAGAAAAGAGAGGGAAGTAAAGTGGGCACATAAGCAGCAATTGGGTGGAAGACAAGATGTCTGAGATAGGTCATGGTTTCATGGTTGATATCTGGAGAAGATATGAAGCATGATCTGAGGCTAGAGAGAAATGGATTACTTGACTTTTCACTTAATCACTCACATGTCAGGAGGCAGAAGGAACATAGCCAAGATTCATTTCATTACTCAGATTTCATACATAGTTAAAAAATAACACACAAGACCAAGTCAATTTAGGTTATACATGAAACAGCTCCTGGGGAGAGCAAAGAAAAGGCTTTCTTTGTCACTGGCCAAGTGCTGAAGAGCATCTTTAGGAGAAATCCGGAATCCCTACCCTGAAGATGACTGAAGGTCCTGCTTGCTCTGACCAATTCTTAAGAACTGAAGCTAGTTGTTATTTTGTCTCCTTTTACTCTGACCAGGATAGCATTTGGCACCTACAAATTAAAACTGAAAGAGAATGTAAAGGCGTCTACTCTATTGCTCTTGTTTTAAAGATGAGGAAACAGGTTTAACTGAGGTTAAAGTCATAAAATATGATTTTATTTGCCACAGTGATGAGTTCTTAATCAGCAAAGCTAGGTTTTCAATTCAGGTCTGATGAGTCCAGTCCAATATTCTTTTGTTCCATGCAGTCCCCTTCTGAAAATGAATTTTGTCTATTATTTGGGATCTTACCTTTGGAGAGGCCCATCACTGAGCTGTTTTAAAAAACAAATCAAACGAATTGCAACGTGGTCTCAGAGGAAATGCCTCATCCTAAAAAAATTTCTGCTGCCAACTGTGGGATGATCGTTTCCACTCCAAAAACCACACAGAAAATGTTGGCTTTTCAAAAACATAAACAGTAGGAATGTGATAAACTGCCTCATCACACCCAATTCACTCTGACTTAAGAGAGACAGCATTTTCTTAAGGGAGATGGCAAGCAGAAGGAGGCTCAGCTCCTGTCTTCTTGTTTTCCCAATACAGATTGTAATTGTTATTTAGAAATGAAGCTTCCCCACATGCCTTTTCTGTTTTCCTACCCAAGGGAAGTGCCTGAAACTTCTGTAGGTTAAACTATCTTTCCCAAGGTCACCCAAAGGGCAGGATCTAAAGCAAGAATCAATAGATGATAGGAAAGAAAGCACTTGATTCCAAAGCAGAGAAATCACTTTCAAACTCCCAGCTCTGTCCCTCATTATCCACAAGACACTGAGCAAAACCCCTTTCTCATAAAGCATGCTGGATTTGAAGTCAGAGAAGCTGGATTTAAACTTTATTGTGTCCACTAACTTGTGACCTTGAGCCTTGAGGCTTTTCTCCTTTTTGGGTAAAATGCATAGACTGAATTGTATAACTCTTAGGTCCCTTTCTGATATTATAATTTTTATTTTTATTTTATTTTATTTTTTGCCAATAAGTCCATTTCAACTTTAAATCTAGGATTCCATGAAGTTTTCTGAGACCTGTTTCCTCATTTGTAAAATTAAGGGGTTAGATTAGGTGACTGCTAAAGTCTCTTTCATTCCTAAATCTACAATTCTAGGATCCCTTAGTGATTTACTACCAGGGGTTTGGACCATATTATCCCACTGTTTCTTAAAGAAAAAAAAAAAAAAGACAATTTCCTGTATCCCTGTATCCATATTATTGCCATGAATGTTTCCTCTTGTTGCTACTGTTGCAGCTTTGAGCCTTTAGCAAGATAGACATGTTGCGATTTGTATTCAATAACAAAGCTGAGTTGGCCTTGGTCTGGAATCTATATACCTGTAGGAATGTATACATTCAATTTGTGATATTGTCACAGCAGATGATCTCTGCAGAGACAGGCTGGGCGCAGGCAGGCATGAGCCAAGGCTGAGGCTGCTGTCGTCAAAGGCGTCTGAGTTATTCTTCTGCAGTCTGTTGGGTTTCATGTTTTCATGCTCAATGAAATGTCTATCTAACTCTGGATCTATGCTGCCAAGTGAGATCTGACTCCGTGGGACTGTGTAGTGAGAAGGCCAGCAGGAGGGTGGGTGGTCTCTCCACTCCCTTTGCTTTATTCATACCTTGAATCCAAAGTCTTGATGCAGACAGAGAGATTAAAGTTCATTAAGTCTGACATCCTCATTTTATATCCAAGAGAATCAGGTACCCCTAACTTGCTGAAGTCTTTTGGACTATTCAGTCCCTTTCTGAAAATGTTTTGCCAGGAAATATGGAGAGTTCAGTAGCAAAGTCAGGATTCAAATGTAGGTTCTGCCTCCAGACCCAGCTCTCTTTCCCCTGTCTGGTTTTCTGTGGTTCTGTCTTACAGATTGCTTTATTCTCTCACATCCCTCAAATGCTCTCTCCTGGATGCCTTAGAGCAAAAGGATTTCATTTTCACCAAAACTGTCCCCCACTCTCTATTGCTGACCCCCAATATGGACAAAAACCTACTTCTCTTTTTCTATCTTCCCTTTATGTGTATAGCATAGAAACAAATGCTGGTTTGATAAGCTACAAACCTGACTCCTAACCTTGGTAACATCAACTGTTCTGTCCTGGAGAAACTGAGATGGAATATTGCCAAGTCCTTGACATAAAGATTTGCCTGTTAAGAAACAGTCTCTTTGTGGGCTTCCTGTCCACAATGTTCCATGATCCATCAAGAAGTCAGATCATGATATTGTCCCTAAGAATGGATCTGTAACAATGGCTGACTTCCTCTGTGCAGAAATGGTCTCTGTTTGTGGTTTATGAGCATGACTCACCAGGCTAATTCTCCTGTGCTAGCTCTTGGAGATGAACACCCCCTCTTGACTGCTAGGCAGCCCCTGGGGAGATGAGGGCTGCTCCCTCCCCTGAGTGATCAAGTTTACCTGATTTGCCCGAGAACATCTTGATGGCAAGTCAAAAAAACGCTGTTCAGGCTGAAAATAACTCTGACAGCAAGGAATGCTAAGGACTCCTTTTCCAGATGGCACAGGATTTCTAACCCTCCTGCACTTGGCCCTTCCCACCTATTTTCCTAAAAACCAAAGTTGTCAAGCTTCCCAGCTGATTTTCTCTTTTGATCCATCAACCAGTCCTTGTTGAACACTACTATATGATAGTCACTATAAGGTATATAGAATTATAGGAGCAGGGGGCTGGGAACCTGTAATCAAGAGTTTGGTCTCACCTTCAACTCATCATATCTCAGTCAGTCAATCAGTAAGTATGTATTAAGTGCCTGATATGTGCCAGGCACTGGGTTAAGTGTTGGGGATAAAAAGAGCAAAAGATAGTTAATCCCTACCCTCAAGGAGTTCACACTGAGGGAAACAAGAAGCAAATAAATATATACAAGCAGCTCCATGTTATATAAATAGGAAATAATTAACAGAGGGTAAGCATTAATTTTGAGAGATTGGGAAGGACTTCCTGTAGAAAATGAGTTTTGTAAAAATATTAAACTATTTGCTCTTTTTAAGAGCAAGGGACTATGAAAAAAAAAAGAAAATAAATTGTGATTTTAATTGGGATTTCAGGGAAAGGAGGAGGCAGAGATGAAAAGGGAGAGACCTATAAGCATGAAGGAGTGTGTGTGTGTGTGTGTGTGTGTGTGTGTGTGTGTGTGTGTAGGGAATGGGGGATATGGATGCGTAAGGTTGGTTATGAAGGGTTTGAATGCCAAATAGAGGATTATGTATTTGATCTTGGAGATGATTGGAAGCCATTGGAGTTTATTGAGTAAGGTGGTGACTTGGCAGACTTGTGCTTTAGGAAAATCCTTCAGTGGCTGAATAAAGGGAGTCCCTGGAATAAGGAGAGTCAAGGTAGGCAGACTTACTAGCATACTCCTGCTTCTAGAACAACCATGGGATGAGGAAGACCTGGATCAGGGTAGTATTTGAAAGAAGGGGGTATATTTGAAAGATATTATAAAGGAGAGATTGACAAGTCTGAGCAATAGATTGAAATGGAGTGTGAAAAATAGTAAGATAGTGTTGTAAATGATTTACTCTGAGTATTATAAATACTCAAATCAACTACAAAGACCCTATGAAGAGCTATTTAGCTGCAGGGAAAAAAAACTATTAGAAAGAAGTATGCACAGGTTTTATATATATTAAAAAAATTATATATATATATATAATATGTCCATATACATAGACATGCATATAGATATATACACATATATATGCATATAGATATAGCTATGTATATCTGTGCTAAATAGTGGCTTTCTTTAGTGCAGGGGAGGAAGGGAGAGAGGGAAATAGTTTGAAATTTAAAAATGTAATTAAACAAAAATTCCCAAACCATGTACACCCAGCATGTCACTCCTTCATGTACTCAAGCTGAAGGAGATGGTTAGAGAGAATATATAGTTCATTGCCCTCATTTTACAGAGAAAGATACCTGGAATTTGAGAGGTTGTGGCATTTCCCAAGACCCTACAGGGAATAGGTGGTAGAGTCAATGAGCATCTAAGTGGCATAGAGAAGAGTGTACTGGGTTTGGAGTCAGGAAGACCTGACATTTACTGCAACCACAGGCATCTACTAGTTGTGTGACCTGGGCAAGTTCATTTTGCCAAGAAAATCCCAAAACAGGGTCACAGAGAATAAGACACAACTGAAATGGACTAACAACAATTGTAGTTAGAGTCAATGATGAAATCCAACTCCTCTGACTCTTCAGTTACTCCTTGCTCTGTACCACATTAAAATCCAAAGCTTCCTGGAACATATAAAGGCAGAAATAGAGATGATTTTTTTTAATGGCTTGGTGGAAAAAACCTCAGTCACCATTTGGGCTAGAAAAGTTATGTAGGTGGCAAAGTGGACAAAGTATAGACCTGAAGTTAGGAAAAATAGATTTCAAATCCTGCCTCACACATTTACTGCCTGAGAGATACTGGGGAAATCCCTTAACCCCTCCAACCTCAGTTTACTTATCTGTAAAATGGAGTATTAATGGAACTTTCCTTACAAGGTTTTTGTGATAATGTGTGATAATGTGATACAGGTAAAGCACTTTGTAAACCTTCAAGTCTTTTTAAAATACTGCATGTTATACTTAATTATTATTTAACATAATAATTGTGTGAAGATAAGGGAGGAGAAGAGTCTTTTCTATCCCTACATTGTCATTATAACTGTGACTGATGAGATTTGCATGTAACAAATCCTTTTCCTTGTCCCAGTCACCTGTGCTCTCCTTGGAGAGCTGGCTCATGTCCTCTCCAAGGGAGTGAGAAGGATGAATAGTAGCCCATATGGAAATGGTTATCACCTTGGTGGCTTTCATTGTTTTCACATATATTGGAAGTTTTCTTGGTGGGAAGGGGTGTCAATCTTTTTACTTCATTCTTCCTCTCTCCCCTTAAGTTTCTTGTCACCTTGTCACCTTGTTTAGCTACGTTCTTGTCTCTAACAGGCTGGGCCTGATAGTCAGAAATGTCCTGTCGAAGTTGATATGGAGTAGTGGCAAGCCTTGCTCAGGATAATACAAGGTGAAGGAGCAATGAAGCTCTCAGCTGTCAGATCGGGATATGAATTTAAATCAAACCTCATTTAGTCGGGTGCTTCCTTTTGATTTATTGGCAGATGCCTCGTGCTGTTTGAGCCTTGTTAAATTGCTAGCAAACACTTCACTGACCAGCTGTTCCTATTAAGCCCAAAGAGCACCACAAAGTAGGGTCAATCCTCTTGCATTTTTGATGGCTCTTCTATGTGATCCCTGTGGAGTTTCTGCAATAAGGGTATTATGCTTATGTCCCTGGGAGATGACTTGTTAATGTGAAATAAAGGATTCTTCTGCCGTGATCGTGGGTGGGGACTGAGGAAGGAGACTCTTGGAGTCCTGGTTCCTGTGTTTTTTTCTTTGTTTTTTCAGCAAAGTAGAGTTAAGTGACTCCCCCAGAGTCATACAGTTAGTAAATGGTCAAGTATCTGAGGTCAAATTTGAACTCAGATATTCCTAACTCCAGAGCTGATGTTCTTTTCACTGTACCACCTAGCTGCTGTG
The DNA here is from genome assembly GCF_902635505.1 of Sarcophilus harrisii. NCBI lineage: Eukaryota > Metazoa > Chordata > Mammalia > Dasyuromorphia > Dasyuridae > Sarcophilus > Sarcophilus harrisii. The sequence goes on from NC_045429.1 coordinate 218,351,207, forward strand.
GTTCATGCTGATTTGCTTCTAAGTTCTATTGTGGGGGAGGAGGGAGAGCTCACTTCTCAGTTCTCAGGTTCTTCTCAAGTTGTAAACAAAAGCTGGGGAGTAGGGCAATCAGAGCTTTGCCTCATGGAGCTGACTTTCAAAGGTACCAGTTTCAGAGAGAACACTTTTATGGCCCTTGCTTCAGCAGGGATGAAACAACAAAGCTTAGCCCTTAGATAGTAAAAATAATTATTTAAAATAGGAAGTTACCATATAGTAGCCTGGGGAAAGCCTGACCTTTCTCAGTTCACCACCACTTCAACTGAGGTCATATTTTCTGGAAGCTTGTGGTTTGTGGTACCTGCCCCAGGCACAAAAATTCCTAGTAATTTCTTTGGGTAGAAAGAACTTATTTTTTTTTCCCCTTTTTGCCACAGAGTTGCATATTTATTCATTATTTGTTTATTTGTTATTTTTTATATTTATTTATTTTATTTTTTCCCAATTGCAAGTAAAAACAATTTTTAACACTTGTTTTTTTTTAAATGTTGAGTTCCAAAGTCTCTTCCTTCCTTCTCTTCTCCCTTTTTCTTGAGACAGTGAACAATTTGATATAGGTTACACATGTGCAATCATGTAAAACATATTTCCAAATTAGTCATGTAAAAGAAGACATTGACAAAAAAATACGAAAAACAAAGTGAAAATGGTATACTTCAATCTGGATAGCAATTTTCATCATGAATCCTTTGGAATTTGTCTTGAATCACTGTATCAGAGCTATATATTTATGTAATCACTAAATGAAAAACTAAGCAATTTAGCTTTATACACTTACTATATGTCTGGCACTGTGCTAAGCACTAGGAATATTAGGACAAAAGTAAAACAATTCCTGCCCTCAAGGAATTTACAGTCTATGTACTAATACCTACAGACCAAATATCTTACTTCATGTGATCATACAGTGAGTTTATGGAGACTTAGGATAGATTCACCTCATACCATGCAACTGCTATTTTCCCTTAAAATTTCTAACTGAAAATTAAATCATATTTAAATACACTGGAGAAATTTACTGTATTCAAAAAACTACATGAAATTTTTTTGTAAAATGGAAAAATCTTTTGATAACACAGATAATCATTCTCTGGGTTTATCTTAAATTATAATATTTGCATATTAGTTTTTCTTAAAGCAGGACACAAATATATCTTGATTCAAATCCAGGGAATCCATCTGTCCTGGGTCCTAAACTTTTTTGCCCCAGATAGCCTTGGCATGAGATGAAATCTAGTTCTTCTTTTGTTTCTTGAGCTAATTTTACCTCCCTCTTGTTTCAAATAGCAAATGGCTCATTTCCATGGCCCTCCTCTTTTTTCTTCACCTTTTCCTTCTCAACATCAAATAATTGCTAGTTTCTGCCCCTTCTTCCTCAGAATATCCCCTCCAGCTTCCTTTTTACTCTCTGTTTTCCAACCTTCCTTCCTTATACTCATTTAATATCTGCTGGTCTTAGTTTCTTCATCTATTAAATGGGGATAATAGTTGTAAGGATCAAATGAAATAATATTTATAAGATACTTAGCACAATGCCTGGCCCATAAGAAGTGCTATACAAATATTAGCTATTATGATGATTTTTATTATTATTGCTCTTCTTTCTGAAAGAAGTCTGCCCTTAGCTTGTCTGATTCTGAAAATCTTAGTGGATTCTCACTTATCCCATTTTTAGAGAACATATCCCCGTAGAAAAGCTCTTGGTCTCAGACTCTTTTAATAATAAACTCTATGCTAGTTTCCAGAAGGTTCTTCCCCTTCCTCCTTCATTTCCCTAGCTCATTTTTACAGATGGAGAAACTGAGGCAAACAAGATTAAAATGAATTTTCCTTGACTCCAAGCCCTGTACTACAGTTAACTCTGCCACTTACTTGTCTCAATCCCTTAATATCCCAGAGCTTATTGTCCCTAAAGATTGACTTGAATTCCTTTCCCTTTGCATTTGCCCTTCCTGAAACTGATTTGTTGTATTTTCCCCCTAGCCTACTCACTTAGCCTTAAAGCACCTAGGAGTTTTCCCTTCTTGCCTTGGCAGTGCAATGCTTGTGCCCTCGGTGCTTCTTCAAATCATTGATTCCGCTGTTCAGTAAAACTAGTACTCATACTAATGACAGTTTAGGTTCTTCTTGGGGTTCTTTCAACACTGTTTCAGCATGGGTCAAGAATACTTCTTTTTTTCTCTTATTTCTTAGCAGATAAGGGGTATACTAAGTAAGAACAGAGGGAGGATTCAGGTTGTGTGTGCTTCCCGTAGAAACACATTTTCCTTGAGCAAAGGAGAGTTAAGAAAGGAAAAAGGGCACTGAGTGTATAGTCAAAGGATTTACATTCAGTCTCAAATTCAACCCTCTTTACCTATGTGACCTTGCTTGTTCTTGCTTAGGTCTAAGTTGCCTCATTTATAAAATTATGAGAACTGTTTTTTTTTTTTTTTTTTTTTGGCAATCTGGAGCCCCTTTTTGCTCTAGATCTATCATCCTATGATTTCCCATTCTTGAGGGCAAGTCTTGTCAATGAGCATTTATTAAGCACTTTCTATGTGTCAGGTATTATGGTCTTGAGTTTTTTGCCTGACAATAGCTATAGGACTTGTACTCAGATCTGCCCCCTTTACTATCATTGTGATGCTGACCATGTCACTTAAACTGTTTGGGTCTTAGACCAGATGATTTCTAAGGCTTCTCCCATCTCTAAATTTAGGTTCTCTGATGCTGTTTCTTCATCTATAAAATGGGAATAATAGTAGCACCCACTTTAAAGTATCATAGGGATCAAATGTGATAATTATTGTATGCAAAGCACTTTGTAAATCTTAAATCTCTAAAGAAATGTGTTATTATTCCTTTTACCCTATCTTAAGATCTTAGTTCTACATTCAGTAAGAATAAAGTTAACATTTTTTTTTGTTCCCATATCCACAAGTCACTTATCAGGAAAAGCTTTTAGAAACTTGCAGTTAGATTTTGGAATGACTTCATTTTTCAGTTCTTTTCTTTCAGTTATTCAGTTCTTGAAATAAACATTGATATCACAAAATGCTTTCTTTTTCCAAACTCCGAACTATCTAAATTTGAGGATAAGAAGCTGACGGATAGAGAGGACCATAGCACTCAGAGATTCAGGACTGAAGATGTGAAAATATAAATGAAGATGCAGAGGGAGCGTGGACAGAAGATAATGCAAAAATGGCACCAAGAAGAAGAGTGGGTGAGGAATTTCAGGGAAGAGAGTCATAATAAAAAAATAGGGATAAGAATAGAATGAAGATAGAGCTTAATGCCATCCATTAATTCAATAAATATTTATTGGACAGAAAAGTTTTCAAATTCCATGCTAAAAAAAGAAAAACAGTCTGGCAGAGTGCCCTTAGTTGACAACATGGGATGAAGGATAGAGCTTTTGAGACATTATTGGCTCAGTAAAAGATGCCTGGAAAAGCTTTGTCAAAAGTTCCTGAGGATGGGGAAAGGAAGTCCTTTGTTCACAGGAATAGAAATTAATGTAGTTGTGTCTTGCAATGGTATGTGTGTATATGTGTATGTGGTGGGCGGACTGAGTGGATGGGAAGCACCTGCCTTCCTGTGCCATTTACCATAGGATCACAGAGCTGTGGGTCACTTAATCCAGAGAACTGCTGAACCAAGGGAGATTCATAGGGCATTTAGGTGGAGTACTGAGAAGGACAAAAAGGAAAGAGACTAGTAGCAAGAGATGATGAATCCAAAGTTCAATTGAAAAGAAGATGGAGGCCTTGGAAGACTGGACTCCTTCCCTTTTCCCCAATGAAGAAGACCTTCATTTGTTATGCATGATCATGGCCCCAGGTTTCTATGGTCCTTGTTGACATGTCATCAGACCTGGTGCCGAGGTGAGGGAAGGGAGGAGGAAAATTTCTAAGCTTCCAAATAAGACAAAGGAATTTTTGAATCATGCCCTTGCCTTGAAGGTATATTGAATGATAACAATAACATTAATGTTGCTGATACCGTTAATTAACATTTATATAGCACTTAATGATTTTCAAAGAACTTTCCATATTTTATTTCATTTGATCATCTCTGTAATCCTGTGAGGTAGATAATTTTAGCCCCATTTTACAGATGAGGAAACTGAGACCAATAGAAGTTAAAGTATTTGTCCATGATATCTCAGATAGTAAATGTCAATTTACAATATTTAAATTCATATCTTCTTGATTCCAAGGCTGGCATTCTTAGCAATGGTGCCATCTTGGTGAATAGAATTTAAGCTGAACATTTGGGGAGATTGTCAATTATAGTGTGACTGTTCTAGGACACAATTAGGCAGAACCTAGAGAAACCAATGTGGTCAAAATTTGGCCTGATTTAGGCTGGTCCAGTATGTCAATAGAGATTGGAATAAGATGTTGCTTTTTCAATAAGAAGTTTACTCATCAGTGGCAAGGAAAGAATATTCAGCAGAGGTACAGTATTTGTTCATTTTGTCACAGTTTCCCTGCTTTGTCTATTTGTTATAAAGGTGTTTCCTTTTAGAAATGTGTTTTGGCTACTATGGCCAGGAGAAGTCCATTAAGCCTGAAAACTCTACTTCTCTGGACTTTTATGCCTTGGACATAGGTTGCCTTAGAGGATAATAGTTTGGACAACTAGGAAGACAATAGTTTATGTCTTGGTCTCCTAAACCAATTAAGTTTTGAGAACAGTTTCATTATCTTTTCAGGGAAGTAAAAATAGCCCATATGTCAAGTATCATCCAGTTTTCCAAGTCGTTGTGTGATAAATTTCTAGCTGTGCTTCTAGAACCCTTTCCATAGATCCAAAGCAGATTGGTAGTAGATGTTGATCCTATTACAAGCTCTAGGGTCCTAAGAGCAAGAGAAGAGATAGAGAGGAACCATGGTATGGTGACTAAGGCACTGAACCTAGAGTCAGGAAGATGAGTTCAAATCACACTTCATTTACTTACTAGCTTTGTGAAGCTGGGCAAGTCATTTTAATGCCTCTATATGCTTCAATTACTTTATAAAAAGAAAGAGTAGAACTCAATGGCTTCCAAAATTCATGATCTAGGATCCTATGATCAGGGGCCATCTGTTGAGAGCTGAAGAAAATTGCTAGTAGAACATTGGAGTACATTACTCAGTCATGAGAGAGGCCATAAGAACCTTTAAAAGCAGCATGCATTAAGATGGCCCTTGGGAGGCTCAGCTCCTGCTGTAAATGAATGAAATTATGCTAACTTCTAGGAATAGTTTTGCTTAGTGGGTGATATTGTTATCTCTGGGGAATTTTAAATGGGATATTTTGTTTTCATTGACCTAAAAACAAACAAACAAACAAAAAACCCTTCTTTTTTTGAATTCTGTGAATTCTATCATGCCTTGTAAGTAGAACTAGAGATAACATGCAAAATGGCATAAGATAAAGAAAGTTTCAAATGATCTGAGTTGGGATAATGATCCAGAAATGTCCCTTCCTCATTTTCCCATCTCCCCAAGACAGCAAGCAATTCTATATAGGTTAGACATGTGCAGTTCTTCTAAACAAATTTCCACATTCGTCATGCTGTGTGAGAAAAATCAGACCAAGAAAGGAAAAAAAATCAAGAAGGCAAGCAAACAACACAAAAAGATGAAAATACTATGCTTTGATACACATTTGGTCTCCATAGCTCACTCACTCTCAATGCAGATGGCACTCTCCATTTCAAACCTATTGGAATAAAGGCATTCAATTCTAGTATAACTAGATGTTTTGTGTCAGGAGAAAACTCTGACACAAAGTTCTATTTTCAGAAGAAACATCCCTTCTTTACCCTCCCCCTCTACCACAATGTTGTACAAGTTCTAGGAATTTGACAGCAGTTTTTAAATTAAATGACAATCCTTCTATGGGGTTGGAGGCAATTAGGTAGTATAGAATATAGTGTTGTTGGACTTGGAGTTAGGGAGACCTGATCTTGAATCCTGACTCAGACATTTACTAGCTGTGTGATCCTAAGCATAATCATTTAACTGTTTTCAGCCTCGTTTTCCTCACCTATAAAATGGGCATAATAATAGCAACTGCCTCATAGAGTAGTTGTAGGGACCAAATGTGCTAACACATATGAAGCATTTAGTAAACCTTAAAATGATTCATAGAAATGAATTGTACAAAGTGTTATGATTATTGTTACAAATAGATGGTTGGCCACCAAGTGATGAATCTTTTAGCCACAGTGAATCATGACACAATCTATTAACTAGAGGAGGCTATTACATTTACTTTATATTTAAGCATGGAACAAAATGCATTTGATAGAGCAGTGATGAAAGATGGAAGAAACACAAGCACAAATAAAATCACAGAGTTTTTAGAGTATTGAAGAAATCATTATGACATCCGGCAGTGTAAAACATGATGCCAATAATTAGTTGGAAAATTCTTTTGTTGGTGTCAGTGATATAACTCAAAGCTAGCAGAATGCTTCTTGTGAAAATTGCTATATCAATGACTCCATGATAACCTGAGGGAGATGGACATACTGGGGAAAAATAGAAAGCACAATTTATGTTGATTAGACTGTTCATATAGTAAACATTTATTAAGAATTGAATGCCTTATTTCCAATAGACTTGAGATGGAAAGTGTCTTCTGCATTCAAAGAGAGAACGATGGAGACAATGTGGATCAAAGCAGAGTATTTCATCTTTTTGTTGTTTTTGCTTGTTCTTTCTCGAGTTTTTTTTTTTTTTTTTTACCTTTGATCTGATTTTTCTTTCACAGTATGATAGAAATATATTTAGAAGAATTGCACATGTTTAACCTATATAAAATTGCTTGCTGTCTTGAGGAGGTAAGAGGTGAGGAAGGGACAGAAAAATAATTGGAACACAAGGTTTTGTAAAGATAAATATTTAAAAATTAACTTTGCATGTATTTGGAAAAATAAAATACTATTAAAAATAAATAAATGAAAACAAAAAGAATTGAATGCCTGTAGAACATTATGTTAAGCATGGATGGGTGGAGAAACAAAATATAGCTAAGGTATAATCCCATCCTGGCACTTCTATCCTAGCAGGGGGGAAATGTAGGCATGAATAATTATTTTTCTTTCTTTTTTTAATTTATGGAATAACACAAGCATTTTTATAGTACTATTGTATGCAATATTACACAATATTATATACAAGATTATGAATTCAGAACTGCAAGATTAGACTAAATCTGAAACTCACATTTCCTCAGTAACTGCTGTCCCTTGGGCTTCTCCCTGCCCTGAATCTCTAGAGGATGATGGAAATTGGAGATCTCTTCCCAGATCCTATTTTTAATGAGGGGGTCCACAATAGACACTTCATGATTTTTCTCTTGACTGTAGGACTTCTTCATATCTCCTTCCAGGCTTCCCTCATTCCCTTCCCATCCGTTCAATTAATTTTTATGTATTTTTCCTCCCATTAGATTATAAACTCTTTAAAGGCAGGGACTTTTTTGCCTTGCTTTATATCACCAGCTCTTAGCATTTTGGCAGTAAGTAGGTTTCTTAATAAATGTTTATTGACTGACTAAACTACAAAAGATCTTAGAAGCCATTTAATAATAATAACAACTAGCTAGCCTAGCTAGCATTTGTATAACACTTTAAGCAAAAGCATTTTATATGCTACCTCATTTGAGCCTCACAACATCCCATTCTTGTCCAATTCCCTCATTTTGTAAATGAGGGAACTGAGGCTTAGGGAGGTCAAATAACCTGCCCATAGTCACAGGAATAGTGAACATCAGAGGTAGGATTTGAACACAGATCTTTGGATTCTAAAGCCAGGTAGATCATGATAAAGTTATAAAATAAAGTTCTAAGTGAGATCAGAGACTGAAAATTGTTACTAATGGGAATGGGACAGGTAAGACTTCAAAGAAGAGATAGCATTTGCATTGGCCTTTAAAGGAGTGAGTAGGAATTTAATAAGAAATGTAGGAAGGAACATGTTTGTAGGTAAAGAGGGAGCTAGCAGAAAAGGAGAAATTAAAAATGCATTGGAAGAGTCTGATTCTTCAAATAAGTTTTTGGAAGAAGGGAGAAAGAATGGCATCAAGGGAATAGGTAAAGAGGTAAATTATAATAAAAGTAAAAAAAGAGTAAAAATATCTCTTCTTTAACCAGAGAAGAAGAAGAGAGTTAGAAATGATGCTAGAAAAGTTTGCTGAATGGAGAAGGGGAATTGGAGGGGAAGCTTTAATTGGAAGATGGTCCTTTTAGTGGAGTAGGAGACTGTGTACTTGGGGAGTTGAAGAGAGAGAAAAAGCTTAGGAATGAGATAGGTGTGATCAAGTTGTTTCTTGAGGCAGAGACTAGACCCATAGCTTCTCATGGTATTTTCCATTTTTGAGTTTCTAACATATTTTTTCCTTTCTTACTAGAAGGGAAAAAAACACACCCATCTATTCATTGTAATGTTGGTAAGGAATTGTATTCTGGAACCACTCTAATACACCCAACCCCCACCTGTAGATTAAAAAAAAATAATATTGATATTGTCAAGACTCTGTCATAGAAATCTCTCTAAAAAGAGATATTACCAGAACAGAATGAATTATTTATTTTTCATTGTTAAAAGATTTCAGAACATGACTTGAAAGTTATATTTGTGGCAGTGAGACATCAGGGCTTGATTCCCAGCCCTGTCAGCTCTCATTAGGGTTTAAGTCTACTCTTATTGAACTGTGTAAATAGCCAAATTAGCTACTTGAAATTAAACTTACATGGCAGAGTAAAGAAAATGCAGGTCTTAGAAGTGATGACAAAAATCTTTTTGCCACTCCTAGTACCCTCCCTCTTTATTATATTGAGCTTTTTCAATCACAATAGGTGACATATCAAGAAATGATCAGAGTAGTCATGGGTGAATTTCTCATTAAATCTAATTTTCAAATGGACTTTAAACTCTGAGATGATTATCAACTTATTCCCCTATGAAAACTATGAAGTGCTCTGTCCTATGGATGCTCACAGCTCAGCCAGTCAGTATAGCATTTGTTACTGAGGGAAGGAGAATGTGTTTGGTACCCATAAGTATTTTGAGAGGAATTTGTGAGGTGATGATAGCATCATTCCTTAATGATGGAGATGACAGTTGAAGTATGGATTCTTGGTTAACATTTCCTGTAAAGTTTTTTTTTTTCAAAGCTTCTTTGTTATTACCTATATTGAATGAAAAATTGGTCAAAGATGGTTTTTGCTATATAGTACAGGAGAATAAAGCTTTCTTATACCTCTTTGTGTCAAGGAAAAGCCAAAAGAAAACTGGTCCTCTGAACAAAGTGAGGGCCAGACCCAGGCCAATGAAATAAACTGTGGCCCGTCATTCTGTCAAGGCCCAGGAAACCTTCCCATCCTAATGTCTGCATATGATTTTTTTCCCCAAATTCTCTGAGGTTGCATACATAAATCAAGATTGTGAACTTTTAGCTGACATCTTAAATAGATACACTTATTATTGGAAACATTACATTGGTTCAAATCAGGCCCTAAATGTCGTCTGTTGACGTTTATGTTCTAATGCAATTTATAATTCTTCATAGAAAGGTTAACACTTAATTAAAGTACTGCTGGAAATTGCTTTTTTGATAAACCTGAGCTCTGTGCTTGCTTTTGCTTGGAGTGGGGAGAAAATAATCTTGCATAATCTGTAACTCTTTCATTAAGAAGAGGAAGCTAGAATCTGGCCAAGATGAAAAGATAAAAGAAAGGTACAAGAAGGGGAGGGAAGGAGAGAGGGAGAGAGAAAGAGTCAGAGACAGTGAGATTGAGCACCACTTTGAAATATAGGTCCTATAGGAATATAAGAATATAGATCTAAAATGAGTTCTCTAAAAGTAAAACATTATCTAAATACACTTGGGAAAAATGCTTCTGCAAGACTATAGCACTTAAAATACCATGAACTTAAATTTCTTTTTTTTTTTTTTTTCATCAATTCAACAGATACTCAGGAATAACTGACACAGTACAAAGAGTTAGGGCCTGGAATCAGGAAGATCTGAATTGAAATTCAACCTCAAATTCTGACTATTTATTTGACTATGAGGAAAATCACTTAACCTCTTATCTCAGTTTCCTCAACTATAAAATGGGGATAATAATAGAACCTACCTCTCAGATTTCTTGAAAGGATCAAATGAAACAATATTTTTGAAGCTTTTAGCACAGTACCTGGCATATAGCCAGTGCTTAACAAATGCTTATTCCCCCTTATTTATTAGCTGCTTCACTTGTATGCAGATCTGTGCCAACAAAAACAAAAGTGACATAATCAATCTATAGATCAATATAAATTTATTAAGTGCATAGTATATTACTCACTATGCTAAATCCTGGAGATACAAAGATTAAAATGAGATAGTTCCTGGACTCAAGGAGCTCACATTCTATTTGGAGATTTACTAAATTCATTCATTCATATAGTTATTAATCAAGCATTTATTAAGCACCTACTATGTTTTAGATACTATGCTGGGAATATTAAAATGAATATGACAGGGGAAAGACTCAAATAAAAGATTAAATCATAATGTTTCATTTATTTTTCTTCTTCTTCTTCTCTTTGTTTTCATAGCTTTTTTTTTGGTCATTGTTTTAATTAAGAGTATAATTATAGGCCACATGTAGATATTGTAAAAGCTAGATTAGTTTAGGAGGTGTGGAAGTAATTCAGCTTCAGACAAATATGATATGTCATTGAGTATTCAGTGATAAAAGCAGAGCTGGCTAAAAACTCCTCCTGCTGAGAGAGTTAGTAAACATGACCACCTGTCAGGGCCATTGGCCAAGTTTTAGGTATTTTGCTATTTTGTCAAGGTCAGGCTAAGACCAGATAGTTGATCTTAACTTTAGTTTCTAACCTATAGTACAGGGCCCTCCATACGCTGATCTTAAATAAATGAGGTCCAGTTTTGGGATCCAAAAGGTCACTTTTGGCTTCCCCTCTCACTCAATAGGTAAATCTTTAAATATAACACTTAATATAGCTCTTGTCTAGATTTCCACATGTAGAATGGTGTCTCAAGCTCTTGTACATGCTCTAAAGATATAAAGATATATTAGGCATAGAAAAACTTTTGTTTTGGAAATGGTCAAAACACTCATGGGAACCTGTACACAAAGTCAGCAATGACTCCAAGTAATCAACCTTATTTTCTTCCTTTTCCAGTAAATCCTATTTTTCTATGAAGGTCTATAAGATCTCTAAACTCAACACTATACTAAAGTTCAGATTCCATTTAGAAGTGATCTGAAATTGGGATTGTCAATGGGACTTCATCCTACTTTCTGATAAATCTTGCTCCCTCAGGTTTCTGTAGTCTTCTGAGAACTTAAAGTGTTATCCTGTGCTTTGAATTTCTCCAGGAAGGCAAACACCCTTTGGAATTGATGGTGAGCAAACCTCTCCCTTCCTCCCTGTCTATATGCTGGTCAAATAACTCAAAGTAATAACAGGGAGGAAAAATACAGGTCCTTCCCCTGTTTCTAACTCTTCTCCACCATGTTATTGATCCCCCAGCTATGGAGCCCCAGGAAAGCAATTCTTTTCTTTCTCTAAGGAGCACAATGTTCAGAAATTTCCTTTCTGTCTCTAGAAGACCATCAGCCATGCAACTCTTGAACTCTTAAAATACCCAAGAAGAATGGCTTTGCCCAAGAAATCTACCTTTTTTGACTAGAAGACTAGATTTCATAATCATGCTTGTTAGGAAAGCCAGATGCCCTCTTCTTTACACTAGAAACTGGGACTTATGAATTCTTCTTGATCATATCAATGAGTTAATTTAGCCCCTATGTGCTTCTCTAAGATAATTCACTACTGTCCTGGATATTGCTTTCTCCATTCCAAATTTGACCTAATCATACAAGTTGTAAGAAAACAAAACAAAAACTATCTAGCCTGGGGACACTATAGCGTGCGATCAAAAACAATTTTTCTCATCCAGATATTCAAGAAAATTACCTGGAAACCCAAAAAATTCTAAAGGAAAAAATAGTTGATTCTCACACAGACTCATTTATTAAGTGAGACACAGAAACAGAGAGGTCTGTAGTTTATGTAGAGTGAATTGTTCAGTTCAAACAAAGATTGATTGGTCAAATTCACTTGTTCCCCTGATTGATCAGTCATGATATCTGAGGATATAATGTGAATGAGCCATTGTTCCTTGTTCATTGTATCAATGTGAGTAGACAAGTAGCATAGACTTTATTATACAACTGTATGTCTGTGTATGTATGTGTGTGTGAAGAAATTAAGAGAAAAAGGGTTAGATAATACAATCAAATAGATATCTTTGAAGATATCTGGGGAGGATTTCAGAAAGGCCTAGAGAGACTTACATGAACTGATGCTGAGTGAAATGAGCAGGACCAGGAGATCATTATATAGTTCAACAATAATACTATATGATGATCAATTCTGATGGATGTGGCCCTCTTCAACAATGAGATGAACCAAATCAGCTCCATTTGTTCAATAATGAATAGAACCAGCTACATCCAGCAAAAGAACTCTGGGAAATGAATGTGAACCACTATATAGCATTCCCAATCCCTGTATTTTTGAACACCTGCATTTTTGATTTCCTTCACAGGTTAATTGTACATTATTTCAAAGTCCAGTTCTTCTTGTGCAGCAAAATAACTGTATGGATATGTATACATATATCATATTTAAGACATACTTTAACATATTTAACATGCATTGGTCTACCTGTCATCTGGGGGAGAAGTGAGGGAAAGGAGGGGAAAAATGGAACAAAAGGTTTTGCAATTGTCAGTGCTGAAAAATTACCCATGCATATATCTTGTAAATAAACAGCTATAATAAAAAAAAAAAAGAAAAATGAATTGCTGGAAAGAGAAGAATTTTGGTATTGGTGTTGGTCTCAGTCTCTTCCAATTTCCTCTCATTTTCAAGCAGTGGAGAAATCTGTGACTTCTGAGGCTTGGAGAATTTTGTACTTCTCATTGTGTTTTAGTCCTAGCAAGGTCCTCAGAATAGCCAATGGAAAATCTGTGCAGTGGAGAACAAGGACAAATGGGATACATTGAGGAAAGGCAGCTTTAAGATTGTACAAGGAGCCCCGCAAGTAAGCCACACCATTCCTAGGGTAAAATTAATGAGTACCCAACAAAAGGAAGGAAAAGACTTCCAGAAAATAATATTTGTGAGATAATCTTTTGCTACATGTTCTCTAAACTTGAGTTGACTTTCTTAAGAACTCTATCAGCAGAAAAGTATGTTTAAACTATTTTGGGAGTGGGATAGGACAATGATTTGTACCAGCTGTTTCTTTAATACCACATTGGTATATACCTTTTCCTAAAAAGTCATTATCTGACTAACTTAATGATATCAAATGATAACCATAGAAAGAAGCACATAAGTGATGACTCATGAGCATTCAAAAACTTCTCTCAAACCCTTCATGATCCCCTAGAATCCAGAGGGAAGATAATAATCTTTGTCTGGAAACTCAATCTGCCAATTTGAATATAGATTTGGAGAATAGTTCCAGTCTGTATAGACTACATAAGAAACAAAACAAAAACCAAAGAACTTCCTAATAATAGATGTGGAGGTATCACACAACTCCTAATGTTCCCCATTTGTTCCCATCTGATGAAATCCTTTATTGGAATGAATTTTTGGAAGGCAGTCCCAAGATTTCTTTCTTTGGATTATTTTAAAAATAGGATAACTATATCTCATCTATATGGGGCTGTACTTAAAAAGACCTCTCAACTCTGTGATTCTTGTCTTTTAAAACCTTTAGAGGAAAGAGATTAATCTTTTCCTGGAAGAGTTGGTAATCACCCAGCAATGGTGATTAGACCTTCCCCAAAATGGAAGGTCTTTTCCTGAGAGGTTGTAGATTTGGGTATGTTATAGCCTCTTTTTGTGTATGGGTTGGATGAGATAGCTGTGGGGGGAGGGTCCCTTTCAACTCTAAAATTCTGGAATTTGTTTTAGAGAGTTGTTTGGCACACTGAAAGGTTAAGTGGGTTGTCTATTATCACACAGCTGGTATGAGTGAGACAAGACTGGATTCCAAGCCCAGCCCCTCTATGTCTTATATCATATTATCCTTAATAATTTTAATATATCACATTAACCAGATCCAAGAAAACCTGATTCTCACTATACAATATGAATGAATTAAACCAGAAGAGCTTTGAGGAAAGGTAACTGCTTCTCCTTGGAGATGACATGGTTGAAAACTGGATTAATGAATTCACAAGTATATGTACAGAATGATACGATCCTATTTAGCTAGAGCTGAAAAGGAATCTCAGAAGCCATCTAGTTTCCCCTTCCCCATCAATGTTATAGGTGAGAAAACTGAGATCCTTGGAAAGACTTAAATAAACTGATGCTGAGCAAAATGAATAGAACCAGGAGAACATTGTACACAGCAACAGCAAGATTTTGGGATGATCAACAATGATAGACCTAGCTTTTCTGGCAATGCAGTGGTGCAAGACGATTCCAATAGACTTGTGATGGAAAATGCATGGAAACTGAACATAGATAGAAGCAAAATATTTTCGTTGTTTTTGTTTGCTTTTTTTTTCTCATGGTTTTTTTCTTTTTTGTCTTTTGACTTTTCTTTCACAACATGTAAATATATTTAAAAGGATTGTATATATATAATCTGTATCAGAATGCTTGCTATCTTGGGGAGTTAAGGGAGAGAGGGAGAAAAAATTTAGAACATGAAATTTTACAAAAATGAATGTTGAAAACTATCTTTACATATATTTGGAAAAATAAAATACTGTTGAGAAAAAAAGAAGTAAACTGAGGCCCAGGGAAATTACACTAATTGGCTCATTAAATAAAGAGTCAGTATAATGAGGCTGGAAACCAGTTTTCCTATTGAAGATGTGATAAAAGAAAGAGTTTAAGTTCAATAAGAGGAAATTAGATTCTATATTGGGAAGAATTTTATAGGAGAAATGGAATGGGTTAAATTGTTCAATGGTTTTTCAGTCATGTCTGACTTTTCATGATCCCATTTGGGTTTTCTTGGCAAAGATACTGGAGTTGTTTGCCATTTCTTTCTCTGGTTCATTTGACAGAAACTGAGGCAAAAAAGTGACTTGCCCAGAATCACATAGCTAGTAAATGTCTGAGTCTGGGGTTCAAATCCAGAAGAATCAGGAGATATACATACACTGCTTTATCTAGTATAACCTGCATTGAACATTCTTCTTCCCACTAGAAATACGCCTTTGAAAACTAGAGAGGATGTGAGTGGAGTACCAATATGAAGTCCTTATTTGCTGAATTCAGGAAGATGAATCTTCCTTACCCCAGGCTTGGCACTATATACACTGTGTCATCTAGCTGACCCTAATGGTAGCCTTAAGAGGGAGTGTTAAATAGTGGTTTGGAGTCGGGAAGATGTAGATTCACTTTCTGACTCTTGTTTACTAAGATTGCGTTTACCTTGTATGATCTAAGGCAAGTAATTTGATATCTGTGTATCTCCTGTGACTTCTTGGAATTTATCTCTTATGTCATAACAGTTGTTGGAGAGAGTTTTCATATGGCTCTTAGTGATTTCCATCTCACTCCATCAGATAAAATCTCATATTGGCATAGGTTTTTGGAAGGAGATTTTAAGATTTCTCTCTTTAGATTATTTCAACAAACAAAATAGCTATAGCTTATGTGTGTGGGGTCCTACTTAAAAAGATCTCTCAACTATGTAATTTTTGATTTATTATAACCTTACAAGAAAAGAGATGAATCTTTTTTCTCTGAAAGAATTGATAATTTCCCAGAATTGAGTAAAGGAGTTTTTAGGAGACTCTGGCATCACCCAAGATGAAAGATTCAAAAGAAACAATAGAACAAGCACATGGGAAGTGAAGTAATAGCTTGTTTTATAATCGAAGATTTACATTTCTCTTCTTCCTTTCTTCTCCTCTCTTTTTTCTTCCCTTCCTCTTCTCTTCTTTCCCCTCTTCTCTCCTCCCCTCTCCTTTTCTCTGCTCTTCCCTCATTTTTTCCCCCTTCTCTTCTCCCCCCTTCTCCTTCCCTTCCCTTCCCTCCTCTCTCTCTCTGTTTTTCTCTTGGTGTCTCTCTCATCTCCTTTAGAAACTGTTTGAACATACAGTTTAACAGGAAAAATACCTTCTCACTCCTTTTTATTTTCTTTATCTCACACTGAGCTGGGGGGTAATGGGATGAGAAAGGTTGGGCAGACATCACTGTCTCACTGAGCTTATAAAAGGCAGAGAAAAGCAGTAACCCCAGGATGCTAGACAAAGGCCTTCAACTGGGCAAGCATCTGTAGAACAGCATAAAATTCTAGAAGAACAGATCTGGATTCCTTTGTTAATTGGTTTGGGCTGCTTGTCAAATCAGTTTTTGTGAAGTTCTCTATATAGACACACACACACACAGGTAGAGAATTAAACTTGTGATTTCATTGATATAGAGAACTCTTGGGGGAAATTTCTGCTGGCAATATAAATCAGCCCCCTTTTTCTGTCTTTAGAGTCATGGAGAATTGCCAGTATGTTTAGAGTTAGGACTAAAATTTAGGTCTCCCTTGTTCTCAGGCCATTTATCTCTTTATTTTGCCTCACTCTCTTGTATGGTTGAATGTTTCTAAGTCATGTCATTGCCTGACTCTATAGTTTTTGTATGCATCACAGCTAAAGAGAATACTGAAGATAAGGGAGAGTTTGAGGATCTTCCTGAGATCTGATCTGAAAAGACTTGGTCTAGAGCAGTGTTCCTCATCTTTTTTTTTCCCTTGAGTCATTGATCCTTTTGGCAGTTTGGTGAAGAAAATGGATTCCTAATAAAAATCCCTTTAAAAATACCCAAAATATATGGGATTACAAAGGAAACTAAATATATTAAAGTATTTTAAAGTTATGATGTGATAATACAAATACTGTTGGATTTATACTATAGCAAAAGAAAATTCACAACAACTGTAATATGAAAATATCTGTGATTTCTATTGATGACAAAATCTCACATTCTGTCAATAGTAATATGATAGTTAACCCCTTTGGGATCTGGTGAAGCCTTTGTTCATAATGGAAGGAAATGTTAAATTTCAGTTAGAGGTTAGATGAAGTAATTTTTTACCCCATCTAAGTTCATGGACCTCATGAAATCTATCCCTGGGCAGGTTAAGAACTCTTGGTCTTCAGTTCCAATGATCTTGTGATGAAGAAAGCCATCTGCACCCAGAATGAAGACAGTAGGAACCGAATGTGACCACAACATAGTAGTTTCACTCTTTTTGATGTTTGCTTGCATTTTGTTTTCTTTCTCATTTTTTCCTTTAAAATCTGATTTTTATGGAGCAGCATATTTGTGAAAATACATATAGAGGAACAGCACATGTTCAACATATATTAGATCACTTGCTGCCTGTGGGAGGGAATGGAGAAAGGGAGGGAAAAAATTAGAACACAGGATTTTGTAGGGGTGAATGTCAAAAATTATCCATATATATACACACACATATATATAAAATAAAAAGCTTTAATTAAAAAAATTTAAAAAAAGAATTCTTGGTCTTCTTTCTTTTTTTTTTAAAAATTTTTTTTTTATTTAATAGCCTTTTATTTACAAGTTATATGTATGGGTAACTTTACAGCATTAACAATTGCCAAACCTCTTGTTCCAATTTTTCACCTCTTAGCCCCCCACCCCCTCCCCCAGATGGCAGGATGACCAGTAGATGTTAAATATATTAAAATATAAATTAGATACACAATAAGTATACATGTCTTGGTCTTCTTTCAATCATTTTAGTCACATCTGATTCTTCAGTCTCCATTAGGGGTTTTCTTGGCAAAGATAATGCAGTGGTTTGCCATTTCCTTCTCCAGTTCATTTGTCAGGAAACTGAGGAAAACAGATTAAGTTACTTGTCCAGGGTCACAGCTAGTAAGTATCTGAAGACAGATTTGAATGCAGAAGTGTGTCTTGACTCCAGGCTTGGAGCTCTATTTACTCTGTCCTGTAGTAGCCCTTAAAAACTCTTGGTCTAGAAACTCTCAAAATGGAACAGATAAACATTTTAAATTAAAATGATTTTTGTGTGTATGTAAATGTATGTGTGTGTTTAAAGCATGTCATGTTAGTGCAGGAATTAATTCCATCTCAAAAACTATCCATGTGGAAAAGGCCTAAATCACAGTGTACTGAAGAAGTAAATGTAACCAACTGTCATCCACAGCCACCTTTGTTTGTGATAGCATCTTATGGTTCACTGAAGATTCCTTGTGATCACTGATACTGGGCTGATGTTATTACAGCAATTGGAAGATTACAAATCTGGCATGACTAGCTTTGGCATGTTGATTGTTATTCCTCTCCAACAACTGAATTGGAAAGCTAATAAGCCAGTCTGAAACATGTTCCCTGTCATCCAAGTGATCCAAAAACTCTGAAGTGAATCTGGAGAGCTAGTCCTGAGCCTTGCCCCACTTTTGGAATGGATTTAATTACAAAGTCAGGAATCCATTTAAGCCACAGCTGATCAGGAAGGCTTGAGATGGACAGGGAAGAAGCTGGAGACCTTTGTCATGTTCTTCTACTAAACACAATATTTTCTTGTTTGGAATTCATTTGACTTGACAAGGATCATTTAAAGTCCGACAACTAGCTGAGCTAACAAGAGGACACCTTAGCCTTATACCATTTCAAAAACATGTACATTGAGCTTGTCACATATATATAGTAAGTTGGGACATGCGGTTCTTGAGGTGTGGGGATGGGAGTTCCCAATTAGACTTAGAGGGAATCTTCTAGATCTTCAGATTGAGTAGAGTATGGGGATGGGGATAGAGGTTAACTGATTTAGCCTTTAAAAAAAAGCAACTCTTATGTGAAATGCCAATTTTGGCAAGTGAATGAGGAACAGATAAATATATTCAACGTTTTCCGTCACATTCTCTATTATTAGAAAGGAGCACATTTCCTTTTGGGGGTGAACATTAGGGACAAAAATAAGGCTCTTCAGATTACCACCCCCTTGATTAGCTCTGTCAAAGCAAATGTGTTTGCCTCTAGAGGGACTGACAAGTGCCTTTTCCCAGAAACAAATGTGCTTTATTAGGGTCCTGTTCACTTTGGAAAGAAAAGGGGGCTCTTAGGGCCTGGCAAAGCAATGCATTAGTTCAGTCATCAGTTTTTTCCCTCTTTTCAGTGAGTAATTCAGGTCACAGGCCTTTAGGAGCCAAAAGTGGGGAATAGCTATCCATTATTTTGGCACTGTCTGAAAGCTGTGTTAGCATGTGGGCTCAGCTTCACTCTCTGTGTATGGACAGACTTCTCTCTAATGACCAATGATTTTGCTGAAGTCTATTTTTTCCATTCAGTAGGTAGATATTATATCTTTCAGAGGGTTTTGCTTTCATTTGGAACCAATGAAAAGACTGCAAAAATCAAGGCATTCCCTAATAACACTATGTCCTCAAAATCTTTTCAATCATTTCTGCTTCTTGCAGCCTCCCAGAAGCCTGAGAACTTGTATTCTGAGAAACAAAAGAATTTTCTGGAAACTTCAGGGTCTGCATTTGAAAGGATAACTGACCAATGTATCTACCCAGCAAATGCCACAATCCCTGACCAAGTTACTAGAATAAGGGAATGAGCTGATATTATTTGGATATGGGGAGTTCTAAAGCAAGAATTGTGACAGCTTTTTACAGTCCTCTGTTCTTATTTCCTCTATCTATTTATTTGTTTCTGCTATTCCCTCAAGACTGTGGGATATAGAAAAGAAAAATCAGGGCAAGGGATGTGTCCTCTTCAGTAGAGTTGGAATGCTTGGCAGTTTAATTCAAGAAAGGACCTCAGTGTCTAGTACTATACCCTACCAGGTGATCTTTAGAATGTACATAAAACAATTCAAATCATAGAATCTAGAGAAGTCTTCAACTTCCTCAAAAGGAAAGTTGAGGGACAGAGAGGTAAATCAGTTTGCCTAAGGAAATATAGCTGGTTACTCTCTCTTAGACAGGATTTGAATCTAAGCCTTCCTTACAAGTCAGTGCTCTATCCATTAAGCCATAGTATCTTTCACACAGAAATGATCACATAATTTATCTTACCACCATCCATAAATGGATTCTGTGATCAAGTGGTTTCTAACTCTCATGATCAAGAACTCTGTAATAATATCTTATAATTAATTGCTACCATTTGTACAGTGATTTAAGGTCTCCAAAGTATTTTACATGTATTATCTCATTTAATACAACAATCCTGTGAAATAGTTGCTATTATTATTCTCATTTAAAATACAAGGAAATTGAGGATGGGAGGTAAAGTAATTTAACTAGTTAGTGTATGAGGATATATTTGAGCTCAGGTCTTTCTAAGTGCACCACTTTATCCATTAAGTCATATCCTTCTTTCTTCCTTTCTCTTCTGCTCCACTTGCTAGACTTATTCTTTCTTCTTACCCTGCTTTCAAGTCTCTATCTCTCAATATTCTTTTTTTTTTTTAATAGCCTTTTATTTACAGGATATATGCATGGGTAACTTTACAGCATTAACAATTGCCAAACCTCTTGTTCCAATTTTTCACCTCTTACCCCCCTACCCCCTCCCCTAGATGGTAGGATGACCAGTAGATGTTAAATATATTAAAATATAAATTAGATATACAATAAGTATACATGACCAAAACGTTATTTTGCTGTACAAAAAGAATCAGACTCTGAAATATTGTACAATTAGCTTGTGAAGGAAATCAGAAATGCAGGTGTGCATAAATATAGGGATTGGGAATTCAATGTAATGGTTTTTAGTCATCTCCCAGAGTTCTTTTTCTGGGCATAGCTGGTTCAGTTCATTACTGCTCCTTTGGAAATGATTTGGTTGATCTCGTTGCTGAGGATGGCCTGGTCCATCAGAACTGGTCATCATATAGTATTGTTGTTGAAGTATATAATGATCTCCTGGTCCTGCTCATTTCACTCAGCGTCAGTTCGTGTAAGTCTCTCCAGGCCTTTCTGAAATTATCCTGTTGATCATTTCTTACAGAACAGTAATATTCCATAATATTCATATACCATAATTTATTCAGCCATTCTCCAACTGATGGACATCCATTCAGTTTCCAGTTTTTAGCCACTACAAAAAGGGCTGCCACAAACATTCGTGCACATACAGGTCCCTTTCCCTTCTTTATAATCTCTTTGGGATATAATCCCAGTAATAACACTGCTGGATCAAAGGGTATGCACAGTTTGATAACTTTTTGAGCATAGTTCCAAACTACTCTCCAAAATGGTTGGATTCGTTCACAACTCCACCAATAATGCATCAATGTCCCAGTTTTCCCGCATCCCCTCCAACAATCCTCATTATTTTTTCCTGTCATCTTAGCCAATCTGACAGGTGTGTAGTGGTATCTTAGAGTTGTCTTAATTTGCATTTCTCTGATTAATAATGACTTGGAGCATCTTTTCATATGACTAGAAATAGTTTCAATTTCTTCATCTGAGAATTGTCTGTTCATATCCTTTGACCATTTTTCAATTGGAGAATGGCTTGATTTTTTATAAATTAGAGTTAATTCTCTATATATTTTGGAAATGAGGCCTTTATCAGAACCTTTGACTGTAAAAATATTTTCCCAGTTTATTGCTTCCCTTCTAATCTTGTCTGCATTAGTTTTGTTTGTACAAAAACTTTTCAGTTTGGTATAATCGAAATTTTCTATTTTGTGATCAGTAATGATCTCTAGTTCTGCTTTGGTCATAAAGACCTTCCCCTTCCACAGGTCTGAGAGGTAAACTATCCTATGTTCCTCTAATTTATTAATAATTTCATTCTTTATGCCTAGGTCATGAACCCATTTTGACCTTATCTTGGTGTACGGCGTTAAGTATGGATCAATGCCTAGTTTCTGCCATATTAGTTTCCAATTTTCCCAGCAATTTTTATCAAACAGTAAGTTCTTATCCCAAAAGCTGGGATCTTTGGGTTTGTCAAAGACTAGGTTGCTATATTTGTTGACTGTTTTATCCCTTGAACCTAATCTATTCCACTGATCAACTAATCTATTCCTTAGCCAATACCAAATAGTTTTGGTAACTGCTGCTCTATAATATAATTTTAGATCTGGTACAGCTAAGCCACCATCATTTGATTTTTTTTTCATTAATTCCCTTGAAATTCTTGACCTTTTGTTTTTCCATATGAACTTTGTTGTTATTTTTTCTAGGTCATTAAAATAGTTTTTTGGGAGTCTGATTGGTATAGCGCTAAATAAATAGATTAGTTTAGGTAATATTGTCATCTTTATTATATTTGCTCGCCCTATCCAAGAGCATTTAATATTTTTCCAATTGGTTAGATCAGACTTAATTTGTGTGAAAAGTGGTCTGTAATTTTGCTCATAAAGTTTCTGATTTTCCCTTGGCAGATAGATTCCTAAATATTTTATATTATCAGTAGTTACTTTAAATGGAATTTCTCTTTGTAACTCTGACTGTTGGATTTTGTTAGTGATATATAAGAATGCTGATGACTTATGTGGGTTTATTTTATAACCAGCAACTTTGCTAAAGTTGTGGATTATTTCTAATAACTTTTTAGCAGAATCTCTGGGGTTCTCTAAGTATACCATCATGTCATCGGCAAAGAGTGATAATTTGGCTTCCTCATTGCCTATTCTTATTCCTTTAATCTCTTTCTCAGCTCTTATTGCTATAGCTAGCGTTTCTAATACAATATTAAATAGTAACGGTGATAGTGGGCAACCTTGTTTCACTCCAGATCTTATTGGGAATGGTTGCAGTTTGTCTCCATTACATATGATGCTTACTGATGGTTTTAAATAGATGCTGCTGATTATTTTAAGGAAAAGTCCATTTATTCCTATACTCTCAAGTGTTTTTAATAGGAATGGATGTTGGATTTTATCAAATGCTTTTTCTGCATCTATTGAGATGATCATATGGTTTTTGTTAATTTGGTTATTAACATGGCCAATTATATTGATAGTTTTCCTAATATTGAACCAGCCCTGCATTCCTGGTATAAATCCTACTTGATCATAGTGTATTATCTTGGAGATGATTTTCTGTAGTCTTTTTGCTAATATCTTATTTAAGATTTTAGCATCAATATTCATTAGGGAGATTGGTCTATAATTTTCTTTCTCTGTTTTCAGCCTACCTGGTTTAGGTATCAGTACCATGTCTGTGTCATAGAAGGAATTTGGTAGGACTCCTTCATTCCCTATTTTATCAAATAATTTATATAGCATTGGGGCCAATTGTTCTTTAAATGTTTGGTAAAATTCACATGTAAATCCATCTGGTCCTGGGGATTTTTTCTTAGGGAGTTGTTTAATTGCCTGTTCTATTTCTTTTTCTGAAATGGGACTATTCAAGCAATTTACTTCCTCCTCTGTTAGTCTGGGAAGTCTATATTTTTGGAGGTAGTCATCCATTTCACTTAGGTTATCAAATTTATTGGCATTAAAGTTGAGCAAAATAACTCCTTATTATTTCTCTAATTTCCTCTTCATTGGTGGAAAGTTCTCCCTTTTCATTTTTAAGACTACTAATTTCATTTTCCTCCCTCCTTTTTCTAATCAGATTTACCAAAGGCTTATCTATTTTATTGGCTTTTTCATAGAACCAACTCTTAGTTTTATTAATTAGTTCAATAGTTTTTTTACTTTCAATATTTTTAATTTCTCCTTTTAATTTTAGAATTTCCAATTTAGTATTTGATTGGGGGTTTTTAATTTGGTCTTTTTTTAGTTTTTTTAGTTGCAAGCCCAATTCATTAATCTTTTCTTTCTCTGTTTTATTCAAGTAAGCCTCTAAGGATATAAAATTCCCTCTTATTACCGCTTTGGCTGCATCCCACAAATTTTGGCATGATGTCTCATCATTGTCATTATCTTGAGTGAAATTATTAATTGTATCTATAATTTGCTGCTTCACCCAATCATTCTTTAAGATGAGATTGTTTAGTTTCCAATTACTTTTTGGTCTATTTCCCCCTAACTTTTTGTTGAATGTAGTTTTTATTGCATCATGATCTGAAAAGAAAGCATTTACTATTTCTGCTTTCTTGCATTTAATTTTGAGGTCTTTATGTCCTAATATATGGTCAATTTTTGAATAGCTTCCATGAACTGCTGAGAAGAAAGTATATTCTTTTCTATCTCCATTCAATTTTCTCCAAAGATCCAACATACCTAATTTTTCTAATATTCTATTTACTTCTTTAATTTCTTTTTTATTTGTTTTGTGGTTTGATTTGTCTAATTCTGAGAGTGCAAGGTTGAGATCTCCTACTATTACAGTTTTGTTGTCTATTTCTTCTTGCAACTCTCTTAACTTCTCCTTTAGGAAGTTGGATGCCATACCACTTGGTGCATATATGTTTAATATTGATATTGCTTCGTTGTTTATGCTATCCTTTAGCAGGATGTAGTTTCCTTCCTTATCTCTTTCAATTAGATCAATTTTTACTTTTGCTTGATCTGAGATAAGGATGGCTACCCCTGCTTTTTTGACTTTACCTGAAGCATAATAGATTTTGCTCCAGCCTTTTACCTTTACTCTATATGTATCTCCCTGCTTTAAATGTGTTTCTTGTAAACAACATATTGTAGGGTTCTGACTTTTGATCCAGTCTGCTATCTGCCTCCTCTTTATGGGGAAGTTCTTCCCATTCACATTTACGGTTAGAATTACTAAATCTGTATTTCCTGCCATCCTAATAACCCCAGATTATGCTTTACTTATTCTTCCCTCCCCCAACCCTCTTTCCCCCTTTTAAACTTATGTACCCCTCTTGTATCACGAGGTGTCTACCTCTTTATAGAATTCCCTCCTCTCCCCCTTTGAGTTCCTCCAACCTCTTTCCCTTTACTTAGCCTCTTGTCCTTTTCCTCTTTCTCCTCCCCCTTTAGGATCTCTCATTTCTTATGCCTATTTCCCATTTTTCTTCCCGTTTCTTTAATAGGCTTATAGTCTCAATATTCTTCAGGCCATTACTCCCAATTTGTTCTTACTTGTCTTTACTTCATCAAGCTTGGCTTTCATAGTTAATTGGATTCAACTTCAGTCTTTACCTTCTCAAAAGTTTGCTCTATGTTCACTGATCATCCTTGGAAATCTCTAATCCTGGATTTCACATAAATTCATAATCCCTCACTTAGCACATTAGCTAGGATCATATGACAGCTAGAATAATTGCCTTGACATTTCAAAACAATTCATAGCAATAAGAAATATTATGGTATGAGCACCTACTAGGCAACATAAGCCCATAAGGTATACAGAAGAAGGAAGATTGGCTTGCCTTCACAGAACTTCTAGTGAAGCCATTCATTAAGTGGTCATCTGAAGAAGCATATTACGACATTTCAAAGTATGGTAACTTCTCAGAAGGAAGGTGGTGTTTCACTACATGATTTAATGATATCTCGCTCTTCATACTCTGTGCCCATCTCTCTAGAAGAGACATTCTTCTAGCTTTATCGTAATGGTGTTCTCTATTGTTACTTCTCATGGACGTCTGTTTCTAAATATATTACTTTTTTACTAATCTCTTCAGACCTTCAGTTTCTCTCACTGTCCCTCCACTCTCTCTCAAGATTCCATTTTAGCTTCTCATACCTTCTTAGAAATAGAAGATTTTTGCTATGTTCTTCTCTCATGTTGATTTCTAATCATTCCATTACTTTCCCATTTCTTCATCTTTTATGAAGATCTGGCTTGTCTCTTTCACAAGTTGGTCCCTCTATTCTTCTTTGAACCTCTGATTCCATTATCTCATGTCTGTCTCCATCCTTTCTTATATTCCCCTTCTCCAGTTCTTCATTTCGATTGATTATTTCCTTCTCTTCCCATAAACATGCCCAATTTCTCCCATCTTTTAAAATCTTCACTTTATCCTACTGTTTTCTCAAGTTATTATCTTTTATTTTTCTTTCATATGACAATCAAACTCCTAGAAAAAAAGTTTTCTATACTGACTCCAATTCCTCTCCTCTCACTTTTCAACCCCTTGAAATTTAGCTTCTAACCTTATCTTTCTGCTGAACTCTGGTCTCTCCATGACTAACAATAACTTGCCAAATTTTATTATTCCTTCTTGACTTCTCTATAAGGTTTGATATTGTTGACTACACCTTCCTGATAAATAATCTTGGTTTTTTTTTTTTTTTTTTTTGTAAAGCTGCTCTATTCCAATGTTGTTTTGTCTGCCTCCTCTTTCTCAATTTACTTTGCTGCATCATCATTGAATAGATATTCCCTGTTCATTTGCCCTAAGGTCTCTTCTCTTTCTGCACACTTGGTAATCTCATTAGTTCCCATGAATTTAATTCTCATTTCTTTGTACACATTCTTCACATCTATTTTCATAGTTTCTTTGTATCTCCAGTGTTTACTTAGCACAGTTCATCTACACAGTAAAAACTCAATAAATGCTTAGTGGTTGAATGATTCATTGATATCCAGTTAGTTTCTCTCCTTTGCTATCAGACATTTTCAATTGGCTGTCTCATTTTATTTTTATTTTTCTCAATAGTATTTTATTTTTTCAAATACATATAAAGATAGTTTTCAACATTCGTTTTTGTAAGATTTTGTGTTCCAAATTTTTTCTCTCTCCATCCCTTCCTTCCCAGGACAATCAGCAATCTGACATAGATTATACATGTACAATCCTTTTAAATATATTTCCATATTTTCATGTTATGAAAGAAAAATCATACCAAAAGGGAAAAAACACAGAAGAAAAAAACAAATAAAAAGATGAAAATGCTATGTATGCTTCAATCCACATCCAGTCTCCATAGTTCTCTTTCTAGATGCAGATGGCATTTTCCTTCCCAAATCTATTGGAATTGTCTTGTATTACTGAACTGCTGAGAAGAGCTAAGTCTTATCATACTTGATCACAAAATCTTGTTACAGCATACAATGTTCTCATGGTTCTGCTCAATTCACTCTGCATCAATTCATTTAAATCTTTCTAGGCTTTTCTGAAATCAGCCTGCTCATCATTTCTTATATAACAATAATATTCCATTACATTCATAGACTATTTCTTATTTAGCCATTTCCCAACTGATGGATGGATGTCCTATTTTAAAGTCAGCATGTCCAAAGCAGAAATCATTATCTTTTCCCAAACCTACCCTTCTTTTTAACTTCCATGTTTCTATTTTGTGTTACCATCTTTCCAGTGATCCAAGTTCACAATCTCAAGATTCATTCTTTCATCTTTCATATCCACTCTATTGCCCAGGAATATCTGTTCTTCCCCCACTAAAGTTATGGCTATTTCCTTTTTTTCTACTCATATAGCCATCACTCTAGTCCAGGCCCTCTTCACTTCTCAACTGGAATATTGCTGTAGTTCCCTGATTGATCTCCTTGCTGTTCTCCATTCCATCCTCTTCACAGATGCTAAAACAGATATTGCTAAAGCATGATTCTGGAACTATCACACTCTTACTCAAGAAACTCCAGTGGTTCCTGATTGACTCTAGGATCAAATGCAGACTTGTATGTTTGATCCTTAAAACCGGGTTTTTAGACTATTTTTAGAGGATTAGTAGACTGTATTGTTCTATGTCCCAGCCAAAAGGCCATTTATGCTCTTCCCCACACATGGTACCTCATCTGTCAGCTCTATGACTTTTCATAGGCTGTCCCTGAGGTATGAAATATGTCTCCTCCTCAATTCCATCTTCAAGACTCCATCAATATTTTCAAGGTTTAGTTCAAATGCTCCCTTCTGCATAAGGTCTTTCCAGCTATCCCTGGTTGCTAGAGTTATTTTCTCTGTAAATTACTTTGGATTTACTTTGTATAATTTTGTATTTATTTTTTTGGATACAAACCATTTTGCCCAGTTGAAAGTAAACTCCTTAAAGGCAGGACCTGATGAAATTTTGCTTTTGTATGTCAAATGGATCACACGATAGCAATTAATAAATGCTGGTTGTATTGAATCATATTACAGACAACACATTTATTGTTGTTTAGTCATATCAGTCACATCTGACTCTTCATGACCTCATTTTGGGGTTTTCTTGACAAAGACAGTGGAATGATTTGCTATTTTCTTTTTCAGCTCATTTTACAGATGAGGAAACTGAGGCAAATAGGATTAAGTGTCTTGTCTAGAATCACATAGCATGTAAATGTCTGAGGCCAAACTTGAACTCACATCTTCCTGAGTCCAGGCCAGGTGCTTTCTCCACTGAATCATATAACTTCTTTAAAAAGTGAGGCACATAAGGTCTTGCTGAGATGTGAACTCACAACCCCTGATTTACAAGGACACTGTGCTAACCCCTGAATTATAAAGTCAGCCATAATAAATAACACATACTTTCTAACAAAATATATAGCGTTCAGAAGTTATCTAAAGACCAACCAGCCTATCCTTATTTCTTTTTCATTTTTTTCGGCAAAGCAATTGGGGTTAGTTGAGTTGTCCAGGGTCACACAGTTGAGAAGTGTTAAGTGTCTGAGTTCAGATTAGAACTCAGCTCCTCCTGACTTGAGAGCTGATGCTCTATTCACTGTGCCAACTAACTGCCCTTTTCATCTGACATATGAGAAGACTGAGGCCTTGAATAGTTACTTGTCTAAGGATGTGTAGGCAGATAAGTTTCACGTCAGGATTTGAACCCTGATCCTCTGGTACTAAATCCAGGGCTCCTCCTATTGTACTAACTCTCCCTGACTTTTTCCACTCAGTGGGTTTGGGAATTCAGCATGCTTGGACATAAAGTGTCAGATAAATCATTGGAATGGATTACCAATAAGAGATAATGAAATTACCTTTCCTGCAGATTCTAACATAGTAGACTATTCTGGAGAGCCATTGTGATCCAGGAATACTTTCTAACCTAGTTCTAGTCGATAGTTATATAAACATCTACCATATATTTGCTCCTATAAAAGTCCTTGAGCTTTATTCCATATTAACCAAGAGAATGGATGCAATTCTGAAACTGTTCTTTAAAAAGTTTTTTTCCCCCTAAATTGCCTTTGCTTTAATATTTCACAAAGCAAAGAAAGATAATCATGGAAAAACACAACCAACTGTGACAAATACAAGGGGGAAAAAACTTAGCACAACAATGCAGAGCCTTATGGGCTGAATTGTGAGAAGACAGCCTCTCCTTTTGCAGACATCATTATTTATGGATGAAAAATTACACGGGCTAATAATTACACCAGCAATTGTCCACTTGCAGGAACAATTAGCCCCTTGCTCCTTGTTCTCAGAAAGTGACTAAATGTCCTTCCAGTGAGCCAAATAGTGGTGTAGCTATTTTGGACTGTAATTCTATGCCTGTTCAAAAATAATACAATAGACATATGAAACCCAGTAATCTACAAAAATAAGCTATTTATTATTTAAAATAATGTATACTAAGCTAAATTTTGGAAATTTTCATTTAATTACTCTCTCACCATAAGTAGGTTGATATTTAATAGCATGGCACAATACTGGGAGGAACTGGATTTGGAATTAGATGACAGGAATTTGAATTCCATGTCTACCACTTGTCATCTAAATATATGACTTTAGGCAAGTCATTTAACTTGTCTTCCCCATAGGGTTATAGGAAAAAACACTTTGTAAATCATAAAGCAATACTATAAGAATATGACCTATTGGTGATTATGCTGTTTTCTTCTTTCCATTAAATGTCACACTCCTCTAAACAGACATCTATATTTGCTGCCTCCACATCTTCAACACTCACTAAGTCATCAATCTCTTGCAACATTGCCTCTTATCCTATTATATGACAGAAACATTTTTCTTCAAGGTCATTTATGGCCATTTTATGTCTAAGGATCATGCTGCTTTAGAGTTAAAAATCTTAGAGATCATCTTGTTGAATATCCTCAGTTAAAAAAGAAATGAAGACAGAGAGATTAAGTTACTTACCCAATGTCATGTAAATAGTAAATAAAGATCAGATTTGAACTCAGGACCTTTGACTCAGAATCTAGTGCTCTTTTCACTATATTATGCTTTCTCCATCATTTTTATTTCTGCAAAATCTTTCACACATAAATCTTCCCTTTTATTTCTCTCACAATCACCCTAGATCTGGTCCTCAAATCATCTTGCCTTTTAACTTTTCTTTCTGCCTCCAATTTATTCTTTTTTCAATCTATCTCCTGTTCTATTACTGGGCAATCTTTCTAAAGTACCACTGTAATTATGTTATGACTCATCTTAAAAGCTTTCATCGGCTTCCTGTCATCTCCTGAATAAAATATAAAATCCTGATTCTGCCATTCAAGGCCTTCTCAAAATCTGTCTCCAGTATATTTCCTTCATAGTGCTCATGCTAAAGAATGCCTAGTCTGACATGTATTCTAGATTTGGAGAGAGTATTCTCAAAGGCTTCACAGAAAAAAGAGCCTCCAGTGAACTAGGGTTCAGAAAAGGTCTGAACCTGGCTGTGATGTTGGCCCAAATGTGAATGGAAGTTCTCTGAAATGAAATTCTGATGACAAAAGCATAAACGATTCCAATAAGAAGGGAAAAAGATACCTGTGAAACAGGAGTAATATGTCTCTTTGACCACATTGGATTTTAAAAATATTTAGAAAGCATAGGTGATGGTAAATAACTGAGTTTGAACAAAAAAGAGTTGCATAGTCCACATGAATAATTTTAAGTATG
The DNA here is from genome assembly GCF_902635505.1 of Sarcophilus harrisii. Lineage (NCBI taxonomy): Eukaryota > Metazoa > Chordata > Mammalia > Dasyuromorphia > Dasyuridae > Sarcophilus > Sarcophilus harrisii. Next base: position 218,381,959 of record NC_045429.1, read on the forward strand.
GTAAACAACACAGCAAGAGCTGAAGCTAGTGAGGAATGATAACATCAAAAAGTTAAACATCCTTTAGATTGGGAACAAATGGTAAAACAAGGAATGCTGTTGCTTGGGTTTGGTGGGCTGGTAATGATGATGATTATGGATGAGGGGTAAAAAGAAACTACAGGTCTCTTATTTCATATATATATATATATATATATATATATATATATATATATAATCAAGGAGTGATCTTTATCATGGGAAGGACAAAAAACATCAAAAGGGAATTAAAAGCAAAAATAAATGACAGGGGGCAGCTAAGTGGAATGGTGGATAGATAGAGTGCCAGCCCTGAAGTCAGGAGGACTTGAGTTCAAATCTGACTTCAGACACTTAACACTTCCTGGCTTTGTGATCCTGGGCAAGTCACTTAACCCCAATTGCCTCAGCAAAAAAAAAAAAAAAAAAAAAGTTAATGATAGGGTGGTAAGATAATATGGTAAGCTAGCCCTTAGCTCACTTTAATGATTTCAAATCATGTAGATTAGTTGTCCCAAAAGAACTAGCAAATGTGATTATTGAGTTACTAATAGTGTTGGGAGAGAGGGAGAGAAATGATTGTAGATTAGGGAAGGACAAATGTTATAATATTTAAAAATGGAAGAATGTGGAGTCTATAGATTACTGACCAGGAAATGACTTCTATTTCTGGAAAATTCTGAAATACATTATTAAAGAGCTAATTTTTGAATAGTTAGAAAAATGAAACCATGACTATTAGAAGGCAGTATGGCTTCATCAAGAACAGGACATAGTGAACTAACCTTATTTCTTTTCTTGACTAACTTGAATGGTAGATTAGAGAAAATAGTTTAGATTTCAGAAAAGCATTTAACAAAGACCTTCATACTATCCTTATGAATAAGATAGAGATGCATGGGATAAATGATATAGTTATATGGATTTGGTATTTATTCAGTGACAGGATGCAATGGTTCAATATAAATTTTTAGGGAGTTACAATGTTTTTAGCAATGATTTGTCATAATAATAGCTAGAATTTATATAGTACTTTATAATTTGCAAAATGCTTTACAAATATTTCATTTGGTATCACAACAACTGTAAGGTAGATGCTGTTCTTTTTTTTTTTTTTACAAGTAAGGAAACTGAGGTAGATAGCACATAGCTGGTAAGTATCTGTGGTCAGATTTCAACATAAGTCTTCCTACTCTGCCCCATCTTGCCTATTTTGCCATGGAAAACATACTGGTCAGATTTGCAGATGATATAAAACCGAGATAGGCAGGTAACACATTGTATGACAGAGTATCCCAAAAGGTCATAGCAGGTGTGAACCAAAAAGAAGGTAATTAGTAAGGATAAATATGAATTCTTACACATGAGTTCAAAACATCAATGTCATAAGTATAGGATAGACATAACATTAGTAGATAATTTCTAGAGAATTTTAGTGTATCATATCACATAGATTTGGCTGAATCTATGTGATATGACAGTAAGGGGAGAAAAACCAAATTCTATTGTAAGTTGCATTTAAACAGCTTTATAGTACAGGTTGGGGCAGAAGAGAACCACTAGTAGTGCAGTGGATAGTGCTCCAAGCTAAGAATAAGTTCAAATGTGACCTCAGACACTTAATGGCTATGTGATTCTGGGCAAGCCACTTAACTCCATTTGCCTCAGTTTCCTCATTTGTAAAATGAACTGGAGAAGGAAATGTCAAACTACTTCATCTTTGCCAAGAAAACTCCAAATGGGCTCACAAAGAGGCAGATGTGACTGAAATAACTGAATAACAACAAATAGTACAGGATGAAGGATATTTCTACTACAACCAGGCCTTATTTGAAGTAACATATTCAGTTCTGGACATTACATTTTAGGAAGATCACATGCAAACTAGTGTGGATTCAGGTATGATGAACGACCTGGAGACAATGATATATGAGAAGCAATTTAGACTGTTTAGCCTGAATAAGAGAAGAGTTTAAGTCAAGAGTTCTTAATCTTGGTTTTCCACAGATTTCCAAGAAGCCTGTGATTAATTTCAAGTTTGTACATCTTTATTTTCATGAACCTCTAAATGAAATTTAGCATTTCCTTCCATTATGAATGTAGGCTGTAAAAGGGATACATAGATTATGCCAGATTGTTAAAGGAGTCCTTGATACAAAGAAGGACAAAGAGTCCCATTTTAGTGGAATCTAATAGTTTCAGTATTTAACAGACTTTTGTGTAGAGATTTAGGATTTTATTGCTTTATTATTTTTCTTTCCTTCTGAAAAGAACTAATGACATCATGAGGGTGATGTCTTGATTTGTGACAGGAGATAGGATGTTTCATCTTATTGAAAAGTTAAACAAAGTCTGGATGACCACCAGTCAGATATATTATAGTGGGGAGTCCTATTGTATATGGGTTAGGTTAGATGACTAGGGCAGCTTGGTAGCACAGTAAATAGTGCACTGTGCCTGGAGTTAAGAAGACTCATTTTTCTGAGTTGGAATCTGGCCTTACATACTTAATAGCTGTTTTTGTTTTCCTCCCCCAGTAGTTGGGGAGTGAATGGGATGGGAGAGGGAAAAAAAACATATTTTTATTTCTTGAAAAAAAATCAAATTTAGTTTTAAAAAGATCAAAAGCTTTGGAGTGCAAAACTTTTGTTGCACCCATATTTGCACCCTAGTACCCAGAACAATGCCTTTCCAATAGTAAGCATCTAATAAAGTGTTGTTAAATTGAATTGTTCCAGGAGTTTAAAATACTGATGCCTGAGCTCCTCCTGTAGACTTAAGACTATGCTCTGCATGTGAAAAATAAGAAAGATAAATATAGATATAGGCAATAATACTAATTACACTTAATTGCCACCTTTCATCTAAAGATCTCAAAGCATTTCATAAATGGCTTCTTGTTCAACTTCATAACACACAATGATGTGTACAGGTAGTACCTATTATAAGCTAATCTTCACTTTTTTTTCAGATGAAGAGCCTGAAATATCCTAGGAAAATATTAATACAGTAAGTCTGAATTGAATGTAGAATAACGACTAGAGCTTTTTGATTGCTAAGCTTCTTGTACTAAAAAATATAGTCTTTTCTGTTTTAATTAGCATATTTGTTATTTTTAGGACTTTAAAAAAACTGTCACAGCTTCTACTTGAGAATCTTCAATGGTTCTCTGCAGCTCATGGAATCTGGTCATAGAATAAGAGAATATAAAAGGTGGGAAGGATCTTATGGATCATTTTATACATGAGGAGTAAGAGTCTGGTTTGAGGTGAAGAATTTCCTTTCTTTTTTCTTTGTATCTTCTTTGTATCTTTAGACTTAGTGTAGTGCCTGGTACATAGAAGATACTTTGGAGTCTATTTAAAGTTTACTATAACTCTAATGTTATACCTTGTCTCTTGTACCTGAATAACACAAACACTTAGTTTTAAGATTATTCCCATTTATTCCTTGGTTCTGGCTGTGCCTCCTAGAATCTTCCCCCACTCAGTTCTTTCAGGTTAAATTTTACTCATTGTGTTCTACCAATTTCAAATCTTATTTCTTTCATAAAACTGTCCCCAATTAATTGAATCTACAAGGATCTTTCTTGTTGCATTAAGAATCCCTTTTGGTCTGGATCACAATGAAAATGTATGTTTTTTAAAAGTAGGGATTATTTCATTCTTTCCTTTGTGTGGTCTATTGTCTTGCATAGTGCCTGGATTTTAGCAAGGATTTAAAAAGCACTTGTTGATGGAATGATTAATTGACCTGTTATTAAGACAGTGTTTGATACTCTATGTCTGGACATTCTTTTTGGTGTCTCTACCGTTATAATTTCCTGGGGGTACTGAGAATTTCAGTGACTTGCCCAACATCACACAACAGTAGGACCATGGAATATATCCTGGTTTGTGGATAGAATCCTGGATTTTGGAGTCCAAGAAAATTTGAATTCTGCTTTAGACTTACTAGGAGAGTGAAACTAGGAAAATCACTTCATCTCTTTCAGCTTTAGTTTCCTCATCTATAAAGTGAGAGATAACAATAGTATGACGAGAGAAATTATTTTTCATTTACATTAATAACCAATTTAGGATCCGGGCTTTTTTCTCCTCTATTTGTTCCCTGAGACCCAGCTCCTGAGGAAGGTTGTTCTGAAGGACATGGGGTTTGAGATGAATCTTAACCCTTGGGAAACATGCTCTTGGATCTTGGTTCAGACACTATCCAACCAGGGGAATTTCTGATTGAAGTGTAAACTGAATCTAGCCCCAAGGAAATGAGTCTCTGTCCTTTTAATCCTCCATTAGAATTTAGAATGACCCTGTTAAAGAAGAATAAAACCAATCAGAGTGGTCTGGATGGAGGTGGATTCTCCTGTGCAAATTGCTAAAGGGGGCTAGTCTCATGATCAAGGGACATTCTCAGCAAAAGGAGTTGCTGACTTCTAACCCAGCTCATCATTAATCAACCAATGTTGATTGAAAGATTCTTTTTCAAGGATTATTTAAAACTTTTAGGTTCTCCATGTCTTTTATCTTTGGTCATTGGGAGAAACCCATTGATCATTGATAATTTATTGATTACTAGATAGCTTAACTAATAAGTTGATTATATATTATCCAGCAACTCTGTCTCTTGGGGTTTTCCATTCATTATGGCATATTTCACAGAGTTGTTGTATCAAATGAGATTATATATATATATATAATTTTTAAATAAATCTTAAAGCATCTCCTCCTTCTCCTTCTCCTCATTCTTCTCATCCTTCTCTTTTTCTTGTTAGAAGGAGAACTTAAACCCAATACAACATAATTCTTTATCCAGTTTTTTGGCTACTATGGCCTACTACCTCTCATTCAAACTCCATACAACACAATTTAGTACTCAGTTATATACTATATTTTTAGTTCTTTAGAATTATTGATCCAGAGTTGGAAGGACCCTCAATGGGGTGAGCTCAACGCACTCATTTAACAAATGTGGAAAGTGAGTCTTAAAGAGGTTAGATAACTTGTCTAATATCATGTAGTATTTGAGGCAGGATTTTAATCCATGCCTTCCTCACTCTTAAGTATAGTATTCTAACCACTCTGTCATCTTGCCAATCATGAAGATGATACCTATGACTCCCATTAAGTTGTAGACTGCTCAAGGCAGACATAATGCTTTGTATTCTCCTACAATACTTGTCACTATTGCCCATATTACATTTGTTCAATACATTATTAACTTGATTTACTTCCTTAATAGAATATTGAAGTAATTTTTTAATGATAGATTTTCCATAATTAGAAATGAGGTCTATGTTTGTTCTGCACAGCAATAAAAACCTAAAAGAACTGAAGAAAAGACTGTATCAGATCCCATACTTTGGCTCCAACTTCAGGTCTTCATTTGATATTAGAATTACTTTCTTATTTTCTAGACTATTAGTCTCACTCCTACAGGGACACAGCTTGTTTTTCATACCTAAGAAACTCCCTTCAGCATCCCTAATTTCCCTAGGCTTAGTAAGCCCAAAAATTGTTCAAAGAAATTGTCATTTTTGAAATTTGTTTTTCCTGTATCAGTGCAGGGGAGTTCCTTGCCTGACATCACTCACTAGTTGCTTTAGTCTGGCACATACTAGATGATGATGTGAAGTGGAATTTTCCCAGAAATTTCTGTCCCTCTAGAAGATTAAGAAAGCTTCATCCCACCATGAGCATCAAACAGGAATCTCCCAATAAAGGATTTCATTTGTCCTTCATATTACACAAATAATGGATTTTCTCACCTGATTTATTTGTTTCTATAGGTATTCTCCACTATACACCTGACAGCATCTTCTTGGATAGCTACTGATTAATATTTTTCCCTATCCTGGCATTGATATTGACTTTGTGGTCTTAAGAAAATAGCTTTAACTTTGAATTATACTGCAGAATTTATTTACTTACCTGTTTGGATCTTCAATTTCGTCAGTATAGGGAACACTCAGTATGGATTTAAGGTGCTGTAGTTGAGAAAGGCAGCTAGGTCTGATGGAAGTCAGTTTAAATCCATCCCAAGAAACTTAGTAGCTGTGAGATCCTGGACTTCTGTCCACTTCTGTCTGCCTCAGTTTACTCAACTATAAAATGGGAATCATAATAGCACTTTATAGGATTGTTGTAAAGATCAAATGAAATTATATTAATAAAAAACCTAACCATTCCTGATACCCTTATAGGTGCTTAATAAATGCTTATTCTTTTCCTTTCCCTTGGGTAACATGGCAAATGGAATGCTGGGCTTGGATTCAAGAAGTCTTGAGTTGAAATACAGTCTCAGACCCTTATTGTTTGCATGACCCTGGGAAAATTTCTTATTCTGTTTGCTTTTCTCATTTATAAAAAATGGGATAATAACAGTAACCACTTTTAGGGTTATTGTGAGGATCAAATGATATAATTGTAAAGCATTTTTTCAAAGCTTAAAATATATATTAATGCTAGCTATTACTTTTTGTTCTTTCTTATAGTCAGGAAGACCTGAGTTCGAATTCTACCTCAAGCATTTACCAGCTGTGTAACCCACAAGGCAAGTCACTTAATCTCCTATGTCTCAGTTTTCTCATCCTGTAAAATAACAGGATGAACTTGATCCTTTCCAGATCTATATCTGTGATCTCAAAATTATCTCCACTGAAGCACATTAAAAATTTATCTGCAATTTTTAGTCTTAGAGAGTAGCTTGGGACACAGAAACATTAAATGCCATATGGTTGGGATGTGGTGACAGAGGCACTACTCAAATCCAGGTTTTCATTACTCTAAGGCAAGTTTTCTATCCACTGAGCCATATCACTACTTATTACCATCATTGTCATTATTTATTCTTTGTATTTCCTCATGTATCTAGTGCAGTGCTCTGTGAATTACAGGCATTTAAAGCTAGGGATAAGGGTGAGAATTGGATATGTGATTTCATTGATGTAGGAACATCTAGAGGAGGAAACTCTCTTTACAAAAACGGATAGTCAAAATGTTTTCTAGAACTTTTGTTGTTACTCAGTTGTGTCCTACTCTTGCTTACCCCATTTTGTTTGCAAAATCCCAAATGGTTTGCCATTCCCTTCTCTAGTTCCTTTTACAGATAAGGAAACTGAGGCAAATAAGTTAAGTGACTTACCAAGGGTCATGCAGCTAGCAAATGTCTGTGAGGCCAGATTTGCACTCAGAAAGAGGAATCTTTCTGACTCTAGGGTTGACATTATCCATTGTGCTACCTAGCTGCCACTCTCATAGATTCTAGTTCTTCTCTGTTTTCTTTTTTAATTTTCCCCTTGTGATCAGGAAGTTTTTTTTTTAATTCATAATTATTCCCTTCTTTTAAAGTCTATTTCCTATCCCTAATTGCTTCCCTATTGGATTTAATGTATTTCTACACCAAACTGTTTCTTCAGTGTTATGAAATAGTCTTTTATAAAGGGACTAAGTTCTAATCTCCACAGTTCAGTACTCATGGGTTAGGATTCAGCATTATTCATTGACTGTGGTCAAAGAAAGAGAAAAGCAAAGAGATTTGAACAGAGAAAAACAAAGATTTGAACCCAGGCACTTAAGCATTTTTTAATTGAATTAAATTGCTTTTTAAACTTTTTTTCTCCCTTTTCTCAAAAGTGGACAAAAGGAAGCAGAATATTAGAAAAAAAATAGTTGGCATTTATATAACATTCTCTTTAAGAGTTGTGTAAGGTTTTACATGCATTTTCCCACTGGATCCTAACAACCTTTTGAGACAGACATTATTATAATTTCTATTTTATGGATGAAGAAACTGAGGTTCAGAGAAGTTAGATTTTTCCAATGTCACACAGCTAGTAAACAAAGAACACTGGATTTGGAGTGAGAAATCATGGGCAAGTCAGGTAAGCATCTTTAGCTTCAGTTTTCTCATCTGTGAAAGTGAGGATAGTCTCATTTCTATCATCTGCTTCACAGGATTGTTGAGAAGAATCTAATGACTGGCAAATTGTGATGTGTCATCTAACCACAATAGGGCTTTGAAAGCCATTTGAGTAAAAGAGTCATGTCTATATCATCATAGGACCATTAAGTTGAGGACTGGAAGGGACCTGAGAGGTCCTTTACCTAGTTAAACCCTTCAATTTAAACTTGACTAACATAGGTCCAGAGGGAGTTAAGGAACTTGCCTGAGATTACATAGATCATAACTAACAGAGCTGGAATTCAAATTCAGATCCTTTGTCTTCAAATCCAGTTATATTTTTCTGGTCCTACACAAGGATGTTTGATTTGATCATCACCATGTAAAAAGAAAAATTCATGATAAAACGCAAAGAATGATCATTGCCAAATGAGTGGTATGGAGAGTAGGAGGTATGCAGCCAGCTGTATTCTAGACTAGCTTGCTTTATCTGGCTTGGCAATCTTTATATCATTAAAATAACTTTCCTAAGCATCAATTTCTTCATCTATAAAATAAGGACATTAGAACAGATGGCTCCCGGAGTCTCTTCAGGCTAGACATTTATGACCCCCACAATCCTATTGATACTAATAAAAAATAGAGATTAGTCCTAAGGTTTCATTGGTATAGAAAACTCCCAAATGAAGGAACTCTCTCTACTAATGCAGGTTACCACTTTCTCTGTAACTGATCATTTTAAAGAGTTACTAGAATACTGAAGGTTTAATTGATTTGTCTAAATCATATTGTCAAAGATAGGTCTTTGAATTCAGGTCTTCCTGGCTCCTTCCTCTATCTACTACCCTATGCTGCCTCTTTCACTGTTATCATTTCATAGGTTAAAAAACTAAATGAAATAATATTTTTTTCTACTCATTTAATATGATTTGCCTTTACTTGGGGCATATGAGTTAATTACTATTCCTAAGCCATTGATTGAGATGGGTCCCATCTGCAAAAATATTATCATATTCCATTACTCTTATTAGATGGAATATAATCTCCCCGAGGGCAGGTTTTCACGTGAGATTTTTGCTTATGTCTCTGTGTCTTTAGAGCCTGGCACAGTTGATACCTGGCACATAGTAGTTGCTTATCAATTGCTGGATTTTTGAAGTAGAAAATTTAATAGATGTATAGAATAATTTTACACATATATATACATATGTAGACATACATGTACACACATATACACATAGCTCTTTAGTCAAAAGGATTATTCTCCTTTGCTCATGGCTTTACCATCTATATCACTTTCATCCGTTAATATCCTAGTAGCCTTCTCTCCTTCCTCATTGACTTTGAAACCTGGCTCATCTTCTTCCTTGAGACTTTGGTATCAATGCTATATATATGCATATATATATATGGGTATTTATGTATATGTTATCTATATCTATATCTACAAGTATCTTGTATACTTATTTGTATCTAATGGTAGCCATTTCTGGGGGTTGGGATGCAAAAAAAGAAATTTGCATGATAATTTTGTCTGTATATTTGAAAGGAATAGAAAATTATACATAGGAAATTTACAGTTTCATATGCAATCATCTTTTTTATTATACTATGTTATGGAAATGCTTGCTTTATCCACAAATTAAAAATGAAATTTAAACAAATTAAAAACTAGAACACATTCTGACCTCAATGAAACAATGCTTTTGACTCTTGAGAAGGCAGAGGAAAGAATCAAATAAAGACTGTTTACAAATCAGAGCCTAAGGAGAGCATTAGCAGTAGCAGCAGCCCCAGCAGCCCCAACAAAAATAATAATAATGAATAATAATAATGCTGCTTCATTATCTTTTCTATAAATCCTCCCTCTTCCACCCCAACTCTCTCTCTCTCCCCCCACTCTAGTCTCACAAGCTTAACAGATGGTTTCTCGGATTGCTAAATCCTTGCTCTTTTGAATGACTTAAAAGGGACACCTACAAAAGACCTCATCTCATTTGCTTCATTATCACATCTCTATGCACATCAGCGTTATTATTTGTAAAATGCAGAAAACCTTATTCTCCTCTGCATGTTTGAAAATTGCTTTGTCCTGTTGGTTTTCATGTGGGATTTTCCAAAGGAAGTAGTCATTATCACTCACACCAATTTGGGGCCCAAGGGGACTAAATAGCTAGCAGCCATTCTGCTTTAGATAAGAGTGTGTTTGTTTAGCACCTTACAATGTAGTAAGTGCCTTCTCAAAGGATCATAGATGAAGAATAAGAAAAAACCTCAGAGGCCATCCAGTTTAGTTTCCTCATTTTGTAGCTGACTCAAGCTCAGGGAGGTTATGGGATTTAAGTAGTTAAGTGTTAGTACAAGTTCCAAGGGGTAGGTATTATTATACCCATTTTAGAGACAGAAAAACTGATACTAAGAGAGATTTAATTATTCATAGTCACAGAGGTCTCCTTGCTCCATCTAGAACTCTTTCTAGCATATTTGAATCAATATTTCCTGTTCAGAACACCTTTCTAATAGTGACATCTGTCAGACTATAAAACCAGAGGAAGTAAAAGAAACTGGGGAAACAATTCCTTAATCAAAAGGATTATTCTCCTTTGCTTTTGGCTTTAATATCTATACTAACATCTCCTTATCTTTGACATTTTTCATCTACTGATACCCTAGCAACCTTTCCATCTTCCTCACTGATTTTAATATCTGACTCATCTTTTTCCTTGGGACTTTAGTATGAACGCCAAGATTATTAACAGCCTGTCTATTACAGTTTCTTGAACTCTAGAACATTTCCATATCCATTCCACATTAGCTGTCAGCAAAGTGGTCCTACCTTAGACATCACCATCCTGCAAAATCACTACATCCCCAAATTTGGAATTTTGAAATTCTCCCTCTTTGACCATCACTTCTTAGTTTTTGAAAATCTTTGCCTTTTTCCAAACCTATTATTATCTTCATGTATGAAATTTAGCCCCATGATTCTTTAGTGTTTCCCAAGTCCTCCCTTGCCTTACTTCCTCCTTCCCTCTCTTGTTTTGATCATTTCTTTCTTTCTTTTTTTTTTCCTGAGGCAATTGGGGTTAAGTGACTTGCCCAGTGTCTCACAGCCAAGAAGTGTTAATATCGGAGTCCGGATTTGAACTCAGGTCTTCCTGATTTCAGAGCTGGTGCCCTAACCATTGTGCCACCTAGCTACCCCTTATTTTGATCATTTCAATGACACTTTTTGTGCTATCTTAAATATCTCACCCCTTTACCTTCTTTGCTTTTGGGATTGAGAGTCCCACCCCCCCACCTGGGGTAACTCTATTATTCATTTCATCTGTTCTTACCTCGTATTAGCCAAACATAGCCAGAAGAAATCACAAAAGCATGTTGATGGCATACGATGAATCTTGGAGAAGAGGTAGTTAAGGCAAAGTGCTAGAGAACTGGCCTTGGTGCTAAAAAGAGCCAGAGGTAGGCAGGAATCAAATAATCTCTCAGTGCTCCACACAACTCTCTTAAGATTATAAATTGCAGAGCCTGTGCTAATTAATAAAGAATGACCTCTCTTGGAACTTCCTTAGACTAAGGAAATCATAAACCCAAGAAAAACAAATTGCAATTGAGGTGTCCATGCTACCTGATAATCTTTCATTCTGTCCCTCCTTTTTCTTCCTTTTTCTGATAAACTTCTCTACCTGTTTTAAATCTCACCCTTTTGTTCAAGGTCCAACTCAGGAAATACCTCTTGAAGCCTTCTGTGATCTCTCTACAATCTGAAAATTAGCACTTTCCTCAAATTTCTTCATGTCTAGTACTCTTCCTTATACTTGGCAGGCTTTGTCTTATGATATAGTTATTTGTGTTGGAACTCTTCTATCAGATTGTAAACTCCTTGTAGACAAGCTCTTTTCTAGGGCCCAGCAAATCTCTTATACCTACCATACACTTAATAAATGTTTATTGAACTAAATTGGTTTGGAGTTAATGTCCTAAAAGATCTCTTCCATATGTCCCTTTAATTCTGTGATTCCTTTTCCCCCAGTTTGGCTCATTAATGCAACAAATGCATAAAGATAAAATAATGTGCTGAGTGAGAGGAGGCCTTTTTAGGTGTCTTGGTAAAGGAGAAGCCTTTTAAATCATTCAAAAGAGTGAGGATTTTAGCTGTCTGGGAAACCATCTGTTAAGCTTGTGAGCCGAAGAAGGGAGATTTAGGAGAAGAACATTTTACTTGCAGTGGTTAATATTTTGAATTCAGCATCTGTCAATTAAGTGCTCAACTGCAATTCCCCAGGGTGTGATTCTCAAAGGATTGCTGGCAGCCCCAGGGGCCATCAAACTCAGTCTCTGTCTTAGGCTCAGTGTTGTTTAACACGTTCCTCTCTGACCTGGGAGGCAACAGAGAAAAACTCATTAAATTTGCAGATGAACCAAGCTGGAGAAGAGGTGGAGGGGCTGACCAGACAATTTACTGGATAGGATCAATTTTCAAAATGACCTTGATAAATCACAGGAATGGTCAGATGCAAACAGTGGAGTGAAAAAAAAAAACAATAATGATTTGGTAAAGAAGAAAATTCAACTATACAGAAATAAACTGCAGAGGAAGAAGAGAAAATGTTTATGGGCAAGGATGATAGAAGGCCTAGGGGTTAAGAAAGAAAACAATGAAATAGAATAATCAGAAATGTAAGGCTGCAGCTAAGAAAGGAAGACCAGTTCTAAGGACTACACAAATGACACAGGAAAATTAAGAGATGACTCTCCATATTCAGCTCCTTTACTAGAGTGGTGTATCCAGTTCTAGTCTCTACCAATATAAAATTATGTGAAGAACATGGAGAAAGGGTTTCAGTGAGAGCTATGAATGTGATTAAAGAGTTAGAAAGTAAACCCTGTAAGGAAAGATTAGAGGAATTGGAATCATTTAGCCCGATAAAGAGAAGAATGAGCAGGAATCTAATAATAGATTAAGCACAAAGGAAGGTCATTCCACTGAGGATGGTGGCCAGCTGTTCTCCCCTTCAGACAGAATGAGAGAAAATGGCCTTATATTGTAGCAAGAAGGGTTTGTTTAAATGTAAGATGGAATTTCCTGATATTTTATGTTGGTAAAAATAAAGGTGAGTTTATTGGAAAAGGTCATGAAATCCCTTTCTTTAGACATCTTTTGAAATAGAATGGGCTCTCATTTTGCCTGAAGGATTAAAATGTCATTCTTTTTGACTATTCTTTGAATACTTTTATGAGAAGCATAGTGAGTATAATGTTGGACTCCAAGTCAGGAAAACCTATGGTTACATTTTGCCCTACATGCTTATCTAGCTGTGTGACTTTAGGCAAGTGGCAGCTTCTCTGAGCTGGTTTTCTTGTTGGGAAAATGAGGACAAAGATAGTATTTCTCAGAGTTATTGTGAGGATCAAATGAGACGAAGTACATAATAAATTTCATAAATCTTAAAGAACTATGTAATTGCTGGATATTTGTTGATATGTGATACTACCCAGATGGGGGAAAGTCCAGATACCCAGAGGCTCCAAAATTCTTCACTGTGTCTGAGATGCTGTAGAAGATCATGAAGATCCAGTGCTCTGAATTTCAAAGATAAAGGAAAATTTAGCCTAGAAAGTAAAGCTCAAGTTGATATTAAGTAGGGCAAGTCATCCCATTTGAAAGTGCAGCAGGGCATGGGTCCTGGCCCTGATATAAAGTTTCAGTTTGAGAATTAAAGCAGAAGAGGTGGGTAAGCCAAAAAAAAAAGACATTGGACAACCCGGAAAAAAAAAGAACTATAGATATCCACAAAGGAGAGGGAGTAACTTCATGATAGTAGTAAGCAGAGACTCAAAAGGAAAAAAAAAAGGACTATATGAATACCTAGAAAAAATGAAAGAAGAAATAAAAAATGAAATGAAAGTTCTGGAGGATGAAAAGACCAGAAATCAATTGGAACTTTCAAATACAATAGTCAAGAAAAGCCTAGAAAGGTAAATTTATTCAAGTATTGGGAAAAAACTGCATGATGATGTAGTGCTAACATTCTAAAAGGGATAAAAGAACCTAAAGAACCCTTAGAAGCATCTTTAAGTTGCATTGAGAGAATTAAATAAGAAAAAAAAAAGAGGGCATGTTGGTGGCTTAGTTCAGTTTGGAAGGTCTGAAAAGGCAAAGAGAAGGAAGAGGATGAGGAACACATTTGTGTAGAAGTGAAAAAAAAGGAGGTTGAATCTGTTATTTCTCATAATTAAAGTATGTGAGAAGAGTATCAAAACAGAAATGAAATGGAGGGAAAGCAGGCATAAGATTAACTTCACTCTTATCTGAAATTAACAGAGGAAGCTTGATTTGTGGTTGTTCTCTCATTTCTGACTCTGTGACTTCAGGCAGTATTATTCACATTTTTATTTATAGTCCTCTTATTGTGTATTGTGGTATATGTGGAAATGTTTTTCTTAAAATTCAGATTAAGAAAATAAAATCAAAGGAAAATACTTATTGATATCCCTTATATGGACTAGTAAATGAACTTAATGACCACTTTAGATTCTTTCTAATTTATGATTCTAAAAGTCACAAGGCACATTGTTAGATAAGGAGAAAAATAACTACCTGAAGTTACTCAATGCAAATGAAATATATCAGAACATTTTTTATTAATATATTTTTATTTCCCAATATATTATTCCCCTTTCCTAACTCAGAAATATATTATTCCCCTTTCCTAATCCAGAAATTTCATGTAACATGGAGTAAAAATAAGAGAAAATGAAATTCAGTAAACTGGCCAACATGTCAAGTTCAACTGTATTATTTCTAATCATATGGTTGGGCTATATTAATTCTATATCATATTATATATTTACATTTATAATATATTGTAATAATATAATTGGGGTTGGGACACAGGTAGTACCAAAAAATTATAAGATCACAGATTTGGAGTATAAGAGACTTTAGAATCATACAGTTATAGCTAGAGCAATTAAATGATTCCCCTGATTGTCACACAGATAGTTGAAATACCAGAGAAACTGACGCAAGCAGAGATTGGTTTTTAATCTTTAATGTGGAGAGTTTAAGCTAGTTGACCACATGGTACTCTTGTCCAAAGCATTCAGTACAAATAAACCAAAGCAGAGAACTTATATAGGGTTTCAATTAACTAAGGTTTGCAAACAATACATAACCTGAGTATACAATCTTATAGGGGAAACAAAGTTTGGCAAATGAGGGGGACAAGGACACTGGGAGGATGGATAAACCATAATTCCAGGAGAGGATCATAACTTAACCCTAACAATGTTATGCCATTTTCCTTGAATTGTTCTTCCTCAGTTTTTTTGAATTGTTCTGCCTCAGCTTCCCTGAATTATAATATCTCAGCTTCCCTGTTTTAGTTTCCCTGAATTATAATATCTCAATTTCCTTGAGTTAGTATGCTATATTCTCCCTCCCCATTTTTCCTGACCATTAGGACTGATATAAATTAGGGCTGGGAGGCCTGATCATTACCATTCCACAGAGCCATAAATTGCAGATAGTTTATTTAGAGATAAGTAAGCATATCTCTTGTCCAAGCCTTCCTGTCTCTAGTTTGACCATCTTCACTCCCAACTTAACAGAATTTATGGTCCTTGCCTGCAATCTGTCAGAACCGAATTTATGCTCTGGTCCTGGAAATTCCTGCTCACCAGTGCTCTCTCCACCCCTGCCTTTGTTTCCCTGATAGCTGGAGTCTTATAAAAATCCCTGGAATTCTTCATTTGCTGCTGGATTCCTTGAGACATGAGTCCAATCTAATCAATTAATATAAGCTCTCAAATAAAATGTTAAAAACTCTCTAATATCTATCTTGCCTCAGTTTCTCTGACATTACAACAGGATAGGGGTCAAGATAAGAAGGTTGAGGACAGGGGACAGTGAGGCAAGGGGCAAAACTCAAAAGGAAGGGGAATTATCCGAGCAAGGATCAAGATAATGCAACTAAGAAGAATTGAGTTTATGACACAATGGTATGTAAAGGTGATCAGAACTTCAAGGTTTGGGGGGGCTCTTTTTTTAAAACTCAATTCTCCCAGTCTTAATTGCAAGGAAGGGGGAGCTGGCTATGGTTTATTATCCAGGGCTCAATAATATTAAGTAACAGAGATGATATTTGAATTTATTCCAAATCTCTTATCCCACTGATCTATGTTGATTTCAATGGACTAGCTGTTGTGGAGTTGTTCTGAGGCCATAATTTTGTCACCTGAAATATTATCCCTCTGGTAGTCCAGATGGGTAGAACAGTATGGGCAATCCAGATTGCTAATAACTCACATTGACACTTCTTATCTCTAGTCACCACTACTATTCTCTTGTCAAGGTCTATATAGAAATTAACAAAAAAGAGGTTATTTAACACTCTATAAATGCCTTTGACCAGGGATTAGGCAAAAGGTGATATGCTAAGAGAGGGATGTAAGTATAATTAATATTGTTGACTTACTAGCACATCAATCAGTCAATAAGCATTTGTTATGTGCCTACTAAGTGTCAAGCACTATGTCAATTGCTGGGGATACAAAGAGAGTCAGAAGATAGTCCCTGCTCTCAAGGAATTTACAATCTACTGGTTTTCTTAGTAATGCCTTATTTATCCAAAAAGTCAGTTGTTCCTTACTGTTGTTTCATGACCAGGTTTTTTTTTTTTTTTTTGTTTTTTTTTTGAATTTTGATATGGACAGTTCTTTCCATCAATGGCTACTCCTAACCTTGTTAAGAACATAAAAGTCTTTCACTTGGATGTTTAGCACTGAAATTTGGTGTGATGATGGACAGAAGAGCTAAAGAGTGAAATGTCAGGATGCCCTAGTTTCTTGTATCCAGCTGTTCTAAAAGCTTGGAATATAAACTGTCCCAGTGAAGCTGCAAATGAGCCTTGCAAAGTTCCAGGGTTATCAGGAAACTCATTGAGTTGTAAGCTCAGCAAGGGCAGACAAGAACTTGGCCTTAACTCTGGATTTTAAATAGCTAAATTATTTGCTCAGTGCAGGGAATAAGATATGGAATATTCACTCTGAAGATGGCTTTGATGTACAGAAACTACTTTCTTCTTTTAATAGAAAACATGAAAATTAATGGTATTTTCCTTTGCATTTATACTTTGTTCTTTTCCTTTGCACTTGGAGAGAATTTCACTGGATCTCTTGAAAACCAGACAAATACCAGTTATCACAATAGATTAAATGTGAGGCAACATGATCCTATGAAAAGACTGATACATGTGGGATCGGCAGATCAGCTATTTGAATCTAGACTCTTGCTGTTTCTTTGCTATGTGACCTTAGTCAACTTACCCACCTCTGGGTCTCAATTTCTTTATGTGTAAAAAATAATGGAGTTTGATTATATATCCTAATCAGACCCTTCCAATTTCTATATCTATGATCTTAAAATCTAAATGAAATGTGAATATTTTGAAAGATTTGGTTCCTTTTATCTTTTCTCTTTTCCAGTAACATTTTGATAAACACCACATGTCCAGGATCACTAACGGAAGCCAGAACAGAAATGAAATCAACTTCAACAATGGACATTGTTATAAATTCTGGGCATTTATCCCTGAGGATCAGAGAGTTCCCAATAATGAAATAAAAGGTGCCAGGGATTGTTAGCAAATGACAAAGCAGCTAATTTGGTATTTCTTGTGAAAGGGAGGTTGGGAGCTTATTTAGGAAAATACTTGGCTAAGTTGGTTAATTAGGGAAGTTTGAGGAAGTAGAAATTATGTTTCCATTAATGTTAGAATACAAAGCAGAGCTGGGAAGAGTCATCTGTTTGGAATAGAAAGGAAGAAAATGAGCATTTATTAAGCACCTACTATGTCCCAGACACTATCCTGAGCACTTTACAAATATCTCATTTGATCTTCACAACTACCCTGTGAGGGAGGTGCTATTATTATCTTATTTTACAATTGAGGAAATTGAGGCAGGCAGAAGTTGAATAACTATTCTAGTGTCACAAAGCTAGTAAGTACCTGATATTGGATTTGAACTCAGATCTTCCTGACTTTAGGCACTATGCTCTATCTATTGAGCTATCTATACTGAATTGGTACTAAGAAGAATTGTTCATTGTAAGGAAGAAAGCCATTCCTGTTATTGTTGATAATAGGTGAATAAGTAGCAATAAATATAAAATCCCTCTTCACACAGAAAAAAAAAAAAAGCTTGAACTCATAACATCAAATGTAAATGGGATAATGAAGGAAAATTTAAATTTCTAGGATTTTCTACCTGTACATTTAGTCAGGAAAGTTTTTTGACAGATTAATACAGTGGAAAGGACACCAAAAATCAGAGGACTGGATTTGAAACCTGGTTTGGCAACTGACTGATCAAATAATCTTGTGCAAGTCACTTCAACTCTCTTAGCCTCGGTTTCTCCATCTGTAAAAGGAAGAGATTGGATTAGATAGCTCTCTTGCTATAACTCTGTGGCCCTTTGGCCCATAAAGATTAAGAAGAACACAGTTCCCCAGAAGAAAGGAGATTATAATTTTAGCTACTCAGAAGTTTCTTTGAGTGAGCTGGATGAGATCAAATGGGGAAAAGAAGTGTTAGAGAAACAAAAACAGCATCAAGTCTTTTGGAAGGTCTAAAAAGTTGGAATTGAAAATTTTGATGATGGCAGAGGCATAGAGGTAGATGGACTCTAGAGAACACTTTTGATTGGCCCTCCCCTTTTTCATTGCCTGCAAGATTTAGCACTGGAGTACTCAGGTGAAGAACCCGTGGCAACCCTCTGGATTTGCTGGCATGTCTGAAGAATGTTTTATGCAGGCCTACGGGCACAAATGAGCACTTAATACAGTGCTTGGCACATAGTAGGCGCTGTATAAATGCTTATTCCCTCTTTTCCCCTTATAACTTGAAGAAAATAAATTATGAAGCTTTCTAAAAGGGAAGAAATGGCTATTCTGACTTCTGTCAGCATAGAAACTGGGGAACTAAATAATTTGGTTTCATCATTAAATGAAACCTAATCAATTAAATAAGTTCCAGTGTACTGGCTTGGGTGCCTTAATCTTTGTAATCTATTGAAGGAATTGGAAGCTTCATCCTTCTATCTCTTCTTCCCACAATCCCTAGTAACTAAAGGTAAACAAGGAGATATTACTGATTTGCTTCACTAGGCCACTTCTCATTTAACTGGATATCTGCTCTGGTTCCTTGCTGGTGACAGGTAGCTTGCTAAAATGACACAGGAAAATTTAAATTGTTTTCTAATGATCAGAACAATGCTGAAAGTGTTTGGTAGCTGAAAATCAAGAATTTTGCATTCTTATTAGGATGAACTGCCCCTTCTGTGATCTATAAGACCTGTGGACATGATTCTGTTCCCTTTTAGGGACTTTTGTCCAATGCTTTTTCTCCATTGGATTTCCAACAGAGAAAGGAAGAGGAAGGGATTTCTCTCTCTTCATCCCAATAATGTCTTGGGATTCCCTTTAGGGCAGTCTCTGTGGTTGATGAAGTATATCTTGCAGCAAATAAGGAGTTCCCTGAGTTCTCAGGGTTATACACTTTCATTGTGAATGACACTAACATCTATTCACTTCATTGGTCCTCCCTGTATTTCCTGCAGATGATCCTATGTGATGATCAACACCTCAGAAGGACAGTGTACTGGGGTCTTAACTATTTTTTTTTATTTGATATACAATAGCCAGTGACCTCTTTTTTTGGTTAATACTGTAAAATGTATAAAGATTTTGATCTAAAGTTAGAAAAAGAAAGCTAACCATATAGGAGTACATGATCCTTTTTCATGGATTGAAAAGTAAAGGGACATTTTTGG
This sequence comes from Sarcophilus harrisii, assembly GCF_902635505.1. Lineage (NCBI taxonomy): Eukaryota > Metazoa > Chordata > Mammalia > Dasyuromorphia > Dasyuridae > Sarcophilus > Sarcophilus harrisii. Next base: position 218,401,715 of record NC_045429.1, read on the forward strand.
TGGCTAAATTATATATATACATCTCTCTCTCTCTCTCTCTCTCTCTCTCTCTCTCTCTCTATATATATATATATATATATATATAGATACAATGATAATCAGGGAGATTTCCTGATCTACAAGACTGGAATACTTCATGTGGAGCTGAATTTGTATTTTGGCCCTTCCTTTGCTCTGACTTGCCAAAGGACTTGCTGGGACCAACTGGGATTGGTCCTTTAGTCCCATGATGGAGAGAATTGGTTACTGAGATGAAGAAGAAACCCCCCAGTAGTTTTTTTTAAACTAGAAGGAAAGCTTCCAGTTTTCCTTTCAGTGAGTTCCTTGAGATCGTAAATTCTCCCTTGGATATTGAAGATTGGAAACTGGGGAAGGGTTTCAGAAGCATGTGGTCTATTGTGAGAGCAAAGTGCAGGTCCAGATCAATGAGAAGTGCGGCAGTCCAGCAGATCAGAGGAGTTTCCTGATTATTCTTGTTACAGATGATTTAGAATATTTTATTCCCTCCTACTGCTTCCTAACCTACTCTGGGACAAGGAGTCTAGCCTAAAGTAGGCTAAGGGAAAATTATAACAATAGCTGGCACTTATATAATGCTATAAGTTTGGCAAAGTGTTTTACATATGCTATGTCATTTGATCCTCAGAACAACCCTGTGAGGTAGGTGCTATTATTATTCCCACATTACAGAATGAGCAAACAAGGAGGCACAAGGAGATTATAAGTGATTTGCTCAAGTTCATATAGTTGGTGTCAGAAACAGAGTTCAAATTTGGATCTTCTTGACTTCATGTTCAGCCCCCTAGCCACTGGGACACCTAGTTTCCTCTAAATTAAAAAACACTCATTTTCCTCCCCTCTCTTTCCTTTCATACATAGAATTCCATGGACAGTAACCCTATGATAACCACTTTCAGATTTTCTTACCCTCTGTACTTTTCAAACTCCTGTGATCTGGCTTTTAAGTCTTCTACTCTACTGATTCAACTATCTTCAGTGTTATCAGTGATCTCCAAATTACAAAATTCTCAGTTTAAATCTTGTTTAATCTCCAAGAAGCATTTGACATTGTTGACTGTCATAATATCCTTTTATTTTCTCTTGGTCTCTGTAACAATGTTGTCTTATAATTCTTTAATTTCTCTGAGCCCTCCTTCTTGCTCTCCTTCACTGATTCATCATCTTCCTTCTATTTCCCTTAATATAAGGAATTCTCAGGTTCTGTCTTTGACTCTTTTCCCTTTCTGATTTACATCATTCTGAGATTTCTATACTCAGTAGCTGCCTTTAAAATGGCAGAAGGGATTTGTTTCACTCTGGAACCAACTAGGATTTTACCAAAATTAATTGGACACAAAATACACACTACAACATGGCATTCTTGCAGTCCTTTGCATCAGTCCAGAAAGAGCAATTGGTGCTTGAGGTAAGGTATTAACTTGAGAAAGGTATTAACTGCCTAAAACAGGTCTCCTGAACTTCTGATTTTGAAAATCCAAGATTTCATGTATGATTCAGGATCTGTAATTGGGTTAATCTGTATTGTACACAGATTTCTTCCAAAGGCCAGTCTTGGATTTAATATTTATATTTTATTTATCCATTTACATATTGTTTCCCCAAGTTAAATGAGATATCTTTGAGTGTAAGGACTGTTTCAGTCTTATCTTAGTATCCTCAGTCACTAGCACTATTCTTTGCTCTGTGATTAGGAGTATGAGTTGCCCCACTGAGGACCTAAATGGAACTGACTGGGAGTCAACATAGTTCTTTTCTTTTCTTTCCTTTTTTTCTTTTCTTCTCTTCTTTGCTTTAAACCTTTGAAAGGTTATGTAATTTCCATAAAGTCATATAGCCAAGGAGTTTTACAGTCTGGAAATGAAATCAGATCTTCCTGAATCCTTCACAATCTGCTATTATTATATCAAATCTTCTTGAAATAACTAAACAACAACAAAAATTCTAACTTAGTGTTACAAGAACTAACAATGAAACAATTTCTATTCCTCTTAGCTGTTCTCACTATTTTGTATTATTCTGAATATATTTGTATATGTGTTTGTAATTAATTCCTCTTGCCAAACCCGATTGGCTTAGAGTAAGTGTAATTAACATTTTTTTTCCTGTTTTGACCAGAAACCCTGACAGTCTTCTCTTCTCAAAATGAGTTTTTTTAACTTGATAAAAGAGGCCATTCTCTGCCTAGCCTTAATCACTGATTGGTTATTGCCTCAGTCAAACTGAGACCTGTTAAAGACCTTAGCTTAAAAAGACCCAAGTCTCCCATTGCATCCAAGGCCATCTCCAGTTGTTCTGATTATTATCTTGCCATTGGACTCACATGATTCTGGGGGAGAAATTGAGACTGGTGATTTTAAATAGCCCTTCTTCACTTAAATCCAATTTACTTGCAAGTCATGCATCACCTCCCTGATATCAGAGTTCTTTTTGAGAATGAAGGAGAAACAACAACAATCCCTCTCATCACTCTTGCTTTGAATGTAAACTTTTGGCCAATAGAAATTGTTTCATTCTTAGTTCTTGTATCACTAAGCTAGAATTTTTGTTGTTTAGTTGTTTCAATCACATCTAATTCTTTTTTTTTTTTTAATTTAATAGCCTTTTATTTACAGGATATATATATATGGGTAACTTTACAGCATTAACAATTGCCAAACCTCTTGTTCCAATTTTTCACCTCTTACCCCCCCCCACCCCCTCCCCTAAATGGCAGGATGACCAGTAGATGTTAAATATATTAAAATATAACTTAGATACACAATAAGTATACATGACCAAAACATTATTTTGCTGTACAAAAAGAATCAGACTCTGAATTATTGTACAATTAGCTATTCACATCTAATTCTTAGCAAAGATACTGGTGTGCTTTGACATTTCCTTTTCCAGCTTATTTGACAGATGAGGAAACTGAGGGTTGCACAGCTAGTGAGTGTCCGATGCTAGATTTGAACTCATGAAAGTAAGTCTTCCTGATTCTAGGATTGGCACTCTACCCACTGCACCATCTAGCTTCTCTGCCTGGCATGTATAAGTGCTTTATGTATTCTAATTGATTTATTCCAACCTTTGAGGCCAGGTCTCTAACCACTAGATCATGACTCTCATTGCTCTTCTCTCAATAAACAATAAATAGTTGTTACATTGAATTGATTTGATATCGGGACTCCAGATCTAACTCTACTCAACTTTGTCTTCAAATTTTTTACCCATGAAAAAGGAGATAGGGTCATTCCCTTGCTTATTCCAATACCCCCTTCCTGTTATGCCCCAATTACTATCAGCAGAAAAAAATATCAAGAATTGGATAAGCCACAGTCTACTCCCCTGTGCATGCCAATGTTGGTGTGGGAGAGGGAGACAGTGAGAGAACTAGGAAAGATGTGACTCATCTATGTGCTCAGGCCATTCCCAGAGGGAACAATCTGCAGCCAAACCTTCTACTGATCCTGATGAGATAGTGAGGATTTCCAAGAAATATTGCAAGTGAGTCATATCTATAATTCCTTCAGGGTTGACCTGGGTATCATGAAATATAAAAGCCCTAAGTCAGGGCAGCCTAGAGAGCCTTTCTGACTACAGATACTTCTAGGATCAGGTGAAAGGCCTTAAAGCAGAGATGAAAAAGAATGACTGGAATAGATCTAAGAGATTATCAAGCTAACCCCATGGGAAGGTTATCACTCTACATTATATATCCAAGAATAGCACCAAATGGAAAGGGCTTTTCCTATGGCCAAGGCTATTTTCTTAGTGTTTCAACAAGAAATGTATGCCCATTTCTATTACCCACTAGGATCTAAATTAATAGTTAATGTTCATGAGGGAGGAGGAGGAGAAATATGGGACTGTAAGTTATCAGCAAAATAGACCAAAGCAAGGAGCTGCTCTTGAATATAACATCTGTCATGACATAAAAGAATTTCCAATTTTGCAGTATCATTTTTCTTCCAAATTTCATTTGAGAACAGAAAGCCAAATTGAGAAAATAGGTTAAAATAGTTTTAGAACTGGAAAGCACCATAGAGATCATTTAACCCAATCCCCACATTTCAGATTGGTAAAAACTGTTGCCCAGAAAAGCTAAGGAACTTGCAGAACATTACATAGGAATTAAGTAGCAGAGCTGGGATTAAGTCTAGTAGACAAGTGGCTCAGTGGATAGAGTTCTGGGACTGGAATCAGAAAGCCCTGAGTTCAAATCTGGCCTTAAATACTTGCTAGCTGCATGATCCAGGGCAAATCAATTAGCCTCTGTTAGCCTTAATGTACTGGAGAAGGAAATAGCAAACTACTCCAGTATCTTTGCCAATAAAACCCTTCATGGTTTATCATGAAGAGTTGGACAACTTCTGACTTCAAATTCAATATATTTAATTCAGTTCGATAAAATCTGTTTCTATATTTTATCATTTCATTTTTGTTTCCTCCTCCTGGTTTTGCTTCTGACTCTAGACTTTGCTACCCTGATTTAACTGCCTTGTCATTCAGGAAATTCCCTCAGTGCCTGGGGCTTTCTTGCTGTAGAACAGCTCTATATGGTATTGGTTCCCTTCTTCTACTGGTAGGGCTTCAACTTTGAGGATTGGTTTTTATTGCATTCATTCTTGGCTGTGCTTCTTTTTCTGGACTTGGACACCATGACTTTTAACCCCCATAGATATTTTTTCCTTTTTTCACCCTTTCCTGCCATTCTTCTTTTTGTATGTTGTCTTTCCCTGTTAAAGTTTCTTAAGGGCAGGGTCAAAAAGTTAGGGTAAATGCGCTCAAAAAGTTATCAAACTGTGCATACCCTTTGATCCAGCAGTGTTACTACTGGGATTATATCCCAAAGAGATTATAAAGAAGGGAAAGGGACCTGTATGTGCACGAATGTTTGTGGCAGCCCTTTTTGTAGTGGCTAAAAACTGGAAACTGAATGGATGCCCATCAGTTGGAGAATGGCTGAATAAATTGTGGCATATGAATATTATGGAATATTACTGTTCTGTAAGAAATGACCAACAGGATGATTTCAGAAAGGCCTGGAGAGACTTACACGAACTGATGCTGAGTGAAATGAGCAGGACCAGGAGATCATTATATACTTCAACAACAATACTAATATGATGACCAGTTCTGATGGACCTGGCCATCCTCAGCAACGAGATCAACCAAATCATTTCTAATGGAGCAGTAATGAACTGAACTAGCTATACCCAGAAAAAGAACTCTGGGCGATGACTAAAAACCATTACATTGAATTCCCAATCCCTATATTTATGCACACCTGCATTTTTGATTTCCTTCACAAGCTAATTGTACAATATTTCAGAGTCTGATTCTTTTTGTACAGCAAAATAACGGTTTGGTCATGTATACTTATTGTGTATCTAATTTATATTTTAATATATTTAACATCTACTGGTCATCCTGCCATTAGGGGAGGGGGTGGGGGGGTAAGAGGTGAAAAATTGGAACAAGAGGTTTGGCAATTGTTAATGCTGTAAAGTTACCCATGCATATATCCTGTAAATAAAAGGCTATTAAAAAAAAAAAAAGGGCAGGGTCTGTCTTTCTTTTTTGCTTGTGTATCCCTAGCACTTAGAACAGTGCTCAACTTCTAAAGACAGAAAGAAGACTAGGAGTCTTGTACTAACTGAAAGTAACACATTAACTTAAATATACCGGATATACTGTATTCTTACTGCTTTTTCATAATAAGCAAACAATAACTACGATGGTATTTTAAATCTATATCTACTAATATTCTCATTGAGGATTCCTCAATTTGTGTATAGATGATCCTCATAAAGGTATTTCATAGATTGGAATGTAGTTACATAATTCATCAGATTTTTAAAAAAGTTCTCCTAACTATTTTTACTTTTTGGCTATTATCCTCCTCTTTTAGGTTTCTTCTATACTGATCCCTCTTTGTTCTCATAATTATATTGTATGGTTCTTTAGTCAGCTAATTGGCACTATAGGGCAGCTAGGCTGTATTGTAGATAGAGCTCCTCCCATTTGCCCCACCCTTCTCCATCCTAGAATAAAGAAGACCTGAGTTCAAGTGTGGCCTCAAAAATGTATTAACTGTGTGATCTTGGCCAAGTCTCCTAATCCTGCTTGCTTCAATTTCCTGATCTTTAAATGGTCTGGGGGAGGAAACAGCAAGCTGTTCCAATATCTTTACCAAGAAAACTTCAAATAGGGTCATGAAGAACTGGACATTGAAAAAAATGACTGAACAACAGCAAAATGGATCCTATCTAATTATATTTACTTCACACTAGTTCTGTGCTATTTTTGTAGTCTTTAGTATCATTTCTACTTTTTCCATAAATGCTTTAGAGACTAATATGAAGAAAATATATTTTAGAACAAATGGTTACAAGTGTAACAAATGATTTTTGCAACTCTTCCACTTTTTTTTTTTTTTTTTTTCTGTTTATAGTCCTCTTTTGATTTTCTTGCTTGAATGCATTTGGGATGATTTTGTATTTTTGGATATCTTGCCAGAATTTCTTTAAATTCTTTAAACTCACTGCTTCTCTCTGGTATAAGGGGAAATATTACTCATAAATGTCCATCATTCTTCTTTGTAAGTATTTGTAGGCAAGTCTAAATTCTAACCTTTTCTTGCCTTTATTATGCATCTCTCTCTGGCAAATAAATCAACTATTTGCTGAATCAGGTGATTTCTGAGCTCTTTTGGTCTCTTTGTAGTAGCAATTTACATTGATTTAACTTCTGTATGAAATTATTATAATTTGTGTTGATACCTTTTTGGTTGTCTATTTCTTGATATTAATAACTTGTTTAAGTAATTCAGGGTTATATCACCTCAGTTGTGTGCCACATCTTTTTTCTTGTTTATTACAATTTCTGTTCTTCGCTCTGATGAATTGATAGTCTGACTACACAGACAGCCTTCTCAGAAATAACTCCCACACCAATGGTAAATCTTCTTGTCTGTAAAAATCTATTTAATTTAATTCTTTGTCATTATTTGGTGGTCACTATGTCCAGTGCCTATCAAATATTTTTTTTTGAAAAAAATATTCATAAGAAGTGAGGCCTCTGCATAACCTGAAAGTCTCCTCTCTCACTTATTTCTCCTAAACCATACTTTGTAATATATTTCTATTACTGCCTTTTCTTACCATTGCATTGAAGTCACAATGTGACAGAGTGTATACTAATTTAATTTGGATGGTCTTATCAAATACCTCAAGGAATTTTACTTTGTTTTCAGCAGCCAGTGTTGGTAAGCTATAATTATTTTGATGGTACTTTTTTTTTGCACTTATGATAAAGTGCTCAATATATGATCATTAAATGTCTCACAAAATAAAATTTCTCATAGATTTTTGGCAGATGATAAAACCTACTCTATAGACTCCTTTCTTTGCCTTTCCAAGGAGTACCTGTGAACTATCTGTCCATTTAGTTGTAATTTCCTTCTTTCTTATGATTTTGTTTATAGAATATCAATATTGATATGATTCATCTTCAGTAACATATCTACTCATTGGATTTTGGACCACCATCTCATATTTGGAGCATTTTGTAGTCTAAAATTCAATGCTTAAGTCAGAAGTATTAGAGGCAAATATGCATATTAAAAGTAAGAATATGGACCCTATCTTTTTTTCTTAGCTTAATTTGCATGATAGTAAAAAAAGATCTTAGGTGTGAAACTTACTACCTTGACTCAGCTTTCACACATCTCCTATGAGGCCTTGAAATAAATTTGAAAATACAGGTTTATAATCAGCAATATATCAGAAATTAGGAAAAAATGTCCTAACCCTGTCAGATAGTCTTAAAGTACCACCAATTTAATCAACACTGGAGAGAGGAAGTAAAAAGACTATAATTTTAGTCTTGGAACTGGACTTTTGTTAGCTCTCTTGACTGAGGTGATAGCTTATATCTTCTGCTTTGTCTTAAAGGCACATCTGGCAGCTTGACTCTCTCAGGGAGAGGCTTTCTAGTCACTACTCCTTTGAAGATATGAACAGACTGAAGCAGATGGTTTTGAAGAGAAAAAAACCAAACACTTTATAGCAGACAGCAATCTGGCAACCATTATACCAGTGAAATAAAAAGAGTATACAATGATATGATGCCTAACAGTGAATTTTTTGATAAAATTACCATAAAATGGAAACAATTCTATGATGTTGATGCTATCAGTTGTCCTGGTCACTTGTGCAACTTGACTATTTGAATTCTTAAACATGTGCCCTCTATATCTGTTTCCTAGACATTTATTCTCTTCCAATGTCATTTTGAAGTGACTATAGGGAGAAGCTATTTCATTTATGTGTGTGTAAAATCTCGTTCATTTATTTGAAATCTTATTGAACTAAATGCCTTTTGGTTTGAATTAATATCCTGTAACTAGCTGGCAAAAGTTTATACATTGCTATCATCACCTTCTTTTGAGAAGGTGCTAACTCACAAAGTGCCTTGGACTGAAGATTGGCTATCTGCGTGAGAAGGTATACTAGACTCTCTACTTCAGATGTTCAAATAAAATCTTTAGCTTTTGATGCCCTAGATTTGCAGTAAACTATTGAATTTTTTTAACCTTTTATTTTTATTTCCTTTTCTAGGGTTTGATTCATCATCAGAATTTTCTAATATGACTTTTTATAAGCCAGACAAGTTGTTCTAGTATAGCCATGATATATTGTTTCATGATACTATGTTTCAAGATGTCATTGAAGTAATATTATATTTTCTTATTGCAAATGTTCTTCCCCCCCCAAAAAAACTATTGCTTTTTCATTTTGCATGAATTTTCTTTTTAGAGGAATGCTAGAGGATGCCCTGGAGCAGTAGATAGAGAATTGGCCTTAGAGTCAGGAAGACCTACCCTTGTCTCTGACATAATGACTGTGTGACCAAAGCAAGTCACTTAGCCTCAGTTCTTTTTTTTTTTTTTAAATTTAATAGCCTTTTATTTACAGGATATATACATGGGTAACTTTACAGCATTAACAATTGCCAAACCTCTTGTTCCAATTTTTCACCTCTTACCCCACCCCCACCCCCTCCCCTAAATGGCAGGATGACCAGTAGATGTTAAATATATTAAAATATAACTTAGATACACAATAAGTATACATGACCAAAACATTATTTTGCTGTACAAAAAGAATCAGACTCTGAATTATTGTACAATTAGCTTGTGAAGGAAATCAAAGATGCAGGTGTGCATAAATATAGGGATTGGGAATTCAATGTAATGGTTTTTAGTCATCTCCCAGAGTTATTTTTCTGGGCATAGCTAGTTCAGTTCATTACTGCTCCATTAGAAATGATTTGGTTGATCTCGTTGCTGAGGATGGCCTGATCCATCAGAACTGGTCATCATCTAGTATTGTTGTTGAAGTATATAATGATCTCCTGGTCCTGCTCATTTCACTCAGCATCAGTTCGTGTAAGTCTCTCCAGGCCTTTCTGAAATCATCCTGTTGGTCATTTCTTACAGAACAGTAATATTCCATAATTTTCATATACCACAATTTATTCAGCCATTCTCCAACTGATGGACATCCATTCAGTTTCCAGTTTCTAGCCACTACAAAAAGTAGCCTCAGTTCTTAAGAGAACTCTCTTAGACTATAAATGACAGAGAAAGTACCACCTTGCACTGGTATGGGAAGTTTTCTCATCTGAGAGTTCCCTTTATCAGTGAAATCAGGATTCATTCTCTATTCCTATTCTCCCTCTCCACCCTCCATCCCTCAACAAAATATAAGCACCTTGAGGACAGTGACTTTATTTTTATTTTGTTTTATTCTTAACCCTTGACGGTATTTGTCACATAAAAGTTATGCATTTTTTTTTGTTTGTTGAGTTGAATTGAGTGTCTTGTCAGTATATTGCTAGGAAAAGGAGAATCCCTTGAAAGGAGACTCAGCTGTTTTATATCAGTAGAAGGAACATGATCTCAGTTACTACCTTTAATATTTATGTGAAGAACGAATAAGTCTCATACAAGGAGACCAGAGAAGACTTCATAGAAGACATGGTATTTGAGCTATAGTCTTGAAAAACAGCCAAGCTTTTAATATATAGAATGAAATTATTGGTGGTAAGATTTTTCAGAAATAAGGTATATTGTGAACAAACTTATGGAAGTGACAAATTACAGGATTCATTAGCCTAACTGGCTTTAGATTAGGGTATATAAAGAAGAATAATGTGGCTTAAGAGTGGAAAGATAATTTAGAGTTAGGTTTTGGTGATTTTTAAATACCAAACTAAGGAGTTTGAACTTAGTACCATAGGTGAAAGGGAACAATTAAACGTTTTTGAGGTGAAGAATGATTAGATTGAAGCTGTGCAAAACGAATGATTAATGTGACATCTATATGATGGATTTGAGAAAAGAGAAACTGGTGGCAAGAGATCCTTAGTTATCAGACTATAGCAAGAGATAATGAAAACCTTGACTGGAATGGTTTTAGTGGGAATGGAAAGAAAAGGGATATTTCAAGGTATATTGTGGGGGCAGAATTGACAGGAGTTGGTGAAGAATTACAGAGAAGGAGGAATGGAAGATGACTGGGATTCTTGACTTTGGTAACTGGGTTAAGAGAAATGGGGAAGTCAGGATGAGGAATAGGTTTAAATTTGGACACAGCAGGTTTTGCTGGCTAATTAAGAATCTTGCTTCCTGTTTTCTGAAGGACAGAGCTAGGGTTGGTCAAATGATAACCAACTCATAATGTGACTGATACTATGATGTAGGTACCAAGAATAGAACAAATTGATTGACAAACCCCTAGAACAGCTAGGAAGAAAAACTGTCATTTAGATATGAAGCATCTGATTATGACTTAAGGGAAAACTTCTTAATGGATTTTTTTATACTGTGAGAGTACAGTGGAGTCACATCTTATGTGGGGGTTAGATTCTAAAGTCAGCAGTAAGGTGAAAATCATTTCATAGTCAAAATTACCCTTGAAAATTCTTTAATTTGCTCATAAAGTATAGTATAGTTTTCTTTAAACCATTGTAGCTGGAAAATGTGTTTTAAAAGAAATATGTCTAGATTAAAGAGCAGATAGATTTGTTGAAAAAGTTGCTATGGACACAATTGACTGCAAATTTTATTTTTCTCATCTATTGATTGGGAGATAGGTAGGTCCCAGGACTTAAAAAGCCCCAAAACACAAAAGCTTAACTGGCAGAAAAACTGGTGATTAGGGAAAAAATACATATTCTTGAGTTTCACAAATAGGTGCAATTATTAGAGGGTGATTACATGAGCACTAAATTTTTCTTCTAATTTTAGTCAAAGAGAACATAGAGGGGGCCTTGGCACTCACTAAGAATGCTGGAACCATTAACTAAGGCTGTCTTTCTCATTAGCTCGACCAGTCTAAGAAGGATGAATAGACCATTGGTGCATCCAGTGAGGGAATTCTACATACTTTATTCATATTCAGTCTAGGTAGGGTGCTTGTGTTATATGAGGGTTACATGGAAACTGAGACTAAGCGAGAGAGCAACAGGTTCAAATTTTTGATCTCATGTTCATTCTGGGGCATACATTTGCTTCATGGAGTGTGTAGAATCTGCAGCATTATTTCAGTCTTTTTTTTTTTTTTTTTTTTTTTTTTTTGGTGAGGCATCTGAGGTTAAGTGACTTGCCTAGGGAAATGTTAAATGTCTGAGACTGGATTTGAACTCAGATTCTCCTGATTCCAGGGCTAGTTCTCTACCCACTGCTCCATCTAGCTGCCCCTAAATCATTATTTTTAAAGTATATCTATTACAATTCCATGATATTCCACTTTCTCAAGTGTTGGTTCCTTTGAGGATATGTCATAGGACCCCATCAAAAAGAGACTGAGGACCATAATTTTCCATTCTTCCATTAGTGTTCTCTATAGGGACTTCACAACTTTTTATCAGATTTCTTTTCAGCTTTGTTCCTTGGGTTTTTCATTATTATTTTTCCTCATGCCTTTGTACAGATTATCACTTATACCTGGGAATTTTTCATCCCAGGAATAGGGGAACATTCCATTCTTTTGCTTCTTGGAATTCCTAGATATTTAGAGAGTTGAATCAAATACCACCTTCTACATGAGTCTTTTCTGATTTCCATCCCAAGTTAATATTCTCCCCCTGAAATCACTTTGGATTTATTTACTGGATTTATCTATGAATATATTGTCCTCTGTTCCCTGTAGAAGATTAACTCCTTGAGATCAGGGACTCTTTCATTTTTGTCCTTGCATCTCCATCACTAGGTTCATCACTAACAAATAGTAGGCCCTTAATAAATATTAAATTGACTGCATTCCTTAGTCATATCTGACCTAGTCTAATTCCCTTGGTATCTTATTCTGATCAATGGACTCTGTATTTGGTTTCTTCTTCTATAGTTTCTTTTAGAATTTATGTATCCAGTTTTCCTTTATTTATTACTTTACCATATAACTTTATTTCCATAGAGGGCCCAAGATTACTAGCTCAGTCCTAATCTTGACCTTGATTATTGGCCATCCTCTGCTCATTGGTATTGTTCTAGGACCTTGTATCTTGAAGTAGATATAGAGAATAGAGAACCATTGAAGTGGTGAAAGAATTCTTTCACCAAAGAAGTTAGCCTCTAAAGAAGGAAAAATAATATAGAATAAGAGAGATTTTGATAAATCTTGGTAAGCTGAAAAGAATAAAAACAATGAAGCCTTTTTTCCACTGAAAGAATCTTAGGGAATTAAAGGCTCATAATAATTGGGAACTGTAACTTATAGTAGCAAGGTCATTCATCTTAGCATCCTGCTTTCCAGAGGAAGCTTTTCATCTTGTCTAGGCATGACTGGTGATCATTGAGCAAAACATGCTGATACCAGTGACTAAGATAATTTATATTATAATCTTGAAAACAAAGTTACACTGCACAGATTCATGGTTTTAATCAGGTTGCCAACACTGAATAAGGCAGTTAAATAAATTGTTTGCACATGTATTACACATACAGGTCAGCTGTTGGTATGTGCTATGTACTACAAAAGACAGCAGCATTCTCTGGGAGCACGAGGAAAGACTTGAGATTATCTGTATAAAGGGAAGCTGTGATTAATCAAAACTCACCCATACAATTTTCTGAAAATGGTTTTGATATACTTGCAATTCTGTTAGCAAAAGATAAAGTAGTAGCATAAAAGATAATGTGATGGTGAGTGGTTAAAGTAATGCATGTATAAGAGAAGGAATATGATATCATATTATTATAGAAGTAAATGTTCAACCACTGTGCCAAAAATAATTAGGAGATAAATTGCCAAAGTGGGTTGGGTGGGGAAAAAGAATCACATCATTCCCTTCTGTAATGAAATGCAAATAACTGAACTCCAGCGAGTTTATAGACTGATTGGTTTGGTTACCTGTAACTGTTAATTTCAGTAAAGACAATGAAAACTTGAATGAATGTAAATAATTCCCCTTCCTTCCTGCTCAGCTAAGATTAATTTCTCCTGTCAAAAAAAGATGGACTCAATGGGGTTCATCCATAGAAACTTTTCCTAAAGAAACAGATAAAGAAAATTTGATGTTTGTTGCTTACTTGCATAGGGATTGGATTTGTTGAACTCTTTTCTCCCCCTGGATGCTTCTGTTTAAAATTTAGCGCTTTTATTACCCAGCCAAAATACAATTTGGGCATCTGAGAAAGTGCCATGAACCTATATAACTCCTTTGGATTAAGGCAGGACTAGGGAGAAGCTGGTAGACAATTTTTAATGAATTGACATCCTCCATACATTTGAGACCATTAACTAGAGCTAAGAAGACTTGAGTGTGGATGAGATTAAGTCATATATTGGTTCTAGGACTATCTTTTCTTTTTTTATTTAGAGGTATTGAGTAATTATGTTAGCAGTGCTATATAATAGTCTTATTATATGTCTATTTGTCTGGTCTGTCTATTTGTAGGTCCTGCTTGAAGAGAGGACTACTTGGTTTTCCCTTTTTGTATTCCCAGCACCTAGAATCGTCAGTACCTAATTTGTAATAGGTCCTTAAAAAACATTTGTTGAATTGAAATGATGTGTCCTGAACTGTGTCATGTAAGGACAACATAATGCCATTTTATTATAAAAATGTATTTAATATCTAAATATGTTGCTACATTAAGAAATAATGTACTACTAAATCTTATAATACATTAAGAATCAGGAAGCCATACTGGATGGAAAGATAGTTATGATCTAAATTCAAGTTTTGTCTTTGACACATATGGTCCTGGGTAAATCTCAACCTCAGGGCCTGAGTTAATGGATAAGTCATAGAACAGTTGTAGATTTGCATCATAGAGAGAATTTTCTATATTAATGAAATCACAGATCTAGACACACAAAAAAATAAATAGACAACTGTTTATCAGAACATTATAATATTACCAAAGCTGAGATGGCATTTGGGTTCTACACTGTGAAACTCTACTCCTTTCATGACACAATCTAGGCCCATTATCCCCTCTCATCTGTACTAACTGCAATAGTTTCCTCCTCCTAGCTGGTTTCTGTGCTTTCATTATCTCTTCTTTCCAATCCACCCTGATGTATCTGTCAAAATAGTCAGGTCTCTGTCATGCTCTAGATAAAAAATTTCCAGTAGCTCCCTATTTATTGCATTTAAGATAAAATGCATGTTTCCTTTGGTTTTGTATCTTCTTTCATAATATGACTAATATGGTAATATTAGTCCCATTTACCACGCATGATCAAACAGGTATAACCTATATCATTTTGCTTGCTATGTCAGGGATAGGGAAGTGAGGAAGAGAGAGAAAATTTGGAGCTCAAAAGTTTTTTAAAAAATGAGTTTTTAAAAATTGTCCTTATGTGTAACTGGAGGAAAATTAAAAAAATATATATCATTTAAACTGAAAAAAAGAAATAAAAAATGTTTATAGTCTTCCACAATTTGACAGTAATCTAACCTTTTAAATGGACTTATAAGAGCAAGCTTAAACCTGCAAACCAATTTTTAAAAATGCAATGTGAATATTTGCATCTTAGAAATTGACAAATGCTTAAAATCAAGACTTGATTTATTGTTTCAATGATTGTCTACACTTAAGAAAATGATGAAGAAAATATTAATAATGCAGTGTATCATGTGTCCAGTTTTCCCCTCTCCCAGACTCAGTTGTTAAACATTTACCAGCACAGCAGATTCCAGCTGTATTTCTTTCACATTCCTACTCTTTATAGTCTATGTTCCTCTCAAGCTTTATTTTTTTCTCTTCTTTTCTCTTAATCTGCCTCTTTGCATATACTTTCTCTAAGAGATCTTCTCTGAACTGCCCTTCTGGGTAATGATATAGAGAAAGGAAGCAACTTGGAAAATCTGTGAAGCATGTGTAGACATTCTAGAAGTTGACTAACTTACATGGTGAATGGAGATTTTGAAGTCCTCTCTCTGAACCTCTCTTTTGACCCTAATGTGTTACTGTTATTTGATATTTTTGCATAATTTATCCCTTACTGGACTATAAATTCTTAGCGGATTTACACTGTTGGTTTGCATCTTCTTTCCTTCCTTCCTTCCTTCTTTCCTGCCTGCCTGCCTTCCTTTCTCTCTCCGTCTCTCCCTTCCTTCCTTCCTTCCTTCCTTCCTTCCTTCCTTCCTTCTTTCCTTCCTTCGTTGCTTCCTTCCTTCCTTCCTTTGTTGCTTCCTTCCTTCCTTCCCTCCTTCCTTATTTCTTTCTTTACTTATTTATTTATTTTACTCAGGGCATATAGGAGTAGAAGAGAGAGATTAGCACTGGACTTGTGATTTCATTGTTATGGGGAAATTCCAGGTTAGGAAACTTTCTCTAGTGATATAAGAAACCATCTTCTTTGCCCTTTATAGTCTTAGAGGGTGAGTGGCCTAGAACACTGAGAGGTTAAGCAATTTGTTCAAGGTCACACAGCCAGTCTGTTTGAGAAGTGGGACTTGAATTAAAGTTTCCTAGCTTTGAAGCTAACTCTCCGTCTACAAGTTGGCCTGTCTTTCACAATTGGTACTTGATACCATTCTGTCTTCTATGTAATAGATCCTTAATAATTATATAACTTATACTTTAACATATTTAACATGTATTGATCAACCTGCCATCTGGGGGAAAGGGTGGGGGGAAGGAGAGGAAAAGTTGGAACAAAAGGTTTTGTAATTGTCAATGTTGAAAAATTACCCATGCATATCTTGTAAATAAAAAGCTATAAAAAAGTCTATCATGCCTATTTTTTCTAAAATTTTATCTATTTCCTTAACTTCTTTTTTATTTATTTTGTGGTTTTATTATATCTAGTTGTGATAAAGCAAGGTTGAGATACTTCACTAGTATAGTTTTGCTGTCTAATTCTTCTTGCAGCTCATCTAACTTTGTTAAGGAATTTGAATGCTACACTTGGTGCATATTTGTTTAGTATTAATATTACTTTGTTATCTATGGTATCCTTTAGCAAGATATAGTTTCCTTCGTTATCTCTCTTAATTAAATCTATTTTGTCTTTTGCTTGAACTCAGATCAGGATCACAACCCCTGCTTTTTTTTTTTTTTTTTTTTTTTAACTTTGGCTGAAGCTTAATAGGTTCTTCTTTAGCCTTTTACCTTTACTCTGTATGTATCTCTCTGCTTTAAATTTTTTTTTTTTTTTTTTTTTTGGTAAACAACATATTCTACCATTCTGGCTTTCAATCCAGTCTGTTTTCTGTTTTCATTTTATGGGAGAGTTTATCCCATTTACATTCAAAATAAAATTACTAACTATTTCTTGTCATCTTATTTTACCCAAATTATATTTTTCTCCTTCCTCTTTTCTCCCCTCCTTGACGTTTTGCTTCTGACCACCACCTCCCTCAATCTGTCCTACGTTTTTATAGCCCTTTCCCTCTTTCTTATCCCTTTCTCCTTCTACTTCTGTCTCCTTTTCTTTTCCCATCTCTCTTCCCACTTCCCTATAAGATGAGACAAGTTTCTATATTAAACTAAATGTCTCATATTTTTTCTTTGAACCAAATCTGATGATATTAACATTCACACAATGCTCATCCCCCAACTTTTTATCAACTATAATAGGTCTTTTTTTGCTTTTCATGTGATGTAATTTACCCCATTTTACTTTCCCTTCCCTCTTTTTATTGCCTGAGAGGATTGGGGTTAAATGATTTGCCCAGGGTCACACAACTAGGAAGTGTTAAGTATCTGAGGCCAGATTTGAATTCAGGTGCTCCTGACTTTAGGACTGGCGCTCTTATCCACTATATCACCTTGTTGCCCCACCCTTCCCTCTTCTTCCAGGACAACTCCCTTTCCACTCATAGTTCTTCTTTATATTATCACAGCAAAGTCGAATTATGCCTATACCCTCTAAGTATATTCCTAACAAATATACAGTTCTCAAGAATTAAACATGCCATCTTCCCATATAGGCATGTAAATATTTTGACCTTTAAAAATATGTTTCTTTTTCTTTCTTTTTTACATTTTTATACTTTCCCTGTGTCCAATTGTGACCTATTCTGAAGTTCTTCCAAAATATATTCTGCTAGAAATTTGTTATATTCCAAAATATTTGTGTGTTCTGTCACTTCAAAACTAATTCCAGGACTTGATCTGGGGTTGATCTGAGGGAAGCCAGGAAGAGTTCAGACAAAGACCAGTCTATTCTTTACCATCTTGGTTCTACCTTCCCAGGATATTTTAAAGTAAGGTTTAGTATCATGCAAAAGAAGGAAAGAAACTAAACTTTGCTAATCCCCCTTCCCTTAGATCAGAGGTTCTTAAATATTTGTTTAGTATGTCATAGACTTATTTGGCAGTCTAGGGAAGCCTATGGCCCCTTCTAAGAATAATGTATTAAATATATAAAATAAAATACATAGTATTGTGAAAGAAGCCAATAAAGAAATATTTTTTTCCCATCCAAATTGATAGATTCTCTGAAATCTAATGGGTCTATGGACCTCAGCTTAAGAAGTCTCACTTTAGGTAAAAATATTGATCACCATCTCCCAGGCTTCAAGAGAGAATTGCTTCTATTTTTAGAAAAAAAATTCTTTGATGCTGTTTCCTTTATATTATAACTATTTCTGGATAACTTGTCTCTTCTTGGAGAATTGCTCTTGGAAAATAAAAAAGTGATATATAGAACAGTTTTGACAATATTCTGCCTTATTGTCTACCATCATTCTGCTCTCCATTGCATGGCTCTGTTGAAAGAAGAAAAATGTATTTCATTATTTGTTCTTTGGAACTAATATTAGTTATTTTACTTAGTTTTTTTCCCTTTTATTTGTCTTTTCATTTATATTACTGTTGTCATTGTGTCCACTGTTCTTTTGGTTCATTTTCTTGCTCATAAATTTATATTTATCTTCACATTTTCTCTAAATTCCTCCTTATCATCATTTCTCATTTCACAATAATATTCCACAATATTCTTACACACACACACACACACACACACACACACACACACACACATGATCCAGTATATTTTATTATTCATCTCCTTAGATTATATTCCTAGGTACAAGATTTCTGGATCAAAAGGGACGAACAATTTAGCTACTTTTTTGAATGATATTGTGCTGTAACATTGAGCAAGTATTTTTATTTCTCTAGCTCAGTTTCTTTATCTGAAAAATGAGGGGGTTGGACTTTATGACCTCTAAGCTGCCTTCCAATTCTAAATCTATGATCCTAAGGTAACCCAGGATCAGTTGTTAACTTGTGACATTGTCAAGAATTAGTTGAGTAGGCAGGTTCCTAATGTGCTAGTGAATAATAGCTCACACAAAAATAACTCATATTCATCTGTCACTTTAAAGTTTGCTCTCCTCACACCAACTTGGGGAGGGATGCAGTGTATGTATTATTGTCACCATTGTTTATAGGTGAGGTTCCAAGTCACTTGCCCAAGGTCATATAAAGAGTAAATGTCAGACCTGAGAGTCAAACTCAAGTATCTCCTGTCTTCAAGCAATTTTCTTGTCAATTGCCTCTTCAAATTGTTGAATGTGTAATGATAAAATATGTTCTTAGACTAGGGATTCTTAGCCATTTTTGTATCATGGTTCCCTTTGATTGTCCAGTGAGGCTTATGTATGCCTTTTCAGAATTTGCTTTTACATTCATAATTGTTCAGTATAATGCAGAAAATAATTAATTTGAAATTTGGTATTAACATATTTCAAAAAGAAAAGTTCATGGACTGATTTATCTGGTATATCTCTTATTAATTAATAATAAAAGCCAATAGCTAGCATTTATGTAGTGCTTTAAGGTTTTCAAAAGGCTTCATGCTAATCATAACCCTAAAAGGTATTTGTTATTATGTTCTCATTTTATAAATGAGAAAATTAAGTCAGTTGAATGTTAAATGACATGCCCAGTGTCATATGGATAATAAGTATCTGAGTTTGAATTTGAACTCAGGTCTCATTGACTCCAAATCCAGCATGCTTTCTAATGTGTTATCTATACCATTAGCTGCCCTAATATTGTTCATATTTATTTGTTCATAAATTGTTAATAATTATTTGAATTTTGTCTTCCATATTAAATTGTGGAAGTAGACTCTGTTTTGTCTTTCTGTTATATTTTTCCTGTGGTTAGTATAGTGCTACATTTAGTTTATTTTATTTAGTTGTTTTAGTCACATCTAATTCTTGTGACCCCTCTTTGGAATTTTCTTGGCAAAGATATTGGACTGCTTTTCCATTTTCTTGGTTAGATGATTTGACAGATGATAAAACTAAGGGAAACTGAGGCAAACTGTAGCAAAAAGTAATTTACTCAGGGCCACATAGCTAGTGAGTTTCTAAGGATGAATTTGAATTCAGATCTTCCTGACTCCAGACCAGGCACTCTATCCACTGCTGCTATAACACATAGTAGTGCTTAATAAATGCTCTTTGACTGACTGACCTCACTTTAAGAACTCTTACTGTAGACAAAACAACTTTTTCAAAGTTCAAAACTTATTACTGCAATGATCAGCTATGGTTCTAGTGATGAAGCATGCTACCCACCTGATGGAGAGGTGATAAACTCAAATTACAGAATGAGGAGATGTATTTTTGAACATGGTCAATATGGGAACTTATTTTAATTGACTACTTATGTTTGTGCCAGAGGTGTTGTTTTTCTTTGACTTCATTTGGGGCAGGAGTGAGGAAAGAAAGGTAAGGATAGGATTCCCCAAAAGAAAAGTAGCATCAATAAATAGCCATTGAAGCATATTTTTGAATATCTTTAAAGAAAACAGAAGGGGGTAGGGTTTGAGAGGCTGAGCCAAGATGGTGGAGTAAAGGTAGTAACTCACCCAACTCTCCCCCAAACTGTTCTAAATTCCTTTAAATAAATTTTAGAGCATCAGAACACTTCAAAAGATGGACTAGAACATTTTCTAGCTGAAAAGAATTTAGAAGGTCAGCAGAAAAGGGCTATGGAACCAGAATGGAATTTAGCACCAATACAGCCATAGCCCTACACCCAAACCTTACCAGCTAACCCCTGGCTCTAGTGTCAGCTGAACCCCAGCATCAGCGAGGCAGGACCTCTGAATCAGCAGTAGTGCTAAAAGCTTCTGGATCTTTCCAACCCTGGAGCACCAGGAAGGACATGGAAGATCAGTGGAGAGGGTCTGTGGCAACAGAGTGGAAGTCTGGTGTGTAATCCCAGTGCAGTCCCAGTGGGCACAGCCCCAATCCAAATCCCAGAACCTGAGCATTGACAAAGCAGAACTCTGTTGATTTAGCACATTGGATCTTACAGCTACAAAAGGGCAGGAACACTCCTAACAGTTACAGTGGGGTAGAGACATTCTAACAGCTTCAGAGAAGAAAAGAGTGTTTGTGATTAGGCTCCATGAAGTATCTCTTTAAACAGCTGCAAAAACCCTTAAAATTTGAGACGGTATACTTTCTACTCTGGAAACAGAGCCCTATTTTAACAAATAGCTAAAAGCCAAGTAATAGGCTAAGAAAATGAGTAGACAACAAAAAAAGTTTCTAAATATTAAAAGTTATTATGGTGACAAGGAAGATCAAAATACACGATCATAAGATAACAAAATCAAAGCTTCTACATCCAAAGCCTTCAAGAAAAATAAGAATTGGGCTCAAACTATGGAAAATCTCAAAAGGGATTTTGGTAATCAAGTAAGAGAGATAAAGGAAAAATTAGGAAAAGAATTGAAAGTGATGCAAAAGGAAATGCAAAAATCTAATGAGGAGAAGGCCTTAAAAAACAAAATTGGGCAATTGGGAAAAGAGATACAAAAGCTCACTGAAGAAATTAATTCCTTAAAAAATAGAATTGAGCAAATGGAAGCTATTGACTATGAGAAATAAACTCATTATTTAGATAGATGATAAAACTAAGGCACATATTTTTATAGTAGACACAATAAAGCAAAACAACAAAAAAAAATAGAAAAAAATATAAAATATCTCATTGGAAAAAAATAACCTGGAAAATAGATACAGGAGAAAGAATTCAAAAATTATTGGTGTACCTCAAAGTCATAATAAAAAAAAAAGAGCCTGGACATCATCTTTCAAGAAATTATCAAGGAAACCTGTCCTGATATTCTAGAACCAGGAGGTAAAATATAAATTGAAAGGATACACCAATCATCTCCTGAAAGAGATCTCAAAATGAAAACTCCCAGAAATATTACAGCCAAATTCTAGAATTCACAGGTCAAGATGAAAATATCACAAGCATCCAGAAAGAAACAATTCAGGTATAATGGAGTCACAGTCAGGATAATACAAGATTTAGCAGCTTCTACATTTAAGGACCGGATGGCTTGAAATATGATATTCTGGAGAGCAATGGTGCTAGAATTATGATCAAGAATTTCCTACCCAGCAAAACTAAATATAATCCTTCAGAGGAAAAGATGATCATTTAATGAAATAGAGGATTTTCAAATATTTGTGATGAAAAGAGTAGAACTGAATGGAAAATTTGATTTTCAAATACAGGACTCCTTTCATAAGGAGGTGATCATCCCTATTTGGGAACATGATACTTATAACTCATTAGAAACTGCTCATTATTATGGCAGCTAGAAGGAGTATATATAGATAGAAGGTACTGGGAGAAAGGGAAAAGGAGAAGTGTAATGGTACAAATTAATCTGCCATACAAAAGAAGCAAGAAAAAGCTTTTACACTAGAGAGGAAGAAGGGTAGAAGAGGGTGAGAGAGTGAACTTTATTTTCATCAGAATTTGCTGGAAGAGGAAATAACATAATACTCAGTAGGGATATAGAAATCTATCTTATACTGCAGGAACATAGGAAGGGCCTGGGATATGGGAAGTGGGGTAAGGTGATAAAAGAGAGGGCATATTAGGGGAGGGAGTGGTGGTCAGTACCAAAATACTTTTGAGAAGAGACAGAGTAAAAAAAGATTATAAATGAGGAGAAAATAGTTAGCTATAGCAATTGTGATTTTTTTTTTCCTGAGGCAATTGGGGTTAAGTAACTTGCTCAGGATCATACAGCTAGGAAGTATATTAAGTATATGAGGTCAAATTTGAACTCAGATCCTCCTGACTTCAGGCACTCTATCCACTGCACCATCTAGCTGCCCCAATAGTAACTGTAAAAAGAATTTTGATGCAAGTTATTCTGATAAGGCATCATTTCTCAAGCATAGAAGGAACTGAGTCAAATTTATAAAAAATAAGAGCCTGCTCTAATTGACAAATGGTCAAATGACATGATCTGTGCCCAAAGGGCTTTAAATTCATGCATATCCTTTGACCTAACAATACCACTACTTGACATGAAAACCAAAAGAGATTCAGAAAAAAAGAGGAAAAATTACCTACATATACAAAAATTATTCACAACACTTCTCTTCTCAGGGCAAAAAATTGGGAATTGAAGGAATCGCCCATCAATTGGAGAATGGCTCAATAATATTTGTGTTTATGTTGTGTGTTTATGATGGAATATTATTATTCTATGGGAAATGATGAGTAGGATGCTCTCAGGAAGAAAAAGAAACTTGAAAAGGCCTCCATGAACTCAAGCAAAGTGAAATGTACCATATACAAAGTAATAACAATGTCTCCTGATGACCAGCTATGAATGACTTTGATATTCCCAGTAATGCAATTATCTTCAACTATTCTCAAAGACTTATGATGAAAAATCCTATCCATACCCAGAGAAGGAGCTGATAGTGTCTGAATACAGAAGCAATATCTCTCTCTCTATCTTTCTCTCTCTCTTTTTAACACTTAATTTTTCTTGAGGTTTTCATTTTCATTAGTGTGGGAGATCTATGTTTTTTTCCCCCCACAACTTGACTTTTATGGAAATGTTTTGCATAATTTCACAAGTGATTTCTTAATTGTGGGTGGGCATAAGGGAAAGAACCTAGAACGCAAAAATTTTAGAAACAAATGCAATTTTATTTTTGTTTTGAATGTAACTGGAGAAAATATTAAATAAATAAAAAAGAAAACAGAAGAAAGTAGGAAATTAACACAAATAGGATAGCTTTGAAAATAACAATTTAAATTTATTATATGCTTAGAAAAAGGAGCATATTATACACAATAGAGATTTTCAGTTTCATATGTAATCCTCTGTTTTACTGTGTATTTACATGTGTTCAGTTTTTGAGGATGTTTGTTAATTTAAATTTTTTTGAAAAAAAAAAAAGAACAGTACTGTTAATGTGAGAATGTCTTACATGACTGCACATGTATAATGTGTATCAAATTGCCTGACTTCTCAAGGAGGAGGAAAGAGAAAAAATATGGAACTAAAAAAACAGGAGTGTTAAAAATTTTTGTTTACATGTAATTGAGAACAAAATAAAATAAAACTTAAAAAAAGAAAGAAAAAATCCTAAACATTTAGTTCAAATGATTCTGTTCACTCACCACAAACAGTAATTTACAAAAATAAGTCAGCTTTACACTTCAACAATATCAGTTCTCTGTCAGTCATTCCTCTTCATTTGCAGTTGTTAGCTGTCAGCATTAAAGGTCAGGTTTTTTTTTTTTTTCTTTCTAGTATCATCTGCATGGGGCTATTTGCTTCTTCACATATGGCTCACAGCTTCAATGGATTGTCCCATCAGATGAGCTCCATTGGTGAATCACAAGCCTGTACAACCTCTCCTATTCCCTGGGGTTTTTTGTGTTTCCTTAGTAAATCTTAGAGAAGCTTCACCTCATAGAGGTGGGAAGGAAACTGCGTTTCAATTCCTGTAACTGGCAATTAATGATCCTGACTAAAGGAACTTGTGAAAATGAAGCATTAACAACATTACAGACAAAGGCTGAGCTAGTGCAGTGATAATTGGCAATGTGGCACTCTTCACCAGAGATGGCAGGAAATCATATTTAGAAACAACGTCCATCAACAGCTGAACTGGAAAGTAATATTCTGATTCCTGACAGTGACCAATTTTCCAGGTGAAGGAGGGGTCAGTTCAGTTATAAGGTAGCGGCACAAATTTCTACCAGATGAATAATATCAGAATAATTAAAAATTCAAGCTGAAAGGACCTTAGTAATCATAAACTCATGAACCCATGCTCAGTGACCTACAACTGAAAAGGACCTCAGAGGCTATCTGTTCTAATTGCCTCATTTTATAGATGAGAAAGCTGACATTCAGACCAATTAAGTGACTTGCCCAAGTTGACACAGATTGTAAGAGTTAAAAGTAGGCCTTAAACATAATTCTTGAGCAAGGGCCCACTCTATGTTGTTGTTGAGTTGTTTTTAATCATGTTCAACTCTTTATGACTCCATTTGAGATTTTTTGGGGGGCAAAGATACCAGAATGGTTGGCCATTTCTTTTCCTAGCTCATTTAAGGCAAAAAAGATTAAGTGACTTGCCCAATTAAATAAGTGTCTGAAGTTAGATTTGAATTCTGGAAGATGAATCCTCCTGACTTTAGGCTCAGCTCTGTGTGCACTATGGCACCATTATTCACTGTACCAAGGATAAGTCCTTATATTATCCAATATCCACATTTTGCAGATTTTTCGGTATAGTGTAATGACTTTTCCAAGGACAGTGAGATCATAAATACAAGCGCTGAAAATAAATTCTCTGACTCCAAATCTTATTATCTTTCCTCTGTATCACACTGTCTCTGGTGGTTGAAGTTACAATGAAAGTAATACATCCACAGTAATAGGACTAGAGTTTAAATCTTATCTCATCTACTTTCTTTGTGTGACCATGCGCAATTCACTCTTTCCCTCTCTGCATTTATGAAATATAAGTTGAATTAGATGGTCCCTGTGGTTCTTTCTGGCTTTAAATCTTATATATGACAATCTGCATTCTTTTGATTCCATATTGATCCACACATGGCAACTACTGAATAAATGCTTTTTATTCATCGATTGGTTGATCATCTTCATTATGTAATCTCAGACAGAAGAATTGTCTCAGGAAGATATCCTAGCAAGAATACAGCAAACTTGTAAATTATTCTACGAAGAAAGGACTGAACCTGAATAATGTTCTGCATAAAGAACCCTTATGGAAGATTCACTGTTATCCATATTATACACAGAGGGATTTTTTTCTTATCAGTGATAGAATGACATGAAGGAAAGGCTTTGCACAGAGGAGTTTGGATTTGAATCTCAACTCTGTCATTTAATCCCCATGTGATGTTGGGCAAATCACTTAACCTCTTTGCATCTCATTTTCTTCATCTATACAATGAAATGTTATACTATATGATCTCTGACAACTCTTCCAGTTCTAAATCTTTGATGTTATAATTGACAAGTCTATTCTCAAGACTCTCTCCCAGGACCTTTCTATCTCTTGCACTTTCCAGAGCTGAGAGCTTTGAGTGCTTAATAAATTTAAATACTTCATAAATGCTTATTGACATTTTTTAAAAATATAAGGTATTAATTACATTAAGAAAAGATTTAAAGCTTTTTGTAAAGTATCCCAGTACTTAAAACCACTTGTTGCCCTGAGGACAAAGGAGCCTCTAACAACAGATCCATTTTCACATTAAGATTTTCTTTCAATGCTGATATAGTGAATAAGGTGGTGGGACCATCCTTAGCACAGGCACATGAGAATTTTTGGCTCATCCTACGTACAAAATTTTCTCCTTTCAAAAGGGATAAAAGTAGTTGCTTAGAGAGGCCATTTGCTCATTTTTACTTTTTAAAAGGAAGTTCTCCATTTAGGCTTTGCCTCAATTTCATTTGTTTCCAGTAGTACAAGATTTTCCTACTTTTGGTTTCTAAAATTGGGAATAGGTGGATCATAAATTTAGAGCTGAATGGAATCTTATACATCAACTAGTCCAAACTCTACGTTTTATAAATGAAGAAACTGAAGCCCAAAGAGATTAAATGATGTGTTCACACCATTACAAAACTGGTAAAATTCTGGGAAGGTATATAAATTAAAGTTTTCCTGATTCCAAATTCATCACTTTATTCACAGAACCATACTTTTGTGTCATCTTTTATTTATTTATTTTGTTTAATAGTATTTTTTCTAAATATACATAAAAATAGTTTTCAACATTCATTTTTGTAAAACTTTATGTGTCCAATTTTTCTCCCTTTTCTTCTCCTTTGCTTTCCCCAGGATAGCAAGTGTAATCCTTTAAACATATTTCCATATCTAGCATGTTGTATTAAAAAAAAGTCAGGCCAAAAACATGAGAAAAAACAAATGAACAAACCACCACAACAAAAAAGGTGAAAATCCTATGCTTTGATCCATATTCAGTCTCCATAGTTCCTTCTCTCTCTCTCTCTCTCTCTCTCTCTCTCTCTCTCTCTCTCTCTCTCGGATGGGGATGGCACATTCCATCCCAAGTCTATTGGAATTGTCTTGAATCAATGTGGTATGTCTTTTTAAAAATCACCTATTTTTTTCTTATTCTTTTTTTCTTATTGGTATCATTATCACTTACCAGTGAATTCTTCCCCAATTCATACATGCCTCATTTGTAGCAAAATATATAGCGAAGCAAAAACTCAACTCATTGATCCTCAATGACAATGTATATTTATTTTGGCACCTACAATTCACTATTTCTCCATCAAGAGGCTGGAGGCATATTTCATTCAGTTTTCTGAAAGTTATGTTGTTCATTAAATTGATCCTGCTTCTGATACTTCCCACATATGCTACCTTGTGCAAACCATTTAATGTCTATCAGTCTTATTTTTTTCATCTATAAAAAGAGGAGGTTGGGCTGAATAATCTCTAAAATCTATCATTCCTCTCTGGGATCCATTCTAGACTCTATTTCTCCAGTGCCTCAGGAACCTCTTTTTCCTTGAAGCTTACTCCAGGCCTGGAATTCACAGACTGGAAATCTTAATCCTTCAGATTCTACTTCTGGTTGGGTGGCTGCTCCTGGATCCCACATTTGAGGAAGGTGCATGTCTCTTTTCCAGGTTGTACTTTCTCTACCATGATTCTCATCTAGTATTCAACTCCCTTTCCCCATTTTCAGTTTCCTTTATCTGTGTTTCCTCCCCATATTCCCATTCAGATGCAAGCTCCTTGATTGTAGGAAGTATCTTTCTTTATAATTATATTTGTACTTTTAGCATTTAATATAGTGCCTGCTACAGAATTTATTACTTAATAAATGCCTCTTGACTTTCTTTTAGTACAAAGTATTTTTTACATTAAGTGATCAAAACATTGTCCCTTTGTATTAAAATACTATTAACAGATCAAATATATTATTTACTTATAGTACATTTTTAAATTTCAGCTATACAATTAAAATTATTTTTAGTTCCAAATTCTCTTTTTTCCTTCTTCCCTCTCTTTCCACAACCCACTGAAAATATAAGCAATATGATACCTATCATACATGTGAAGTCATACAAAACATTTACGTATTGGTCATTTAGCAAGGAAAAAGCAAGAAAAGTAAAGTAAAAAAATATGATTCACTTGATACACAAAATATACCAGTTCTCTCAATGGAAGTAAATAGTATTTTTCATCATGAGTCCTTTGGAGAACTTGGAATTGTTGTCTCTGATTGTATTAATTAGAATAGCTAAGTCTTTCACAGTTGATGATGATTATAGTATTGCTGTTATTGTGTACAATGTCATCCTTGTTCTGTTCATTTCATTTTGAATCAACTTACATAAATCTTCCCAGGATTATCTGAAATCATCTCTTTCATCATTTCCTAACACATAATAGAATTCCCTACAATCATATACCAAAATTTGTTCAACCATTCTCTAATCGATGGGTATAATCTCAATTTTCAATTCTTTGCCACCACAAATAGCTGCTATAAATATTTTTGTATATATGGCTCTTTTCTTTTCAAATCTCATTGCTATGCAGACTTAGTAGCAGTATTTTTGGGTCAAAGAATATGAACAATTATATATCCCTTTGTGCACAATTCTAAAATGTTCTCCAGAATGGTTGGATCAGCTTATTAATTGTTAATGAAGTAATTGTCCTAGCTCAAAATTTATAATTCTATGAACCTATGATCAAAAGTCTGTTGTCTTCCAATGACATTTTAAAAAATAATAATATGATCATTGTGAAGATCATTTTCCTGGGACTGATTACTTTGCTCTGCATCAACTTATATGAATCTGCCAAGTTTCTCTAGTTATTCATATGTATCTTTTTTTATGGCATAGTGTAATTCCATTAGTTTCATATTTGTTTAGTTGTACCCAGTTGAAGCTCATTTGGCTTCTAGTTTTTTGTTCTCACAGGAAATGCTATTACAATCTTTTTATATCTTTGTCACTGACTACTTGGGGTTTATGCCTAGTAGTGATATTATTGGGTTAACAGACAACTAGGTACAAGACTTTTCTAGCATAATTCCATATTGTTTTCTAGGATGGTTGGGCTAATCACAGCTCCATTAAACAGTGCCTTATTATACACAGATAGAATAGCAGATGGAATACAGAACCCAGAATGAGAAAGAACTGAGTTCAAAATCAGGAACAAATACTTATTAGTTGTATAATTGTGGGCAAGCTTCAGTTTCCTTTTCTATAAAATGGAAATAATAATAGTATTGATTATTGTGAGAATCAAATGAGACAATATTTTAAAATGCTTTGCAAAGCTTAAAGCTTCATATAAAGTGTAGTTATTACATCTTCTCACATTCCCTGCAACATTAACAATTTTCATCTTTGACAGTTTGTTGGGTGTGAGGTGAAACTTCAGATTTAATTTATTTTTCATTTGTCTTATTATTAATGATATGAAACATTCTGCAAAACCAGCTGACAAAACAATCACATTTGATAACATATACAATATTCAGAACATGTAATTCCCCACCTCTCTGCTAAAAATAGTGAAGTGTGTCTCATAAACTATCCTCTGAAAGTATCAGTCATCATTCTTCTGAATTCTGCTATGTTTTTTTTTTTTGTTAACATAAATGTTTTAATTTAAAGTACTATAGTTTTGTCTTCTGGGTTAAATTTTCTTAGTTTTCTTTGCATCAGTTCACATAAATCTTTCCCAAATTCTCTGAATTTCTTGTCTTTATTATTTCTTATGGAATGGTTATATGCCATTTTATTCATATATCACAGTTTGCTCAATCATTCCCCAATTTTCCATTTTCTTTCCTTTTTTTTTATTATGGTTGCTAGGTTTTGGTAATTATTATAAAGCCTACCTCTTAAAAGATTCTACAGTAGAGAATAATTCTCACAGTCTATTCTAAATTAAGGTTGTTTTTCTATTTGTTAATTTTATTCATACACAGAAACTTTATCTTACATATTTAGGTCTGGTGGGATGAAAAACCACATTTACCTTGAATAGGCTCTTTCAGATAACAAGTATTTATTTGCTCTGACTCCATTATACCCTCAGTCACATCCCTACTTCCAACAAAAAGGACTTAGTCTTTGGCTCCAGAGAAACATTGTCAGAGTCCCTTCATCTCACTAGAACATAGTTATCCAAGATTAGATGAATTAAAAATTGATGAATGTGCTGTACTAGATGTCTTGCAATCAAGGATATTTAAGTAGATAAAAGAGCAAAGGGAGGGAGGGAAAGGACTGTTTTTCTTTATAATGATTATGTGAGGAAAAATAGGAAAAGAAGATGGGGGAAAAAAGGACACTACAGATCAAATCAAGTATACGTGTTATAAAAGCAAGGCTGGCAGAGAAGACCTTGTGCAGACAAATGAAGTTTTTTTTTCAATATACATTATGAAGACTGTATAAGCCCTGAATAAAACAAAAAAAAATTCTTACCCATTTAGCTTGGCAGAAAAACTTGCCAACTTGCAGCTTTAATAATGAGATAGTGTGGCCTTATCTGAGGCCAGAGACTAAGGCTTATGTAATATCACACTTATTATCAATGTTGTTTTAACAAAATAGGTCACCTCCCACAAAGGATAGCTTGCTGTACCAATGAACTAATTTGCTATAGATAATATTATCGTATATATGTGGTTGATAGAAAACAAGAACTTTTTTTTTTCAGGAAAAGTACTGGAAAACAAGTCAAGTACAAAAGATACTTGTTTGGTCTTAGGATGGATGCCTTTATTTCAAAACATTTTTAGTGACTGTAGGCATGTTATTTAATCTCGCAGAGACTTATTTTCCTCACCTGTCAAGTGAAGGAGCTAGATTTCTTAGCTTTAAAGCCTCTTCTAGCTCCAAATATGAGATCCAATATTAGTTGTCTGACTTTGTGTGTCACTTAACATGTCTGAACTTCACTTACCGAATTCACAAAATGGGAATAATGATGAAATTATTTGTTATGAAGATGAAATGAGATAATACATTCAAGCCTAAATGATTACATAAATTAAATGTTAGCATTATTAATATCATTTCTTTTTTATGGGGTTCAGATAAAATCACCTGGACGAAGTAATTGTGCTATCATATTTTTACATTAAAGTTCTATGAATAGTGTCTGGCATATAGTAAGTGCTTAATAAATTAACAGCCTTACTCTTTCCTCCAGAGTTATCAGAGTCCAGTGACAAGATAAAGGTACAGATAACTGGTGATACTCCTTCTTCCACACAGTAATGTAAGTTTTGTCTTTCAACCTATTCAACTCAAACTATGGGCAACATACAGAACTAAGAAGTTCAAGAATAACTATCAAGACTCAATATGGCACTGGTAGACCTAGACTCAAAGGACAATAAGGAAAAGGCCTTTTATATATAAAAAATTTTGTAGCAACTCTTTTTGCATTAGGAAAAAACTGAAAACTAAAAGATGCCCATCAATTGGGAAACTGCTGAATAAGTAGTATTATATAAATACAACAGAGCACCATTATTTTTGAAGAAATAAGGAAACATATGATTTTAAAAAGTCATGGAATTATATGAAATGATGCAGAATGAAGTAAGCAAAATCAGAACAATATATTTTAACATTAAGGTTATAAAATAATTTTGAAAATTTATGAACTGATGAAGAATGAAATCAGCAGAACCAGGAGAATAATTTACTCAATAACAACACTATAAAGAAAAATGACTTCAAAAGATCTAAGAACTATTGATATATAATCACCAGAAATGATTCCAAGTAACCAATGATGAAATGTGTTATCCATTACAAAGAGATGATAGATTTAGGGTACAGAATGAGATATATTTTTATATTCAGCCATTGAAAGAATTTGTTTTGCTTTACTATATACATTTGTCATAAACATTTTGTTTTTCATTTCTCACACTTTCCCCTTCCCCCCATATGTGTAGATGTGTAGGAGATAAAATAAAATTTTGGCAATTAAGAAAAGAATTGGGGGGATGCTATAAGTGTGAAATGTGCATGCACTTTCAGATGAGATCACTATATTAGTAATAGTTTTACTTTGTTATGAGAAATCTCTCAGAGAATGCAGGTAATCTGTAACTTTAATGTTAAAATCAAAACAACAACAATAATAAAAAAGTCTGGATAGCTGTAGCATAATCAGCACCGTGGAGAGCTTTCTCCTAACTGAATGACCGCAACTAGACTAGTTTTCTGAAATCCTTTTTGTTTTGATTTTGAAAACTGAGTTTTGGATTAAAAAAATTAAAAACTCTATATCATGGTCTTTTAAAATAAAAACAACATATTTGGGCTTTGATTATGTTAGTTTCTTTAATAGGAACTAAGAGATTGGCATCAAAAATGATAATTTTTGTTCCTTGGATTAGGCATTTTTAAGCATTCTGGGCCTCAGTTTTGTTTTCTGTAAAACGAGAATATATGATTTTAAGATGTGTGACCTTGATAAAATAACTTAGTATTTCTAGGCTTCATTTTTGTTATTTTCAAAATGAGAGGATTGGACTCAACAATTTGTGAGGAACCTTTAATTTCTGAGTTCCAAGAGATATTCTTATGAGAAGTGTTGCATGAAGAAGAAACTTATATGAACAATTTAATTAAAAAGCTAAACCACCAGGTGCAATTTAATAAAAAAAAAAACCCTATTGATATATAAGCAGCCCTTTAATTTTAAAATACATTTTACTGATAATCTTTTGTCTTCGCATCACTGTCACTTTTGGAGGAACTTCTTTCAGATTGAACCCTCAGCTGTGATGAAGAAAAACAATTAAGCAAAAAAAAAAAAAAAAAAAAAAAAAAAAAAACAAAAAACGTAGGTACTGCACTTGGCAATATGAGCAACATTCTGTCTTCCTTGTCTCTCACCTTTCTGTGGTGAAGAATAATGAACATTTTATTACATATTCAGAATCTCCATTGATTTTTTTAGTGCTCAGAATTCAGCTTTTTAGTAGTTCTTTATATTTTGCAAAGCATTATCTCTAACACAGTCTTGTAAAATAGTTGTGATCATTCTGCTTTATAAATCATAGAGTCAAACATCTAGAAAAAACCCTCAAAGTCAATCTAGTTCAATCTCCTCATTTTATTGACATGGGAACTTAGGTCCAGAAAGATAGTGGCTCATTCACTGTCATGTGGATAATGCATGTCAGAAGCTAATTTTGAGCCAGATCCTAACTCTAGATCCAGTGTCTTTTTCATTGCATACTCAGTTGCATACTTTGAGCTGCTGAAAGCTCAAAGAGGTTAACTGGGTCACACAGTAGGTGTTCAAACCCAGATTTCTCACCTTAGCGTTAGTGCTCTTTCTACCATATCACATTCATTTTTCTTTTGAAAAAATGATCCTTAGGCCTCATTGGGAAAATTGGCTAATTTTCTTAAAAATTTATAATGTTTATTTTTTTTATGTGTACATATATATATATAATATGTCTATATTTATATATATTGTGTATCTGTATATCTATTTATATATGTAAATATTTCCATATTTATTCCCATTGAGGTTATAATGTATTCTTAGCAGAATAGTAAATAGAGAGCTTTATTTATTTTAAAGGCCAGTTAGTTCTTTAAAAAGTAAGAAGTAAAAGAAGTTTCTTTAAAAGTAAAAGTGAAAAGTAAATAGTATTTATTTTATATTACAACAATTTCTCTCTCTTTTCTCTCAGTATTGCCTATCCCTTTGCCCCTGTCCCAGACACCACCAGATTGTTGTGATTTTCATGACTTTCTTGATCTGGCAGACTCACCTAAAGAGTAGAAAACCAGAATCTTTTAGGGAATTCAGTTTTAAGTCTTCTAGAGAATTCAATAGGTAAAGTTTTACTCTTTTTTTCTATGTCAAACTTGTTATTGTTATTTGGTTGTTTCAGCCATGTTTGATTCTTTTTTTTTAAAAAACCTTTTTATTTTTCAAAACATATGCATAGATAATTTTCAACATCTACCCTTGCAAAACCTTGTGTTCCAAAATTTTTTTTCTTTCTCCCTTCTCCCTATCTCCTCCCCTAGATGGAAAGTAATCCAATATATGTTAAACACGTGCAGTTCTTCTATACAGATTTTCACAATTATTATGCTATACAAGAAAAATCAGGTCACAAAGGAAAAAAATGAGAACGAAAACAAAATAAAAGCCCATAGCAACAAAAAGTGAAAATACTATATTATGATCCTTACTCACTCTCCATATTCCTCTCTCCCTTATCTAGATGGCTTTCTTCATCACAAAACCATTGGAAGTGGTCTGAATCACTTTGCTCTTGAAAAAAGCCATGCCCATCAGAATTGATCAAACTGTAATCTTGTTGCTGTTTACAGTGTTTTCTTGGTTCTACTCATTTCATTTCACTTAGCAGGAGTTGATGTAAGTCTCTCCAGGTCTCTCTGAATCCTGCTGATTGTTTCTTATAAAACAATAATATTCCATTACATTCATATACCATAACTTATTCAGCCATTCCCCAACCGAGGGGCATCCACTCAGTTTTCAGTTTCTTGCCATTACACAAAGGGCTGCTACAAATATTTTTGCACATGTGGGTCTTTTTCCATTTTTAATGATCTCTTTTGGATATAGGCCCAGTAGATACACTGCTTCATCAAAGGGTAGGCAGTTTGATAGTTCCCTGGGCATAGCTCTATATTGTTCTCCAGAATGGTTGAATCAGTTCATGACTCCACTATCAATGTATCAGTGTTCCAGTTTTCTCACATTCCCTCCAACATTTGTCATTATCTTTTCCTGTCATCTTAGCCAATCTGAGAGATATGTAGTGAAAGGTAAGAGTTGTCTTAATTTGCATTTCTCTGATCAATAATGATTTAGAGCATTTTTCATATGCATATCTGATTCTTTGTGATATTTGGGGTTTTCTTGGCAAAGATTATTTTCTTGTTCAGTTCATTTTACAGATGAGAAACTGAGACAAACAGAGTTAAATTACTTGTCCAGGATCATTTGGATAGTAGTGTCTGAAGCTAGATTTGAACTCAGGAAAATGAGTCCTCCTGACTCCAAGCCCAGCTTTCAAACCTGAATGTACTTCATGTACTCTCATTTTAAGGATAGAGAGACAATGTAACTATATAGTGACTATATAGTAACTAGGTGACTTCCTAGGTAATTTCAAGCCGAGGTGCTTGGGACCCAATAAAATTGGCAATTTATAAAATAGTTAATAAACATCTATTAAGTTCTTATTATGTTCCAATCATTGTGCTAAGTGGTGAGGATAGAAAGAAAAAACAAACATTTTATGCTCTCAAGGAGCTTACATTGTAATAGAAGATGCAACATGCATATCAGAGGATACAAGATAACTACGGAGTAAATGTAAGATACTCCTAGAGGAAGATATTAGAAGCTAAGGGTATTAGTACATGCTTCTTAAAAGGCTTGAACTGAGGAAGTGAGGGATTTCAAGAACTTGGAAGAGAGAGAATTCTAGGCACAAAACAAAACTAAAGGCACAAAGATGGAGAATAAAGCATCATGTATGGGATTTTACATTATACACAATTGAATTTCAGGACTAAGGGATGAGTTTACTTCATAGTGCAAGGTCATGCCATGCATTATGACACTTTTTCCTGATCTCTTGATACTAGAACTTAAAAATCTTTTAAAAACAAATTTAATTTTCCCCTTAAAGTCTCTATAGTTGGTATCAAAAGAGTACTCTGGCCAAGAGATGCCCTTGAAAAAAAATCTATTGAAAGATATTGTTAATTGTTTAAAAACATTATTTTAAAAGCCTTTTGCAATTTGGCTTTCTACTCTGCTTTGCAGAGGTTGCTTAGATAGCAAAAAGAGGGAATTAACTAGCTCAATGCTTCTAAACACATTTATACATATTTAGAATAGAAAAATTGGAGTGGCCATAGAGAATACAAAAAGAATACTGGTCATCAGGCTGACCTAAGAAAGAAACCAAGACAGGGATAACTGGACAGTTATCCTGTAGTCCTAATATATACCTATATAGTTGTTTGGTGTTACTGTTTTTTTCACTTGTTTTCCTTCATAATAGATTAATCAGATGTATCTTATTTGATAAATGAGAAAATTAAGATATAGCTTTGCTGAAGATATCACAGACTAACTGTTTTTTTGGAAGGAAGATCTAAATGTACAGCTGTGGGATTCTTAATTCATTCCTGGGTATATACAATAATATCTTACAGAGGGCCTTTCTCCCCAGATAGCAACACCCTGTTTATTCTTGCTGTTTCATGATTGAGTTTGACATGAAAAGACCATAGCCAATTGTCAATGTATTTGTGTACTTATGTACATGTGTATGAGACATTTAGTGAAAAAGAGGCATAGATGGATAGACAGTGTTATTGCTACATGTTATTTCTAATTTGTATAGTTTTTTAAAATAAAATTTCAAGTTTCATGAACTACTCTTATCTTTCCACTTTGCCTCTGGATGGATCCAAAAACAGATTCAAGTGAGAGTAGAAACTATAGTATCGTGTGTGTGTGTGTGTGTGTGTGTAAGATGTTTCTATCAGTTCAACTCTATCAATTAGTGGAAATACTAGTTTGACTCATCTGATTCTTGGGAACAAATCATTCTGCATGAGAAGCCATCTTAGAATCACTACGAGGAAAATGAAGATTAATTGAATTTTGATTCACAGAATTGGTAAGGACCTCAGCTATCATCTAGGGCAACTTATACACCTGAATGGTAATCTCCTTTAATGTATCCTTGATAAGTAACCATCTAGTTTCTGCTTAAAGACTTCCACTGTTAGGAAATCTATTCTTTTCAGAAATAGAACATTTCCGTTTTGGATAATTTTGTTAGTATCTTTTTCTTTACAGTTAAACTTAGTCTCCTGAAATGTCTATTTGTTGCTCCTAGCTTTGCTCTGTGAGACTAAGAAAAACAAGATATAGATGTAGAAATGGATAGCAAAATTCAGTAAAAAGTATTGATTTTGGAGACAGAGGTCTTTGGTTCAAATCCCTATTTCCCACTTTCTATCTGTGAGGTCTTAGGTAAATAAAAACATCTCTGGCCTTCAACATCTTCATATATGAAATGAGAGAATTGGACTAGAATGATCTCTAAATTTTCTTAAGGCTCTAAATCTAAGATCCTATAAGTCTAATTTCTTTTTTCAGTCCAAAAAAGTGGGCTGCCCAGTTACACTGTTCATTCAGATTGATTTTGATAGTCACGAAATCTCTAGGTTGAGCAGTCATTGCATCTACGTCAAGCTGTGATCTAATCCCTTAGTTGATTCTCCTTTTGATTGTTTTATACTCTCAAAAAGTTATTTTTTCTCCTTCTTTTGTTCTGAGTATTCATTACCAGACTTACTTTGGCATTTTAATTGTCATAATCATGCCTTTTTTCTATATTCATCCTCAGTTACCTGCCTTTGTTTCCCTCATATATGTGATATATATTCCTTATGTGCATGTATATATATAAAATAACATATATATACAGAGAGACACACACACATATGCATTTTAACATATTGACTCCAATGGACAGCATCTGAGACTTCTGGAGATAAAGATCCTGAATGGTAAGTTAATGAGGGCTCAAATTTAAAATAGAGATAATAATTGCATCTGTCTCACAAGTTTATTGTGAACATCAATGAAGTAATGTACATAAATCACTTTACAAACTGCTATATAAATGTTACACACAAAATATTTATAACATCTGTCTTTAGACAATGGTTAAAGAAACCATGGTATATGAATATAACAGAATTCTATTGGGCCATAAGAAATGGTGATAGGATTTGTTTTGATAGGATTTGTTTTGGGGGAACCTGGGAAAAGTTGTATGGACCATTGCAAAGTGAAGTGAGCAAAACCAGTAACAGCAGTATCATAACAACAAACAATTTTGAAAGACTTAAGAATGCTGATCAATGATAATGATCAAAAAGAATTCAGAAGAATCCATGAAGAATGTTACATATATATCCTTTCCAAAAAAGATATGCTTATTAATG
The DNA here is from genome assembly GCF_902635505.1 of Sarcophilus harrisii. Lineage (NCBI taxonomy): Eukaryota > Metazoa > Chordata > Mammalia > Dasyuromorphia > Dasyuridae > Sarcophilus > Sarcophilus harrisii. Next base: position 218,439,592 of record NC_045429.1, read on the forward strand.
TATTTTGTTTTCATTTTGTAAACATTTGCAAATTACCTAAATTCCATGAGCAGTCTCATATATCAAAGAAAAATTTAAAACAGTGATATTTTCTGGATATGCATCCAACATGTCATAACTGTAGTTAGTACTCTTACTTGTCTATTTAAAAACAAATAACAGAAATCTATTTCTTTATTCTTTTACTGTCTCCCCCATTGAGGGAGAAAAAAGAAAGACATTCCTTGTAGTAAATCTGCATAGTTAAGCAAAAAATAATCCCTCAGTGGCTGTTTACAAAGATAGATCCAGTTCATTCTGTACCCTAAATCTATCATCTCTGTCATGGATAGTATGTATGTTTCATCATTGATCCTCTGGGATCATGAGTGGCCATTGTATTGATCATAATTCCTTCAGCTTTCAAAGTCATTTATCTTTTCAGGATTGTATTTATTATATAAATTGTTTTCCTTTGTTCTGCAGATTTGATTTTTCACATAAAACATTCTTTAAAATTATTCATTTCAATAATATTGATATAGTACTTTAAGATGTTCAGCTTCTACTCATTTTATTTTGCATCAATTCATGTCTTCCCATATCTTTTTTGAAATCATCTACCTTCCTATTTCTTAGCATCATAGTATTCCATTATATTCATATATAATATTCAGTATTTCCTCAATTGATGGGCATCTCTTTAATTTCTATGTTTTGATGCCACAAAAGAGCTTATATTGATATTTTTTTTTGTATACAAAGGATCTTTCCTCTTTAAAAAAAAATCTCTTTAGGAATTTTTATGTCTAGCAGTAGCATACTTGATAGAATGGTGATAAATTCAGGATGTAGAATCAGACCTATATTTTTACAAGGCCAGCATGCTATTTATTTTTGTTTGATTATGCACATTTCAGAAAAGAGTTCTGTTTTTCTTTTTTTCCAGTGGAGTAGGAGGATGAGAAAAAAGAGAAAAACGAATGCTTATTAATTTGAAAAAGTAAGATCTAAAATTTAAAAACTAAATAAAACAAAATAAACCCTTGTTTATTAATGTATTTAGATGTGGAAATATAAAAACAAATGCCTAAGCTTTCAACTCTTTCATCTATTGCTCAGATTTTGGCAAGCAGATTGTAGAGGAATGATATGGAATATAGAGGCTATCTTGTCTACACCCATGTAAAATTGCTCTCTAAAATGTCCAAGGAACATTTTCTCTTCTGGGAATACTCCTTTTCTACCCTGGAACTTCCCTCAGTTCTATTATTTTTTTTAAAATTGATATTGAAATTTTATTTCATTTTAATTTTTTATTGCAGCTTTTAATTTTCAAAACACATGCAAGGATAATTTTTTATCATTGACCCTTGCAAAACCTTGGGTTCCAATTCCCCCCTCCCACTCATCCCTACCCCCTCTTTCAGATGGCAAGCCATCCAATATATGTTAAACATGGTAAAATATATATGTAAATCCAATATAGGCATACTTATTTATACAATTATCTTGCTGCACAGGAAAAATTAGACGAAAAAGGAAAAAAATGAGAAAGAAAATAAAATTCAAGTAAACAACAACAAAAGAAGTAAAAATGTTATGTTGTGATCCACATTCAGTTCCTACAGTCCTCTCTCTGTACAAATGAGCAGATCACAAGATCTTTGAAACTGGCCTGAATCATATCATTGTTGAGAAGAGCCATATCCATCAGAATTGATTACTATATAATCTTGCTGTTGTCCTGTACAATGATCTCCTGGTTCTGCTCATTTCACTTAGCATCAATTCAGGTAAGTCTCTCCATGCCTCTCTGAAATCATTCTGTTGGTCATTTCTTATAGAACAATAATATTCCATAACATTCATATACCATAACTTATTCAGTCATTCTTCAACTAATGGGCATCCACTCAGTTTCCAGTTTCTTGCTACTACAAAAAGGGCTGCGACAAACATATTTGCTCATGTGAGTCCCTTTCCCTTCTTTAAGATCTTTTTGGGATATAAGCCCAATAGGAACACTGCTGACTCAAAGGGTATGCACTGTTTGGTAACTTTTTGAACATAGTTCCAAATTGCTCTCCAGAATGGCTGGATGGTTCACAGTTCCACCAACAATGTATCAATGTCCCAGTTTTCCCACATCTCCTTCAACATTTGTCATTACCTTTTCCTGTCATCTTAGACAATCTGAGAGGTGTTAGTGGCACTTCAGAGTTATCTTAATTTGCATTTCTCTGATCAATAGTTATTTAGAACACCTACTTCCCTCACTTCTAGGGAAGTGATCACTGTGAAACATCCTTCTGTGATGTTGACCTTCCCCCATTGGTGAGTTCCTCCAGAGATCTCCATTGTGGATCTAGGATGGTAGGGCTTCATCCCCCTCCTGGCTGTGCTTTTGACTCTGTACACTTTACTACTATGTTCCATATGAGTAACTTCTCCTGAATCCTGCTTTTCAACTCTATTTTATGTGTTGCCTTCATTAGGATAGAAACTCCTTGAAGTGAGGAACTGTCTTTCTTTTTGTTTTTATCTGTATTTTTAGTGCTTACCACTGTGCCTAGTACATATTAGTAAGCACTTAGTAAATGCTTATTGCTTATCTTTTCAGAAATTTACCATTTAACTAGTCAACATGCTTTATTTTTGAGCAACTCTAATTGTGTTGGAAAGATATTTACCTTGAGTCAACATCCACATTTCTATAACTTCAATCATTAGTCCTCATTTCCCCTCTAGAGATTACTAGGATAAATATACCCCTCCTACACAGAACTTTTAAAAAAAACTTGAAGACAGAAACTATGCTGCCTTAAAGTCAACTCTTTTGGAAATCTCAAATCCTTGAAATGTTCATCATATGACCAGTTTTGAGAACTCTATGCTGTAGATTCAATTGGCTATTTCCTGAAAAAGCTCATAGAGTCTCAGAGTCAGAAGTAAATCTAGAATTCGTTTGATATACCTGTATCTGAACATAACCCCTTTTATGATTTTCCTAAGTAAGGAAAGTAGCATATGTATAGAACACTAAACCTATATTCAGAAAGACTCATCTTTCTGGGTTCAAATCTGGCCTCAGATTCTTACTATGGGATTCCAGGCAAGTCACTTAATTTTGTTAACCTCAATTACCTGTAAAATAAGTTAGAAAAAGCATTAGCCAGTAAACACCAAATGGGGTTTCCAAATGAGTTTCTGACTGAGTAAATTTAGTAATTGGGAACCTACTACTTTTCAATATTCTACAATGCCACAGTTATAATTGTTAGGTAAATTTTTTTTTATATTGAAGCAATTTTTGCTTTTCTGAAACTTTCATACATTACACCCACTTCTGCCCTTTGGGACCAAGAAGAATAGTTTGAATCCCTCTTCCATGGGAAAGATTTTTCTTTATATTCTATAATTTTATATAGTTCTCACTAAGTTTTCTCTTCAACATATAATTCATCCTCAAAAGAAAGCTAGGAGTCAGGTAATGTAAACATTATCATTCCAGTTTTACAAATGAGAGAAATGAAATGACTTGCTTAGAGTCATAGTTACAAAGCCAAGGCTAGAATTTGAATTTATTGACTTTTTAAGAAGGAGAAAATTGTATGGCCAAAGATAAGAACTTGAGTTTAATAAAAGACATTAGAAAAAAGTGAAGGTAATTTGGAAGTTTTGAGATTCCTGAAGAAGGCCAGAGATTGAATTTGGAGAGGAAAGATTTGGAAGAACTAGAGAAAAAGTTGAAGGAAAGCAATTAGATCTTAAAAAGGAGAAGGTCTTAATTTAAAGTAGGAAAAGGACTGAAGGTGATTGATAAGCCAAGATAAGTATAACAATAGTGTGTCATAGTCACCCATACTGTACCATTTTGCATCACTTATATAAGTGTGTGGTACCTATTCACTCTTTGGAATTTCTTTCTTATTTCAACATGCCTAGGCCTTGACCAGTCTAGGTTCTTAGAGAATGTCTTCCAACAATATATTTAATATATGTGGAGACTAGTGGGTACACACTTATGGCAATATACCAAGGTGACACATGAGTAAGGAAAATCCATATGCTTGGAAATAACTTAAAAATAAACTATAGTGTCTTCTTTCTGTGTCAGGCACTATCCATAAAAATTCTTTGATTGAGATAGTTTGTTGAACAGATGCTCTCAGTGCTAATCTGAGCTGATCCAGATTGTGCTTGATTAATCCTCATTGGGCAAGACATTTTAGACAAAGTAATTGATCTACTGAGTGATTTGCTTGGTTCTCTGCTGCCAAACTTCTGATCAAATGGACTTACTCCTAAATAGTACTTGCAAAATATATATATATATATACATATACTTCCACCTTCAATTGACTGACAAAATTCTAAAATCTGTCCTTTTACCTTATATTTCTGGATTCATACTTTGAGTTCTTTTTCTGCATGACTTCACCTTATTGTACAAATAATAATCAAATTCTCACTTTCTATCATCAAGTAAATTACATTTGTCCCACAATCATAAACTGATACCATCCTTATCTCTTATACCATATAGCTCAACATGTTAAAACTCTGAGTCAGTGAGAAAACATAATACTCTGAGCAAAGGCTCTGAGCAAAGAAGACTTAATTCAGCAACAAATCCACATGTATGATAGGACTAGCATTTTCCTGATTCAATTTTCTTCAGCCCATCTTCTCTGATAGCCCCAGCTTCCTTGATGCAGCTTCTTATCAAAAGGCTTAAAAGTCTAAGCTTCATGTAATCTGGTCCTTTCAGACTTAGATAGTATAAATCATCATATCTTGATGATTTTTTGACCAGATATGTTTCCAGATGAAGGAGTGCCTGAGTTCTGTGAAATTATGAACCACTGTATCTTTGTTGCACATTCTTACTCTATTAGAGCAAAGTAAGCCTCCTTTCAGTGATTTGCAAGTGGCTTACTTTATCACAGCATCAATCCTGGATGAAGATGATGTTGCTGTTGGAGCTACACTTACAACAATATGAAAGAGAGAACTTTAAGTGAATAGTACTTTACTGTCAGTAAAAAGGAGAGAATATAACAAACTAGTGACAGGTTAAAGAAAGAAGGGGAAGGAAATTGGTCACTGTAATCAAGTCATTGTTTGTCCTTTGTTCTCAAGAAGACCAATGATGTCAGGAGGGTGATGTCTTGACTTGCAAGTGAATTGGATTTAAGTGAGATAAGATTGTACAAGGTCATCAGCCTTGCTTTCTCCTCCAAAATTATTGGGGTCCAATGGCAAGACACAGATCAGGATGAAAGTGACCTTTTTTAAGCTAAAATTTTTCCCATGTCTCAGTTTGTCTGAAACAATATCCATTCAGTAGTTAAAAATTAGGTAAGAATTGAGGCAAAAGATGGCCTAGTTTGCCTTCAATATTGGAAGGGAATACCCTCAGAATTTCAGAACACAAACAAATGTCATTTACACTCACTGAACCATCAAACCCCAAACAATGAGTAAGTGAAGTTTGGGCTGGGTCCTATTATTAGCCAATCAGTAAGAGCCTGAATCAAGGAGCTCCATTTGAATCCCAATGAGCTTTACCAAAATCCAGCTTTGCAGAGCTATATTTTAAGAAATCATAAATGAAAAGTACATTAGAAAAATAGTTAATTCTAGTTTTTTGAAAAAACAAAACAAAAGTGAAACCAACAATGATAGAATAAGTAGGGAAGAAAAAAGAATCTAGCCCTCAAATCCCAAGAGAAGAAAAAAGAAGTTGAGTGTTGCTATAAAATAATTAAAAGTGACAAAGGGTTTTAAGGTATTAGTAATGTGCTAATGAGGTCAATTATAATAATTTTTGCATAGTTTAAAATCCTAGGATGAAGGTTCTAACAATCAGCAAGGAGAACTGGGATAGTTCTGTAGTGATTTACATTGAGTGCACAGTATTTATATTTCTACCTTCGTTAAATGAGTGTTATTTAATGCATGTTTAAGTTGCAGGTTTGTTTCTTGAGGGTTACCTCTCCACATGATAGAACATAATATTCCTGAAAAACAAGAAAATAAATAAAAATGTAAGTGAAGCTTCAACATGAGAAAAATATAGAACAAGAATCTTAAGAGCAAGGGAGAAATCTGATCTATGTGAATCACCACAATGGCTTTTCTAAACCTTTTCATCCCCTCTCAAAATGTTTATGGTACCCCTTCCCTACCTCTTTCAGTTGAGAATCTGACCTTATATTTTACTAAAAAAAATTAAGACATAAAGCTATCTCTTCCAGCTTTGTGCCATCTGCAAATTTGATGAGTATACCATCCATGCCGATATCCCAGTCAATGATGAAAATGTTAAGAAAACAAACACAAGGTCAAGCATAGATCCCTGATGGTGCTTCACTGGAGACCTGCTATTTAAATATTGGTCATTAACAAGTATTCTTTAAGTCTAGTTATTCAATCAGTTCCAATTCTATCAGACTGTATTGTTGTGTAATCCAGATCTTGCCTTCTGCTCCACAAGAACAATATGAAACATTTACATTTATTAATATTTAAAGTTTTTTTTTGTCAAAAAGCTTTACTAACATCTAGATAACTCTACCAGAGCATTTTTCTCATCTACTGGTTTAGTAATCCCAACAACAAAAGGAAATGAAGTTTCTCTGGAATGATCTATTCATATAAAGTCATGACATTATTTTATAATCATGGCTTCCTTTTCTAGATGTTCCTTAAACATCTCTTTAATGATATATTCTAGACTTTCTTCAGGAATCAAAGTCAAGCTTGCTGGCCTATGGTTTGTAGATTCTATTTCCTTCCCTTTTTTCAAAAATGGAATGACATTTGTCTTTCTCCATACTTAAGAGTATCTCTCCTGTTTTCCATGATATTTTAAATATTATTATCAATGGCTCAGCAATCACATTAACAGTTTTATCAGGACCAGAGGATGTAGTTTACTTGAGGTATGTGATTTGAATTTATAAAGAGCCATTAGATACTTTCTTGACATCTTATCTATCTTAGGTATTAACTTCGTGCCAGGTACCTTTTTCTTTTATTTTCAGTGTAAAGGTCAATCTTTTGACCACAGAAAAACAAAATGAGAGTTGAGTATCTCTGACTTCTCTCTGTTGTCAGTTATCATCATTTCATCTACTATAATAAAACATTCATTTCCTCTTTGAACCTCCCTTTATCCTCAATATAACCCCTTCTCTTCTTTTTGATTGTTCTTAGCTTCTCTCAAAAAAGCTCACTTATTTCTGAACTTTATCCTTCTTTGAACGGGACTGTATCATATTCTTCTCTTAACTGCCCTTGCTTCTATCTTCCTTACATTTCTTTAAAAAACCTTAATTGGTTTATGAGTTCCCTGTACATTCACCAATCCCATTTGTCCTTATTAGAATTGCATTCTTTGAGCATTTCTCATTATTCCTGGGTAGACATCTTCTGAAATATTTTGCTCCATAGCATTCTGGTTTTCCCATAAACATTTTTGAATTTGCTTTCCAAAATTCTAGATTGCCTGTCAGACTATGCCCATGGCTTCAATTATCTCAAATTGTAGGCAGCAAACATAATAAACTATTGGCCCAAAGCAGAGTCAAGACTGGCTTATTTGAATTTAAATCTTTTGAGATGAGATTCAGGCCTCAAATATGGCTTTTGATGGGTATTCCTTATTCAAAATAAATGAGAAAAAGGATTAGATGACATAATATGTTAAGAAGATAAATTCACTGAGTCAATCTAGAAACCAGAAGAAGCATGCTAGAGAACATTTGCGTAAATATCAATAACGGGAGAAGCAGATATAATTTTGTTATCAGAATATCCTATGGACCATCTGGGGAAAAAAGGAAATAAACGAGGAGATTGGGAAACATATCATAAGCCTGGCCAAAAAAAGCACTATATACAAGTAATGAGTAACCTCTATTATCTAGACATCTGTTGGAGCTCTCTCTGCTAAAGCAGAGTTGCTAATAATTTCTTGACATGCCTTAATGAGAATTTCATCTTTTGAAAGGTGAAAGAACCAAGAAGAAGAAATTTTATTTTTGATCTGATTCTGTCCAGCATGGAGGAGCTGGTTTATGGAAATTATGGAAATCATAGTGAGAGAAGTTAACACTTTCTCTTAGAGTTTATAATAAATGAGAATAAAGTTGGATTTGATCTGATATTTATCCTATATTTTGAGAGAGTAAATTTAAAAGGATCAAGACTATAAATTTTAGAAGAAAGATGGGTAGGATCTGAAATTTTATAGGATGGAATGAAACTCTCAAAGACCTAAAAGAATATAGGATCTAGTTGCTATAGAGACTAGTGTGTAATTTACCAACATGGATTTTTAAAAGATAATAGATAGATGTTGGAAGTAAGGTAGGTAACAGAGAACAAATACAAAAACATGGAACAGTAATGTAAGAATTATAAGAAGTACTAAAACACAAAGTTTACTAAGATTGATAAAGAAAACTAATAAAAAGTTTTATCTAGTTATTTTTGGGAAAGTAGTAGGATCAAAGAAGAAATAGAAATATTGCTCAGAGCTAATCAGTTTCTGATTCTCCTAAGTATTAGTGAACTTGCCTTTGTAGTTTCAGGAGCATGTATTCTTATATTAAATATATGATTAAATAGTTCTCTTCCAGGTTCACTGTCCTAACCATCTTTTTAGAACAGAAGCACCTTGAAGGCACAGACTATATCCCTTTTGCATTCAAATCTACAGTATCTGTCACATAATAGATATTTAATAAATGCTTGTTGGTTGCTTGATAACAGAATAAAATGACAGAACAGTTTGATTCTTATCTTCTCTGCATTTTGACTGGAAATGACAAGAAAAAAGTTAGGAGTTTATAACCAAGATAAATAAAAAGATATAATAATTACTCCTTCCTGATTCACAGCATGTACACTATTATACCAGTTGGTATTGAAAGAACTGGCAGATATGATTTCTGACCTATTCACTACCAGTGATATTTGAAATAATATGTAGAATGAGAGAGATATTGCAGCCTGGAGGAAGGCAAATGTTTTTCTGATTTTTTTTAAAGAAAAAAAATTAAAATTATATATAATTGCTGATTTCTACTCTCGTATTATCTATGATTTTTCAAAAGCCAGAAAAATAGTTGAATTAATCACATTTATGAGTATTTTCTCTGCAATAGACTGGTGGTTTTTATCTTATTTGGGACAGTATTATCTTACTATTTCAACTATCAATTAACTATTCTTTGTTCTGTTTTTCCTTGTCTGAAGATTTTCTTCTCACTGGAGAAAAAAAAGAGTCAATATAGGAGTTGAGTAGTGCTTCCTTCTTTTTATTATCTCTTGTCATTCCCTTTGTTCCCCACCTGGAGAAGTGATTCTATCTTTTCTTTGTCCTTCCTCTTGTTTCTAACATAATTTAAAATTGTTTTTGCTATTCTTAGTATCCATTGCCAGATTTAACGATTCTTGAGTTTTAGCAATGTGGATATTATTTTTATAACATTATGTCATTCTTTTGTATTAACCCTCAGTTTCTTTCCTTTTTTCCTTCTTCTCTATATATCTTTTAAAAATTAGTTTGAATGTAATAATTGTCTTGCTTAATTTTGGCTGCAGAGAAGAGATGAAAAAATTCATCATCTTCCCTTTAAGTTGAGAGGAAGAGGATGCCAGGTGTAGAAAGTAGCATATAACAGCACATGTGATAATGGGAAGCTATTGTTATTATTGTTCATTTGTTTCAGTGTCTGACTCGTGTGACTCCATTTGGGATTTTCTTGGCAAAGATATTGGAATGGTTTGCCATTTCCTTCTCCAACTCATTTTATAGACAAACAGGACCCTGGACTTGCCCAAGGTCACACAGCTAGCTTCTAAGGCTAGATTTGAACTCGGGAAGATGTCTTCCTGATTCCAAGCACAGTGCTCTATCCACTAGCTTATTTTATCATGAGTCTTTGTATTTAGGATTGATACTTCTACTGATCAAAGTTACTAAGTCTTTCACAGTTGATTTTCTATAAATTACTGTTACTATATAAATTGTTCTGGTTCTGCTCACTTGTGTATGCATGAACTACATTATTTCATACAAGTCATTCCACTTTTTTTCTCAGAAACTATCCCCTTTATCATTTCTTATAGCACAGTAATATTCTATCATTTTCACATGCTATAACTTTTTCAGGCATTCCTTAACTAATAGGCAACCTCTCAGTTTCCAGTTCTTTGTCACCACAAAAAGAGCTGCTAAGAATATTTTTGCAAATATAAATCCTCTTCCTTTGATTTCTTTGGGGTATGAGTCTAAGCAGTAGTATCAATATTCAAAAGAGCTTGCATCATTGATTAGATTTTGGAATACAGTTCCAAATTGCTTTCCAGAATAATTATTTCAACAGTAGTAGATGACTATATCAACAATGCATTAAAATACCCATTCTCCTCGCAGCTTGAAGCATATTTTCTTTTCTTTCTTTCTTTTATTTTTGGACATGATTAATGTGAAGTTTGTTTTACATGAGTATATATATATATATATATATATATATATATATATATATATATATTTGTAGTATGTTTTGTTTTTCTTGCCTTCTCAATCAGAAAGGGAGGGAAAAATTTGTCATTTCCCTTTTTTGTCATATTAACCAATCTGATGGGTATGTGATGGCACCTCAGAAATGTTTGATTTTCATTTCTCTAATTATTAATAATGTTTTGGAAAATTTTTATAATTGTGGCTATTGATATCTTGTATTTCTCCCTCAAAAAATTGTCTGTTTATATCCTTTGATCCTTTACCAGTTGGGGAATGACTCTTATTCTTATAAATTTGATTTTGTTTTTCTATATATCTTAGGAATGAAACTTTATCCAAAAAACTTGTGGCAAGTATTTTTTCCCCATTTCCTTCTTTTCTTCTAATTTTACCTGTATTGGTTTTTACTTGAGGCTTATATTTCATAAGATGGAGTGGTCATTTACCTTTAAGATAAAGGTAATTTTAGTAAACAAGTCTTCCTTATTGGTCAGAATCAAGTTCAGAGAAGTATACTCCCTTGTTCTATTTATATTTTAAAGAATTAAATTATTATTTTGCTAAAAGCAAAATCATAGAATAGCAGATATCTAAAAAGTCAAAGTTTTTTCTTGCTGTCTTTAATAACTCATGTTTTCATACTAGGTTTGTGATTTATTTTCTGATTTTATCCATTTCTTTCTTTTGGCTGGGAGCAGGAATAGGTAGAATGGAATCTGTATTTTCTGACCACAATATGACTTTCAATCTCATTTATTCTATTGGCTGGCACATGAATATATTTCCTTGATGTATATAGTTATATATTGCCTCTTAAAAATCTAATCATTTCTTCCTTTAAAAAAAGTTTCAATAATATTTTATTTTTCTAATTACATATAAAGTTAGTTTTCAATGTTCATTTTTGTAAGATTTTGAGTTCCAATTTTTTCCCTCTCCCTCCCTTGCTTACTATCTCCCCAAGACAGCAAACAATTTGATATATGTTACACATATACAATAATTTTAAACCCGTTTCCATCTTAGTCATGTTGTGAAAGAAAAATCAGAAAAAATGGGACAAACCATGAGAGAGGAAAAGCAAACAAAAAAGAGTGAATGCTTCAATCTGTATTCAGTCTCCATAGTTTTCTCTTTGGATATGGATGGCATTTTCCATGCCAAGTCAATTGATACTATCTTGTATCATCGCATTGCTGAGAAGAGCCAAGTCCATCACAGTTCATCATCATATAATCTTGCTTTTACTGTATACAATGTTCTCCTGGTTCTGCTCACTTAACTCAGCATCAATTCATGTGAGTCTTTTCAGGCTTTTCTGAAATCAGTCTGCTCATCATTTCTTATAGAACAATAACATTCCATTACATTCATATGCCATAACTTATTCAGCCACTCCCCAATTGATGGGCATCCACTCAAATTCCAATTCTTTGCCACCACAAAAATAGCTATTGCAAAACTTTTTGCATATGTGAACCCTTCCTTTTCTGATCCCTTTTCTGATCTCTTTGATATATAGACCTAGTAGTGACATTATTGGAACAAAGGATATGCACAGTTTAATAGCCCATTGGGAATAGTTCCAAATTGTTCTCCAGAATGTTCAATCACTTCACAATTCTACCAACAATGCATTAATGCCCCAGTTTTCCCATAGCCACTCCAATCTTTATCATTATCTTTCCCCATCAATTTAGCCAATCTGAGAAGTGTGCGGTGATTTTTCAGAGTTGTTTAAATTTGCATTTCTCTAATCAACAGTGATTTAGAGCATTTTTTTTCATATGATTATAGATGACTTTAATTTCTTTATCTGAAAATTGGCTTTTCATATCCTTTGATCATTTAGCTTCATGAGTCACAGCTCCAGAAGTCTCAGTGATCTCTCTCCTCTCTCTCTCTCTCTCTCTCTCTGGGAACAATATCTTGTTCATTTCTTTCTCCTTCAAAGGGCTCTCAAGTACTCTGACAATACATGCTGACAAAACATCAAAATACAGCACATCCTGAAATTCTTACTACAGTTTTTAAAAAAAGTTTAAAACCGCACTAAGACTTTTGGAACACACTGTATTAATTAAATTTTAATTTATTGTGAGAAAAATGCCAAAGGGATATTCAATAAAACTCCATGACCTTTTTCAGATGGTGTCACTCCTCCTTCCCTGTACTTCCCCTTTTTCTTAGTGTACATATAGACCATATGATTCACAGTATCACCTAAGAAAAGGGACCATGGAATTTCTTTTCTATGTCATAGTTCTGGGCTTTATCATATCATAGTGAATGTAGTTTCTTATGGTTTTGTTGCTTTGTCTCTCTCCTGCTGTACTGTCTTTGTTGAATGAGTGGCATAGTGGATAGAGTATTGGATTTGAACTTAGTCAGAGCTGGATTTAAATCTTAACTCAAATAATTAACTATTTGACCCTGGGAAAATCACTTTAACTTTCTAAACTTCAGTTTCTTAACCTACAAGAAAAGAGTAATAGCATCTATCTCATAGGATCATTGTAACCACTAAGATCATGATTGAATATGATAATGTAAATTATTTTGTAAAGCTTTTTTTTTGAAATGTAAATTATTTTGTAAAGTATTTTATAAGTATGAGTTTTTTTTCCTTAATGTATGATTTTTTTTTTTTATACATGACCAAAACATTATTTTGCTGTACAAAAAGAATCAGACTCTGAATTATTGTACAATTAGCTTGTGAAGGAAATCAAAAATGCAGTGTGTCTAAATATAGGGATTAGGAATTCAATGTAATGGTTTTTTAGTCATCTCCCAGAGTTCTTTTTTTTCTGGGTATAGCTGGTTCAGTTCATTACTGCTCCATTAGAAATGATTTGGTTGATCTTGTTGCTGAGGATGGCCTGATCCACATCAGGAACTGGTCTATCATCTTAGTATTGTTGTTAAGTATATAATGATCTCCTGGTCCTGCTCATTTCACTCAGCATCAGTTCTTGTAAGTCTCCAGGCCTTTCTGAAATCATCCTGTTGGTCATTTTCTTACAGAACAGTAATATTCCATAATTTTCATATACCACAATTTATTCGCCATTCTCCAACTGATGGACATCCATTCAGTTTCAGTTTCTAGCCACTACAAAAGGGCTGCCACAAACATTGCAGTGACATACAGGTCCTTTCCCTTCTTTATAATCTCTTTGGGATATAATCCCAGTAGTAACACTGTGGATCAAAGGGTATGACAGTTTGATAACTTTTGAGCATAGTTCCAAACTACTCTCCAAAATGGTTGGATTCGTTCAGCAACTCCACCAACAATGAATCAATGTCCCAGTTTTCCCACATCCCTCAACAATCATCATGTATTTTTCCTGTCATCTTAGCTTAATCTGACGTGTGTAGTGAGTATCTTAGAGTTGTCTTAATTTGCATTTCTCTGATTAATAATGACTTGGAGCATCTTTTCATATGACTAGAAATGTTTTAATTTCTTCATCTGAGAATTGTCTGATTCATATCCTTTGACCATTTTTCTAATTGGAGAATGGCTTGCTTTTTATAAATTAGAGTTAATTCTCTATATATTTTGGAAATGAGGCCTTTATCAGAACCTTTGACTTGTAAAAATATTTTTCCAGTTTATTTGCTTCCTTCTAATCTTGTCTGCATTAGTTTTTGTTTGTACGAAGAAACTTTTCAGTTTGTATAATATCGAAATTTTTATCTTTGTGATCAGTAATGATCTCTAGTTCTGCTTTTGGTCATGAAGACCTTCCCCTTCCACAGGTCTGAGAGGTAAACTATCCTATGTTCCTCTAATTTATTAATATTTCATTCTTTTATGCCTAGGTCATGAACCCATTTTGACCTTATCTTGGTGATGGGCGTTAGTATGGATCAATGCCTAGTTTCTGCCATATTAGTTTTCCAATTTTCCTAGCAATTTTTATCAAACAGTAAGTTCTTATCCCAAAGCTGGGATCTTTGGGTTTGTCAAAGAACTAGGTTGCTATATTTGTTGACTGTTTTTATCCCTTGAGACCCAATCTATTCCACTGATCAACTTAATCTATTCCTTAGCCAATACCAAATAGTTTTGGTAACTGCTGCTCTATAATATAATTTTAGATCTGGTACAGCTAAGCCACCTTCATTTGATTTTTTTTTTCATTAATTCCCTTGAGAATTCTTGACCTTTTGTTTTTCCATATGAACTTTGTTGTTATTTTCTAGGTCATTAAAATAGTTCTTTGGGAGTCTGATTGGTATGGCGTAAATAAATTAGATTAGTTTAGGTAATATTGTCATCTTTATTATATTTGCTACCCCTATCCAAGAGCATTTAATTTTTCAATTGGTTAGATCCGACTTAATTTGTGTGAAAAGTGGTCTGTAATTTAGCTGCTAAAGTTTCTGATTTTCCCTTGGCAGATAGATTCCTAAATAGTTTTATATTATCAGTAGTTACTTTAAATGGAATTTCTCTTTGTAACTCTGACTGTTGGATTTTGTTAGTGATATATAAGAATGCTGATGACTTATGTGGTTTATTTTATAACCAGCAACTTTGCTAAAGTTGTGGATTATTTCTAATAACTTTTAGCAGAATCTCTGGGGTTCTCTATAAGTATCCATCATGTCATCGGCAAAGAGTGATAATTTGGCTTCCTCATTGCTATTCTTATTCCTTTAACTCTTTCTCAGCTCTTATTGCTATAAGCGTTTCTAATACAATATTAAATAGTGCTGTTGATAGTGGCACCTTGTTTCACTCAGATCTTATGTGAGGAATGGTTTGCAGTTTGTCTCATTACATATGATGCTTATGATGGTTTTAAATAGATGCTGCTGATTATTTTAAGGAAAAGTCCATTTATTCCTATACTCTCAATGTTTTGTAATAGGAATGGATGTTGGATTTTTATCAAATGCTTTTTCTGCATCTATTGAGATGATCATATGGTTTTTGTTAATTTGGTTATGTAACTATGGCCAATTATATTGATAGTTTTCTAATATTGAACCAAGCCCTGCATTCCTGGTATAAATCCTGACTTGATCATAGGTATTATCTTGAGATGATTTTCTGTAGTCTTTTTTGCTAATATCTTGATTTAAGATTTTTAGCATCAATATTCATTAGGGAGATTGGTCTATAATTTTCTTTCTCTGTTTTCAGCCTACCTGGTTTTAGGTTATCAGTTACCATGTCTTGTGTCATAGAAGGAATTTGGTTAGGACTCCTTCATTCCTATTTTATCAAATAATTTATATAGCATTGGCCAATTGTTCTTTAAATGTTTGGTAAAATTCACATGTAAATCCATCTGGTCCTGGGGTTTTTCTTAGGGAGTTGTTTAATTGCCTGTTCTATTTCTTTTTCTAGAAATGGGACTATTCAAGCAATTTACTTCCTCCTCTGTTAGTCTGGGAAGTCTATATTTTTTGAGGTAGTCATCCATTTCACTTAGGTTATCAAATTTATTGGCATAAAGTTGAGCAAAATAACTCCTTATTATTTCTCTAATTTCCTCTTCCTTGGTGGAAAGTTCTCCCTTTTCATTTTTAAGACTACTTATTTCATTTCCTCCTCCTTTTCTAATCAGATTTACCAAAGGCTTATCTATTTTATTGGCTTTTTCATAGAACCAACTCTTAGTTTTATGTAATTAGTTCAATAGATTTTTTACTTTCAATATTTTTAATTTCTCCTTTTAATTTTAGAATTTCAAATTTAGTATTTGATTGGGGGGTTTTAATTTGGTCTTTTTTAATTTTTTTAGTTGCAAGCCCAATTCATTAATCTTTTCTTTCTCTGTTTTATTCAAGTAAGCCTCTAAGGACATAAAATTCCCTCTTATTACCGCTTTGGCTGCATCCCACAAATTTTGGTATGATGTCTCATATTGTCATTATCTTGAGTGAAATTATTAATTGTATCTATAATTTGCTGCTTCACCCAATCATTTTTTAAAGATGAGATTGTTTAGTTTCCAATTACTTTTGGTCTATTTCCCCTAACTTTTTGTTGAATGTAGTTTTATTGCATCATGATCTGAAAAGAAAGCATTTACTATTTCTGCTTTCTTGCATTTAATTTGAGGTCTTTATGTCCTATATATGGTTAATTTTGAATAGCTTCCATGAACTGCTGAGAAGAAAGTATATTCCTTCTATCTCCATTCAATTTTCTCCAAAGATCCAACATACCTAATTTTTCTAATATTCTATTTACTTCTTTAATTTCTTTTCTTATTTGTTTTGTGGTTTGATTTGTCTAATTCTGAGAGTGCAAGGTTGGATCTCCTACTATTACAGTTTTGTTGTCTATTTCTTCTTGCAACTCTTTAACTTCTCCTTTAGGAAGCTGAGTGCCATTACCACTTGGTGCATACATGTTTAATATTGATATTGCTTCGTTGTTTATGTACCCTTTAGCAGGATGTAGTTTCTTCTATCTCTTTTAATTAGATCAATTTTTACTTTTGCTTGATCTGAGATAAGGATGGCTACCCTGACTTTTTGACTTCACCTGAAGCATAATAGATTTTGCTCCAGCCTTTTACCTTTACTCTATATGTATCCCCCTGCTTTAAAGTGTTTCTTGTAAACAACATATTGTAGGTTCTGACTTTTGATCCAGTCTGCTATCTGCCTCCTCTTTATGGGAGTTCATCCCATTCACATTTACGGTTAGAATTACTAAATCTGTATTTCCTGCCATCCTAATAACCCCAGTTTGTGCTTTACTTATTCTTGCCTCCCCAACCCTCTTTCCCCTTTTTAAACTTATGATACCCCTCTTGTATCCACGATACTTATCCTCTTTATAATCCCTCCCTCCCCCTTTGAGTCTTTCCCCCTTCCTTCCTTATTACCTCTTTTCTTTTCCCTTTTCCTCTCCCCGTTTTTAATGAGGCGAGAGAATTTTCTCTAAAACAATGTCAATTATTTTTCCTTTGAGCCAACTCTGATGAGAGTAAGATTACACAATGTTCCTCCCCCTCTCTAGAATTCCCTCAGATATGATAAGTTTCCTTAGCCTCTTTGTGGGATTGGTTTCCCTCTTTATCCCTCCTTCCACCTTATTCATGCCATCATCCCTTTTCCATATCTACTTCCTTTTTTATGTTATATCAGTACTATCAAATTTTATGTATTTTTTTGTATATCCACAACTGAAATACAATTCTCAAGAGTTATTTTTACCTTTTCTGCATCTCTTGAGTTCTATTCTTCGAGATCAAATTTTTTGTTTAATTCTGGTTTTTCTTCAGAAAAAAATGGAATTCATTTGTTTCATTAAATGTCCAACTTCTTCCCTGGAAGAAAATGCTCAGCTTAGCTGGGTAGTTTATTCTTGGCTGCATCCCAAGTTCTTGATCCTTTCGAATATCATATTCAGGCCCTTCTTTCCTTTAATGTAGAGGCAGCCAGATCTTGGGTGATCCTTATTGTAAGCACCTCAGGTATTTAAATGGTTTTTTTGGCTGCTTGTAAAATTTTTCCTTAATCTGATAGTTCTGAAATTTTGCCACAATATTCCTTGGGTTTTTATTTTAGGGTTTCTTTCAGAAGGTGTTTGATGAATTCTTTCAATGCCTATTTTACCTTCTGATTCTATTACATCTGGGCAGTTTCTCTTTGATGATTTCTTGTAAAATAGTATCTAGGCTCTTTTTTTTCATCATAGTTTTTCGGAAGAGTCCAATAATCCTCAGATTATCTCTCCTAGATCTATTTTTCCAAGTCTGTCATTTTAGCTAAGTAGTAATTCATGGTTTTTTCCAGTTTTGTCATTTTTTTGGTTTTTTACTGATTCTTGCTGTCTCAATGAATCATTAGTTTCAATTTGTTCAGTTCTAATTTTTAAAGAATTATTTTCTTCATTAGCTTTTTTTACTTCTTTCTGTATATGTCCAATTGAGTTTTTGAATGTATTGTTTTGGTCTGTGAAATTTTTTTCCATTTCACTAATTTTTTTTTTTTTTTAGTGAATTATTTTCTTTTCAATTCACCGATCCTACTTTCTTCGTGTTCTTTGTCTTTTCAATTCACGGATCCTACTTTCAGTGAATTCTTTATTTTTCAATTCACAATTCTTACTTTCCTGTGATTTTTTATTTTTTCAATTCACCAATTTGCACTTCCTGGGAATTTTTAACTTTTCAATTGTATTTCAGGAAGTTGTTGCTCTCTTGTAAGGCTTCTCTTTCCTTTCCCATTTATCTTCTAACTCTCTTTTGAGACTTTTAATGGTCTCTTCTATGAGAGCATTATGTAAAGGAGGACAGTCTGATGCATTTTTTGCTGTTTGAGGTCTCTTCAGGTTTGCTGACCTGCTCTTTTTCTGCATAGAAGCTTCGATCGTTCTTTTCATCTTTTATTCATGTTTTAAAGCCTTTAGGGTGAGGTCTCCTAGGCAAGGGGTTACCAGCTTCCTCTGCAGAGCAGGGAAGATTAAAGCGATTTCCGGCTCCGGTATGGGAGTGCTCCGAGTGAGAGTTTTCCCTTCCCCAAGAGGAAGTGGATTCAGCACTGGCCGAGCTATCAAAGCGGCTTAAGTAGGGCTGAGTGGATTATCGATTGCCCTAGGCTGGAGACTAAGTGGTGAAGTGTCACTGCCCCAGGCGGAGCCTCTTGTGGGACTGTGAGTATTAGCAGCTGAGCGCGACGCAGAACCGCCGGAACTCTGCCCCAGTGTCTCTGCCCAATGCAAATCAGGCCCTGGAAAAGCTCTATGGCCCCAAGCCGAGCTCCCACTGTGCAGATTGAGGCTAACCCGGTGCGTCCTCCTGCCGTGCAGGATCACAACTCCCCAAGGAAAAGCCCTTACTGAGGGGTTGGGGCTGCTGCGCTTGTGCTGAGATCTGTGCTTTCACCCTCGGTTTGAGACTCTCCTCGGAACCTAATTTCTCTCCCGTCTGCTGATCTCCCCCTGGCCCCGAACCAACCTTTTTGGCGAGACTGCAGATTTTCTTGGCGTGGAGTTGTTCTACTTCTTATCTTTACGAATTGTAGCAGTCAAGACTATTTTTGAGGCTCGATATAATATTGATAAAGAGGGTAAGAGAAGAGCTTAGAAAGTCGCGTGTGTCTTCTCCGCCATCTTGGCTCCGCCCCCCTTAATGTATGATTTAACTGGAAATGGAAATTCCTGTTGAATAAACTCCTACCAAGTGATGATGATAAAGCATGCTATGTACTTCTGGACAGATAAATAATGAAGTCTAGATGAGGACTAAGATTTTATTTTCCAATATAGTCAATAAGGAATTTGTTTTTACTTGACTATACACAGTTGTTATAATGGCTTGATTTTTTTTCTTCCAATAGAAGAAGGAGTGGGATAGCAAGGAGAATGAGATCCAATAGTCAAAAAGAAAAAAAGCAAGAAGAAAAAAAGAAAATAAAGTCATTGAAGCATCTTTTTAAAAATATAGAAAAGAGAACAGAAGGAAGACTAAGAAAGAGTAGAAAAGCAAGTCAACTTTGAAGGTGACAAGTTGAACTTAAATATTTTTAAGAAAGCAATTTGTGTTTGCTGTTTTAATTTTCTACTATGTGATTGAAAATGTCAATATAAATATAAAAAACCCTCCCTTACCAATTCAAAATGGCATCTTCTCTTCAATTTAGTCTTGCTTTTAGAATTGCCTGCCTCACCAAGAGGTTAAGAGACTTCCTCAAGTTTACATAGACAGTGTCAGAGGTGGGATTTGAATCATGGGTCTTCTTACATTGGAGATTATCTATTATACCCCACTACTTTTCTGTTAGATATTATGGTTATAATGATAATTGATTTTTTTTTCATTTACTGAAGCTCCAGTTCCCTTCCTTCTTTCTCTTGTTAAGACAAATCTTTTTCTCCAGTGAGGGCAGAAAAGATGCCCAAGGACAAGTGCATAAAAGGGGAATAAACCTTTCTTTTTGTAGTTTATTAAAATATTTTTTACTTTTATTTTATTTAATGTTTCCTTCAGTTACATTCAAAACAAATTTTTTTACATTGGTTTTTTAACATTATTGAGTTCTAAATTCTCCTCTTTATCCCCACATATAATTAAGAAACCACATGTGAAGTTATGCAAAACATTTCCATAAAAGTCAAGTTGTGAAAGAAAACAGATCTCCCATCTTAATGAAAACAAAAACTCTCAAAAAATTAGTTAAAAAGGAAGAGAGAGAGAGAGAAAAGAAAGAATGCTTCAATGGGTATTCAGACACAATCAGTTCCTTCTTTGGGTTTGGATAGGATTTTTTTTTTATCATAAGTCCTTCAGAGTAGTCATGGATAATTGTATTACTGAGAATAGCAAAGTCATTTACAACTGGTTATCCCAGAACATTGTTATTTCTTAATATATAATACATTTCACTTTGCTTGAATTCATGGAATTTTTTTTTTTTTCTGGGAGCATCCTGCCCATCATGGGAATGCACCTTTCAATTCAATTTACATATAGCTGGGATTCCTCATGGGAGGGACAGCCAGATCTCTCAGCCCAGGCAACAAAGACAACTTGAAAGATCATTAGAAAAGGTTTATGAAACCAGGGTAGGAGTCCAGTGTGCAGTCCCAGTGCAGGCAGCACTAGCCCAACCCTAGTCCAGTGCCAGCAAAGCAGGAATGAGCTGAGGGATCTTTGAATTAGCATCAGCATTTGCAGTTTCTAACCTCTCATCCCAGAGATACCAAAGACTTGAAAGGTCTGCAGAAAAGGTTTATCAGTAGGGTGAGAGGGCTATGGGAAACCAGCATATCCAGAATGGGTGTGGGCAGCAGGGGCAGAAGCAGCTTCCAGAGGCCTCAAATCCTGGGAAATCACTTTAATAGCTCTGAGGAAGGACTCTGTGCTTTAGCACACTAGATCTTACAATTACAGTGGGGCGGGACACTTCTAAACAGTCCAAAGACAGAAAAGAATGCTTGTGGTCAGGTCTCTAGAAGGATATATGAAAATAGTTGCATAAAACCCCTGTGCTTGGGACACTGCACTCTCCACTCTGAAAAAGAGCCTACTTTAACAAAGAGTTAAAATCCAATTAATAGGTTAGACAGAGAAATAGACAACAGAGAAAGATTCTGACCATAGAAAGTTATTGTACCAACAAGGAAGATTAGAGCACACAGATCAAAGCTCCTACATCCAAAGACTCCAAGAAAAATAAGAATGGGCTCAGATTATGGAAAAGCTCAAAAGGCATTTTGAAAATCAAGTAAGAAGAAAAATTAGGAAGAGAATTGACAGCAGTACAAAAGGAAATAACAAAAAGCTAATGAGAAGAAGAATGCCTTAAAGAAAGCAAAATTGGCCAAATGGGAAAGGAGCTACAAAACATTGCTGAAGAAAATGATTCTTTAAAAATTAGAATTGAGGGGCAGTTAGGTGGCGCAGTGGATAGAGCGCCGGCCCTGAAGTCAGGAGGACCCGAGTTCAAATCAGACACTTAACACTTCCTAGCTGTGTGACCCTTGGCAAGTCATTTAACCCCAACTGCCTCAGCAAAAAAACAAAAACAAAAATTAGAATTGAGTTAATGGAAGCTAATGACTTTATGAGTAATCAAGATACAATAAAGCAAAACCAAAAGAATGAAAAAAAAATAGAAAAAAGTGAAATATCTCAATAGAAAAAAAAAAAAAATAGAAAAAAAAAAAAAAAAAAAAAAAAAAACCTTGACCTGGAAATTAGATCCAGAAAAGATAATTTTAAAATTATTGGTCTACTAAAAATTATGATCAAAAAAGAGGTTGAACATCATCTTTCAAGAAATTATCAAGGAAAACTGTCCTGGATATTCTAAAACAAGAAGGCAAAATAGAAATTGAAAGAATACATCAATCACTTTTTGAAAGAGATCTCAAAATGAAAACTCCCAGGAATATTATAATCAAATTCTGGAACTTCCAGGTCAAAGAGAAAATATTTCAAGAATTCAGAAAGAAGCAATTTACGTATAGTGGATCGATCCACAGTCAGAATAATCCATGATTTAGCAGCTTCTACATTAAAGAATCAGAAAGTATGGAATATAATATTTTGGAGAACAGTAGAGCTGAGATTACAACCAAAAAGTCACTTATGCAGCAGAAATGAGTATAATATTTCAGGGAAAAAGGTGGAAATTAAATGAAATAGAGGATTTCAAGCATTTTATAATGAAAATATCAGAGGTGAATAGAAAATAGGATTTTCAAATACAGGATTCAGAAGAAGCATAAGAAGGTAATCATGAAATTGATATCATAAGAGGTTTATCTGTTTACATTCCTATATGAGAGGATGATACTTGTAACTCATTAGAACTTTCTGATTATTATAGTAGTTAGAAATTAGAGAATGCAGGTGTGAGCTGAATATGAATGAATAATATCTTAAAAATGAAATTAAAGGGTGAAAGAGAAATGTACTGGGAGAAAGGGAAAAGGAAAAGTGGAATGGTGTAAATTATCTGCCATAAAAAGAAGCAAGAAAAAGCTTTTAAAGAGAAGGAGAAGAAAGGGAGGAAAGGATGAGCAAGTGGACCTTACTCTCATAAGAAATGTCTCAAAGAAGAAATAAGGCATACATTTAATACAATCTCTCTTATCCTGCAGGAAAGTGAGAGGAGAATGGAATACAGGAAGGGGAGAGGATGATAGAAAAGAGGGCATATTGGGGTAGGAAGTGGTCAGTAGCAAAACACTTTTGAGAATAAACAGGATGAAAGGAGAGAGCATAAGATAAATGGGGTGAATACAGTTAGTAATTATAAAAGGAATCTTGAAGCAAGTTTCACTGATAAGGTCTAATTTTTCAAAGATAAAGAGAACTGAGTCAAATTTATAAAAAATAAGATCTATGCCCCAACTGATAAATAATCAAAATATATGAACTATGCCCAAAGGGCTATATAACATGTTTTTGTTTGTGTGTGGCAAAGAGGGTTAAGTGATTTGCTCGGGGTCACTAATAGCTAGTAAGTGTTGGATTTGAACTCAGGCCCTCTTGACTTCAGGGCTAGTGCGCCATCCACTGTGCCATTTAGCTGCCTCTGGACATATCATTTGATTTAATAATACCACCACTAGGCATGAATCCCAAAAGACTTTTTTTTTTTAAAAGTAAAAGAATCTATATGTACAAAAATACTTATAGCAATTTTCTTCTCAGGGCAAAAATTTCGAAACCGAGGGGATGTCCATCACTTGAGGAATGGTTGAATAAATTGTGGTATGTGATTAAGATGGAATATTATCGTACTATGGGAAAGGATGAATAGGATGTTCTTAGAAAAAACTTGGAAAATCCTCCTGAACTCAAGCAAAGTGAAATGTACTGTGTACAAAGCAATATCAATGTTCTGGGATGATCAGTTGTGAATGACTTTCCTATTCTCAGCAACACAATGATCTACAACTACTCTGAAGGACTTATGATGAAAAATCCTATCCATACCCAGAAAAAGAACTGATTGTAACTGAATACAGATTGAAGCATACTCTCCCTTTTTACTTTATTTTTCTTGAGGATTTTTTTGGGGAAATATCTATGTTTTCTAATATGACTTTTATGAATGTTTTGCATAACTTCATATGTACTTTCTTAAGGAGGATTGGGGATATGGATAAGGGAGAGAATCTAGAACTTAAAGTTTTAAAAACAACTATAAGAAATTGTTTAAAATGTAACTTGTAGGGAATAGAATGTAAAATAAAATAACAAATCTAAAAAAAAATTACTTGATTCAAATCCTATTTTCTCTTTCTCTTTCTCCTGACTTTTACTGCCCCACTATTAGTGCCTTCTGTCTGAGATTACCTTCCATCTATTCTATTTCTATCTTCTATATCTGTACACAGTTTTGTTTTGCATGTTGTTTCTTCTATGTGAGTTTTAACTTAGAATACTGCCTGGCATACAATAAATGCTTAGAAAAATACTTATTGATTGATTTTTAAGTCCTGTACAGAGATGAGGATGCCAGAGCTGAGAAACTATCACAGAAGGATGTATCTTGATAGATCTCCTTGGGCCAGAAGGAGACTCGGCAATTCCACCTTCAAGACAAGGACTTCACCAAGTATTGCTATGGATTTGTGAGAACTATGAACTGTTTTGTTGTTCATTCATTTTCACTAGAGTCCAACTCTTTGTGACCTATTTAGCATGTTTTGACAAAGATACTGGAGTGGTTTGCCATTTCCTTCTCCAGCTAGTTTATTTTTTTGGTCCAGCTAGTTTTACAGATGTGTAAACTGAAGCAAGCACAGTTAAATGACTTGGATCATACAACTAGCAAGTGTCTGAAGCCAGGTTTGAATTCAGAAAGATGTTTTCCTGATTCCAAGCATTCTCTCTACTGTGCACCACTTCAGCTGTATCTGTGGGATCTATGGATCCCTTCAATGGATCCATACTTCAATGGAGGAAATGGAACTCAATGGAAGATACTGTCCATTGCATCAATAAGGATTCAGATTCCAGTACTCCTTTGTTCCTCACTGCCTTAATAAACGTGTTTTTACACAGCTAATCGAGGGAGTGTGATCCTATGAGTGACAAGAGAGAAGAATTCTAATGGTTCCAGGGGAAGTGGAAATGAGGGGAGAGAGGGAAGGGCAGGAGCCACTGAGAAAAGTTCCTAAGATTGAATGTGGTTCTTCATGAAACCTTTAAGGAGGGAAGGAGAAAAAGTCCTATATCACATTATCAACATCTTCATCATGGAATGGTGTTAACTTAATAAGATTTTTCTTTGTGAAGTAAAAATAAAACTAAATTTGTATTGAAGGGTGATCAAATTCTCTCCTTCCAGGTTCACATATCACTTTCCTAAGGATTTCTTATTCTATACATTTAATCAACCAACCATCTCTCTGACTCCAGGGTATGCCAGATTGAAGATTTTATCTTTTTTTCCCTCAATAGTATTTTATTTTTCCCAATATATGTAAAGATAGTTTCCAATACTTGTTTTTCTAAGATTTTGTGTTCCACTTTTTCTCCTTGGTTGCTTACCTGCCTTCTTCCCAAGACAGCAAGCAATCTGATATAGATTAACATGTACAATCCTTTTGAAATTATTTCCATTTTTTATCATGTTATATAAGAAAAATTAAACCAAAAGGGGAAAAAAACTATGAGAAAGAAAAACAAGCATACAAAAAGCTGAAAATACTATACTTTGATCCAATTCAGGCTTCATAGTTCTCTCTCTGGAAGCAGATGGCATTTTCCATCCCAAGTCTATGGGAATTGCCTTGAATCACCACATTGCTGAGAAGAGCCAAGTCCATCACAGTTGATCATCACATAATCTTGTTGTTACTGTATACAATGTTCTCTTGGTTCTGTTCACTTCGTTCAATATCAATTCATGTAATTCTTTTCATTTTTTCCCCTGAAATCAGCCTGCTCATCATTTCTTATAGAACAATAATATTTCATTACATTCTACTTTTTTATTTCATTTCATTATTTCATTCAATATTTCATTAATACTACATTACACATTACATAACTTATTCATCTATTCCCCTATTGATGGACATACACTCAATTTCCAATTCCTTGCTACTACAAAAAGGGCTGCCACAAACATTTTTGTACATTTGGGTCCTTTTCCCTCTTTTATGATCTCTTTGGAATATAAGCCCAGTAGTAACATTGTTGAATCAAAGGGTATGCACAGTTTGTTAGCTTTTAAGGCATAGTTCCAAATTGTTTTCTAGAATGGCTGGATCATTTCACAACTCCACCAACAATGCATTAGTGTTCTAGTATTTCTACATCCCCTCCAACATTTATCATTATCTTTTCCTGCTATCTTAGAGAATCTGAGAGATGTGAGTTGATATCTCAGGGTTGTTTTAATTTGCATTTCTCTAATCAATAGTGATTTAGAGCATTTTTTCCATATGACTAGAAATGACTTTAATTTCTTCATCTGAAAATTGTCTGTTCATATCCTTTGATCATTTATCAATTGTGGAGTGACTTGTATTCTTATAAATACGATTCAATTCTCCATATATTTTAGAAATGAGACCTTTATCAGAAATGCTGTCAGTAAAAATTATTTCTTAGCTTTCTGCTTCCCTTCTAATCTTGGCTGCATTGGCTTTATTCAAAACTTTTTAAGTTTAATGTAATTAAAATTATCCATTTTGTATTTATAATGTACTCTAGTTATTCTTTGGCCATAAATTCTTCCCTTCTCTCCATAGAACCAACAGGTAGACTATCCCTTCCTCTACTAATATGCTTATAGTACCACTCTTCATGTCTAAATTGTGAATGCATTTTGATCTCACCTTGGTATATAAAGGGTGTGAGATGTTGGTCAGTGCCTAGTTTCTGTCATACCATTTTCCATTTTTCGCAGCAATTATTGTCAAATAGTGAGTTCCTATCCCAGAAGTTGGAGTCAGTCTTTGGGTTTATCAAACAGTAGATTACTGTAGTCATTGACTACTATGTATTGTGTACCTAAGGCATTCCACTGACTCACTACTCTATTTCTTTTTAAAAATAGTATTTTATTTTTCCAAATATATGCAAAGATAGTTTTTAATGTCCACTTTTGCAAAACCTTGTGTCTCAAATTTTTCACTCTCTCCTTTCACTTTCCTCCTCCCCATCACAGCTACCAATATGATATAGGTGAAATGTGCAATTCTAATAAACATATTTCTATATTTGTCATGTTGCACAAAAAAAATCAGATCAAAAGGGAAAAACACAAGAAAGGGAAAAAACAAGCAAACAAACAAATAATAATAACAACAAAATATGAAAATTCAAGGTTTTGAACTACATTCACTCTCTATAGTTCTCTCTCTGGATGTGGATGTGGACGTTCTATCACAAGTCTATTGTAATTGTCTTGAATCACCTCATTGTTGAAGAGCCAAGTCCATCACAATTCATCATCATATAATCTTGTTACTGTGTACAATATTCTCTTCACTTAGCATCAGTTCATGTAAGTCTTTATAGGCCTTTCTGAAATCAACCTGCTCATCATTTCTTACAGAACAATAACATTTCATTACGTTCATATACATAACTTACTTAATCATTCCCCAATTGATGGGCATCCATTCAATTTCCAGTTCCTTGACACTAAAAAAAAAAGGGCTGCTACAAACAGCCTTGCACATGTAAGTCCTTTTTCCTTTGGAGTTCTCTTTTATGTTCTCTTTGGAGTACAGAACCAGTAGAGATGCTGCTGGATCAAAAGGTAAGGACACTTTTTTAAAAATAGCCCTTTGGACATAGTTCCAAATTGTTCTCCAGAATAGTTGGATCATTTCACAACTCCACCACCAAAATAGTATCCTAGTTTTTCCACATCTTCTCCAACATTCATTATTATCTTTTCCTATCATCTTAGCCAGTCTGAGAGGTGTGAAGTGGTACCTCAAAGCTGTCTAAATAAAAACTAACTGTAACATCTCTCTGCCAACTTCTTCCACTATAAAACAGAAATAATAATAGCTCTAACCTCCTAAGATTATTGTGTAGATAAACTCAGATAATATTGGTAAATCCCTCTGCAAATCTAAAAGTGCTATATAAATGCTAGTTATTATTCGTAAACATGGAGATTCCCCTTTCAGTGACTGGGGAAGGTGATGAGAATAAGATGGAAATAAATTTCTATTGCCAGTGGAAGGGCTGGAATTCCTGGAACTCTGAAGTTTCTTCCTAGATGTCTGACTTTAATGGGAGTAGTGGCAATGATTTCATCAGAGTTACTTCCTCAGAGTTTAGGGGGGAAATAGACTTTATTTCTACTCTTTTCCAGCACAACTATTTCATCTCTTTTCCCTCTGTGACTAAAAAGATATTGGGAAGGGAAAAGGGGATGGGGTACCCTTGGCAGGTGGAAAAGGAACTTTATTTCTGTAAGAAGCTTCCCTTTTGTCTTTTATAGACTCATTCATCCAACTTTTACCTATTTATATTATAAGATATCTGGGCAAAGTAACTTCCTATAGATTCTGAATATAGCAGAAACTGAACAGCTTGGCTTTGAATATATAAGCCAAATAACCCAAATTTCAATTTTCATTTCATTTTCAATTCTGTTGTTCTGGGAGTTTATATTGCCCATTTAATTTAACTGTTAGGTTTTTATGTGCATATTATCTCTGCATATTATAATGTTTTTGCTTTTTTGTTTTTTTAAATTGCATGAAACCTTTTGGGAATGGATTCCTAAAATTTGAAATATCACAAGATTATTTTCTCTGCCAATGAAAGTGAAGTGTACATTTCTCCTTTCTAAAACCCTGAAGTCTATTAAACCTAAAAGACAGCATGCAAAATGAGTTACAGTGAGTTGAGTCCTTAGGTAAGTAATTTTATTTATTCATAAAATTTATTAAGTGGCTTTCTGCTGAACATTTCTCAAAGCAGGCTAAA
This sequence comes from Sarcophilus harrisii, assembly GCF_902635505.1. NCBI lineage: Eukaryota > Metazoa > Chordata > Mammalia > Dasyuromorphia > Dasyuridae > Sarcophilus > Sarcophilus harrisii. The sequence goes on from NC_045429.1 coordinate 218,468,515, forward strand.
TAAATAGAGCATGATGTGACTGGCAGTTTGCTACAATAGAAAGCATTCTGAATTTGGAGACAGTGGATTTAGGTTCAAATCCCAGCTCTGTCATTAACTACAAGTCACCTCATTTCTCTGGGTTTCAGTTTTCTAATTTGTAAAATGACAAGATTGGATCAGATGATGTGTAAGGCTAGTGTTCTCATCAGGGAAAAACAGTAAGAGAATAAATTAATAAACTTCCTTCCACAATGTTGCCTCTAACCAATTTTTGAGTAAAATTATCTGTGTTATCCTATATCCATTATTATAATCAAATGCCACTGAGACATTACAAATCCCTTCAATTTGATCAATCACCCAATATATAAATCAGATTGATGGCAATGTTCCCAGACTGTACTGGGGCCCCAGTAATGTTAATTCCCAGTCCTTGCCATGGGCCTATTACTAATGTTTGTGTGCAAACACGGTTCCCTATGGATTGGGTCCTTGTAATGTTGTCTTAAGGAACACTGTGATTTCTTGGGTTCAGTTAATAATATTAGTGGGATATGTCTATAGTTGACTTTTGTTGTCATCTTTATTCTCAAGGCTAATTATTTGCTTGTTAAAGTCTTATGCTTTGCTCACAGGCATTAACACAGGAAAACAGGTGAAGATACCAAATACTGACCTTAAATATGAGGCTTATTAAGTGTAAGCATCCTTTAATTTACTTTCATTTTCTAATGGACAGTAATGAAGATAGGAAATAAAATTATTTTAAAAAAACCCCTAAATTCATGACTTTTCTGAATTTTTTCCCATGCTGAAGACATTAGTCTATTGAACTTCCTTCTTCCTTCACTGGGTTAAATTTTGGGTTCTTTGATCCTGTTGTATCTTTAACTTCATTGGGTTTTTCTAAGTTATTTAGAATTCAGAACTCTACTTTTCTAGTGAACAATCTCATGTGATTAATTTATGAATAAATGAACCAATCAATGAAAAAGCATCTGTACAGTTCATATTGTATACCAAATACTTTGCTAGGTGTTGATGGTACAAATATAAAAGTGAAATAGTCTCTAACCCCAAGGAGTTTACATTTTAATAAAGGGAGACAACATACATAGAGTAGTGGTAGTGCTTAGAGAAGGGAGTTTGGCCTTGGGATTGTGAGTGAGCCCATTGGATTATCATACCCTTTCTAGGAACAATGATAGTATTGATTTGATTATTGTGAAAGTAAAAAAAAAATAAGTGGGGGAAATAGAAAAAGGTGTGGCAGTGGATCTGATGGCCACATGCTTGGGCAAGCTCAGGTTACTGGGTAGATAATTTGGGAGCATTATGGGGAACAAATTCTGGGAATAAACAGACAATGACTAGGCTATCAGAGAACAAACAGTACTTGGCATTCAAATTATGCTTAATAATAACATTTTCTTTTGAAGAGGTATAGTCCAGAGGTGAAGATGAGAAAATTGAAAACTACATTGTATTTTGAAACGTGACAGCTAATCTCTGCTCTTAAGCTCTGTTCATTCTCTCAGACAAAAGCAGATGGGGCATACTTTTGAGTTACTCATCTTTTTTCAGGATTATGTAATGATACAGAGCAATCTAAGAGCAGACTGAATAAGGAGGAATGGGACACTCTTAGGTGGAAGACTTAGCTGGGCTGGAAATAATTGATCAGTCAAGGAAATGTTCTCTCTAAAACATTAAAAATAGCATGATAATGGTATTATCCATTAGCAAATGCAATGTGTAGTACATGAGTGCAAAAATAGATGGAAAATTTAGGCTTTTGGCTCAAATTCTTTTTGGAAACTGTATAGGTATAATCTTCTTCCCTTCTCATCCTCCAAGTGAAAGGAACATAAAAAGAAAAGAAAGGAAAAAACAATTCAGGTAAATTGACTGACTGAGATTTATGGAGAAGGGTACCCAATGAATTTCCATAGAATGCTGAATAATCAAAGTCATTTTTGAAGATGCTGTGGGAATAAGATCTCACTTTTGTCTGTGTCACTAATTCATTGTGTGATGTTAGACAAGTCACTAGATCTCAGTCAAGTGTTGACATATTTAAAATCATTTATATTAGGGTATATATGAGAAGCAAATTCTTCTCTTTCATGTGTTTGTATCATAAGAGGATACATTAATCCCTTTTGTTGTTGTTTAGTCATTCCAAGTGTTTCCAACTCTTTATGACCTTGTTTGGAATTTTCTTGGCAAAAATACTAAATTAGGTTTGCCATTTCCTTCTCCAACTCATTGTACAGATGAGAAAACTGAAACAAGTAGGGATAAGTGACTTGCTCAGGATCACATTACTAGTAAGTGCCTGATGCCAGATTAAACTCAGGAAGAGGAGTTTTCTGGACTTTCAGACCTGACACTCTATTTACTAAGCCACCCAGATGTTCTTTATTATGTCCATATACATCCCTATTTACTTTAATATACTGGGAAAATATTTTTTGAGATGTGGTGGACCTCCTATTTCCCCATGCTTGTTTTAAGCCTCCCTTATTCTTTTTCTAAACTTAGTCTCCAAGGAATAATAGATAAAATTATTGGAATTAAAACCATAGACCCATAACATCTACCAATTGACAAAGCATCTCACTAGACCCTATCTATCTATTCAACAAACATCTATTAAACACCTACTACTTTGCTATGTACTAAACAATGGAAATATAAAGGCAAAAATAGTCACACATACTCACAAAATTAGTGTTTTAGTGGGGAAAACATATATAAACAGTTCGTCTGTGATACATGCAGAGGTGATGGAAGATGACCTTATAGGTGATGGTATTAGAAGCTGGGATTAAGAAAGGTTTACTTCATGAGGTAGCATTTAAGTTGAATTGTTGCTTGAGAAAGGAGTGATAATAGTACAATAATTCTAATAATAGTAATAAGATTTGTTAACATTTATGTAGCACTTAAGAATTTGCAAAACATTTTACATATATTATTTCATCTGGGCCTTACAAAAGCTTGGGAAATGGCTGCAAATGTTTGAAAACATAAATCTGGTAATGCAGATAGTCTCCTGTATGACATATGTAGCACCAGTCCCATGTGACTAGAACCCTTTGCTTTCTAGATTAAGTGTGGAATGTTTTGGATAAATATAATTCTGCAAATATGGTTGAGTCCCCACCCAGTTTATTCTGTATGAACAGATCAGACAAGAAACATAAATCAAATTTTGAATCATTTAATTGGGAACAGCTTGTAAAAACAATGATGGAAAACCAATCGATAGAATTCTTAGCTCCCCCCACTCCTCCATATGAGGGGCTACAATCTCCCATGCATTTCCATTCTGGTAGAATGGGGAACTATCTCTGGAAAATTCATGTTTGATTTATGTAGAGATGTTTAGGAATGTCATGAAATAACAAATTAGAATATGATGAAAGATGAAGGATGGCTACAAATCTCTGTTACTTTGTGGAGCTAGTTAGCTGCTGAGATGAGCAGCTATTTGTGTAAGGGTTGAGTAAATACCAAGAAACTGCAGGTGGTGTGGCTTAGTGCTTGGATTTTAGGGAGGCATTTTAGTATAGTGGAAAAAGCACTAGCTCTGAAGTCTAAGGACCTGGGTACAAATTTTTCCTTTAATTCTCATTACCTGTGTGATTTTAGATAAGTCATTTAACTAGTTTATTCATGTATAAAATGCGGACATTGTTCAAGATGACTACTGTTGTCCCTTCAAACTTTAAATCCTTCCCCTATATTGTCACTGTAGTTTGTGAGACCTGTTCACAGGGCTGTGAATTTGATTCAGTAAAATAAAGCCCAAATTCACAGATTGCATACTCCCTGGCAGAAACTCCAAACTCTCATTTTTACTTCTATTTGGTTACATCTCAGGTCCTTGTACACCACACATATGCTTCATCTTTTTTTAGGGGTATCATAATTGCCTTGACTTTATATGGATAGATCATTTACATTTATGTTAGTCTTCTCTGGCTAGGTATATCCACTGAACTTATAGTTAGCTAGTGCTGTCACTCAACGCTAGAAGATAGCTCCTAGCTTAAAACTGGCCATAATATAGTTCAGTGGATTTGTGTCCACTCATACTTGAAATTTAGCTGAAAATAATAATAGTTCTCCTTTCAGACCTAATAGGTCTGGAACTAGCTTCAGTGATATGACCTTTCAGAGAAAACCTCAATTATATTTGACATATAAGCCCAGGAAAACAACAACAACTCCAGAAAAACTTTCCAACTTACTAAGCTTATTAGAGTTGCCACCCCATGCACACAGATAGCATAGAATTGAAACTATCCATTTGCTATTCGGAAACATTCTTATAATTCTTGACCTTTTAAGACTGTCAGATACCAGGCTGTAGCTTCCAGGCCTATTTTTTATCATGCCTCTTACACTCCTGAACTCTCAATTTAATCAAATGCAAAAGGCAACTTGACATCATGAAAAAAAAAATTGGACTAGGAGGCTGAAGATGTGGGTTCTAGTTGCCACTAGTGTTTGGATATAACTTAGTAATAATGTGAGCCATAGGCAAATCATTTAACCTCTCATTGATCCAGGAAAATTCACTGATACAGTGGTAGAAGATAGGATTGGCTTGATATCAGTAAAACTTTAAACTTAATGAACAACATTAACATAAAATTAACTAAAAACATACAATTATATTAATAAATGCAGAATTTTTTTTGACAAAATGAAGCAGTCATTGCTACTAAAAACACTAGAAATAATAGGTTTTAACAGTCTTTTCCTTGAAATTGTAAATAGTAACATATCTAAAAGGAAGAACTACCATTATATGTAATAAAAACAAACTAGAATAATTTCCTATAAATATAGGGGTGATATTGTCATCACTTATATTAGACATAGATATGAAAACAAGAAAACAAGAAAAAGAAACTAAAGGAATAACATAAGTAAAGAAAAGATAAAATGATTACTTTTTGAAAATGATATAATGGTGTACTTGAATCTTAAAAATTAATTGAAATAATTAATAACTTCAGTAAACATGCAGTATATAAAATAAAATCCATACAAATCATCAGCTTTTCTACATAATAACAATAAACCTATCAAAAATAGAAAGAAAATTTCATTAAAATGACTACAAATTGTATAAAATATTTGAATGTCTACTTTCCAAGATAACACAAGAACTATATGAGAACTATTTCAAAAACGTTGTTTGCAGAAATAGACCCAAATATTTGAAAAAAGATTAATTGTTCATGGGTAGGCTGAGTCAATGTAGTAAAAATGAAAATACTATCAAAATTAATTTATTTATTCAATACCATACTATACAAACTTCTACAGGATTACTTTTTTGTAATAAAATTCATATAGAGGAGGAAACTAGTAAAACATATCAAGGGAAATAACCCCTTCAAAATGGGAATGAAGGAATCTCAAATTATACTATTAAGCAGTAAATATTAAGATAATTTGGCACTACTTAAAAAGCAGAAAGACTAGCAATGGAGTAGATTGGGTATATAACACACTGAGAAGCTGATGTATCTACCTAGTATTCAATAAGCATAGACATCTTAGCTACTGAAATAAGGACTCAGTAATTAATTGGAAAGCAGTATGAAAGAAATTAGATTTAGGCCAAAACTTCATACCTTCACAAAGAAAAGCTCCATATGGGAATATCCATTGACTTAGATAACTTCATAAATAAACCAGAGGAACATGGGGAAAAAAACCTATCAAATATATGGAGGAAAAAAGCCCATGCCCAAACATGAAATAGAAAGGACCACAGAAGATAAAACAGATAATTATGATTAGCTAAAATAAAAAAGCTTGCATAAACAAATCCAAGAAAGCTAAGGTTAAGTGAGAAACAATTACCTGAGAAAACAAATCTTTGAAAACATTTTCTCTGATAAATGCTTCATTTCTAAAGTAGATGAGAAACTGACTTTAATTTATACAAAATAAGTGATATTCTTCAATTGATAAATGATCTAGGATATGAACAGACAGTTTTCAAGGAAAGAAACCCAGGCTATCTATAGCTGTATGAAAAAAATGCTTCTAATCACCGATTAGAGAAATGCAAATTAAAGCAATTCTGAGATTCCATATCATTCCACTGAAGTAGTTAAGATGACCAAAAAAAAAAAAAAAATATTGAATATGGGAGGGCATGTGGGAAAATAGGCATATAAATTCACTGACGATGGACCTGTGTATGTAAGTAATTTGGACTTGTACATGAAAAGTTAGAAATAGTACACGTCTTTTGACCCAGCCATATCATCTATACCTAAAAAAGATGAAAGAGGAAAAGATCCTTTATATACACAAATATTTATAACAGTTCTTTTTTGTAGGATCAAAATCCCTAGAAACTAAAACGATGCCCATTTACTGAGGAATGGCTGCATAAGTTCTGATATATGAATGTAATGGAGCATCTATTGGAAAATAGATTTCAGATAAATAGAAAGACTTGTATGAATTGATGCATATTGGATGAGAGAATTCTGAGCATAATTTATGCTGCATACCTTCCATGATAGATCTATCTGAGTGGATTCCAGAGATTCTTGGAAGAAACACATAGTATAAAGGCCTCACATAGGACCTGGAAGAAAGAGAAATGCTTTGAATGATAGATTTTAGGACTCTAAGCAGTATACATATATGAGAGATAGCCCCATCATGTCCTTGATTTGTAAGGCCTACAATTCTAGACACTTTTTAAAGAAGACCTCCTGTGGTACTGTGGATATCTAGGCTTGGAGTCAGGAAAACTAGTTCATCTGGCCTAAAACTTACTAGCTCTCTGTCCCTGGGCAAGTTTTATTTAATCACTATCAGACTTTTTCATCTGTGAAATGAGGATAATTATAATACTTACTTTCCCTAGTAATTGTGAGGATCAAATGGGGATAATATTTTTAAAGTGCTTAGCATAGTGCCTAGTACATGGTAGACACTTAATAAATGCGTGTTCCCTTTCCTTTCTGCTCCCCTTTTACTCTCAGTTGAAGAATTCATTTACTCTTTTGTATTTCCTAGTATATTTGAATCACTAGAGTATTTGAAATTGAGACCTGTTGTAAACCTTAGCTTACAAAGGTCTCCCCTTACATTCTGGACCATTTTTAGTTGTACTGATCTATTATCTAGCCATTGGACCCATGTGGCTCTGGAGGGGAAATTGAGGCAGGTGACTTTCCCTACCTCTCCCTCATTTAAATCCAATTCACTGGCATGTTATGGCTTTACCTCCCTGTTGTCATGGTCCTCTTTAAGAACAAAGGACAAACAACAAGAAGGAGTAGTTTAAATAAATGGGTTTCCTTGTTATTCTCTATTTTTGATATAGTCTTTTTTGTAACTTGAGTGTGATGGTGTGGGGTTAAACCAGATAGTGGGAACTGAACACTATCTTCCTTTAAAGAGAAATCGGGGAAGTGGTTTTCCTTCTGAAGTCAGTATCATGTTTGAAGATTCAAGATATTTTAAGATCTAATTCTAGAATCTTTGACTCTAGAAGAGAGATTGCTTGTCCAGTTCTGGAATGTGCCCACTCTTCTCTCTCAGCTATCATACTTTTGGTACAGGTCCTCTTCCCATTCTCTGTAAACAGGCCACATGTGAGCCATGCTTATAAATATAGACAACATAATACATGTCTAACAATAATAATGATAATTATAGCAGCGTGAAAGAGAAGAAGCATGGTATATTGAATAGAAAATTTTTCCAATAAGGATTTCATAATCAAGTTACAGTACATCCTTTGAAACATACTCTATGACTCTGGGCAAATGAGACCCTGGGCAAACTAATAGTTGTAGAGCAGGTCTGGTTCTTCTTCCTATCCTCCATCCAACCCTCTTCCTAATATTAGTAAGTACATAAGGCCTCTGGAAGTACACTGCTTTATTTTATTAATTTTCTTCAATAGTATTTTATTTTTCTAATTACATGTAAAGATAGCTTCAACATTCACTTCTGTAAGGTTTTGAATTCCAAATTTTTTCTTCCTCCCTCCTTTACCTCCCTTCTCATCAAGACAGCAAGGCTGTGCATCAGACTGCTTTAAAAAAATCCCCTTTTCTTTTTGTTCACAATCTATTCTACATCCTGTCATCAAATTCATGCTTCATATCAGTTGCTGGGGAAGGTAGCAATCCTAGGCATTATAGGAATAGGTTCAGGAAAGACTGTCAGCACTTAAAGAATCTTTAGGGAAGTCATTCTGATTTCAGCTTTAATGAGAAGCATGAAGGTAGGTGAACTTTCAGCAATTTTCCATCTTTCACACAGGCTGCACTTATCAGGGTCACAAATAAGCCTCTTCAGGCTTCAGAGATTAGGCTGGTTCTCTGATCCCTTAGCAGGATGGGCTGTTGTTGTTTCTGTGGCTATGAGCATGATCTGAATGTTTTACACATTCAGTTAGGGAGCTGTTAGTGGTGGTTCACTAAGCTGTATCATTGCTGAAGAGTTTAAGGAGGAATGAATTTCATCCGCGCCCTCATCACTGAGATGATGCTTTGAAGTGGAATCACAGCGCTTGAGAGGAGGGAGGGCACTTCTAGAAAACTCAGCTCCCCTGTGGAGGGATGTATACAGAGTGTTGCTGGTTTAATACATTTGTATTTACTTTATTATCAACATAGAAAAAAGTTTCCAATCCTTATGATGAGAGTCGAGATCTTTCCAGTTATAGATAGATGAGCCTAGAAATAAGCATTATAAAATGAATGATGGGAAATACCAATCTTGATGAAAACAAAGAGGTATGAAATGTTACCCTTTAATGTAATCAAGATGTATTATCTTATGAGGGTTAGTCCTTAGAAGGGCTTAAATTATATGATGGCCAGTGTCTGGTACCTAGTAAGCACTTAATAAAAGTTTGTTGCCTGTGATGCTGAAGTAGCCTGCCCTCTAAGCATCATTCTTTCCTTCCTGACAGCTAGTGAGACAGAACTACTTTGAATCACTGGGAGGGAAAGGAGTAAAAGGCTGCATTCTCTTACCTAATTGTTTTGGTTATGTGAACACATGGCCACTTATAGTTCTTTTGTTTTTATTATTGTACTTAGCACAATACCTGGCCCTTAGTAGGTGCTTAATGAATGTTTACTGATTAATTGTTATTTTCTAAGCTTAGGTGAATAAATATTTCAAGATAGACAAGTTTAGCTTAGTTCAGTTTCTCAAGATGTTCCATCAGAAGGGGTAGTGGCAGTAACTGCCAGAGTGGTCAAAAAAATAAGTGCCTACAGGTGCATATGTGAGGATAGCAATAGCTTTAAGGGGAGAGTCCCCTTGGGGTAGAGTAAGAAGCAAGTACTGTGGACTCCACTGAGGGAATGATTCTTGGGGTTTAGCACAGAGTTATATCTATATATACGGGAAGCTTCATGGGAACTGTGTAAAGGGAGAAACACCAGAGCCAGGAGTAAGGTGGTACCATTTTGCCATGTATATTCTCTATGTATGTACCTTACTCTGTAATTTACATCTGAACTCATTTTTCCTGGGGACCTTGTTTGTACAAGGATGACCTAAGATTAGAATATTTTTGTTGGTTAGAATATTTTGTAACAACTGTTCTTAAACTATATATGCTTATGAATACTTTTGTAAAAGTGAATGAAATCTGACTTACATGATTGTTAATGGTAAGCATATTAGTGGAGTCCAGGAGCACCATTATGATAAACTCAGTCTCTCAGGGTTACTTCTAACACTCTCAGAAGAGTAAACACCTTTTTAAGGACACGTTTCTAACTCACACTCATGGTTGCGGACATTTTATTCTTTGTGATAGAAGAGATGGTTATTTAGGTTGGGAAGAAGAGGATATGTTACGAAATGAAAGTGATATAAAAATAAAAGATATAACTAAAATTATTCTTTTCAAAAAAAAGAATGGTTTCTTGAGAATCAAAAGGTAGTATGTGTTTGGGATAAAAATGTCTTACTTCTTTAAAATGTAAATTTCAGGATGAACATCTTCCCTTTCAATTCCCCAAATAAGATAGAATCACCTATTAAAATGTGTCTATGAGTATATTAATCATGTGAAGGTAATGGAACATGAGTGTACAGTAAGGAATGAGAAATATGAGGAAGTCAAAGAAATGTGGGGAGATTTGAATCAAATGATGCTGAATGAGATGAGCAGAAGTAGGAGAAAAATATACATAATCTACATAATGACTTCAATAAAGTTAATGAAACTATCACTCTGAGTGACTAGAAAAAAACAAAAACAACAACAATGATCCGGGAGATTAGGTAATGAGAACTGCCTCCTATTTGGTAGAAAGGAAGACTGAAGGATTCATTGAGGACTATCAGGAAAAAATATTGTATACTTTTTCATCTAAAGTCACTGAATCAACATTTTTGCTTTCTGCCTCCCCCCATTTAATTTGAGAGGTGAAAGGAGGAAAGGCAGAGGAACATTCCATAAGTGACTGTGAGTAAAAACAAAAACATCAGTAAAACTCATTTGAATTTTTAAAAATGCAAGTCTAGGCTAAATATTTTAATGTCGTAGTAGAAAACAATAGTGCTTGTTTTAAACACATGAAAAATGTGTTGTCAAATTTCTGAATTTGCAGTATTCAGAGAGGGGAAAGTGAATCTGACAGTTGTGTGTGGGGGGAAATAGGGAATTTTCACATCACCCAACAGAACTATAAAGAATTAATATGTGTTTGATCAAAACAAAAACAAAAACAAAAATAAAAGTTATAGAGCAGGGTATAGAGAACCATGAAGTCTGAAACTAAGAATGGGAAAAGGAAAAGAAGGAGTATCAAAGATAGTAGATATAAAATATGGGGAGGAAGAAAGAGGTGTTATGCAGGAAAGAAGGCAAAAATAACAGAACAGTGAGATGTTTCAAACAAGAAAATGTTATCTGCCACAAGTTGGAAAGTCAATATAGAAAGAAAGATACTTCTGAACATCAACTGAATTGGGCAAAGAAGTGGCCAGAAAGTCATTATTTTAATCATACGTAGCTGGCCCCAGCTACCACATTATATTTCAGCCATCTTCTTGCCATTTTGCACAATTGCTATTGTTGCTGCTGCAACCCCATTCCCTCTTTTTCCTTAGTCTCCTACTACCTGCTCCAGGACTATGTTTTGATGATTAGCAAGGATATATAAAGCAGCTGACTCCATTCCCACCACACTGTACTCCAGCCATCTTTCTGCCATGGTACTGTATAGGTATTCTCCATATCCTTGCTTTTTACACCTTGCTATGGGAATAGTAATCAAATATGGGAATGTTTTACATGCTTGCACATGTATAAATCTATATTGTACTGTTTACCTTCTCATAGAGGGGCTGGGGAGAGAGGGATAGAATTTGGAACTAAAAATTTATAAAAAATGTTAAATTGTTCTGACATTAGTTGGGGGAAATATTATTTTTAAAAATGATGGTTCCAGGGCAGCTAGGTGGTGCAGTAGATAGAGCACCAGCACTGAAATTAGAAGGACCTGAGTTTAAATCTTATCTCACACACTTAACACTTCCTAGCTGTGTGACCTTGGGCAAGTCACTTAATCCCAATTGCCTCAGGAAAAAAAAATGAAAGGAAAAAAAAAAAAAGATGGTCCTGTAAGAATGTCTCAATTATTCCATTTCATTCTCCATCTTTGTTATTTTCCCAGAACAAAATACACCTCTCTGATTACCACTCTCTTATAACTATTGTTTTTCCATATTAGACTATTAGCTCCTGAAATATAAGAACTGTTATGCTTTTTTGATATTTATATCCTAGAACACTGCCTGACCCATAGTAATGACTTAATAAATACCCTTTCCTTCTTTCATTTAACCAGAAGCTAAGATGATTATCCAGGGTACAAACAGAAAAGGCTCTTACTCATAATAATCAGCAAATATTAACTGGGTACTTACTCCATATGGGCCACTGTGCTAAGATCCAGGGACAAATTAAAGTACAATGCAGTCCCTGTTCTTCAGGGATTTATAATCTAGCTATGAGGACAAAACACACACACATCCACATAAGTATATACACATAGCTATACTGCGTATTTTATATCTAACAATTTAAATCACTGCTAGACCCAGGAGGGCTGGAGCACTTTGTTCTATTTTTTTTTCCACTAAATGGGCCTTTTCAACCTTAATCCCATGCACATGGTTAGAACCAAGTTCAATGTTAGGGAAAGGTTAGACTGCTTTTCTCATACTTATTGGAAGTTTACATTACCACTCTAGAATACTAATAAAATTACTTCCCCAAAGTGGGGAATAGAAAGGTACTTAATATGATCAGCTATAGAACAAATACTTTCTACAAACAAAATGAATGCCAAATATAAACTACTCAACATTGCATGATGAACCCAGGATCTTCAAATCTCTTGAACTCATAAGGTTAAGGTAAGTTAAGTTGTGCCCATTTCAAGATTGGTGTTTGGTACCTTACTCAGGAAACACAAATTATTTCCAATAGTACCCAAGCTCAAATTCATTTAGTTTAGTTCTTTTATTCCAGCTGCCATTTAGGAATTATTACCATATGGCCTGGGGTTGGGGAATTCTAGTGAAAGAGATCTATTTGCCATGTGGAGAGAGTTGAAGGAAGAGAGTCAGGGGCAGAATCACTTTTTAAAAAAAAAGTTCACTTCCAGGAGTAATTATATAATTCATTGGATGTAGCAGTGGTCCTGGAATCAGGAGAACCTGAATTCAAATGTGACCTAAGACATTTAACACTTACTAGTCGTGTGTGTGTGTGTGTGTGTGTGTGTGGGTGTGTGTGCGTGTGTGTGTGTATGTGTGTGTGATTATGGGCAAGACATTTTACCCTAATTGCCTAGACTTAAAAAAAAGTTCACTTTCTGCTTATTGATCCATATAGAAATTGCTTCATCATCTTTAAAATGCCCAAATACGAAATCATTTATGGTTAGAAGAAGCTAAGGATTTCATCATCTTCAAAAATGATGACTTAGCAGGGGCCAAGTCACAATCAGGAGCATATATAATTTCATCATTATAGGTATTCTTCTGTGATATAGATTACAACTCTTCAATGCATAGAAAATTAAACCCAGCATATTAGAGGACTTCCTTTTCTTTGAACACATTAGGAATATAAAACTTCCACTCAGGCTGTCCACCTGGTGTTATTCATTCTTTCTATATGACTAGCTTATCTGCTTTTTTCTTTTTTTTGTCCAACATGTCCTTGATACTTCCTTTGACAACAGCTTCTCATATATTTGACAATATGCTGCAGCCTACTTTGGCCAATGATACGTGTTTTACTTAACATTTATCTATAATTTTGTCTTATGATATCATGTTGTTTTATGATTTGTAGCCACACAATTACCAAGAGAATGATGGTATCCTTCCTTGATTACCTTCAAGCCTTACCCAGCATCTCTTAGGCAGCCCATTACACTTTTGACACTTTTGAATATCTCTAACGCTTACTAAGTTTCTATTTATATCAAGTTTAAAGTAAATTCTTCCTGACTTTTCTTCTAATTCTACTCAAAGAGTTACAAAGAACAAACAAGTCTTATTCTTTTTTGATGGCCAATCCTTCAAATTCTCAATGGTAGTTATCATTTTCCCTTAAGTCTTATCTTCCCCAGGTCATATATCTCTAGTTCTGTTAGCTAATATTTGTATAGATTGATTTCCAGTCCCTTGTTATTTATATATGTCAATGTTCTTTCTAGATTATGACATTCAAAACTGAAGATAATAGCCCAGATATGATCTAATCATTTCTGAGATAGTGATATTATCTGTTCCCTTATTTGAAACACCATCTCAATTAATTTTGTTTAAGATTTAAAATAGTTGGTGCAATAGATAAGTGTTGGATTTGGAGTGTGGAAAACCTGAGTTTGAACTCTGTTTCAGATCCTTTTTAGTTGTATAACTCTATACAAGTTACTTAACTTCTTTCAGTCTTAGTTTTCTCATTTATAAAGTGATGATAATTGTACATACTCTAGAGTGTTATTGCTCTGAATTATCAAATGAGATAATGTAGCATTTTAAAATCTATAAAGTACTTTACAAATGTTATCAAATGAGATAACATTTGTAACATTTGTAAAGTACTTTATATATTTTAAAATGCTACATGGAATATTAGCTATTGTTAATAACAATAATAATAATGTCTTCCCTTTAACTCAACCCTTCTGTGAATTTTAATTCATTGTCTTTCTGCAGCACATGTTGAGGATATATATTGATGGACTAATTCAAGGAGTCATCCATGAAGCTGAGCATCTGGCAAAGGTCCATTTGAAAAAATTCAATTTGTTTTTCCATTGTGTATAGTTATATCAATTTCTTTCATACTGCTGTAGCTTTTTCTAAGGAGACGTTGTAAAGTTCCAGGCTTGATGCAATTAGTATGGTGCCATCTGTGAATAAGAATATTTGGAAAATTTTGCCATCTCTAGGCAAGCTGTGCAAGATGTCCCTAAGACCCTATGACTTTAGATAAACATATGCCATTGTAAGAAGTTATCTTCATAGTTATATTGGTCACTGAAGCTTATAAAACTAGTATGCATGTGGGAAATATCTTGTCTGAGGGGTCTTTAAAGCTACATTTTATTCTACCAAGTCAAATATTTAGTAAAAATCAATAAATTATAGTGAGAATTATATGTTCTATACTTCTTAGTCAGTGGTGTCCATAGTAATGCATTCTACTGCTGAGAATTGTCTGAAAAATCCTGAAAAATCATGGGTCAGTAGAACAATATATAATCTTGTTCTCCTTATTTTAGTGAACATATGAATCATGATTTTCCCACTTTAAAAAACGGTAATATTTTTATGCTGGTCCCTACTACCTGAAGACTAGATATGTTTAATCTTGCAATTCCCTCGTTTCTCCTGTACCATTGAGGATACTGGAGGGTATTTAGGCTCTCTGCAATGGATCCAGCCTCCAACTGATAGTGTTGCTTCCCTGATTTGTCACGTGTGCTCTAGTTCCATTTCACTTAATTAAAAGGATTAACTTTTACAAAGGAATATTTACTTCAAAAGGCATAATAATAAATATACAAACTTACTCCTCTACCAGGTGGAGCTAGATACTCCACATCTCTCTATATCCCTGTACTCTCTGGAAAAGGGAAGGTAATTAGGCTTATAACTAAGTTTGGTTTCTGTAGTTCCCAGGCCAAAGTTCCATGTTTCAAACCCCTTGGGCTTGAATTTTAGACACCCTGGATTCTCTGGGTTTCTCTGCTTGGATTGTTGGTTGCTACATATTGTTTCCAAGGTCACTATGGCTTGAATGACTGGATCTATGACACCACATGAAATGGAGAAGGATAAACAAAACAGAATAAGACAAAAATTCTAGCCTTGACATCTAAAAGAGAGGGGAAAGGTAATTTACCTCCTGATTCAGTTCATAGTACCTGTGCTGTGGGTGAATGGCGATCTTGATCCTCTGAATGCATCAGGAAGAAACCCACAAGAAAGGTAGTGCCTGGTCAGTTTTAAAGACAGTTTCTTCTAGCTATACAACCAGTGAAAGGAGGCCACTTCCACCACCATAAGGAAACATGAGGAAGCCAGGTGCCTCCATGTTAGTTGATTTGACTTCTCTCTTTCTCCTTTCCTCCCCTATCCACTGAAATGGCAAGAAAAACAAGACCTATTACAAGTTCTCTCTTTTTTTCTGTCTTTTTCTTCCTCTCTCTCCATTAATCAGTTCTATAATGTTAATGTAAATATGTAATTTTTCTTTTGGTTCTGCTTACTTCACTTTGTGTCAGTTCATATGAATCTTCCCAGATATTTGGAAAACATTCCCTTCATCATTTCACATATGTTCCATTGCATTAATATACCATAACTTGTTTAGCCACTTCAATTGATGATTATTTCCTCAGCTTCAAATTCTTTGTTGCCAGAAAGAGCTATTATAAATATTTTTGTATATTTGAGTCCTTTTCCTCTTTGTTATTATTGGAGTATAGAATTAGCTGTATCACTGGGTTAAAAAGCCTGCATGGTTAACCTTTTGGGCACAGTTCCAAATTGCTTTCCAGAGTGGTTGGACTTATTCACAGCTCCACAAATAGTTCATTAGTATACCTGTTTCCCCACATCTTTTTCAATATATTATTATTCATTTTACCCAATCTGATAGGCTATTTCATAGATGTTTTAATATGCATTTATTTATTAGTGAATTAGAGAATTTTTATATGAGTATTTAAAACTTGGATTTCTTCCTCTGAAAACTGCTTGTTTATTAATTGAGAAATGGCTCTTATATAGATAATTTTCTTTTATGTTTTCTAAGCCCTTGTTATGTTCATGGCTTTCAGGTAGTCCAATGATTCTTAAATTCTCTTTGATCTATTTTTCCAGGTCATTTGTTTTTCTCATGACATATTTCACATTTTCTTTTTCTTTTTTTTCTCGTTTTTATTGTTTCTTGATGTCTCACAGTCATTAGGTTCCATTTGATTAATTCTAATTTTTAAAAAGTTATTTTCTCCAAGTAAGTTTTGTACCTCTTTTAATAATTTATTAATTATTTTTTCAAATTGTTATCTTATAGCTCTAATTTCTTCTCTTCTTTTAGGTTAAACATATGCAATTTTTCTAAACATTTCCATATTCATCATGCTGCACAAGAAAAATCAGATCAAAAAGTGAAAGAAAAAAAAATGAGAAAGAAAAAAACCAAGCAAACAAAACAATAACAAAAAGGTGAAAATACTATGTTTTGATTCAGATTTGATTTCCATAGTTCTCTCTCTGGTTGAGGATGGCTCTATCCATCAAAAGTCTATTGGAATTGCCTTGAATCACCTCATTGTTGAAAAGAACCAAGTTCATCACAGTTGATCATCATGTAATCTTGTTGCTGTGTATAAGTTCTCTTGGTTCTTCTTCACTGAGCAGCAGTTTGTGTAAATCCAGGCTTTTCTGAAATCATCCTGCTAATCATTTCTTATAGAACAATAATATTCCATTACATTCATCTACCATAACTTATTTAGCCATTCCCCAACTGATGGGTATCCACTGAATTTCCAGTTCCTTGCCATTACAAAAGGGCTATAGCCCTAATTTTTTTCTCTATTTGACCTTCTACTACTCTCATTTGTTTTTAAAAATATTTTTGTTCTTTTTTTTAATTAAAAACTTTCTCTTTTAGTTTTTTTGGTTGAATTTGTGTTCATTATGTATTTTTTTTTTGATTGTAGATATTTTCAGCTCATAGTCTTAATTTCTGTGTTGAGCTTCCTTGAATTCACAGTAGCTCTTTTATGGTAGGATATTTTTTTAATGGTAGAATTGTTTCCTTATTCTTCCTTCTTCCTTACATCTTGACTTTTGATTTTATATGAGTGCTGGGCTCTGCATATTTTTGACAGAGTAGAGATGTTAGCCTTTGTGTCCTTTTGCATCCTTCTGCTGCTTTTGCAGCTCAGTTTGGGGGCCCAAAAGTTTTTAGTGTTCTCAAAGGGGTATGACATGGGGAGATATTTATTCACTGATCTCCTGGTCTGAAGTCCATAATTTCCTGATTCATGTTTCAGTATGTTGGCTTATGCATGGTTTAATTTCAGTATATGATTACTGAACTCAATCACTGTTAGTCTACTAGGGGGTTCTGCGTGTTCAGAGCAAATGAACTGCTGGTTCCTCTTTGGTCTGAGACTTATGCTCTGATTGTTCCAATACAACATTACATGTTAGGATAAAGACTATAATTGAGTGTTCTCGCTACTCCTGGGTTCAGAATAATACAGCTATGTTAATGGAACTTGTTCCTTGCTCAGTACTCGGCTAGGTCTCCACTTGTCTCTGCCTTATATCTGTGATCAGAAATTGAGAAATAGGTGACATCGTTAACAAATGGCACTCATTTCTGTACCCAGAACTGGTTCAGCAATCCTCTGAAATCTCTTTCTTCCCTGGTCCTGTCTTGGTCCTCTACTTCAGCTTTTTTGTCCCTTTAGGGAGTGTTTTCTCCTTTCTGATTTCTCTTATAAGAATGTCAACATAGCTTTGTTTTAGTGTCTCTTGTAATGTCCTAGTTTGTTGGTCATTGGCCAAAGATTCCACCGTAAGAGTAACCATAGTTTTAAATTAATGTTTTCAGACAGCTTGTCTTTTATTTTCAGAGTATCTATGGGACACTTGCTCAAGAAGGAATATAGCTTTTTTTTCAGGTATAAGTGGGACCACATGATCTATAGGAAAAAAGAGACAATGAGCTGCAACACAGCGTCCAAAGAGAGATTTTCACAATCTACATGATCTCACCAAGTAAATTCATACACGTAGCAGCCAGGCCAAAAAGAGATCATGAAATAAGGACCATTCCCAAAAGGAATGTGGCTTTACAGTTGTGGCCCTATGCCAGTGTTTCAGGGTCTCTCTGAAATGAAACAGTATCTCCAGTAGTATCTTCCCACCAGATGCAGACAAATTTCATTATGCTTACCATAGGTATTGGTAGCACCTGTCCTAAGCATAGAAATTTCCAGTTATATCTCTACCTTCACTCACCTGCAGTCCTTCTGTTTCTGCAGTGGAAATGGTGCTACAACAGGTTGATATACTCCTGGTATAAGATGTTGGTCTAAACTTAATTTCACCAAAAGGCAGCTTTCTATGTTAAACAATCATTCTTGCTATCAGTTGCTGAGCTCTATTGCTTCTATAAAAATGACTCAGGTTCTAAATAAAATGTCCTCAAGATGAATTGCTATAAAATTTGTTACTTTAGGGTAAAGCTTCTTTTTTTCTCAACCCAGTAAAAGCTCTGATTATGGGCTATTTTCTTTTTGTCTTTTTCAGAGTCATGGTAACAACAACAACAACAACAATAGCAACAAAGGTAGTGAACCTCTAAATAATGATCATTTCTTAGTGAAGTTGGTCTTTGGACAACATACACAGTCTGCCTTTACTCCCATAATGATAAATTTATAAGAATCTCTACTCTAATGGCCTTTGAAAACACAAGGTAATCTCTATATCATTATGAGACATTGGGAGATTTTTGTAGAATATGTAAATATATATATACATGGTAAATATATATAACAATACAAGAGAGAATAGTACTTGTGCCAAATTCAAATGAATGGAATGGGGAAAACTATTACTAGAATTCAGAGAACAGAAGAATCACTGAGAGGTTGAGAAAACTACGCAGATGAAATGCAATAAACTAGATATCAAAAGAAAGATAGGAGGGCATATAGTGGATTTGCAATATAACAAAACTAGTTGTTTTTTTTTTTTCTAGCCTACAAAATGGCATTAGACTATTCCAAACAGGCAATTAAATATAGGTTGAACAGCATATTTGAACGAGTATATATCCTGCATTTAATGTTTTTCAGTAGTTGGAGACTTATGTGATAGAGAATGAGCAACATATGTAAGGGACTTGAAGAAAAAAATGGAACTGGCTTGTACCCAAACCCTATGAGCAGCAGAAAAATTCTTCTTCTAACTACACCATGAAGCTCAAGATTGTTGGAAAACTCATCTTCCTCCCCAAAGCCCATGATAACCCACCTATTTCTTATGTCTTCCAGCACCAGAAAAGATCGAATGTCTGTATTGCATGTCAGTAGTACATATATTAGGGCTAGGTCTATGTTGCACTGTCATGCATGTGTTATCTTGTTGTATTAGTCTATGTAGTAACAGTAAGTACAAAATTTATAGTTTTTCTCTTCTTTGTTGTGGCTCTATCCTTTGCAACTCTTTTCTCCAAATTGTTTTCAGTTTTATGTATCTCTAGTACTAGGAAGAACAGTCTGCAAATTTCTTCTTCTTTTGGGAATGGTCCTTGTTTCATGATCTTTTTTTTTTTTTTTTTTTTTTTTTTTTTTTTTTTTTTTTTTTTTTTTTTTTTTTTTTTGGTACTGGCTGCTACATATATGACTTTACTTGGTAGGACCATGTGGATGTGAAAATCTCTTTTTGGA
This sequence comes from Sarcophilus harrisii, assembly GCF_902635505.1. Taxonomy (NCBI): domain Eukaryota; kingdom Metazoa; phylum Chordata; class Mammalia; order Dasyuromorphia; family Dasyuridae; genus Sarcophilus; species Sarcophilus harrisii. The sequence continues at coordinate 218,488,533 of NC_045429.1, forward strand.
TACTTTGTGTAGCTCATTGTCTTTATCTCTTTTTTCCTGTAGATTATGTGGCCCCACTTATACCTGAAAAAAAGCTATATTCCTTCTTGGGCATGTGTCCCATTGATACTCTGTAAATAAAAGTAAGGAGCTTATCTGCTTGCTTGGTGTATATGTATATAAGACATATTTATTCAGTGAATGAGTCATATTTGGGAATAAACATGAGATATATTTATTTAGAAAATAAATGAAATCAAGTAGATGTCATTATGAAGAATAATTTGGATGAATAGAATTTTTTCCCCCTTTATGAGTGTGGGTAGAAATGATTTTCCTTGATCATACTTGTTACACCGGTCTTGACACACTGAGGCCAGTTCAGTGTATGACCTCTTCTTGAGGGCCCCATCTATGGCTTTAAGAAACTATAACGTAAGTAATAATACACTCTGGTAAAGCCTTTTTGCCAGATAAACTAACCCAGGTTGAGGGTAACTAACAGACCACAAATTCATTGGTGAGTTAGGTGGCTATCTACTTCAAGCATATGAAGATTTCCTGTGGTAGAATGGGTGCATGAAGGTACTTTGCTCCAACAACCATCAAGAATGCTGAAGCAAGAACCATGGAATACTTAGAGTTTAATCAGACATCGAAGAGAAGTCATCTATGACGTCGTGAGCCATTATCAGTCATCTTGACTGTTTTCTTGCCACTGGGCTTTGGTGACTCTGGAAGAGAGGGATCTCTTTCTCAAAGAGAGTGCCTTATTTAATTCACATGCAAGTAAAGATATCACTCATGATGTCATTGATCCTCTTTGAAAAAGAAGCATCATCATCAACAACAATCCATTTTTTTCTCCACCATAGGAGACAGAAAGTCTGAAGGTCCCTTGTTCAAAGTGCCCAGGTGACTAGGAGCTAAAGATTTCTGGATCATGAAGTTTTAGTGAAAGGTAAAGGGATCCTGGTCCTGGTTCTATGGGACTTGTTTTCTTTGCAAAGTTAGAAAACTTAAAAATATAAAATATTAATATAATTCATAAAAGCTCAGATAATCTTTTAATTTCTAGGCTTGAAATGAGGTGTGGTAGTCAGTTAAACTTGATGTGCTTAATTATCCACTAATTTCCTGTTTTATTCAAGCTCTGTATAGCAAAGATTGATTCCAAAAGCAATTAAAAATATCATTATATAGAAAGCCACTATAAAATACATACAAAAAACAAGCATGATTTAAAAAGTACAAATAAACACTTAGTAGTAAACAATGCATGTATGCAGCAATTAAACAAAAAGAGGAAGGAGAGAATACACATATTTTTTTTCACTAGTTACTGAATTTTCTCAATAAGTTAAGCATCAAGCCAGGGAAAGGAAATGACTCTAGTCGCCATAAGGTTTAGATTCAGTCTCCTAGAAAGTGTATTCCTTCTATAGCTATTGTTTATAGCTTATAACTGCTATCATTCTGTTTCCCCCCTGTTGACTTTTTCAAACTTTCCCATATGTCTATCTCACAAAGAGATTTAAAAATTGACACTCCAGTGGAATATTAGTCCCTCCAGTTTTAAGACTTTGATATCTCCATCTTTTCCTGGGCTGGGAAAACTGCAACTCCCAGGGTCTTTAGTGACTTAATCCCTCTCACAGGCAGCTTTCTGAGTCTTATCTGAATGACTATTATATATTATATAATGTTTGCTTATTTCTTATCCTTGTGCATGTACCCGGGGGATAGCCAGAGAATAAAGGTGAGGGGCTTAACTGCATGCTTTGGTGCATATATTAAGAGATATATTTATTCAGTTTACAGAAAATATGTGAAGCCAAGCAGATGTCATTGTGGAGGGTAATTTGGATGAGCATTTCCCTGTGTATTTCTGTATATTTCATTAGAAATATATTTCTATTAGAGTAATAGAGTATTTTATTAGAGTATATTTTATTAGAATAAAATAACTATCAAAATAGCAATGCTTAGAATGCATATAATTTTGGAAATTCGACATAATAATTGCAGGAAATCCCAAGTGTTCACTGGTCTATAGATTAAAAAACCTTGTTTTAAGCTTTTCTCATAAAAATGTTTTATTCCTTTGATCTAATACTTGGAATATTTCTTCCTTGATTTCTTATTTCTTTGGACTTAAAACCTAATTTAGTCTAATTCCTCCTTGTTTTTTTGGGGATGAGGGATGGTGACTTTGGGAGGTAGACTGCTTTATGGAAAATGACAAGATTTGTCCAGATGACCTCTAAGGCTCCTTCCGAGCTCTAAATCTGTGATCCTGTGATTGAACTTTCTACTCTTCCCAACAGAACAACCAATTTCCTTCTTTACTCTCTGAATTTTGTTTGATTTCTGACTCTTTTGACCTGTGGCTCTGAATAGCAATTAGAGTCTATAGCTCCAATTCCCAGGCCTGGCTCCTGTTATACTATGATGACATACTTAAGGCTTAATCACACCCAATTCTAATTGGAACCAGATCTTCTTCATGCTTGCTGATGTGGTACAGTAATAATTCAATATTCCTCATCATGAGATCTTCTATACTTCTTACCCTGTGATAAAGTTAGAATAAGCCTTCCTGAGTAAGTTTTGGAGAATTCTTTTTGCTACTATTCCACACCATCATGCCACTGGTGATAAATGGCAGTTGTGACAGTGGTCCTTTTTTCTGGAAAGACTGTATAAATTGAAGTACCCCCACATCCCACTCATATCTGGACTACCAAACTGCTTGCCACTCTGCCCAATTGAATCACTGTCCGTCTGTCTACATTTTCCTATGATGTGTTTAGCATGGGTTTAGCTGTATCAATAAACCTTTTTGACTCCTTCCATTATCTTTGTATTGCTATATGCCATTCACCTGAACTCCATTCTAATTTGTATGACATGTTTCAAGCTTTGATGTTTATGGTTTCTCACGCTATGGTACTGTCATCAAATTTCTGCCCCCCTCTCTAACACTTTTGAAGCTGACCTCCATCAGAGCAATCAACTTCCCTGTGTGGAAGTCTCAGGGATTATGTAAAGTTCTTGAAATTAGGGAAAAAAATACAAAATTGGATGTGTTGACAATAGTTAGCACACCTACTGTATTAGTTCTGGCACAGAGTGAAATGGTGATAATGGGGATGGAAAGAAAAGAATGACTATGAGTGACAATATGAAAAAAGAATTGGAGAAATTGGCTATTGAGTACTTGATTGGAGTAGGTGGAAAGAATATTTAAGCACAACTCCAAGGTTTTGAGCTTGTGTGACTGAAATAATAATGATGGAACTGAAAAAGTCTAGAGGGGAAACTTTTTTTGTTTGTTTTTGTAAAGATGATGAAATTGGTTTTAGACATGTTCACTTAAACTGTGGTGTACAGGGGCAGGACTAAAGTTTAGTTGAAGAATCAGTAATAGAGATGTAGGCTTATAAAACATCCAAATAAAGCAATTAGGAATTATGCCCAATGCATATCTTTTGATCTAGCAGTATCACTCCTAGGTCTCTATTCCAAGGGGATTTTTAAAAAAGGGAAAAGGATCAACTTGTACAAGTATATTTGTAGCAGCTCTTTTTGTGATGGCTAAGTATTAGAAACTGAGGGATTGGGGAATGGCTAAACAAGTTGTGGATATATTTGTGTTTGGATATTATTGTACCATAAGAAATGACAAGTGGGATAATTTCAGAAAAACCTGGAAAGACTTATATGAACTGATGCAAAGTGAAGTGAGCGAAATCAGGACAATGTGGTACATAGTAATAGCAATATCGTAAGATGAAGAACAGTGGATGACTTTGCTATTATCAGTAATACAGTGATTCAAAACAATCCCGAAGGATGCATGATGAAGGATGCTGTTCACTTCTAGAGAAAGAACTGGTGTCTGAATAAAGACTGAAGTATACAATCATTCTTATTTGGATCATTTATTTTTTAATGATATTTTCTTCAATTGTATGTTAAAAGAGTTTTTTTTTTTAATATTTTGGGTTTTTTCAAAGTTTTGAAATCCAAATTCTGTCCCTCTCTCCCTCCCTCTTTTCCTCTCCCCTTCCCTTTATCCTTCCCTCTCCCCTGCCTCATCCTTCCCTCCCTTCTTTCCTCCCTCCCTACTTCCTCCTTCTCTCCCTCCCTGCCTCCTTTCCTTCTTTCCTTCTTTCTTTTCTTCCTTTCCTTCTTTCCTTCTTTCTTTTCTTCCTTTCCTTCCTCCCTTCCTTTGTTTCTTTCTCTTTCCTTCCTCCCTTCCTTTGTTTCTTTCTCTTTCCTTCCTCCCCTTCCTTTGTTTCTTTCTCTTTCCTTCCTCCCTTCCTTTGTTTCTTTCTCTTTCCTTCCTCCCTTCCTTTGTTTCTTTCTCTTTCCTTCCTCCCTTCCTTTGTTTCTTTCTCTTTCCTTCCTCCCTTCCTTTGTTTCTTTCTCTTTCCTTCCTCCCTTCCTTTGTTTCTTTCTCTTTCCTTCCTCCCTTCCTTTGTTTCTTTCTCTTTCCTTCCTCCCTTCCTTTGTTTCTTTCTCTTTCCTTCCTCCCTTCCTTTGTTTCTTTCTCTTTCCTTCCTCCCTTCCTTTGTTTCTTTCTCTTTCCTTCCTCCCTTCCTTTGTTTCTTTCTCTTTCCTTCCTCCCTTCCTTTGTTTCTTTCTCTTTCCTTCCTCCCTTCCTTTGTTTCTTTCTCTTTCCTTCCTCCCTTCCTTTGTTTCTTTCTCTTTCCTTCCTCCCTTCCTTTGTTTCTTTCTCTTTCCTTCCTCCCTTCCTTTGTTTCTTTCTCTTTCCTTCCTCCCTTCCTTTGTTTCTTTCTCTTTCCTTCCTCCCTTCCTTTGTTTCTTTCTCTTTCCTTCCTCCCTTCCTTTGTTTCTTTCTCTTTCCTTCCTCCCTTCCTTTGTTTCTTTCTCTTTCCTTCCTCCCTTCCTTTCTTTCTTTCTCTTTCCTTCCTCCCTTCCTTTCTTTCTTTCTCTTTCCTTCCTCCCTTCCTTTCTTTCTTTCTCTTTCCTTCCTCCCTTCCTTTCTTTCTTTCTCTTTCCTTCCTCCCTTCCTTTCTTTCTTTCTCTTTCCTTCCTCCCTTCCTTTCTTTCTTTCTCTTTCCTTCCTCCCTTCCTTTCTTTCTTTCTCTTTCCTTCCTCCCTTCCTTTCTTTCTTTCTCTTTCCTTCCTCCCTTCCTTTCTTTCTTTCTCTTTCCTTCCTCCCTTCCTTTCTTTCTTTCTCTTTCCTTCCTCCCTTCCTTTCTTTCTTTCTCTTTCCTTCCTCCCTTCCTTTCTTTCTTTCTCTTTCCTTCCTCCCTTCCTTTCTTTCTTTCTCTTTCCTTCCTCCCTTCCTTTTTTTCTTTCTCTTTCCTTCCTCCCTTCCTTTCTTTCTTTCTCTTTCCTTCCTCCCTTCCTTTCTTTCTTTCTCTTTCCTTCCTCCCTTCCTTTCTTTCTTTCTCTTTCCTTCCTCCCTTCCTTTCTTTCTTTCTCTTTCCTTCCTCCCTTCCTTTCTTTCTTTCTCTTTCCTTCCTCCCTTCCTTTCTTTCTTTCTCTTTCCTTCCTCCCTTCCTTTCTTTCTTTCTCTTTCCTTCCTCCCTTCCTTTCTTTCTTTCTCTTTCCTTCCTCCCTTCCTTTCTTTCTTTCTCTTTCCTTCCTCCCTTCCTTTCTTTCTTTCTCTTTCCTTCCTCCCTTCCTTTCTTTCTTTCTCTTTCCTTCCTCCCTTCCTTTCTTTCTTTCTCTTTCCTTTCCCTTTCTTTCTTTCTTTCTTTCTTTCTTTCTTTCTTTCTTTCTTTCTTTCTTTCTTTCTTTCTTTCTTTCTTTCTTTCTTTCCTTGTACAAAATGACTAATATTAAAATGTTTTGTATGATTGGCCATGTGTAATTTATATCAGATTGCTTTTCATCTCAGAGAGAGAAGAGATGAAGGAGAGGGAAAATAGAATTTGGACTTCAAAACTTTGAAAAAAATCCCACATGTTAAAGTCTGTTTCAACATATGATTGGAGAAAAATATTATTAAAAAAGTAAACCATCTAAATAAGTCTGATAGTTGAAGCCATGGAAATAGACAAATTATGCAAGTACATGAAAAGAATAAAAAGCTTAAGACAAGACCATGAAATAGGCACACATTTAGCAGGTAGAAAGAAGAAGAAGACTCATTGAAAGAGAAAGAATAGGTGAAGTCAGAGAATAAACAATACAATATACTGTCAAGTAATTCAAGAGAAGAGAGTTTCAAGGAGCAAATAGAATCAAATGCTATAAAATGAGGTTGAAGAAAAGATACTTATCATGGCAATTAGGAAATTATTGATACTCGGAAGGAAAAGTTTCAGTAGACTATGAAGACAGGATGGTAATAAAATTGATGGGATAACTATAGAATAATTTTTCTAGAACTTTGGCAATAAAGGAAATAGGAAACAAAACCATGGCAGACACAGTATAGTCAGTGGAGATTTGGGTTGGCAGAGGGGAGGGATGGAAGTACAGTAGACAGACCAAGAAACCAAACAAATATAACTCCATTATTATCTCCATTTTATAGATAAGAAAACTAAAGCTCAGAAAGATTAAGAGACTTACCTAGGATCCCACAGCTAGTAAGTACTTAAGGGAGATTCAAAATGAGTTCTTTCTGAGGCCAAATCCATCAATTTCCTTACTATACCAAGTTGTTTCTTTCTGTCCCAAGGGAACTTCTCACCAGAAAAGGCCAGAAGGCACAAGCTTCTTATTAGAGATTCCTGGAGAGATAATCTCCTGTTGACAGTCACTGTAGGATGTAGTATTCATGGATGCTAATCTTTTAATTATTGTCAATAAATCTAATGAATCCAATTCTCTCACCATTTGGGGAGGGAGACTGAGCTTCCAAGGTGTCCACCAGCCTGAAAATGGTTCTTTCTACCCTGACACCACAGAATGGAAAACAAGGGCAAGGCTAATGAATGTGTATGTTTCATGTCTTGCAGAATGTGTTTTTGGCTCTCCTCCACACATTTATTGAACTTAAGAGAGTGACACTCAATGGGATGGTTAGTTAGTTTTCCTTTGAATGAAGGGGACAATTTAATGAGAACTAGCGACTTCCCCTTGATATTACACCACAAAGAACTAAGAATTAGCTCCCATATGTTGCCTATTGTACAGCAAGAATTTCAGGACCCATTTAGAATCTCATTTCTCCATGAAGGTTGACTCCACCAAGCCTCATTATTCTCTTTTCTCTCCCATATTATGTCTTCCACTCATTTTTTTTTTTTTACATTTAATCAAGTAGACATATTATTGTACTGTTTCATGTATACAAGGGTTTTGATTTTGCAATTAGATTGCAAACTCTTTGAAAAAAGAGAGCATATATTTGTATTCCTTATTTCAGAGTTTTCAAAAGAGGGTCTATAGCCACATTGTATCAGCTACACTACAAATTGTAGTGTGAACCAAATTAAAATGTAATTGAAAAATATTTTTTTTAACTACAACAAAACATAGATAATGTTACTATATGGTTTTCTAAGTCAATATGTATCCTGCAGGGATCTTTATGTATGATTTAGTGTATCTTTTTAATTTGAGTTTTACACAACTGTCCTCTATTATCAAATAATGGTATTCGATTACTATTTCCTGGATATCCATTAAGCAGGCATTCAATGAACTTAGAAAGTTAAATGAAGGAAGAAATTGCTAGAATACTGCACAGACTTTGCAATTAACATTTTGCAAATCAAATTTAACACTTTCTTAAACCTCTAAAGTCTCTTACATTAAGTCTATAATCCTATGATCTCTTCAAATCAATGCAATGCACTAAGTACCAAAGCCATGGGACTTATTCTATCTTTCCCTTCCTTTCCCCTTCTCCTGCCCCACCTGCATGAAAGTTTACATCTATGTCATCTTTGTTTCTACATGTTCAAAAGATGATCCTATTTCTTGATGGTTTTCAAAGAGCTCTGAAATTTATGGATGAAAAGGTTTACATAAAATATGAACCCATTTATATAGCAAGGACTATACAACTTTTTTTCTTTGTCTAGCATGGCTAACCTGGGGAAATGGCTAAAACTAGATGCAAGAAAGCCAAGTATCTTCCATTAAGAAGAGGGAGAAGAATGTATCTCTTGTGCCAGCATCGCTTACAAAAAATGAAAAGCCCATGTAAACTTTGGGTAAATTTCTTATGAATCCGCTGTATTAGTAGGAACAGAAAGCTCACTGCCACTTCTTAGACAATTTAGGATTTTCATAATTTGAAGCCTCCTCAGTGTGTTCTTATGAGTTTTTCTTCCAAGCACATGATATATAAAGTTCAAAGAGGAACAATGTTATTTATAAGTCAAAGAAAAAAAGTAGGACTTTTGATAGAGCTCATGAAAAATAATGACATCTAATTATGAGGAATCCTGCCCCCAAAACCTGTATAGGTAGTTCCAATCAGCTATAATTGTGCTTTGGATTGGGGCTCTGGCAGATGACAATCTCATTTTCTCAGTATATGTCACTGACTAAAGTTTTCAGCAGTTCCATTAGGGACTCTTACTGATTGTTAAAAGTTTTTTTTTCTTTATATTGATCTAAGATCTGACTCTATAGCTCTTATTTTTACTGCTATTACAACTGTCTCAAAATGTTTAATTTTGTCAGTTCAATAGTTCTTTAAATACTAGATAACTATAATTTCCAACCTAAACCTCCAGTCTAAATCCCAAATTCCTTCAATTAATTCTCATATGACATTAGTTGGTATCCCATTGCTTTCTTTTATATGTACTCCAGCTTTTTAGCACCCTTCTTAAAATGTAGCACCCAGACTTGAACAAAATATTACAGTTGTGGTTTGACCAGGGAAGAAGATCATAGGACTATCACTTCACATTAAAGTAATACACAAAGGGGAAGAAGTAGGAAGCTTCTATCTGAAGCTCAAGTACCCTCAAAATGGGCAATATTCACAAATGCTACAATATGGTTCCATTTTTGGCTGTCAGCTTTGAAAAGTGCTAATAAATGAATTCATACTAAAGCGTTAATTTCCCCCTACATTCCTCCTGCATCTTGGAAATACACTATTAGCTCAGTTCCATCCTAACACTAATCTTACTAAATATACAACTCAGCTGACGTCTGACTGCTGGATGAATTCTTATCTCAGCTTGAGTCATAAATGTCATAACTGGCTTAATGGGTTATCCTCTTGATTTGCATTTCAATGGGGACTAGTGCTTTAACTCAAAAGAATGTCTCTAATAGTTTATATATTAGCAGTAGACCTGAGCAGATGTTCTAGGAAAGGAGACTTTCCCAGTATCCCTTAAATTATACCAGCTGTCCCATTCACTAACAATAAAATTGGTCCTGCACAATATATGCATGGGAGAAAAATCAAGTTACATCAATAAAATGTTGGTTTGCATCAAGAAAACCCTCTGTCATTTTTAAAGACCATACACAGGGCTCAGATATAAGTTGAATATCTCTGTGAACTAGATTGTATGTCAGTGTATATGTTTCAGGGTTATGTGACTTTTTTTCCAGCAGATTTTCATACCATACCTGGTATGGAAACTCTCCATCTCCCTCTTCAGATATAATGAGAAGTCCTAGAGAGTTGCCCAAAGTTCATAGAGTTAAATGACTTTTTATGTACTCTGCAACTAAACACTCCAATATGTGTTATCTCCCTGAATTAGAACATCAGCTATTTGAGAGCAAGGACTATCTTGCTAGTCTCTTTGAATCACCAGTTCTTGATACAGTGCTTGTATAATGGGAGTCTCATGTATATTGTACATAAACTTGCTTAGTTAATGCAACTTCTTCATGTGGAAAGCTTGAGGAGCCTGATTCAAGGAGCAGTTGTGATGATGTGGAATGAAATTACCTTGGAGAGACTAAGGAGCATGTATAGATATTTTGTACCTAGGTCTGGGCACTAATTGTATAGCTCAATTCTGGCCTATGTTCTTTACTTCAGGGCTCTCTGGGGATCTTGGGTAATTCCACTGTGGACTGTGCCTGGAGGATAACAGTGTTGTAAGGGGAGAATGTAGGTTTCTTCTCTTCTGAAGTCATGTGGACCTAAGAAAGGGCTTTGGTCCTTGGCTTCAGCCTTAACATTTGATATCTTGACTTTGACATTGCCTGTATTTCTTTTTAGGTGAAAGGAGTGGAGGCTCTGATCATGTTACTAAAGATCTGGAAGGTATTTTAGCATTCCAGTATTCCAGATTCTGGATTGTAGCCAGTATAGCTAATATATCTTAAAGAAATAGGAGTGACTTTGGGAGTGACATTCATATCTGAACTCATCAGTAAACAAAATAAAAACTCAGGCATCATTTGGGATGTGAACTTATTGGGACCAATATTATGAAGTAACTGAGATAAATGATATTCCCAAGGTATTGAGGGGGAAACATTTATGTCTTTGTTCTTCCTCTATCTTTGAAGTAAATTTTGTTGTTATTTTAGTCATTTTTCAGTCATGTCTGACTCTTGATGACCATATTTGGGGTTTTCTTGGCAAAAATACTAGATTGGTTTGCCATTTCCTTTTCCAGTTTAGTTTATAGATTTTATAGATGAGGAAACTAAAGCAAATGGGATTAAATGTCTAGGGTCATACAGCTAGTGTTTGAGGATTTCAATTCATGAAGATGAGTCTTCCTGACTACATACCTGACATACTATCCACTGTGTAATGTAGCAGCTGAAGTAAATATCCTGCAGCAAAACTATTTGATATTGATATTAATGAAATGGAGCCTAGCTTAGTGAATAATGTCTAATGTTGGAGGGGGTATCGTGTGAAATACAGCTGATAGGACTTGAGCTGATGGCATTAGGGAAAAGATATTTCCAAATTCCTAAAAGTACTCTAAAACAGTGGGATCAAATTCAAGTAGAAACAGATCCCTGCCAGTCACATAGAAAACCTTAATGCATATATTTACATTCCATTTGCATGATCTCCTAGCTATTAAGTGTCAGAGGTAGTAATTTTGAACCTAGGTGTTCTCTATTTCAAGCCCAGCACTCTATCAAGTTGCCTCATTTTCTGAGTTTTAATGATCCTGAAAACAACGAACTATATCCAGAATTGAACAGAAAAAGACTTGGCAGAATTGCCTTAAGGGAACTGAAAAGTTCTTTGAGTGATCCTAAACTCAATCTTGAATTTTAAAAAAAATAAACATAAGTATTCTTCCTGAACTGTGGTGTGGCTACTAGGGATGAAATACTATATTGTCTGAAGATTTGAATTTGACTTTCACCAAAAGGGCAAAGGGAGATATACAATGTTGGGCAAAAGAATGAAGAAGTGGTTCAAAAATTATTAAACTAAAAAAAAAAGGAGAGGCTGGTTACATAGTGAGAACAAAGGGTACCATCTATGTGAGGATCAAAGAATGTATATGAGGCCCCAAGTGCATTGATTGGACTCTCTGTGGCAAAATCATAGAAAGATATTGACAAGAGTCACATGAAGTGGTCAGGTAAGGATGGACCTTGATATTTTATACCTGTAGGTAACATTTGCATGATGATATAAGCTCATAGGATCATAAAAGTTTAATTCTTTTTTTAAAAATTGTATTTTACTAGAGGGAAATTTAGAAATAATCATGTTCAACCCCATGATTTGCTTTGTTGTTGTTCAGTTGTTTCAGTTGTGAGAAGGCTTTGTGACCCTGTTAGGAGTTTTCTTGGCAAAGATAATGGAGTGCTTTACCATTTCCTTCTCCTGCTCATTTTACAGATGAAGAAACTGAGGCAAACAGGATTAAATGACTTGATCAGGACAACAGTGACTGAGGTTAGATTTGAAATTGAGGAAGACGAGTCTTCCTGACTCCTAGCCCAGTGCTCTATTCACTAAGCTCCTTAGCTACCCCCATGATTTTACAGACAGAATTAAATTGATAAATAATAATCACATAAGTAAAAATAATTGAAGAAAATATTTGAACCCAGACCTTCCTTTATAAGCCAGGTCTTGTATCCTTTGGGGCTGTGGAATAATTTCCCTAGATAATCCCTAAAACAAACAAACAAACAAAAACAAAACAAAACAAAAAAACTATGAATTTGGAATCTTGGAAGCTGTATTTCTAACTTGGCTGACTGTTCTCTCCATTTACAATTGGTGGGGTAGGTACCCACTTAAATGAATTTTCGGGATCTCTCTTAGCCCTAGTTCTAGTCAGCTACTCTAATGTATGTCAAGTTATCTCTTTTGTTCTACCCACCTGTCCACTTAGCATGAATATATACATGCAAACACATATGCATATATTTAAGCTACTAAAGCTTTAAATCGTACTAAGACTTTTGGGACATCCCTAATAATAATGATAATGTGTATATATATATATATATACATATGTATGTATATATATACATATACATAATTATAAACTTGGACATCTATGTATATTTGTGCCAATATCCTTCATGAATCTTTGTCTGAATCCTTCCTGTCTCTCATGTCAGATTTGTGACTCCCCATAGTAGTTTATGTGAGGCACCCACTGGGTGCTCAACAAATGTAGCTGGCTGGCTGTTTTATCATGCTGCCTTTACTCTAAGGATTCCTGGCACACACAGAAAAGAATCCAATTCCCTGGTGGTACAAAGGGTCCACAGGCACAGCTGCGAAGAGAGAAACAGGAGAGTGTTTACTGTTTCTCATGCATAGCCAGGGAAGTGCTGATGATGCACTCACACTTCAGGGTCTTACAGATGGAGGGAAAAAGCACTTAACTATAGCATTCATTCTCTTTGAGCTTTTCATGGGCATTCTTTCTCCCTCCTCTCTTTCTCTTCCTCCCCTCCTCTCTCTCCCTCTCCTTCCCCCTCTCTCTTTCCATCTTCTTCTTTCTCTCCCCTTTCTCTCTTTCCCTCTTTTTCCTCTCCTTCCTACTCCCTTTCTCTTCCCCTCCTCTATTTCTTCTTCTTCCTTCTCTTTATTCTCTCCCCTTTTCCCCCTCCATCTCTCCCCTTTCTCTCTCTCTCCTTTCCTTTCTCTTCTTTTTTCCTTTGCTAAAACAGCAAAACCCAAGGCTTCTAAGAGAAAAGAAAGTGATTTCTCCAAATCCATTTGTTATCAATTACGTATGCTAAATAGGGTGTTCATTTTTTAATCCTAGGTTTCGGTGAAGGAAAGTGAGAAACTCAGTTGCATTTGGTGATATGGAGGGGTATGTGTGTGTGTGAGAGAAAGAGGTGGGGAGGGAGGGAGGAAGTGAAGGAGAGAAGGAGAGAGAAAAGAGAGAGAGAAAGGGGAGAGAAGGAGAGAGAAAAGAGAGAGAGAAAGGGGAGAGAGAGAGAGAGAGAGAGAGAGAGAGAGAGAGAGAGAGAGAGAGAGAGAGAGAGAGAGAGAGAGAGAGAGAGAGAAAGAGAGAGAGACACACAGAAACAGAGAGAGAGAGACATACAGAAACAGAGATAGAGAGAGATACAGATAGAGACAGACAGAGAGAAACAGAGAGGCAAAAAGAGACAGAGACAGAGAGAGACACAAAGAGAAACAAACAGATAAAGCGACAGAGAGACAGAGATAGAAAGAGTGAGGCAGTGAGAGAGAGACAGAGAGAGAAGAAAGAAGCAGGATGGAGGGACAGGAAGGAACCTTCTCCACGATAGGGCAGGGATCTAGCTGGAAGAAGAGGTCAGCCAAGGAAAGAAAGTGAAAGAAGACAGTGAAGCTGGGAAAGTTTGCCTGGTGTTTTGAATCGTGACTTTGCACTGTTCCCTGGCTCACTCACTCACACACACACACACAAAGCTCAGCAGAGGGCAGGAGCACTCTCTTTACCACACGGATGCAGCCAGGAGTTGGTGAAAGAGGAAGCTAGCTGAAGCTTAGGTAGGGGCTGGGGCTGTCCTGGATCCTGTGTTCTCCTGACCATCCTTTGCATCCTTTGCACCTATGTTCAGTTTCCCTGCTCACCACTCTCTCCCCGCCTCTGGAGAACTCCAGGAGGACACCCATGGCTCAGGCAGCTGAAAGGTCATTTCGCTCCAGTCTCTCTTCCTTGCTGTTTGCCTCCCCTGGGGCAAGACTGCTGACCTGTCTGCAAGCCTTTTGTTTTGATCTCTAAACACTTGCAACTCCCTGGGGAAAGCTCTTGTCAGGAGCAAATGTGCATTTATGTCAGGTATCTGTGTGCCTATGTAGGGGAGCAAGTAGGACTGAATGTCAGCCTTCTAGACCTAAATTCTGCCCTCTCTGCCTATCACTTAGGGAGTGTGTGTGTGTGTGTGTTTATGGAGGGAGGGGGAAATAGAAATGGGAAGAAAGAAGAGTTAGTGGTGGTGAATGGGTCTATATGGAGGGTTTTTTTTGGGGGGGAGAAGGGTGTTATCAGGATTATAAAGTATGATTGGACAGTCACCTCTGTGGATTTCTTTGTGATTTGCAATTCTTTTCTGTTTTTAATTAATTTTTTTCAGTGAATGAAAATCTATTTTTCTTTCTCTCTCCCATCACCCCCCCCCCTCACTGAAAAATGACAAAAATAAGGCACAAACCTTAACTTGTATCATCAGTAATGAGCTAGGATTTGAGAAATCTTCCCAAAACAAAATGTGAGATTTCTGGTGAAGGGGACTGTCTGCCAGGCCCACTATTATTTTGAGTTAGAGCACCAGCATAACATGTAATGAGTGTGCTAGTTCTATTATACTAAGGTAAAAATATGAACAATGTTTGCTGTTAGGAGAGGGCTCTTGAGGAAGTAAGAGTTCTTTGACCCCCTGCCTGGGTTACCTGTTTTTTTTTTTTTCCTCTTTTAAACCAACCTCTATAACAGCTAATTAAGAACTATGTTCCCAGGTGGGCTACCACACTGCCTTCTCCTTTCCCCTGATTTTCTTTGTAACTATTGCCAAGATTTGTAGAAGGCCTCTGAACTCAATTAACTGTGATTTATTATGTAACTAATAATTAGAAAGTGTTGATTCTGTGCTAGGTCCAGTGCAGACCTCCAGCCTTCCATCTGGTAAGATTCACCCTGGGTTGTGGGCGCCTGCTGACACAAGTTCAAGTTCAAAAGGAACGCTATCACCACTGGAGATTAATCCTACCATCATCCTCAAAAGAAAAGGCCTCAGACCCCATATGGATTTTCTCTCTGTGTTGCTGACTTTATTAAAGAATCAACTGGACGAAGGGAAATGAGACCTTTGCCTCTTCTAAAAGATTACAACACCAAAAATTTATTAGCACTTTCTCCTCCTCCCCCCACGCCTTCCAGTACCACATGATTGAGGAACTGAGTGTACTTTGCTTGAGAAGGTGCAGAGGAATGGAGGCCATTTTCATGCAGCAAAGTATAATGGAAGGGGAAGTATTTCTTTAATTGTATTGCATTGGAAAATCACATCTTTCTACTTCTGGGGAATCTCTAGCCTTTCTTTTCCTATCCAACCTAAAATACACTGTAAAAAAATTGCAGAACTGAGGTGGGACAAAAAAAAAAAGGCATGAATTGAATTATCTAGCTTTCATTTTCTAACTGGATCCATTCAAATAAATGAATTTCTAATGGAGTCTAATTTTTTGAATCATGAGACTTGTGCTTTCTGCTGTATTGAAAGAGAAGGCAATACAAGGATGTAGTGACTATATGTAGAATGCATCTTCCTTGTTGCTAGGAAAGATGCAATTTCAGTTTTCCCAAGAGTGTCATAATTTACCAGATGCTCCAATACTTAGCACTGGATAGGTGTTCTTATCTCAGAACTCATGGGTACCTAGGCAACTCCTGGGATTACTTTGAGAATGTATATGGGACAAAATCATTGTAACTTCCCCAGTGATATAATTAGGAATTTTTGCTTCAGGGGCAAGTACTGTAAACAGTGTGTTATTTTAACTCATCATTCTGCTAACCTGTGTTGTTCCCTTGATGCCAAAGGACTAAAGTGCTCTTAAATCCTTTAAATTCAGCACCTGCCTGCTTCTGAAAATCCTTGGTCTCCTCTTTATGGCTCACATAGGTTTCTGATTATAATTTTGAAGGTTAGTCCCAACCAGTACTGGTGAAAGGAGAATAAACTGTAAACTGAATTTTCTTCTCATAATCACCAGAGTTAATACTGTGTAGGTTTTTAAGTTTTTATGTTTTTTATGTTTCATGTTTTCTTTTATGTTTTCCAAGTTTGTCCTGGCCCCACCCCAATATTCCTTTTTGTGCAGTTTTGTGGACATCCTGATGGTCAGGCAGAATCTTGAAAGTCTCTTTCAAGATAGTAAACTAGGCAGAATGGGGAGAAAGGATTGGCAATTCACCTTTCTACTATATATTTGACTCCTTATAATAATTGAAAACTCTGCTTTGAAAACTTCATCAGAAGAACTGGTAAACAGAATGCTTTCATATATTGCTGAGAAGGTATGTTTATGGCAAATAT
Organism: Sarcophilus harrisii; assembly: GCF_902635505.1. NCBI lineage: Eukaryota > Metazoa > Chordata > Mammalia > Dasyuromorphia > Dasyuridae > Sarcophilus > Sarcophilus harrisii. The sequence goes on from NC_045429.1 coordinate 218,504,907, forward strand.
GTTGAATCACATAACCTTACTGATTTACCTTAAAATTTTCTCCTGGATTTTATTTTCACTGTGTAGAAATACTGTTAGTTTTATGTATTTATTTTGAATTATGTGATTTTAATCAAGTTAATGTTTCATTTAGTTTCTATGTCTCTAGCATTCCTTAATATCATCAGGTCATCCTCCTGATGGCATTGGTCCTCTTTGAGAGGAAGGATGAACAACAACAATAACAACAACAATAACAAAATCAGGTCATCAGTAAAGAGGAATATGTTTATCTCCTCTTTGCCTATCTTTATGCTTTTATTTATTTATTTTGTGTGTGTGTGTGTGTGTGTGTGTGTGTGTGTATGTGTTGACATTATGATTTAAGGTAGACTTTCCCATGGAAGAAGCTGACCATCAAATGTAGCCTAATTTATTTTAAGGAACATCCTGCCTTTGTCAATATTTAACCTTTCTGCATTCATTTTTTCCCACATATGCCCGGTAAGAAATCTCCATATGGATCATCAATTTCCATGATTTTTGCTTATTTATTAAAAATGTTCAATGAGCATTTACTCTTTGCACAACATTCTATTAGGACTATGGGAAATACAAAGTTTAAATAAATGATTGCTGGCTACCCTCATGGAACCCTCATGTCATGGAAAAGGTTCCAGACATACTGAAAAGCATCATGAAATTAATTTTCATTTCTTTGTGAGTTCTCATTGCTTTCCTTCATGGGACATGTAGTAATAGGTATTATATGATGTATAATGACGTGTTATCTATTATATGACATATATAATATAATTAACATATTATAATATATAATAATATAACATTATATATATATAAGTATTCATCATTACAACTTATTAGGTGGAAGATTCAAATACTTTGTAGACAGAGCTCAAATGATAGTCAAAAACAATCACATTACTGTCTCTTTAATAATGTCTATTCATTTCCCCCAATAAATTCTTATTGTCTTCCTGACTAATTAGCAGAAAGGTTCTTAAGTGCTTAAAAGAACTGCATTTATTATGTTGATTGATGCTGAAGGGGGTCTTTGAAGTGTTTTCATAGTCCTGTTGCTTCAACCTTTTCCTTCTTCCACTTATAGTTTTGCTATTTCTGTGACTGTGGGGTCAGTATCATGAAAGTCAGTGGGGTCATGTTCCCTGTAGTTCTTGGTGGCTCTACTATCTCCAGGCATGTCCCAAGCTCCTTTCAAAGAGAGAATGTTTCATTCTTTGTGCATATATCCTTAGCACTTAGCACAGTGCCTGACATATAGTAGGCACTTAGTAAAAATACTTGATGATTGATTGATTTGGCTTACCAATGCCCTTTCAAAACTTTTCCTGTACACTAGTTTTTCCATTTTGACTGTGAGAAGTTTGGTATTGTAGCACATTTTGGGGCATCCCTCCAACTCAAGGGATAAGTTCCCCAGACAAGGGACTCTATAACCACTCAAACTCATAGTTTACAAGCCCTCACTAATGTAATTATTTTTATCTTTACCTTATTTTTTATTTATTCTGTACATATATTTGTATATATTTATTTGTATGTTGTCTCCCTCATTAGAATATAAGCTTCTCAAGGGCACATTTTTTGCCTCTTTTTATAATCCCCATCTTTTAGAACAGTACCCAATATATCCTAAGTACTTAATAAATGTTTGTTTATTGATTGATTGATGTGGAAAAATCTTAAACTCTGGGAAGAGGAAGATAGACCTATTAAATCATACTGTTCCAGAAGTCAAAGACTAAATAAGCAGATATTCAAAAGAAACTTTAGTGGAGTCACTTGCTGGGATTAAAATCACATAATTATAGATTTGGAGCTGAAAGGGATTTTAGAGGTCATTATATCTCCCCCATCCATTTTATAGATAAGGAAAGTGAGGTGCATACCAGTTAAATAAATGACCAAGAATCCCATATTGATAAATATTTGAAGCAGGATTTGAATCCAATTCTTCCTGATTCTAAGTCTAGTGTCCTGTCCAAGATTTTATACTAACCTATGCTTCCTCTCCCTCCCTCAATCCCTCCCAACCATACCTCCTCCCCAACAAAAGACTCGGGCTTTACCCTCCAACTGCTTCTCCTACAAATATTTTTAACTTCAGCAGGACTCTAAATAAAACTAGAGACAAAAAAACTTATTTCTTTTGTTTTTTTTTTAATGTTCAGAATATAACCTGATATCTGAAATCCAATTTTGATAGCAACAAATACGTAAGAAAATTTTAATTCGAGAGAAAGAAGGGGTGGGGGAGTGAATGAATGTGTTTTGGGATTTATTGATAGTTTTCTGTCTTTCATGCTAAGTCTCATTTTATATTTTTGATATTATGCATATCAATCCAATTTTGAGATTCAAGAAACATCTAATTGAGCTAGATGTTCTTAACTTGGTGTCACTGAATTTAAAAAAAAATTGATTAATTTTTCAGTGCAATTGATTTTCATTGTAATCCTATATATTTTATTTTATGCATTTGAAATTATTATTCTGAGAAGGGACCCATAAGCTTTATGAGACTGCCAAAGGGTTCTGTGTCATAAAAAAAGAATGGTTGGAATAAACATAATAAAATGAATAAGAAATAAATGGTGCATTCTCTTCTAGTGCCTTCATAGATAAGTGATTTTTGCATGCAAATTTTTGACTAGTGATGGTAATAGGAATTTATTCCACGTTTGCTACATTGGATTTTAATTTTAAGGTCACCTAACTGGTACTTTTCCCTTCTTGGCAAAAGAATCACCAGTGGGCTCTGCAGTCAGAATTTTTCAGAACTAGCAGATGATTCCTCTGAATGAATAAGTCCCCAAGAGGGAGAAGTGTGCATTAGAGTAAGGCTGCCTTATATTTTTCTCCAGAAGAGGATTCAGACATTTTCAAAACTCAGCCACATCACCACCTGCCCGATTCCCAAGTAGGGGAATAGAGAAAAGATTGGGGGCTGGAGGCTGGGGATTGGGGTGGGAGTGGATTTAAGCACTGTTTCCCTGAAAGCTGTATTTACATCTGCACATGATGAAGTTTACTACTGGCAATATTCTGAGAGTTACCACAGAGATCAGCATTTGCTAACAGAGTAGACTGCAATCTGCTTTAGGGTGGTAAACTATGCACTTTATATTTGGTTCAGCAACCGTTCACTGACTACCACATACCGAGCATTGTGCTCCATTGTGAAGGGCATACAAAAATATATATGATTCTGTCCCTGTCCTCAAGGAGCCTACAGTCAAAGACATACACCCAGATGAATGAATGAGTAAATGAAAAAGCAATATATAATATTTTAATTTAATAAAATTTAATAATAACTCAATAAATTTGAAAAATTTATTACATCTTCACCAAGTGCCAAATACTGTGTTAAGCACTGAGAATACATAAACAAAAGCAAGACATTCTTTGTTCTCAAACAGTTTACATTTTGATGGAGAAAAGAATATATTTGGGATATGTGCATACTGGAAAGGGAGTTTGGCTTGGGGAATCACAGGTAGGTGAGAGAAGCAAAAGGCAGCACATAGTAGTGCCTTTTCCAGAAGAAATGGTAGTATTGATTTGATTACTATTCCCAAAGCAAAAAGTGGAAGAGGGGAGGGCAAGTTATACATGTAGCATCTTGCTTTCTGCTTTGGATGGTGGGATGGGAAGTGAAACATGAGTAGAGCTAGTTAGATATAATGGATTGGGTGAATTTCTACTCACTCACTCACCATTCAGAACAATTCACCCTCAACGTGAGACTTCAGAACTGAGTGGATCAACTTTCTAAAGGAGGTAGAGTATGGGATGGTACCAGAATTATGGTAGATTCTCCCAGTATTGGACTGATTGGCCAAAGTTGAACACACTGTACCTTGACCCCAACATCATGATGTTATTAATTCTTTTCAGGTATGAAGTTCAAACAACAAAGTACTAGCTATTCCAGGTGAGGAGAAGAAGGGATAGCAGAAGGATAAATGATAAGATGCCCAAGGTAGATGGCTGAATGAGATGGGAAGCATGGTCTGGAATCAGTAAACTACATGAATTAGATAAATTTATATTCATTAGATTATACAACATAGTTGATATTGCAGATAAAACAATACCTTGACTATAGCCAGTATTCAATATGTATTGAATGAATGAATGATACTGAGGTATAATTTGGCACTTTCCTTCTATTTTTGACTATGGACCTTGGAAGCTTTGTCTATAGATTTTCTTCTCATTGATTTCCTGTAGAAGATGATGTTTCAGAAGGCCAGAAGAACATTTTTGAATCTTCTTTACTCTAAATGGTCTAGTTCAAAACGGAAGGAAAACAAAAACAAAAACAAAATAAAAATCTCTATAGACTTCTTTTCTGCCAAGCACAAGCAAGATGTACACATTTCATCATAGAGGATGACTGGAGATTAAGTGAAAATGAAACAGGGCTCATGCCAGAATTGAACATTTTGGAGGGATCTCCAGAGGTCATCTAGCCTTTCCTTTTTCACTTGCAGGAGATATACTATATAAACCCTTCTGAAGGGGAGTCAAAGTCCAGAAATAAGACTGGGGAATAATAAAATTATAGACATTCACGAGGAAGAGACCTCAGAAATAATCCAGTTTAACCTTATAAGATTTCAGGTGATAGAATGTTTGTGGCAGCCCTTTTTGTAGTGGCTAGAAACTGGAAACTGAATGAATGTCCATCAGTTGGAGAATGGCTGAATAAATTGTGGTATATGAAAATTATGGAATATTACTGTTCTGTAAGAAATGACCAACAGGATGATTTCAGAAAGGCCTGGAGAGACTTACACGAACTGATGCTGAGTGAAATGAGCAGGACCAGGAGATCATTATATACTTCAACAACAATACTAGATGATGACCAGTTCTGATGGATCAGGCCATCCTCAGCAACGAGATCAACCAAATCATTTCTAATGGAGCAGTAATGAACTGAACTAGCTATACCCAGAAAAAGAACTCTGGGAGATGACTAAAAACCATTACATTGAATTCCCAATCCCTATAGTTATGCACACCTGCATTTTTGATTTCCTTCACAAGCTAATTGTACAATAATTCAGAGTCTGATTCTTTTTGTACAGCAAAATAATGTTTTGGTCATGTATACTTATTGTGTATCTAAGTTATATTTTAATATATTTTAACATCTACTGGTCATCCTGACATTTAGGGGAGGGGGTGGGGGGGTAAGAGGTGAAAAATTGGAACAAGAGGTTTGGCAATTGTTAATGCTGTAAAGTTACCTATGTATATATCCTGTAAATAAAAGGCTATTAAATAAAAAAAATTAAAAAAAAAAAAAAAAGATTTCAGGTGATAAAACCAAGACTCAGATAGGTTATGGGACCCTTCTGAAGGAATTTTGGAAGTAATAGAACTCAACTCCTTCATCTTTAAGATGAAGGAAATGAGGTTAAGGTGCAGTGATTTGTCGAAAATTACAAGACAATAAATGTCAGAGATGGATTTGTCATTTGATTCCAAAGTCAATATTTTTGCTGTATAACCAAGCTGCTTTCTATTGTGAACTTGACTATTTCAAGGGGAGAAGATGAATAGAAGATAGCTCCTCTTCAGTCATGGAAGTCCAACTTTCTAGACACTATGGTGGGGAAGGGGAAACAGAGAAATTTTAATGAGGACAAATTCAGAATTTGATGTGTCTTTAGGCTTCTTTAAAAGTCTTCAGGTATGGAGGACTTCTTCTTAGTCATTGACATTTTTATATTTAGTTTCTTAAGAATAGGATTATTCATTGCTGGAAATGTAGAGAAAAATATAAGTATCTATTCTAAATTAGTAGTCTGAAAGTGCTAGGCTCCCTGACCCTCAAATAGATACCAGGTCAATAATATAATTTATTATACATGGAAAAGATTTAATAGAATTTTAATTATTTCAGATAATATTTGTAAAATGCTTAGCATAGTGTCTGGTATGTAGTAGACACTATATATATATATATATATATATATATATATATATATACTCTTTATATTCCTCCCTCCCATAAGATTTGTTAGCATTGTTGGTAGATGTGAGGCCCTTGCTTTAACATGCTTGGTAATTTGGAATCCCTTCGTTCAGTGGTTCAGTTGTTCCTGGCTCTTCGTGACCCCATTCAGAGGTTTCTTGGTAAAGATACCAGAATAATTTGCCATATCCTTTTCCAGCTTATTTGACAGATGAGAAAACTGAGGAAATCAGGGTTAAGTGACTTGCTCAGTACCTGATCCCAGGCCCCACAGCTCTATCCACTATGTCACTATCCACTATCAGAAGATCATAAGTAACTAGGATCTGTTTCCTGTTAAAGTTTGAGGAGCTTTTTGATTTCAGTTAATCATGCTTTCAGGGGTCATAGTCTTTGATAACAAACTATAAAGAAAGAAACTAATCATGTAATAATTTCATGGTACTTTGTGACTTGTTTATAATTTAACTTTTTTTTCCCCCTAGCATAGCAGAGAGAGCATCCTCTGGGACTCCAAATTGTTGAATAAGTGATAGAGAATAGATTTATCCTGGTATCTCTACTCTCCCTTCCCTATTCTAGTAGCTACAAGGTTGGCCCTCCTTGAGTGAAGAGGAACTAACTTCTCCTCTTCTTCTCCTCCTGTCTGTTTCTTAATCTTGATCTGTTTCTCAGTCCCAAATCTATCATAGATCCTAGATTTACCTGGAAAGGACCTCACATGTTATCTAGAATTTTTCATTTATAGATGAGGAAACTGAGGTAAAGCAATTTGCCCAATGTCACAAAAGTAGTGAATAGCAGAATCTGTTTTCAAATTTAGGTTCCTTGATCCAAATCAATTAATAAGCATTCATTAAGCACTGATTATATTCCAGATACTGTAATATTGGTAGGGATATAAACACATTCTGTAGTGTTCTTTCCATGGATTCCCATGCTGCCTGCCCTTTTTTTCTTGTAAATATACTAGTGCCGTTAATTCATCTTCATCTGGGATGTCAGCAAAAAATGATAATAGGCTAGTCTGACCATTGCTTAAGTGCTCTGGGATTCCAATCTGGAAACCTGGAGAATTCTTCCATGTTGAGAAATTCTCGTGAGTAATCCTCACATAGTACCTGCCTAGTAAATGAATGCTGAATGAAACTCTCAAAGGAAACACCTTTCTTGATCTGCTTGCTATTTTGAAGGTGATAAATACAATTTAGTTTCTGTCAAGAAATCATTATAAAAGCAGTAAAATTTCCCCACTTATTTCTACCAAAGAAATTGGAACTTTTCAGAGCTCTGTTAGATCTCAGTTCCTAAAAAGATAATATTGGTATAGTAGTTAGGAAAATCTGGGTTCAAATGCCCCCTCTGACATTTAGTCATTATTTGACCATCTGTGAGACACTGGACCTGAGTCTCAATTTCCTTCTCTGCAATGGGCTTAGTTACTTTCCTTCCTTACTAAGAGTTGTGACATAATATATAAATGCCATTGTTACTTGTCTCTCCCCCCCCCCCCGCCTCATTTTTTTTTTCAAAATTAAAAGCAAATGGAATAGATGTCAATAAGGAAAATTACAGGGTAATATTTTAAGAGGAAAAATAGCTCTGTAAAATACCACATAGGCAATTATAAGATTAACAAAAATGTGATTGAAAAGGATTAGGAGGTCAAAGGATCTTGCAAGTTGAATGTGAATCATAATAAAGCACTGTCAAGAAGGTTAATATAAGGTAGGTATCTCAGAAAGTAAAACTGTATTATATAAAGATGAATAAGTAGAGTTTTAGTTAAGTAGAGACCTTGTGAACATCTTCTCACTATTTGCTAATCAGATCCTCAATATAAAGTTTTGGTCTATGCCTTTTAAGAGGAACTTTCTTAGATACTTGCTAGTTATGTGATACTGAATAAGTCAATTACTATTTGCCTCCCTTTACTCATCTGGGAAATGGGGAACATAATAACACTTTCTTCTCAGTGCAGTTGTGAAGATAAAAGGAGAAAATTATAAAGCACTTAGCATAGTACCCGGTACACATTAGGTGCTTAATAAATATTAATAAAATGAATAACTGTGGATAATTCTAGAAAAGATCAATGATAAACTGTATTGAAGCTCAATGACAAATGAAGGTCAGTATCGATGAAAGTTTTTTTAACCCCCAAAATGAAGACTAATAGATGATAATAATTATATCTAAGCATGCAGAGGGTTAAAGAAAGAGTGATGCACTTGGAGTCATTATAGTATGGATTCAAATCCTATCTTTGACACTAGTAGATGTGCAACTCTGAGCAGATTATTTAACTTCTCAGATAAATTCCTAAAATTTATCTATTAGATTATAGATGGCTTGCCATCTTTTCCATATTGGGACTTCCTCATGCTAAAAAAAAAAAAAAAATCATAGATCCTTCTATATTCCAATGATAATAAATAAATAAATAATAGTAGAATTTATATAGTATTTAAAGGTTTGCAGAACTCTGGGAGGTAGGTATTATTACTAATATCCATTTTACACATGAGAAAATGGAGACAAACAGATCTCAGTGCTTTGTTCAAGGTCACATAGTAAGTGCTGGAGGTAAGATTTGAATTCAGGTTCAGTGCTCTATCTAGTATTGTCTTTAGGCAAATAGAACACTATTATATGTCCATATATGGTGTTGGACTTTTTCCTCATTGTAAAAAGATCTACAAGAACAAATTTAAGTTAGACATATAGACATTCTTACCCCCAAGTGTTTGTCATTAAATAAAGGCTGAAAGTATTTAGTAAAGGCTTGAAGCCAATGGGATTGGTAGTGAGGATGCATGTAAAGTAAAACAGAGCACCAGACTCATCATTTTGGGTTCAGATGTGACCTCAAACACTTAGTAACTGTATGGTCCTCAGCCCTTACTTATTTAACCCTGATTGCCTTAGTTTCCTTATTTGTAAAAAAAAAAGAAAATGGCAAACCACTCTGGAATCTTTGCCAACAAAATCCCTGGATACATCCATTACATTATCTATCCATCCACAAATAAGCAACTTGATTGGTTGAATTAACAATCACCCAGTAGTCAGTTATTTTCAGCACAGTCTGCAGTTTATGTTTTAACTCCTACTTTAACTCCTAGTAGTCATGGTGATTTTCACAACAACAACAGAAAAGTACTAATGAATTTTTTTGTTGTTGTTGTTCAGTCACGTCTGCCTCTTTGTGACCCTATTCGGAGTTTCCTTGGCAAAGATACTAGAACAGTTTGCTGTTTTCTTCTCCAGCTCACTTTTCAGATGAGGATCTGGCAAATGAGACAAACAAAGTTAAAAGACTTGCCCAGAGTTATATAGTTAGCAAATGTCTAAGGCAGAATTTGAATTAAGATCTTCCTGACTTTAGGCATAGAGTTCTGTTTATTGCTCTACCTAGCTGTCCCTTAAAGTCTTTAGTTTTCTTCAAAGTTTGATTCAAGGCTGGACATGATTCAATATGCTTTTAATTTCTGCTACTCTTGGCTGAGACTTATAGATTGCTTGAGCCTGGGAGATACTGATGGCAAAAGCCTAGTGAGTATCTACATTACATCTAACTCCAATATGGTGAGCTTCTGGGAGCGTGTGAGGGGGACACACCAATCTATCTAAGAAAGGGTGAACTGGCCTTGGTTAGAAACAAAGAAAGTTCAAAGTCCTTGCTCATCAGCAGTGAGATAGGTCCCATGAGTGGCAACAATACTTCCAGCCTGGGCAAAATAGTAAGATGTATTCTCAAAAATAATTCCAAGCTACCCAGGCTTTACTCAAGTACCATTTTTTATATGATGCTTTAACTGATAATCTCAACTTCCAGTGTGCCTCCAAATACATTGCATTAATTTCTTTAAAACACACACACACACACACACACACACACACACACACACCACTTCATTCTTTGAATGTACCTGAGGATAAGGATTTTCATTTTTTTCCTCAATAGTATTTTTTCCCTCAAATACATGTAAAGACAGTTTTCAACATTCATTTTGGTAAGACTTTGTGTTCCTAAATTTTTCGCTTCCTTCATTTTCTTCCCCTTTCCCAACAGAGCAAGCAATCTAATATAGTTAAATATGTGCAATCCTTTTAAACATATTTCCATATTAATCATATTGTACAAGAAAAATCAGACCAAAAGGGAAAAAAAAACCATGAGAAAGAAAAAGCAAACAAACAAGAAAGGTGAAAATACTATGCTTCTATCCACATTCAGTCTCCATAATTCTCTCTCTGGATGTGGAACACATTTTCCATCCCAAGTCTATTGGAATTGAAGGGCTTTTATTTTTGTTTTTGTATCTGGAGTGCCTTGCACAGTTCTGGATATACATTAGCAGCTTAATAAATGCTTGTTGATTGATGGGCTCTATGAAAATGAAGCTAATCCTTTGCTCTCAGGCTCTGCAGATGGCAAAATGAGAGGGAATAGCTTTAAACCACAATCAATTAGACAGATGAAATGGAAGAATTCTTTACAGTAAGGGTGATTAAACATTGAAGTCTCTACCCCTGGATCTCTTTTAAAGGATGGTTTTATTGTAAGAACACCTGGAGTTAGGGGGCTGGAAGCTATGGTCTATCAACTTCTCCTAATAAGATCCTGTGTGTCTATCCCAAGGTCATTTTTAATGCTGGGTAATTAGTAAAAGTCAGTAGGATGCTTAGATAGAAATGCAAACTCACCACAACTATTTGCATTAATGGCTGCTGAAACCAACTTGAATAAAAACAAATCTTACAAGGTCAATAGCAGCTGCAATCTCAGGAATGGGGTGTAACCACAAGTAGGACACTGGCTAAGATGAGTTGTCAGTGCTTGTCAAGCTCTCCAAAGGCATCAGGTAGATTTTCTTTTTTTTAAAATTTCATTAGTGGGATGGCAGTATTAAGGCAGCATTTAGCAATTAACCAGGAATGGGAGAAAAAATAATCCAGTTGATGGGGTAATAAGCTTACTCTTACATCACCCAGGCTAAATATTATTAGTGTTATTTAAAATACCATATCAAATTCAAAGGGATTTTACTTATATGCATAGGATTCAGAGTAATAACCTTAAATGCTGCTGCCAAAACCATGCTTTGTGATCATCTTTTTACTTTGTTATAATAATAATCCACAACAGGAAACAATTCAGGACATAGTAAACCTTCCTTGGATTTCATTCAATTTAATTCAACCAACTTTATTTTAGCTACCTAGCAAAGGCAAGACCCTGTTAGGTGCCTTTGGGAGAGGAGATATAGAGATGCATAAAGTATTGGTTTTTACCCTGATATCAACAGTCACAATTCAATAATGAACTCAATTCAATAATAAATTCAATAATGTTATTCTTAGGATGAAAAGACAAACCTGAAATGACTCTTCAAGGAGTTTATAATCTAGAGGAGGGAAAATTATATATGTTTACAAATAGATGTAAATTCAAGTAGAATGTAAAAATGCAAAAGACACAAGTAAGATACTATGAAAGTTCACAAAAGGAAATGATTACTTTTGGTTGGACAATGCATTATACAATTTGATGAAGAAGAGGTTTGGCTTTGAAAGATGGAAAAGATTGCATCTGGTGACAGTTAAGGAGAAGTGTGTTCCAGGAGTAAGGAACAGTGATGAACAAAAATAAAGGGAAGGGAAAGCAAGGATTACCTCTGGAAAATGGCAGGTGGAACTCTTTGATCAACATGTGCCTTCCTATAAGGGAAGATGCAAAAGATCAGGAAGGAAAGAGAATGGAGTCAGGTTTTAGGGGACCTTGAATGTCAACTTAAAGAGTTGAAACTTATTTTGATAGGCAAAAGAGAGACAATGAAAGCTTTTGGGTAGGGAAATAGAGTGATCAAACATGTACATTAAGAAAATTAACCTGGCAATGAGACTAGAGTCTGGGAAATCTGAAAAACAGACTATTACAATCACCTAGAAATAAGGCAATGAAAATTTCAAAGAGGCTCTTTTCAGTGGGAATGATAAAGAATGGGTGGATATCTAGCTGACGTGTGCCAGTAAATGTTTAACATACCATCATAATGCACCTTTTAAAAATATGCTCCCCCATCCCCCCCAATCACATGTTAAAACAAATTTTTAACATTTGTTTTCTTTTTCTTTCTTTTTTTTTTTTTTGGTGAAAGTTTTGAGTTTCAAATTCTACCCTTCCCTATTTTCCTTCCCTCTCTCCTTCCTGAGATGGTAAGCAATCCTATATAGGTTGCTATACATGTGCAATCATGTGGAATTTTTCCACATGTCATTTCACACAATAAGACTTGATTGAAAAAGAAAGGAAGAAAGAAAGTGAAAAATAGCATGCTTCAGTTTGTATTCAGATAATATCAGTTCTTTTTCTGGAGGCAGATGACATACTTTTTTGTTTGTTTTTTGGGATTGTCAGGTCATTGTATTGCTAAGAATAATTAAGTCAGTTGTTACTGTGTACAGGGTTCTCCTGGTTTTGCTTACTTTATTTTGCAGCAGTTCATGTGAGTCTTTCCAGGTTTTTCTGAAATTATTCTGCTTGTCATTTATTATAGCATAATAATATTCTATTACAATACTACAGTTTTTTTAGACATCCTGATTGATGGGCATCACTTCCATTGCCAATTCTTAGTCACGACAAAAAAGTTGCTCTCTTTTTCTCTCTCTGTGTGTATGTATGTATATTATATATATATATATATATATATATATATATATATATATGTCCTTTCCCTTTTTTTGATGTTTTTGGGATAGAGACTTAGAAGTGATATTGCTGGATCAAAAGGTATGCACAATTTTATAACCCTTCAGTATAGTTCCAAAAAGCTCTCCAGAATGGTTGGATCAGTTCACAACTCTACAACAATTCATTAGTGTCCTATTTTTCCCACACCCTCTACCACATTTATCACTTTCCTTTTTTGTCATATTAGCTAATCTGATAGATGTGAAATAGCAGTTCAGTATTGTTTTAATTTATATTTCTATAATTAATAGTTATTTAGAGCATTTTCCAGATAACTATATATCGCCATAATATAACTTTAATTTTAATCTGCATCATTAACATTTTCTCCATCACTTTCTGAAGTCTAGAAATAAAACAAAAAAGACATTAAGCTGTTGATAATTTCTAAGGTAAATACTCACATTCAAAATTTAACAATTAAGTCATTAACAGATTTGATCCTGCTCTTGCAAAACTCTTGATTTAAGATATTTTTTGGAGAGAGAATTAACAGATCTTGATAACAGATTGGCTACAAGGGCTGAGAAAAAGAGAAGTCCAAGATGTTTCTGAAGTCTCAAACCCGAATTATTTTTAAAAAAATATCTTAGTAATTATACTTCAGTTTAATTGATTTCCTTTGTAATTCTATGTATTTTATTTTGTGCATTTAAAACTACTGTTCACTCCATGACATATAAAAGCTTAAGGGCCCTGGTCTGCAACATGGGCCCTACATTCATCATTATGTTGAGCACTGAGGCTTTGTTTAATTAGCCATATTGTTCAGTTTTTAAATTTGATTTCTCTTGTTGATGCCTGATATTTCTATATTCTCTGCCTAAAACACTCCCTTATTTTAAGTTCTCATGACTCCATTAAATTTTATTTTTTTACCACTATGTCTGTTTTTACTAAATAGGCACTCGCCCAGGTGATAAATAAAATAGACTAAATAAGTAGTTTTAAATCATATAATACACCACTGTTTTTTAACCTATGGATTTCTCATTCTTTTGGGGATAGGAATACCTTGAGTAGTTGAAAGCTATAAATATTTCTTATTTGGCTTTTTATAGTCCCGAGGTTCTCAAAGGGATCTTTCAAAGGATCCATAAAGTCAAAAGTATTTCAATAACAATATTAGGATGCTAATTTTCCTATTAAAATACTCTTCCCTTTTCCAACTACATTGGCTGTGTGAAGCTGCTTTTCTTTATACACTTCAACAAAACATCTTTCAACAGAGAGAAGCAACTTCTCTCTGTTAAGCCAGAAGTTAAAGCGATTCACAAAAATATGCAAAATAATACCACTTATCTCTAAATAGTTTTTATTTTGGAAGGTAGCTATTTTAAAATAAAATATGTTGATTTATGTTAATATGTAAAGGCTTGTTTTAAAATGAGTGAAATACATATTTTAAGCAATTATTTGTTTTCATTCTAACACAGTAAATATCAATAGGCAAAAGCCACATAAATAAGTATCCTCAATACCTTTTTAAGAGAGTCAGGGTCCTGAGATCAAAAAGTATGAGAATTACTGTTTTAGTTAACATTTTCATTCCCTTTCCCCCATCAATTATTCATCAGAACTATAATAAGTAAAAGCACTTCAAATTTCACCTCCTCTGCCTGAGCCCTCTCATTTTCTGAGTAATATGTATTTACTTATCTAGTTATGTGTTTTACATCACAGTAGAATGTAAGCTTCTTAAGGGCAGATACTTTTAAATTGCTTCTTTGGCTTCTCCACCCATGCCCTTAGAAAACTCATCACTGGAAAATCTCCTTATCTTGCAAGATCTTATCAGCCTTGTTCTTATTCATAATCATAATGTTCAATCATAAATGACTTCAGGATCCGGTGAATCACAACTCTACAATACTGACCATGAGTTTTCTTGGGAAATATACTAGAGCAGTTTGTCATTGGCTTCTCTAGTGGATTAAGGCAAACCAAGTGGCTTGGCCAGAGTCATACAGAGTCTGAGGTTGCGTTTGAATTTAGGTCTTCCTGACTCCAAGCCCAGCCACTGAGCCACCCAGCTGCCTTAATCAGCCTTTTTATATCTCATTAGTACCTTCTGCTTCTCTTAATAGAGGATGGGACCATCAAGTCCTACATTTAAAGAGAGGGAAATGGAGTTATCATTTCCTCAGACATTTCTTTTCAAAAAAATGATCAACTCCTCTTAGATATCATTGGCATCTTTTTCATGACTCCTCCATTAGAATGAAAAATTCTTGAGATCAGGGACTATCTTTCTTTTTCTAATTTGTATCCCTAGTGCTTAGCATAGTGTATATAGCCAACGTTCAGCAAATGTTTATTGACTGTTGACTAAAGTTGTCTTTTATATAGCACTTTAGGGTTTGCAAAATGCTTTACATATTATTTCATTTGATCCTCCCAACAATCTTGGGCTATTCTTATTATCCCCATTTTATATATTTGGAAACTAAGGCTAAGAAGATTAACCCTAGGATCTGTGTCCCAGGTCATATCTGAAAAGTTATCCCGACTCTAGGCTGAGCATTCTATTCACTGTCATGTATCTGTTTTGCTTCTGTTCTTGCATCTCCAGTACTTAGTACACTGCATTGCAATAATAAGTGTTTATTGAATTGAATTTGATTACATTGACTATGCTGCTGAATAATGGAATGGTTCAAAATTGGGGGGCAAGAGGGCAAAGAAGCAAAATCCATAGATAACCAAAATCTGTCCCTGAATAATTGAAAATTGACTTTATCTGTTTCCAGATTTTGTGACTTAAAATAAGTGCTACATCTTTCTTAAAAGGCACTGGCAATATATGCTATGACAACTCCATGCCTGCTGTTATTGGCATATAATGAATCATGCACTAAAATCTACTTAAAGGTACTTGTGCTGTGCCAGGAATGTATTCATAGCTCCTGAGCTAAGAACTTTGTGCAACATGAATTCAAGTTGTATGACTGTATTCCTGGTTGTGTTTGAAGAATGAGGTTCCAAGGCTAGAAACAACCTTTAGTTGGTATTGACTTATTTATGTATTTGTTGTTTTCCTTCAGTAGACTGTATACTCTTTGAGGGAAAAAATCTATTTTGTGTTTGTCTTTGTATTATGGGCATAAAGCATAAGTGCCCAGAATATAGAAGGTACATAATAAATGTTTGCCAAATGAATGCAAAACTGAGATGCAACTTGGAATCCTGGAAGAGGGGCTAGTTATTTCCTGAAAGTAAAAGTGATCTAGTGGATTCTGGGAGATCAACCATACCCACAGCCCTGATCTTTGCAAGCATTCAGAGCCTTTAATTTGTTTCTTGCTTCTTGTTCCACACGAGTTCCTAGCTTTATCCTGACTCCCTAAGGCAAGTTAGAACACTTACACAAGCTTGATATGAGGAGGTAGGTGAACAAGAACCCATGGAATTTTTTTTTTTTTTTGCTTCTTCTTATATCCATCACAGGCTAAGTGATCTTCAAGGACTTTTTTTGGGCAGATTTGATGATAATTTTGGCACTGGAGAAAGAGGAAAAAGGTGCAGTGAAAGAATAGCTGGCTATTGGGGCTAGGGAAAATTTTTAGGCACTCTCCAAGTACTTATCATGGTATTTGACATACAATTAGAGTTTTATAACCCACCAAAGTACCAGGAGAACTATTTTTATTTTCCTTGGTCTCTTTTTGATTTTATGCAAATTAGACAAATTAGGATTTTCATCAATTTCCCTGCTATAATTTCCATTCCATCCCTCCTCTTCCTCCCCCCAAAAAGCTAGGGAGCCCAATGTGATGGCAAGATCATTGATTTGGGAGATGGAGACTTGGTGCTCTGAGGGGGCCTGCTAGAAATTTAGTATTTTGTAATAGTTTTGATATTAGAACAAAAATAGACACAGGAAGGTCATTAACAAAAAGAGGTTTGTGTAGCTTTAGAAAGGAAGGAATAGTCAGTAAGGATATGCATTAGGGAT
Source organism: Sarcophilus harrisii (assembly GCF_902635505.1). Lineage (NCBI taxonomy): Eukaryota > Metazoa > Chordata > Mammalia > Dasyuromorphia > Dasyuridae > Sarcophilus > Sarcophilus harrisii. The sequence continues at coordinate 218,521,635 of NC_045429.1, forward strand.
ACCTCAAATTGACTGAGTTGAGTAAATCTCCCATCCCAATTCACCACCCAAGCCTTAGTCGGAGCTCTTGATAGCTTCTTTGTACTCAAGCATTGAAGAAAATACCAGTTTCTTTTACCAGTCCAGTACCTTCCTTCCTTCCCTTGAGGATGGTCTCAACATCTTTTGTTTGTTTTTGATTTTTGGGGGGAGACAATTAGGGTTAAGTGACTTGTCAGGGTCACACAGCTAATAAGTATGAAGTATCTGAGGCTGGATTTAAATTCCGATACTCCTCACTCCAGATATCCATTGTACCATCTAGCTGTCCCATTCTCAAGCTCTTTTAAGAAAAAATTAACCTATTTTGCATGGAATGAGGGGTTAGAATATTGCTTCTCCCACATCCAAGTTCCACCTTGATTTTGACATTAGCTTGCTGTGACACCTTGTATAAATCCCTTCACCTCTCCAGGCCTGTGTCTCCTCAACTATAAAATAAGAAGGCTGGATTAGAACTCTAAGGTCCTTTTAATACTAACATTCTATGACTCTGATTCTTCTTTTAATCTTGTCACATGGGATACCTAAATATACAAATTTCTATAATACTAATTGAAAGAGCATACTATTAATCAGCATATCTGGCAACCCAAGATGCCTAAAATTGTGTATCATATAAAAGTGATTGTAAATTTCCCCAAATATGTGGAGGTCATCTGGGTGAACCCCTTCATTTTGCATTTGAACTAAGAGTCATTGAAATGAAATTACTTATTCAAGATCACATAAATAGTATGAAGCAGAAACTGCACAGGTTTATCTGACTCTAAATCCAGCTCTCTTTAGACTCTTTTACTCTACTTGAGCAGAGGTTAAACAGACAAGGGCTGTGTGTGTGTGTGTGTGTGTGTTTGTGTGTGTGTGTGTGGAGAGAGAGAGAGAGAGAGAGAGAGAGAGAAAGAGAGAGAGAGACTGAGAGAGAATATAAGAAGAATGAAGAGGAGGAGGAATAGGAGGAGGAAAAGAAGAAGAAGAAGAAGGTAAAGAAGAAGAAGAAGAAAAAGAAGGAAAAGAAGGAGGAGAAAAAATAATTTTTCTCTTTCTTTATAGAATTATCTAATTAACAAATTCCAGTAGCAAACTGCATTCCCACTTCAGAAGCTTTTTGGTGAATCTCATAGGAATGATAAATGTGTTGTTTCTCCTAGAAACATGAGAAATACAAAGGCGGCAAAGGGGGGCACTAATAAATGTTGCTGTCAAAACCACTTTCTCCATTGTAACTACATCAGAGGCCCTCTTTAATACCCTCTCCTTATTATCTTTACTTTGGAAAACGTTTTAAGAACAGGTTCTCTTTAAGCTGTTAGTCTATATTGCATCTGCTCAGGTTTTCTCTATTCCTCATCTCTCCCTTCCATCCTATTGTCTTGAGTTGGTTTCAGTACTTCACATTTCTGTTCCCTTTACTTCCTTCTGCAAGTCTTGGCTTTCTGCCACTACTTCTTTTCCTCTTTTAAACCCCTCCTGGAAACTAATTTCCTTCTAAGGAAGCCTTTCATTGGCAAAGTCCCATTCTCAGTTTCCCCCAGAGCGCAGAATAATGAAGACAGAAATGAGTAAAGAAAAAAAAGGAGAAAATTAGCAAAAATGATGGCTAAAAAAAGGAGAAGGTGAAATAGACTTTCATTGCCTTTTCAACAGGTAAGTACATTTTTAAAAAAAATTTTACAAAGACTAAATAATTTAGAGTAGGTGTTTCTGAGGAGCTCTAGCAAGTTTGTTAGTGCTCAACTTGTAAGAAAGGACAAAAAGATAATTCTATATTGTAGTGACATAGACCTTTTCCTCCAAGGAGCTAAAAGTACATTATGCACCGTACTAAGGTAATTCAAAATATCCCTGAGAAGTAGGCGGGTGGTCAGCCTAATTACTGTAATAGAATAAATCAATCCCAGATGGAGAGGTTTCCTGATCAGTACAAATGAAAGGCAGGTTGGAGGTAAGGTGCATTTCTGAGCCAAGAGGAATGAGGGGTTTTCTAGTTATTGTGTATCACATAAAAATCTATAAGACTTTCTTTTAAAAAAATTCCTTTCACCTTTCTACAAACTATCAGAGTACATTTTCTTTTCATTATTACTATAGAGGAACAAGTAGCAGTTAGTGTGGGCCTCAAATCAACCTTCAATTTATATATTTTAGAGGTAGGCTTGAAAAAATAGTGGTGAGAGCATGAACCAAGACATTAATATAGGAATGAATAAATCAAGTTTATTAAAACAACAGAAGGCAAGTGTAACTAGATCAGAGGTCCTCAAACTTTTAAAATAGGGGGCCAGTTCCCTGTTCCTCAGACAGTTGGAGGGCTGGACTATAGTAAAAACAAAAACTTTGTTTTGTGGGCCTTTAAATAAAAAAACTTCATAGCCCTGGGTGAGGGGGATAAACATCCTCAGCTGCTGCATCTGGCCGCAGGCCGTAGTTTGAAGACCCCTGAACTAGATTGAAGGTTGTATATTGGGAACCTATGAAGAAATAAGAAAAAAATAAGAAATATAGATAAGGGTACATCAAAGCAGGGAAAATCTAGAAGCTTGAATGAAGAAGAGTTTGTATTTGATACAGAAAGTGAATGAAGGTGATGTTTAGAAGGATTCAATGATAAAGTTACAGGCTCTCCAAGTAAGGAAGTATATAGAAAAAAGCTGATCTGAACATGAAGGAATAAATTTTTTGATATGTTTGCAATAAGGGAAGAACTAATAATAATAGGAGATGAAGAGAAGGGAAAGAAGTAGAATGAGAACTAGCACATTACAAGGTTATACAAATGAAGTAAAGAAAAATGTCAAGAAGTTTCAAAAGAAGCCAAGAAGTTAAAAAGAATGAAATTGGAAATGGGATTTAGCAAAAACATTATCAGTGGCTATTTCAGTAGAATAAAGCAGCTTCAATGGGTTAATGGGAAAGAAACAGTTTATAGGGAATTTAAAGGAGTGGCTGAAGAATAATAACAGCAGACCACCTAGGGACCAATCATTGAAGGAGTATAATTATGAAAGGAAATGGGTCTATAGCGGTCAAGGTACAAGATAAAGTGAAGATTTTATCAAGCTGGAGATGAAAAGGGTATTCAAAAGCAAATTGGAAGGGCAGACTCACCCAACCCCAAGCATCCAGTGCATTTTAAATGTTGTTTCTATTTTCACAGTATCTTTCACATGCATCTCTTCTCTCACTTCACACAGCCATAATCGTAAGTCAGTTCCCTATCACCTTATGCCCATATTGTTGCAATTGGTTTTTGGCTGATCTCTCCATTTCTTGTCTTCCCTACCAATTTAGTCCATCCTTTACTCAGTTGTATGATTTTCCAGAAGTACATAACTGACTAGGTCAACTCCCTATTTAATAAACTCCAATTGCTCCTAATACTTCCAAGGTGAAATGTAGACAGCTGTTTGGCATTTATTACCTGCCTCTTTTCAACAGTCTTCTTACCTTACCTTCTGGAATTGTATAATCTAGCTACACTTGTAGTCTCCCATGTATACAATATTTTCCCCTACCTCTCTATTTTTGCTTTGGCTCTCTCCAATCCCTGGAATGCTCATAACCTTGTCTTCTCTCTTTAGTTTCTCTGCCTTCTTACAATACTTACTTCAAATGTGGTTTTCTGCAAGAGACTTTTCCTGGTTTCTCCCTTTTCTCTTCCTTCTTCTCTTGCTTTATGCCATTTGATGACCTGTTGAAGGAACTAGGAATATATGGCCTGGAGAAGAAAAGACTTGTGGTGTGATAGCAAGGGAACACTTGTTGGGTATATGGTAGAAAGGACTCATATTCAGTAAGAGTTAAACTAGATGGCAACTGCAAATTATAAACTCTATGGTTCTGTGAAAGTCATGGAGTGCCAATTTGAACTAAAAAGGAGACAAATAGACCTTAAACATCCATAGGATCTCACATTTTGAGTGATTTGTCAAAGTCACATTTGGTTGCTGATTTTAAATTTAGCTTCTGGGTTATTTGAAAGTACTGAGACTTGTCTACAGAGAATTTCACAATTAAGGCAGACTGATCAGTGATGCTAAAATCAGGAGATCTTTATTATGGTAATATTTTAACTTGCATAAGGGAAGACATATGACTTAACCTGGAACACTTAAGGTCTGAGGGAGCATGGGTAAGTAAGGATGGGTTCAAGGCAAAGAATATGGCCTCTTTATTGGAAAGAGACATTGGTGGCCCTATGCTGTAATGTTCTTCAATTCATATCAGGAAAATAAAAGAGAATGATAATCTTATGGGAGGCTACTCATCATTCTTACAGTTTGATGTGGGGATATAGCTCAGTAACTAGGGCAAAAACCATTGGTCTCATAGGCAGGAGCAAGTTTTTGATTAGGGTTCCACTGATTGGTTTTCCATCTGTAATGGCATAGGGAGGAAACCATTGTTGGGTGACTAGCGGATAAATTCACCTCTTCTGAGTAATGGGCATATACATTTTCTGCATGGAAATTTCATGATATGGAGAATTCCAGGAAAAGAGGTAGAGTAAAGTTGTAGGCAGGAGGAGTGATCATGTCTTGAGAAGCATCCTATTGCATGTAAACCTTATATATTTCAACAAGGCCCCCAAGCTCAAAGATTTTTGTTGACTACAGAATTTACAATAGATATGGTTCTGAGACCTTTGAACCTCTCTGAATGAAAGAAATTGTAATTTTAGCTTTGATTTTTACTTTTATAAAGGTAGAAAATGGCTTCATATTTACTAAGTTATAAATGCATAAACAAATTTCATAATATAATATAAAAGCTTATTAATAAATACTTAGCATGATTAGACTTCAAAGACTCTAATGAATCCATTCTTTTACTGATTTCAATATGCTCTCCATTAATGCATATTGCAACCCATTGACTCCTTTTCCTCTTCTGCAATTTTGGTCCATATTTCCCCATAAATTCTAAATAAAGGATTTGCCTAATTCCTTGGAGGCTTTCCTCTAGATCTCTAGATATTTCATGAATAACAGTTGAATAACATGAATAACATGAACAACATGAAAAACTCAAACTGTCCATCTGTAATCCTTTGTTCTTAGGGTATGACTAATGGGCATCTTTTTTTTAGTCCTAGATTTTTTCATGACGCTTAACTTTTCCTTAAACTGTTTCTCTTCATTGATAGTATGTCACAACCTGTTTAGATTCACTATTTAATCATTCTATCAACAAGTAAGCATTTATTAAGTACTTGCTATGTGCCAAGTTGGCACTCGCTAACAATGAAAAGAAAGGCAAAAACACAGAAATAGTAAAGAATTTACATAGTAATTGGGGAGATATAAAAAATAGGAATAGAAAAAGTAAATAAATACAGAGTAAAAAGAAAGTAACCTTAAAGGTTGAGTCACTTTCAATTTTACCTTTTTTGAGTTCTTGCTATTCTCTGAAACATGAAGATATTCCATCATCAAGAGGATGTTAATTTTAAAAAGATTGACTTTTGCCATTTGGGGAATTAATAAAGTCATTGTGAACTTTTCCAAATGTAATTCTTCTTACCTTCCTTGACTCCTCCCATTGAATTTTGAGCTGAGCTCATTGTATACCTTCTGTTCCTGTTCAAGATATATGCAAAAGTATACTAATACATTGATTGTTCATTCAACTTCATAATCTGGGCAAAATGCCTTCCTTGTCCTCTTGGTTTTTCCTGTGTTGATGTCCTTTGAATGATTGAGACTATCAATTAAAAGAACTTGGAGTATTCTGGGTTTCAGTAAAACCAAAATATCATCAGCTTCATAAAGCATTTGAAGAGCTTTACCATCTAGAATTCTATTTGGACTTTGTGAAAGATAGCCTCAGTGAGCATGAAGCTCCCCATTTTATGCCTCACTTGATATTGATGTTCAAAGTTGTCTTCATAGTTAACATCTGTCAAACCATCTTGAATACTTTTGACATGTGCACAGGAGTAATCTCATTGAAGAAGAGCCAAGTCAAATATTTTTATTATTTTCACAATCAAGAAACCATAAATATAGATGAATAAACTCTTTATACCTCTCAATTGTCAATAGTGTGAGACTGAAGGTGTGTTCTGCTTCATAAAATACTTAGTAAAGTCTGCTTGTTTCCTTTCTCCTCCTCTTTTTTTTGCTTATAATAATATTAAAATAATTAGCATTCTATAGCACTTTTAGGTTTATAAAATGCTTTAAATATTAAATTATTTGACTCTTGCAACAACCCTGTGAGTCAATGTTATCATTATACCAGTTTTACAGATAAGGAGCTGTGGCTGAGAAAGAATAAGTGATTTGCATTGGATTACACAGCCAGTCCTTTTTTGTCTTAGTTTCCTCACCAGTAAAATAAACAGAAAATGGTAAAGCACCCCACAGTATCTTTGCTAAAAAAAGTCTCAAATGGGATAACAAAAAGTGAGATACAATGGAAAAAAGACTGAACAATAACACGAACATCATGGTTCTGAGGCAAAGTTCAAACTCAAGTTTTTCTGCCTCTCCCATGCTCTGGCAACTGTGTTACTTAACTATGTTATACCAAGGATGTTCTCAATGTATGAATTTATCTTTCTCACCAATATTTTATAGAGATGAAAAAAATAGTCAGGAAATACCATATCATATAACTCTTGCCCATCTCATCACAACATGATTATGATGAGCTTAGCAACTTACATACTAACACCTGTTGAAGAAAAGTTCCTTGAGGGCAGGTCCTATTTTTTATTTTGTTTTTGTATCTTTGGAATTTAGTTGTGTCTCATATTGGATTGAATTAAAGAAAATCAGAGAAATTTAAAACAAAAGAAAACTTGACCAAAAAAAGAAGACAATCGACGAAGAAATCCCTAAAGAGTATATATTCTTACAAGGAGAAAAAAATATATCTATTTTTTCCTATCCATCTAGTTATCTATCTTTCTTCTCTATCTTCTTTATCTATCCATCCATCCATCTATCTATCCTGTATTACTATTTGTCTGACAGTTGTCCATCCATATCTGTCTTTCTAACTGTCTGCATCTGTCTTGTCTATCTGTCTGTCCATCTGTCTATCTCATACAAAGCTGATGTACAAATAATCCAGATGGAGGGGGAAAGGTACTAGCAGCTGGAAGGTGGTAGCAGGAAAGGCTTCATGCAAAAGATGGTACTTGAGCTGAATCTTAAAGGAAACAAGGCATTCCAAAAGGTATAGGTGAGGAGAGATGGCATTCCAGTTATAGACCTCTTGCAAAAGCATGGGCAAATAGCAAGAGGGGAAAGTGTATTTGGATCCCATAGTACATGGGAATTATCTATAATAAGACTGGCAAAGTAGGATGGAGCTAGGTTGCAAATAAAGGAATGAATGTTTCCTCCACTGAAAATGGGTCTAATCCAATCAGTTAAGCAGGATTGTTTCCATTCAGTACTTAATTTGGAAACTGCTTGGGAATTCCAGATGTTATAGACTTGAGAACTAGCTCGGAATAGTATATAGACAGTTGGATATGGAGGTGGAAAATCTAGGTTTGCATTGTCTTAAGATTCTTACTAGTTGTATGACTTTAGACAAGTCACTAAAATTCCAGGCCTCAGCTTTATTATTTGTAAAATGAAGGGGTCTGACATAATGATTTCTAAGGTGCCTTTCAGCTCTAAATCTGTTCTATAACTCCTTAGTAAGGGAATAAGGCTATTTCTACCCCCCACTTCAGATTTATCAGGAATGATTCTATTTTGCCTTTAGTTCAAATCAGGTATGAAATAGGTAGTTCTATTTGCTGTTCAGTTGTGCCTGACTCTTTGAGACCCAATTTGGGGTTTTGTTGGCAAAGATATGTGAATGATTTGCCATTTCTTCTTCTAGTTCATTTTACAGGTGAGAAAACGGCGGCAAATAAGGTTAAGGGATTTGTTCAGGGTCACACAGTTAGTGTCTGAAACTGGATTTGAACTCACAAAGATGAGTCTTTGTGACTCCAAGCCCCTGCAATCTATGCACTGTGCTGCTTAGCTGCCCAGGTAGCTTAAACCTACATAGAAAAAAGGAATGCTAAGCAATAAAGAATCATATAAGTACAATCAAATGAGAGGCTATCATTGAAAGCTGATTGAGACATTTGCAAAGTATCTTGGTGAAGACTGCTTATTAGCTAGTTCACATTTCATGGCCATTACAAACAGCTCAATCAGTGGCAAGGGGGCTCTTTCTTTACAGCAGTCTCTCTCTTAGTGGGTGACTTTTTCTCTCTCAGCTGGTTTAAATCTGTTGCTGTTGCCATTGCTTCTGTTCCAATAGTGATACTTTATTGCCCAGGAAGTGAGAAAACATTAGCTTCCTTTTGAGATCTCAAAAAGTATTGAATGAAAGGAAAGACACAAATAGGAGGCAGCCCCATCTTAGAAACAGGCTCTTCTTTCCCATTGTTCCCCCTGATAAAATCATATTCAATTTCTGATTCTTAATGTGGCAGGTGACACAGCTAATAGAAAAATAGCTCGAGTCAAAAAGACCTGCGTTCAAATCTGTCCTCAGAACATGTACTAGCTGGTCAAGTCACTTAATCTTTGTTTACCTAAGTTTTCTTATCTATAAAATGGAGAAAAATTTCCTAGGGTTGCAATGAGATAATAGTAATACCACTTAATTATTTTAATTAAAATTCAAACAATTTATTAATAATAATAAATTAGATAATAATTGTAAAGTGCTTACTTTGCACTATATATGTAGTAAATGCTCTGTGAGAGTTAGCTATTTTTATAATTGATGTTACATCATATGAAAGGTCTTCAGTAGTGAGAATTTTCCTCTCTGTTCTTCAGTAGTTGTGATTGCTAAGGGGATTGGGGCTGCAGGGACAGCTATCACATCAAATTTCCCTTGGGAGCTGCTCCCTTGAGTGGGGGCCAGGCTGGTAGCAGGATTGCTAGAGGGAGGGTTACTGCTGTTCCAGGGGCCCTCAGGCTTATTTATCCATTTGGTAGCAACTGGGCAGTAGTTAGTTTTATGATGATGGTCCCCTTTTTCATAGCAGTCACTGTCCTCAATAATGTCTATGGGAGTTGGTGGTGTTGGAAGTGAGACCAGTGGTTTGGGTAGTGCTGCTATTCCTGTGGCTCTGGATGGTCTCCATAAGCATCTGAAGGGAGAGAGTGGCCATAGCTGTCACAGCAGTTTGACTTTCTCTGAATATGCTAAATTCTGTCTCTCTCTAGTATTCCCATGGATAATAGTTGATTATTGTTGTTGATATTGCTATTCATTCTTCATTTTCTAAGATGATCAATGACATCATGGATGATATCTTGACTTGCTTATGAATTGGATTTAAGTAATGTAAAGTCATCTGCCTCATCCTCTTTTCTCAAGTCATTCAAGTGCAATGGCAAGATAAAAGTCAGGGTGATTGGTGGTGGCTCAACAGTTGTGGGGATGGCTGAACTTTGGTTGTTCCCTTAGATGATGGTTGGACATTGATACTTTGGGACTCTTGGGTTTACCCAACTGGTGAAGTGAAGAGTTTCAGATTCCAAGAGGAGGAGTTTATATTTGCTTCTAGAAGTAAAAAGAATGTAGCAGAATTTATTGATTAATGAGGTGACATGGTCAGGCAAGTGTTTAAGAAAAGCACTTTGGCAGCTGCATGGAGGATTTATTAGAATGGGGAGAAATTTGGGGCAAGGAGCCCAACTGAGAAGTTATTGTCATAGTCTAGTTGAGAAGGGATGAATCCCAAACTAGAAAAGGGGCCATTGAGTAGAGAAAAGATGATAATATGAGAGAAGTTTTAGTGTTAGAAACCATGAAATGGTAATATAAATAATATTTTGTTCAGTCATTTTTCAGTTGTTTTTGATTCTATACAATCCCATTTAGTGTTTTCATGGCAAAAATACTGAAGGGGTTTGCCATTTCCTTCTGCTCATTTGACACAAAAGGAAACTGAGGCAAACAGGATTAAGTGCCACACAACAGCAATATCTATCCACCTAGCTGCCCAATGTAAACAATTAGGAAGATATTTTTAAGAAAATTCTTTTAAATAGTCTTAAAGCCATATTGCATTAAAATGATTATAAAACCATATATATACCTTGAAATTTGAACTTTGGGGAAGTAGTTAACAAAGTTAGATATTTTAATGTGTATTGTTGATTCAAATTGTTGAAGCCTCCAGTATAGTGAATTGGATTGTAGACTTCTAGAAAGACCAGAAACAAAGGGAACAGCTTAGAAAATAATCACATAGTATTTCTTGAGACATTGAGAAAGCAGCTGCAAGGGCTAGCATCAGCTCTTGTCTTCTTTAACATCTTTATTAATGACCAAACCTAGGTAGTCAACAGGCTGTCAATTAAACTTGCAGCTTCTCTTAAAATTAGCAGATGTTTTAAAAAAAAAGCCCAGGGACAATAAGGAATTAATACAAATGGGGTTAAAAAACCATTGAATACAAGGGAACACAGACCGAACATTTCTCAAGGAGGAGAAAGGGGAGGGGAAAGTCAGGAGGATAAGATTGATGGGCACAGGAGCATTAAATGATTAGAGACACGAGGGTCATTCCAGTCACCAAATTAGATACGGCTGCTGTGTTATCTGGCATTAAGAAAAGGCCATTAATATTTTGGCCTTCACAGGAAAGAATGCAATATCCTCGAAGGAGGAAATCTTGCCTCAGCTGCATTGAGACCACTTTTTTGCTTTTCTTTTTGTTTTTTGGACATCTTAGAACTTCCCATAGTCCCTACACCACAGAGATCAGGAAAAAAAAGACAAACATTAAAAAATGATTAAGAGACTTTATAGCCTATATAATTAGGTATGATTAAAAGGAATTGTAGGTAGCAGAGACTAACTTATAAACAAACACTAGGAGTTTAGATTTTAAAGAGGAAGGAATTATAGCTAGAGGATTTGGTTTAAATTTAAAGTCACCTGTATGACTTTAAGGTACATCACTTACGATCTCTAGTCCTCAATTTACCCAAGAGAGTGCTGAACTAGCAAATGAAGGGCCCTTGTGATTATAAAATCACATCCTAAATTCATGTAAACTACTTGAGGCCAGGGACTGTTTCATTCATCTCTGCATCAAATAACGTCTGGCGCACAGTAGCTGCTAAATAAATGTTTGTTGATTGATGATCCTTTAAAAATAATCATTTTAAGCTTTTTATTTTGAGATGTAACTGACAACAAAGGTTTCTCTCTCTCCCTTCAAAAAAAATGGTAATCTACAGAAATATTGAGGATAGGAAGGGAAGATGACTCTCCTGTGGTTTTCCAGTCATCTATTGTCCTTATTTTTCTCTGCTGGAAAGGAACACCAGGTTCCTTGTTTTTTTTTTTTTTTTTTTTTTTTTTTTTTAACAAAGTAGCCTCCCTGTCACTTCCCAGTGGTCTAAAAGAGGTTGGTGTAGGTAAAAACATCCTGAGGAGACTTACAGACTGAATGGATTGACTGGTCAGAGCTTAGCAAAGCCTTCCTAACACTCAGCATATGTAACATTTTTAATGTTTCAGTGGCAAAAAAACACATATTAATAAAAACCAAAGGAATACTGACAATCAAAGGTAGGAGATAGTGCTGTGGCTGCTGGGACACTTAAACACACAGGGAGGAAATGAATTGCACTTTGAATTTGAGATGGGGCAGTGGAGTGAGGAATGAAGACACATGTCACCAGGGACTTTTGAAGTCATCAGCAGCAATAGGAAAAGCAACTCAAATGCCTTGATCAACTGCTGGATCTCATGCCTGCCACCAGTCACAAAGGAGATGCTCATTTAGGAGTAATTCATAACTCAAGATATGGAGCTGAAGATTTTTGACAGTTTCCATATCATAGAATAGTCTGAGGGGCTAAAGGTGGTACTATTTCTTTCCCTTGCTTATCATCACCCCATGGGCATTTGTGTACATAGGTTCCTCATATTGAGACTGTTTTCCCCTCACAGCTCTCCTCCCCCTCTATTCGGAATTCATCTGTTAAATGGCAATAGCCTATGCCTCCAGTGAAGACAGATTATTCCTTCACTTGGGAGATAAACCTCTAAACTGGGTTTGTGTCTACAGCACTTGTGCATTATAGATCTTGTGCCTTCTGAAAGATGAATAATTACAGATCCCTGGGGAGATCAGCTATATATAAAATGCAGTAGTCATCAAGTTGGGGGAGAGGCTGATAGGTGTGGGCCACAATGATAGAATGAATAGCTCTCTTGTCTCTGTCAAGCAGGAAAGGAAAATGGTAAGAACAGACCTCATTAGAGAAGTTGAGTGGGTATGTGTGGCTTCCAGTTTCTGGGCAAGTACTGTTTCTTCCCTGGGATGAAATAAATGCTTGCTTCTGAGAGCCTATTGCCGCTGAATTAATTTATGGAATAAATACAATACAAAGATCATATATGACTTCAGGGTAAATTTACTTTTGACATCCATATCTTCTATCATCCTCCCCACTTTCAGGAGTAAATTACCAGATAATTTATTGTTTTTGCGCTTTTTCACATTGAAAGTATTTTTTCTTTCTTTCTATTTTTTAAAGTGGGGGTGGGTGGTACAAATCAGATATCAGACTCTAACGAGCTGTGCATAATGAAGCTGGCACACATTTTATGGCTGAGTCCCTTCTTGTGTATGTGGCATATACATTATGCTTAGAATTGCAGAAATGCTTGTTATCTTGGTGGTACACTGAGGCAGAGCACAGAGATGACAGGAATGCCAAATATAGCTGATGATCTTGCCTCCTGGGGCCATGTCAGGATTCCTAGCAATATATGCCAGAGAATAAATTTAGAAAACATGAGGGTTTGAAATGCCACATACCAATTATAGATTGTTCTCGGCAATCCCTTAGGTCTCACAGATTAATTTTTGTGAACTGTGTCTTCACTATAATGAAGGATTTTTCCCAAATTCTGAAGAAAAATGATTAAACCCCTCTTTTTGTTCACCAATGTCATCTGAGTGATTGTGGTCAAGGCAGCATCTCCCAGGCCTGCTAATATTTATTAACAAAGAAAATGACTTTCTCTCTCTCTCTCTCTCTCTCTCTCTCTCTCTCTCTCTCTCTCTCTCTCCTCTCTTTCTCTCTCTCTCTTCTTTTTTTGTTAACTTTTTTAAAATTTAAATTTTTAAAACAATTAAACTTTTTTTAGATCTTTTATGTCTGTCTTTTCTATTCATCTCCACCTTTGTCTCTGTCTGTCTCAGTCTTTGAGTTTGTCTCTGTCTCTCTCATACACAATACCTTTAACTTAGCCTTACTTCCTATTCTCAACTTCCCTACCAATGTCCACATGATTTGTCATCTTCATTCATTACACAAATATTTATAGAATAACTACACTGTATATTGGGTTGTGTTAGGTGATATGAGGAATTATATTAAAAAGTATAATAGTTCGCTGTTCTCTAGGAGCTTACTCTTTGTTGGGAAGACAACATATTTACATATGAAAGGTTAAGTTTCATACTGGAGTATTTGAGAATCTCAGAGCAATATGTTTTAAAGTGTTCTATGGGAAATTCAGGCAACAGCAACAGTAATAGCTAATGATGACCTATTTATATAGTATTTTAAAATTTAGAAAGCACTTTTACATCTATTTTCCATTGATTCTCATATCATCCCTGTGAAGTGGGTGCTATTATTGTCCTCATTTAATGATTGAAGATGTTGAAGCTGAGGAAACTGGGAATTTGTGATTTGTCCGGCTGGTTAGTAAGTGTCTGAGAAAGGACTGGAATTCAAGTCTTCTTGATTCCAAGTCTGATATATTATTCATTAAATCATCTCTCAAACAATAGGACTTCAGAAAATGTGGGGGAATATGTTCTCTGGAGTGGGCATGTGAGGTTTCATAGGGAAATTAATCTTTGAAGTGAGTTCAAAGGCAAAGAATGGATTGGGTCTTGGATTGGGAGGAGGCAGGAAGCTCATTTCAGATAGTGAATAGGGTATGAGCAAGGTGAGAATGTACATAGTACATTTGGGAGGACAAATCTGGTATGGAGGATGATGAGGTTTACTCCCATATAAATAAAAGTATGTTGGAGACAAACTGTGAAGGACTTTAGATTTTATTTTACATCTTTTAATGGAGAAATATTAAAAGTATTTGAGAAGAGGAATACATATAAGATAGATTATAATGGAAGAAAAAGACTAGCAATATTCTATAGGATGGATGACATGTAAATGAGTGGGTTATTTTACATTCTTTAGTGGAGAAGTATTAAAATATTTGATCAGGGAAATTTATATAATATAGGTGTTATTGAAAGAAAAATAATTCTATGGAGTAATACTCCATAAAATGCTTTGAACGGTGTAAATGGCTGAGCTGGTGTCAAGGCCATCCTCTGTTAGTTAAGGTTCTGTATTAGAACAAAATAAAACACTCATAGATAATTTGATAGTTTACAAAAAGGTTAACTTAGTCAAAGAATGGAAAGGATTTTTATTAAGGAGGCTATAACATTTAGCTTAGATAGACATGACTCTGCCTCCATTCTGAAATGTATCTGATCAGTAAGTTAGGCTGTGATGGCTCCTGAGACCTTGGGACATCTTCCACTGAGTTTAAAGGGGCTTGATTCGGTATGGGTAGGCCTTTTTATGCCATTAGTAGACCAGGAAGCTTATGTGGCCAAAGACCACCAGGAAGCTGTTTCAGTGGAAATGGGGCTTTAACCTTAGATCCCCTAGGTCAGTCATGTTCAGAGAATGACTTCTTTGCTTTGTAGGACAAGAATAAGCCTAAACTATAGAGGAGTAGAATGGTAAGGTAATCTAGGTAGATAATAATCCTATTAAAGGAGGTAATTGCAATATAGCAAAATCTCAGTTGTTCAGTTGTTTTTTCAGCGCACATCCAACTCTTTGTAACCCCATTTGAGGTTTTCTTGGCAAAAGATACTGGATTAGTTTATATTTAATCCACTGTACTACCTGGGTGCCCAACAAACAACAGCAGCAGCAGCAACAGCAACGATAGAAACAACCAGAACGAGGATTATTCTTATACCATTTTTAAGTTTTGCAAAGCATTTTATAAATACTATTACATTTTATTCTCACAACATACCTAGGAGGAAGATGCTATTATTATTACCATTTTACAAATGAAGTAATTGAGGAAAACAGAAGTTAAGTGATTTGCTCAGGATTCTTCAGCTAGTAAAATATCTGATGCAGGATTCTAACTTGGTTCTGACTGACTGCAAACCCAGTGCTATATTTGTTATATATACCACCTTTTAGGTTTATAGGCTTAGAGAGTTGCTTAGGTAGAGCTGCTTAAACTTTTTCCACTTGAGACCCCTTTTTACCCAAGACATTTTTATGTGATTCTGGGTATGTAAGTATATAAAATAGGCATGCAAATCAAACATTTATTGATAATAATATGAGATCCCATATGGGGTCACTAACCATAGTTTAAGAAGCTGGGGCTTACAGCACTGAGGTTAAGTGACTTACCTAGAATCACATAAACAATATTTGTCCAGAGTAGGATTGGAATCCCATCAGATGTTTCTATTTCTAAGGCCAGTTCTCTACCCACTATATGGTGAATATGCAAAGTACCTTAGGAACTTTAAAGCACTATTCAAATGCTGGCTAGGATTAAAATATGTTTGCCTCTCACTTCATATAATATACTATCAATGAAGTATGACTATAATAAGGTCCTTCTGATGCTATTTCTGTTTTTTTAAAATCAATATCTATAGTGAATAGTGTTATTGTCAGTACTATTATTATTCATGAGTTTTTGATTTGGGGGCAAAGCTGGATGCCAGCTTCTACCCCATCTCATCTCCAGCCTCCCAAGGAACAGTATGGCCTTTTAAATTCAATTTTGTCATCACCATAACCGTCACCAAACATTTATTATTATTGTATTTATTGTATTAAGCTCTATTCAGGAAGAACACAGATATCATTTATCATCTATCTACTTGTCATTTTTTGGGGGGAGGGGAGACTTTATTGTTGTTTGTCCTCCTTTCTCAAATAGGACACGGAGTTGATACCATGACTTTCAAGTGAATTGGATTTAAAAAAGGAAGGGCTGCACAAGGTCACCTATTTCACTTTTTCCTTTAGAGCCACCTGGGTCCAGTGGTCAGATGTAATAAAAAAAAAAAAAAAACCTGGGAGGGGAAGACCCTCAGGGTTTCTGGCCAAAACTGAAATGACTGCTCTTTACATTCAATTGAGTCAATCAGGACCTCAAAGACTGAGCATCCTAACACAGAAAAGTTAGTAAAAGACAGAATAAAAACAGAATGCAGTGCACTATCTGTTCTAAAAGTATTGATGTTAGAGGGAGACATTCTGGAGGCAAAGAGCACCAGACCCAGTGTCAAGAAGACTTGATTTCCACCCAAGCGTTCTGGAGAGCAATATGGAACTAGGCCCACAGGGCTATCAAACTGTGCATATCCTTTGTCAGCAGTGTCTCTATTAGACCTGTATCCCAAAGAGATCATAAAAAAGAGAAAAGCACCCACATCTGCAAAAATGTTTGTAGCAGCCCCTTTTGTAGTGGCAAGAAACTGGAAATTGAGTGGATGCATCAATTAGGGAATGGCTGAATAAGTTCTGGTATATGAATATTATGGAATATTATTGTTCTGTAAAAAATGATCATCAGAATTATTTCAGAAAGGCCTGGAGAGACTTACATGAGCTGATGCTGAGTGAAGTGAGTAGAATCAAGAGAACATTGTACATAGCAACACCAAAATTATGGGGTTATCAATGTTGATGGATGTGCCTCTTTTCAATAATGAGGTGATTCAGGTCAATTCCAATAGGTTTGTGATGAAGAGAGCCAGCTGCATTCAGAAAGAAGACTGGGGACTGAATGTAGATCACAAAATAATATTTTCATCTTTTTGATGTTGTTTTCTTTTTTGTTTTCTTTCTTTCTTTCTTTTTTTACCTTTTTGATTTAGTTTTCTTGTGTAGCATGATAAATGTGGAAATATTTATAAAAGGATCATACATATTTAACAAAGTTTGGATTACTTGCTGTCTAGGGAAGGAGATGGGATGAAGGGAGGGGGAAAAATTTGGAACACAAGGTTTTGCAAGGGTGAATGTTGAAAACTATCTTTGCATATATTTTGAAAATAAAGAAAAGACTTAAGTTCATATTTAGTCTCAGCTACTGATTAGCTATGTGAGCTTGGGCAGGACACTTAATCTCTGTCTTTTTCAGTTTCTGCAACTATAAAATGTGGTAAGTGGGCCACTAAGGGGCACAGCAGTTAAATTGCAGGGCCTGGAGTTGAGGAACACTCATCCTCTTGAAATCAAATTTAGCCTCAGACCTTTACAATCTGTGTTATCTGTCCCCTTGAGCTGGGGAAAGAAATAGCAAATCACTCTGGTATCTTTGTCAGGAAGATTAGCCAGAACTAAAATGGCTGAACACAACAAAATGAGGATAACAAAAGCATCTACTTCCTAGAGTTGTTGTATAGAGAAAATTGAGTAATATCTGTATTTAGTCCTGTGCTAGACACATAATAGGTGATCAATAAAACATTGTTTCCTTCCTTCTTTCCATTCTAAGGGAAACATAATTGCATAATCCAGTTGAAAAATTAGAGAAGGAAGAAATTGTAGAAATTCTGAGCTATGTCAGGACAGGGACAAGGAAACCCTCTGCTATTGATCTAACCAATTAAGGAAACTTTCATGGAGGAGATAAATTTTCAGGATCTGATGACATGTTGAAGAAAGGGGACTAGAAAACAGGTATAGAGTTCAATATAACCATAGAGATTATCTTCCCAAAAGAAATTTTATAGTTTATAACACTGAAGTCAAAGAGAAGTTAAGTGGGCTGCCAAAGTTCACAGGTGTATTCAATCGTTCTTGGAGTCTAAATTCAGCTTCATCAGATTTTAATCACAGAGAATGGAAGGAATGACATGTATCTGTAAAATAAAATGGGATGTCCCATACTATAGAGGAAAGAATGCAAATATGGAGTCACAGAACCTGAGTTAGAATACCAGCTCTGTCACTCAATTCTCTAGACCTCAGTTTCCCTACTTATAAAATTAGAGGGATAGATTATATGTCATCTGTGAACCCTTCCAGATCTAGTTCTCTTGCCGTTTATTTACTTGGAAGGAACATCAGTGAGAGAAGTTTGACAAAAAGATGAAGATGGGGGCAGCAACTTGGCTCAGTGGATAGAGCACCAACCCTGAAGTCAGGAGGACCTGAGTTCAAATCTGATCTTCCTAGTTGTGTGACTCTGGACAAGTCACTTAATCCCAATTGCCTCAGCCAAAAAAAAAAAAAAGATGAAGGTGGGGTTGTAGCAAATACCCTTGAGATGAGGAGAAGGGTTGATGTGCAAATTTTCTGGGATAAGTGGGGGAAGACACCAAGATTGTCTTTTTTTTTTTTTTGATAAAAAAGCTTTATTATTCTACAAGGTTTTGGATGCTGTGCTTTAGAGGTGGCACAGCAAAGCAATATTTTTTCTGTTGTATCATTGAAAAGAAAAACAATTTCCTACTATTTACTATAAGACTTTGACTCTAGATTGATTGTTGATCCATGAGACCATGCTGACTCGGCAAACTGGTTCTTGATTTCTTGCATCTTTTTCTCATGGGTGTGTAGTTCAAGAGTTCAGTCATTAGCATCCAGCAGCTCCTGATGAATTGTCTTAAAGAATTTGATGATATTCCAAAGCCTGTTGAAAGCATTTCCTAGGGATTTGTCCTCTCACACCAGCTTGGAGGTCTCCTTGCATCCTCGAGTAGGCTGTTGTAAAATAGATTGAATGAGACTTGAACAGTACATTTCAAAGTTTCTCTGTTATGCCTTTGACTCCTCTTAAATCCTAAACCCTAAAAAAAAAACCCTAAAATTAACTTTTTTTTTTTGGCTTTTGAAATTTAAGACTTCCCCTAAATTTAAATACCAGCACTAATAATTCTCAACACCTCTGTTTCTGTCTTTGTCTCTCTCTTTTTACCTCTGTCTCTACCTGTTTATCTTTCTCTGTGTTTCTCTCTTCTCTCTTTGTCCTCTCACCCATAAAATACAATGATAAATGTTGGTGCCATACTAAAAGACACATCCTCTCTATGTCACAATCTATAAACTATCAATAACTAATAAACCAATAAACTGTCTCTTTTTAAAAAAATGTATATCCCTATCACTTTGGGTCTTACTGTGAAGAGTAGGTAAAAAGTTGGTAAGGAGACTTTTAGTCCATGGGCTTTTGCCTGGATGAGCCTGAGTTTGGATCTTGGGTCCTTGATCGCATCTTCTGCTTTGTATTTCTTTTCCTGAGAGTTAGTCACCAAACAAACAGTGATCATGAGTGATAGATTTTTCAAGAGTACCTGGCTTCCTTCAGTCATTGTTCACTGTATTAGGGAAGATGCTTCTTGAAAGAGAATATGTCTGATTGAGGAACCCATCTCTTGATCTAGCATTCCAGAAGGCATAAACAGGTATTCAGACAGCACAAATGCTGAAGCAAAGATAATTTCACCGAGTACTTATTTTATTTATTTTTGTTCTTTAAGAATCTCTCTCTTTCTTTCCCTCTTGTAAATAAATAGTTGTCCTATATTTTAATTAGAGAATTTCTGTCTCCCCTTCAACCTTTTCTGAGTTTTATTCAGAGGTCCTTTCTACTCTTTTTGAGGATACTCTAGAAAGAATAATATCTAAATTTTAAGAAATTTTTTTTTCTAGGATTCCTGGAGTAAGGAAGATAAAAAAACAAACAAAACACAAAATGAAACAAAAAGTCAACAACAACAAAATCCTGAGAATTTGAATAAAAGATCCTGAATTTTCTCTTTAGAAACCAGACTTTCCTAGAACTGACCCTTGCCTGTGTCCATTAATCTAGAACTAGAGGTCTCTTTAGAGGGATAAATTGAGTACCATCTCCCTCAGGCCCCAGTTCTGGTGGCACACTGTATGCTGACTGCTTATTCCCCAAAGCTGCTAGCTCAAGCTTTGTAGATCAATAAAGCACTCAGAGAAATATAGGTTTCCTCTATAATTCTCAGCTCTGGAATGTCACGGTAGAGTGAGAGCTGAGAGCAACAGTTAGCAGTCATTATTTCTGCTGTATAAAACTGGCAGAATTTTAATCATGTATTTTGAAAATAAAACCCTTTAATTTGCCTAAGTCTTAGGATAGATTAATTTAATGAAGGGGAAGTTGGGATAGATTGGGTAGGAGTTAAGAGGGAAACCAAGAAAAAACCCTCTTAGAAATAGTTGTTACAGACAAACTTTGCCTACATTATGATTTTACAGAGGATAAACCCCACTCATATTGTGATGTGAATGGAAAGACCATTGTATTCCCAGTTGGGATTCCTGAGTTAAAGGTCTCTCAGGGCCCCTTATTGTTTGTGAGACTTAGGCAAGTAATTATCTTTTTGAGTTTTATATTTCTGGGCTAGAAAATAGGACTAATAATTGGACTCATGTAATAGTGTTGGTGTAAGAATAAAATGAGATAATAGCATATGTGAATATTCATTGTAAATTGTAAAGCACCAGAAAAATATAAAGAATGATTATGTCATAAAGCAAGCTTTAAAATGTGATGAAGAAATCAATATTAGGTCTAGAACGCAGAAAAGGTTGAAGGGAGACAGAAATTCTCTAATTAAAATATGTTAAAACTGAAGAAAAGCTTTTCTATAAATCTCCCCATAGAGAAAGATAACTAGATCACTAGGAATCTTACCATTTTATTTAGCACCTCCAGAAACTATCTCAACTTTCAGGATTTTTTTCCTAGACAAGATTACCCACTTCATTTGTTAACCTCTGTTTGGGACAAAAAGACCTACCCAAATTGACTACTCAGAGATCACTCATAGAAAGCAGAATTATTTATTAGAATCTCAAGTAGCGGACCCCATCCTGGTCTGTGAGCCAAATTCACAGCGGGAGAGAGCCACTCCCTTGAAAATGTTCACAGCTTTTATACATTTAAGACAAAGAACCTCCAAAATCCTATCCTCTATATGTTGTGATTGGTCACATAAAACTTTATTCCCCTTTTTGGTCAGTGGAATGCAGTAGACAAGGTGTTATATAGCTTCTTTGGCCGGTAATCCCTTCTTTGGACAATGGAATGCAGTTCAGGGCTTATCTAAAATCATGTGACTGGGGCCTATAGGCTTGATGTACTTTAGCTAACAATCTCTAATCAATATGTGCTTAATCTGTAAGTTCTCCACCTTTCCACACACCTCTATCCATTCAACTGTAGCTCATGAACCCTGACCAATAGAATTATTATTTTTAATTAGCTAGAGAACATAATTAATTCAAAGCAATGACATTTGATGAAATTGTTGTTCAGTCATCTACTCATATTTAGCTCTTCACGACCCAATCTATATGGTTTTCTTGGCAAAGATATTGAAGTGTTTTGCCATTTCCTTCTCTAGTGTCCCCATTTTACAGATGAGGAACAAAGGCAAATTGGGATTAAAAGACTTGCTTATGGTTATACAACCCTGAGTATTTTAGGCTAGATTTGTCATCAGGTCAGATTTTAAACCCAGTACTCTATTTATTGTACCACTCAGCTCCCCCAAAATTAGTTTAAAGCAATGGCATTTCATGAAATGGTATAGTGAGAAATGTAGCAATTAAATATTTTCCTAACTATGAATGCAATATGAGACCAGGAGACAGAAGAATTAATGGGAATAATGAAATGACATCAACTAATACAACGCTTCTTAAACTCTGGGTTGCAACCCCATATAGGGTCTCGTAATTAAATGTGGCCATTATTAAATTATGATTTATTATCAGGAAATATATATTTATTTTATATACCTATATTCCACAGTATCACATGAAAATTTCTCATATGGAAAGGGGTTGCAAGGCAAGAAGACCATCAGTTTTAGTGACTTAGTAAGCAATTTACTTAGTGATTAAGACATCAGCATTTTGACTTACTTCTCATTATATGTGTTTGACCATGTCAGCTTTCTATTTCTATTTACTTTTGGACAGTGCATGCACTGATAATGTATAGATTTGTGGAAGAGTGGGTTTCAGGTTTTGGGAGGAATGTTTTATTGCTGGTTTTCTAAGGTAAAAAGTACTCATGCTGTGAATTGGGGGATAACTTCTGAGGCTACCATATGGGACTTATCTAAAGGCTTCATTTTCATGCCTTTGCATGGTAGAGATACGCTGGAGAAATTTTCTTTTGTTTTTAGGCTACAGTTAAACATTTGAGATGTATTTACAAACCAATTTAATTGTTTTAAGATAGCTTTTACTTGTTGTATAATGATAACAGTTGTACTACTATATAAAATATAAGTATGGAGGACTGACAGGAACAGTGTAGCTATTGAATCTTTAGAACATTGATGCACAGCTTTGTACCTAGAGACACACAGAAAATTGTGAGTCACTAGCCATGGTGATGCACATCTATAATCTCCACTTCCAGGGAAATTGAGGCTGGAGGATATGATGAACAGTTCTGGGTTGGGGTAAGCCCATGCTGATCATTTCTGCACTATGTACAGCATCAGTGTGGATGAGTCCCCATGAGCAGAGGGAGAAGAGCCAGCTTAGACCAGAAACAGAGCAGATCAATGCTCTTATGCTGATCAGTGGTGGGTTGGGGTCTATGGTTAGTAGCCCCTGCAGTTTCAATGTGGATAAAATGGAAAGACTTAAGTCTAAAACTCCCCCAAATCCAAATATATAAAGGAGTGATTCATGACCTAAGCAATAAGGATATTAAGTATGCTCTGCAAGATGCTATAGCAGTGGTTCTCAAACTTTTTTTTTTTTTCATTATCTTTATCCTATTAAAAATTATTGAGGATCTCTCCAAAGCATTTTTGTTTATCTGGGTTATATTTATAGACATTTACCATATTGGAAATAAAAACCATTTTTGAATTTGTAGACCCTCTAAAAGGGGTTTCAGAGATCCCCAGGATTCTCTAGACCATACTTTGAGAAACACTGTGCTATAGTTTCCTCTATTGCAAATGTGAAGTATTTCATAGACAATCAGAATATAAAAGCAAAACCATATATATATATATATATGTATATATATATATTTGCAAGTTACCCAAATGGACCAATCTAAAATCCCTAGTGAGAGAAAATAATCGAAGATATGTAAAACTAATCACTAATTATTAGACAACTATAAACCTTATTGTAGACAGTGAGAATGACATAAAAGATAAATAATACAGGATTTGGTACCTGAATACCTTTGGGACATTGTGGTACAATGGAAAGAATATAGACCTTGGAGTTAGAGGAACTGGATTCAATTTATATCTTTATCACTTACAACTTGTATGAGCATGGGCAAGTAATTTTTTTAAACTTTCCTGGGCCACAGCTCCTTAATCTGTAAAATGAGAAAGTCCAAATGAAAATTTGGACTAAATGGCTTCTGAGTCCTTTTTAGAGCTAAATTGATAATTGATGATCTTTGACTTGATTATATATGTATATAGTGCAAAAGTTATTGTTGTTGCTGACATTTCCTTCTCCAACTCATTTTCTATATGAGGAAACTGAGATAAACAGGGTTAAATGACTTATTAGGCCTGTCTGAGGCCAGATTTGAATTTATGTTTTCCTGACTCCCCAACCAGCACTCTATTCACTTCACCACCTGCAAAAACTTTGAAGAAAATAGAAGCAAATAGTGGCAGAGAAATTACAAGACCCATCATTAACTCAGGACAAGTCTTACTTAGGTGACTTTCTAGTACCCAAAGAGTATCAAAGAAACATTTGAGAGTAAAACTCTGGAAGGACTCAAGTATGTTCTCATTCTAAGAATAGACTTTGGTCTATATTCAAGGAACAATTAGTAGAGTATAGCTCATTGACTTCTGGCATTTTTGAGGCATCCTGTAGATGTTGGCTATAGGTAATGGGAAATCTTTGGGAACTATCTAAAAAAGCTATTGGCCAATGACAGCATCACAGAGTCTAGCAGTCTATATGTATCCCTTTTAGAGGCAGCGCTGACATAAGATAGGAAAATATAGTTATAACTAACAAAATAAATAGCGGAATCAGGATTCCACAAAGATCATGGAAGGTTAGAATACTAGAACAAATCTAGTAAGATGATGGAAATTATTAACAGGAATAAACTTAGTCTTTAAAAAGAGTTAAAAAGAGTTGATTCCACAAATATGAGGAGACATAGTTAGACAATAATTTCTTTGGAAAAGTTTCTGAAGTTTTAGTATATTGAAATCTAAATGTGAGCCTTCGTCAAGGATGTGGGTTGCATAGTATTTCATCAAGGCATAAATAGAGACACAGAGAATAATAAAATACTTGTCAAGTGACCTTATCCAAAGAATCATCAAGACTTAAAACCTTTTCTAGGATTTTAAAAAGAATTATGCTGCCCTTGCTAAACCTCTCAAGCATCTCACTTAATGGATATCTCATTGAGGAGAATCAGAAGCCCAAAGGGTAGAAAGAACAGTTTGACCTAACCCCCCTGAAACCCTTCAGTGATCACTGGACTGAAAAATATGAATCTTTTTAAGACTTGGTTAAGTGCTTCATGTGTGTGCATTGGATCTCAGAGAAAAGCTCTGTAATCTCATTGCAAACAGAGCTGGATGTGAGAGGAATCTGTGGTTACCATGAAGCCAGTAAGTAAAATAGCAGCAGTTACATGAGATCAACAGGGAGCAAATCCTAGCAAAGACTACACACCTTAGCAGAGACTGCATATGTGAGAGAGACTGTACACTTAGCAGAGATTACATACATGGCAGAGATAGCACACCTGACAGAGACTACATGCCTGGAGGAAACTATTTACATGGCAGACATTGCATACCTGACAGAGACCACATGCCTGGAAGAGACTATTTACATGGCAGAGACAGCACACTTGAGAGAGACTACATACCTGGAAGAGACTATTTACATGGCAGACATTGCATACCACACTTAGCAGAGACTACATACCTTAGCAGAGACTACATACATGGCAGAGACAGCTCACCTGACAGAGACTACATACATATGCATGGCAAAGATTGCATATCTAGCAGACTACACACCTGGAAGAGACTGCACACCTAGTAGAGACTATTTACATGACAGAGATTGCACACCACACCTAGTAGAGACTACATCCATGACAGAGATTATGCACTTGGCAGGGACTAAATGCCATAAAAGTTTGGTGGGGAGCAGACTTGAGGAGAAAAGCACAATGACTCTCTAGAAGATTTGGTTGGTTTTACAGCACCCAAATTATGCACAAATTGCCCTTTTCTGTGCATGTCCTAGGCACATGTACTTATGTGTGCACACTCTTCCCTATAATAGGTGTGCATAATTGTGGGCATTGCACTTGATTGAAGGTAGAAGAATGTACTTTTCTTACCATGACATTTCATTAATAGCTTTTGTTTTAAACTGATGATGCCCTCTGGCTGACACATAGCTTGGTAATTCCTAAGTTATAAGTTTGAGCAGTGGTAGACTCCCAAAGTACCTTGAACCTTGGAGACCCTTGTCTATGGGATCCAAGGCATAAATTGGAGTGATGTCCTTCAGTGTTTCATTTTATTTTGCCATTACCACCTCCTCTGACAAGGTCTTTTCTCTAACATTCCCTATCTCTATCCCTTTGCCCTGGAAGTTAAGTACATAGCTTATTGCCACAAGCAAGGATTTTTGAGATTCTTGGACTTCAGAGTTAAAAAAAACATAAATAGCTGTAGTTAGAAGGTAAATAGGGCTTTTAAGTAATTATTAATTATTCCTTGGACTATCGAGGCATTTAAGAGAATGTTTTGGTGTGCACGATGTTTCTCACAACATTATGAGATCTGGTTCTGGCTGTTCCTAACAGAGCATGTTGAGGAGAATATACAGTAAGTGGAGAGTGGAGAATAGACTGAGGGTTACAAAGTAGTATTGTGAGAAAAGGGAAAGGTATGATAGTATGATGGAGAGGCAATGAATTGTAGTGGGAAAAGGGCTGGGCTTGGAGTCAGGAAATATAGGCTCAAATTCTGCCTCAGACACTTATTCTTAATTTACTCGTTGTTTGTCCTCCATAAATCTGATTTTAGATTCACCCACAAACTGCTGGGAATCCACATTTAGAGATATCTATATGCCCATCCTCTTCCACTGGATCAAATTATGGTAATAATAAAAACTCATTTCCTTATATCTCTTTTAGATTTGTAAAGCACTTTATTCATAATACTCTGGAGAGATGAGTATTGCAATGAAAATTATCCTTACTTTACAGATGAAAAAACAGTGACTCTGAAAGCTACATTTATGTTAGACACAGGTCTCTTAACCCTAAGGCTCATGATTTTTCCACTCCATCAAGCTAGCTTCTAGGTTCACGGCTGGTCTACTTTTCATGTTTGCAGACCAGCAGCCCCATGATGTATTTGAGGGAAATAACATTTTCTGACTCTCTGAATACGGCATGCATATATGTCTATAATCTGCCTGGTATTCCACTGCATTTTCCCCCTTGTTTGGGGAGTAAAGAATATTTAAAGCAGAACCCACATTTCTGGGTTCAATTGGAAATAGGTTTATTAAATAAGTGATATTCTCAAATATCTGAGTCTTAAGACACCATTGAAAAAATAATTAGAGATAGAAAAATTAGTAGACATGCATCTTAAAGGAAAAATAATTGATATTTAGATATGCACTACAGAAGTGTCTGATGAAATTGTGATAATGTGGTACCACTCAAAGATGTTTTAGCGACTGATTTTTGCATTGTGTTTATTCTGACTTAAAAAACCTTGGTGTCCCCAGAAAAAGGAGAAAAGACATTGGCATACAGGGCAAAACATGCATATTCATGCAGCATCCACAGGGTCAGAACATGCTGTTTGCTAGCATACTGAATGTGACCTGTTGGCCAGAAAATCTGAAAATTAGCCTTCTCCTTAGAGACATTATGGTACATTAAATATAATTGTAAAAAATTGAAAATAATCTAAATGTCCAACAATGGGGGTCCAGGGTGATTAAACACACATGACATATTAATACAATGGAATGGTATGATGCAATTAAAACCAAAAAGAATGAGGAAGACAAATCAGGAAAGAACTTTATAAAATAATATTAAGTGGAAAAAACAAACTAGATTCAGAAGAATGTAGCATACACTAAATGTGATGATAGAAGGAAAAATGAACAAGACAAAAATTACTAATAATCTTGATGGGTAATTATAATGAGCCACAGAAAAAGGGTTATGATACTTGATACACTGAAATAACTTGAAGGGAGAGGAATGAACATTTGCAAAGTTCCTATTATGTGCCAAATGCTGTGCTAAACTCTTTATCTCCTTTGATCATCCTGATAGCCCTGTGAAGTAGATACTCTTCTAATGCCTGTTTGACAGTTGAGAAAATTGAGATAGACAGTGGTTGCTCAGGGTCTTTATAGCTAGCAAGAATATGAGGTTGGATTTGAATTCAGATGTGAATTCATATCCAGAGATCTACTGCACCACTTAGCTGCTTTTGGGCCTATGATTTCATAGATTTGGATGTTCCCACCAGTGATGAAGATGGCAACCTATCTATACCTGCCCATCCTGTTACCATTGACTATCACCATTAACAAATTCATTGTAAAGCATCTACTCACTATTCTAGAGGCTTGTCTACTTTCTCCTGAAATCCTCAGAATACCAAGAAGCACTAGTTGTCTATCATTTCTCAGTCATGCTACATGACCAGTCCATATTCTTTTTTTCATCATATGTTTCCCTGATGATATCTTTCTTGTTCTTTGAAACTCATTGGTTATATATTACCATTTTGTTCACCCACCCCTCTCTATTGCCCTCCGGTGCCCTCTGAAAATATTCATTTTCGACATTTCAGAGTTTATGTATTCCATTTTTTCCTTATATGTTCCATATTATAATACCAGTAGAACATTCATATTAAAAAGATGGACTTTTGATTTTAGAAAAAGTTTGGGTAATAGGAGTTTTGAAATTTTCTGAAGGCAATCTATCCTCTTCTTATTTGATTCTAGGTCTATCTAATTCCTATTTAATTCTGTCCTCTTCCTAATTAACTCTAGGTCCATTATGTCTGTCTTGGATATACTTCAGTAATGTCCACATCTTTATGACTTCTTTTGCGGTTTTCCTAATAAAGACAATAAGGTATTTTGCCATTTTTCTTTCAATGTCATTTTATAGTTGAAGAAACTTAAGCAAACAGTGTTAAGTGACTTACCTAAGGTTATGGTAAATGTCTAAGGCCATATTTGAATGTGCGAATATGGATGGCCAAATATGTTAGGCTGTTCATATTTAATACATGTCATAATCTGGGCAAAAACATGCTATAGTCATTTGCTTTTTTATGTGTGGATGGTCAGGACAAATTCTTTTCAGTGGTTATAGTGTCTTCCAGGAAGCTCTATAATGATTCTACAACAATTAGCCACATGTCATCAACAAATAGGAATATCAGGAACTCTTCATTATTAATAGGAATTTTTTCTTTAATTTGGAGTCTGCTGAATCTCCTTCATCACAGTGTTGAATACCTTTGGTGAGCATTTGTCATTTATTAGTCATTTCAGCCCTGTCTGATTCTTTGCAACCCTATTTGAGATTTTCTTGGCAAAGATACTAGTTTGTCGTTTCCTTCTTCAGCTAATTTTACAGATGAGGAAACTGAAGCAAACAAGGTAAAGTGACTTGCTTAAGGTTTGAACAGCTAATAAGTATCAGAGGTCAGATATGATGAGCATATGTCTCCTTTTCTTATGTGTTGTTTGATGTTTATGGTCAAAAGGTAACTGAACAATGTTATTTCTATTGCTATTTCTTTCAAAGGATATTAAATGATTTTGATGTATGGATGTGAGATACCCAATTGAAAGAAAGTCTTTAAAGTTATATTTTGCTCCATCAAATTCAATGCTTTGTAAATATTTTTCATTTTATTTTATTTTTAATAAAAGCTTATTTTTCAAAATACATGCAAAGATAGTTCTCAACATTCACCCTTTGTAATTAAAAATAATTCACAAACAATAAAACAGTGAAATCTTGTGTTTTGTAAATGTTTTAATTTATTGATAGTAAACATGTAACCCATTGTAAATTATCAAGAATGTCTTTCTTTTTGCCATTAACTATACTCACTGAAGTTGATTTCAATGTGTATATTGATCATTTTATTAAAGATTTTGTAAAGATGGGAAAATAGACATAGCTACTGGCAATTCCTGACATTCTATTCTCTCAATTGCCTTTTTGCAAAATTAATAAAGTCTTTTAATTCCTTTTCTCCCCATGTCTTTGTTTTCTTTTTAATAACTTATGAATCAATTTCTTAAGATCCTTAAATTTTTGCTGCCACCAGCACAGATTTCCTTTATGTATAATTTGGTTGAATTAGCTGCTTTCCTCATTTTTTTGTTCTCTTTAATGTCATCTTTACCTTCTTTATAAGCAAGCACATCTGTGTCTATGTAAGCTTGGTAATTTTACTATCCTTGAAAAAAGTTTCTTATACAAAATTGTGAATACTTTTCTATTTTTTTCCTTTTATTTTTTTTCTGTGATTTTCAAATGTAAAATCCCTTGGGATGGCTTTGCTTAGTTGGATGTCTTGCCAAACTTTCTTTAAACTGGTTTTATGTTCTGCTGCTTCTCTCTGCTATATGAGGTGATAATGATCATAACAATTCGTTATACTTTGTAAGATTTTATAAGCCAATTTATATTCTAATCCAGTGTTGCCTTTGGTCATTTTCTTTCTGCCTTTGGGAAATAAGTCAAGGGTATGTTGATTAAAACTTTTTTGGTGTCTTGGACCAAAACATTAGTTTTACATTGGTTTGAACTTTTATACAAGATTATTATAATTTAAGGGCATAATGATTGGAGTACTGGACCTGGAGTTAGGAAGGCTTGAGTTCAGAGATTGCCTCAAGCACTTAATAGCCATTATTATGATGATGATCATTAAGATCATCATTGTTGCTATTCTTACTATTGCTTTATACATCTTTTTTTTCAATTTCAGTAGTTTAAATAGGTCAGAAGTGAGGTTTTTTTTTTTTTTCCCAGTTTTATGCTTCTCTTTTGGTCATTATTCTTTTTTCTAGGTTTTAGAAAAAAATTAATTCTGATCTTTGCTCTAACAAAATAGCTGCCTAACTGTATACAGAGAGCTGAATCAGGGTTGACACTTATGTTAATAATAAGTCTTCTTCTGTCTGTTAAAACATAATCAGTTTTGTATTTTGTGATGTTATTGAGTATTTGTCATAAACAGTGCCTACCAGTGATTATTATTATGTAAGAAAGTAATCATGATGAAGTGTGGTTTTGGCAACAGACTGAATTTCCTTCAAGGATCAGCTAAGTATAGAGAGGCTTATACCAAATGATTTGGCCACTTAGTGATAAATTCTTTAGCCAAAGCAACCCAGAAAACCAGGAAAGCAACAACAAGAGCAACTACAACAACATGTCCCTTGATCTACCCGTTCTGCTTCTTCAGTGGTAGTGGCAGAGCAGCAGAAAGGTAGCTAGAAAGTACTAAAAAAAAAAAATCACACTTTTTAAAAGATTATCTATAAATCCTTGTTCAATGACCCAAAGGACTAGACATATTACTCAAAGAAATGAATTAAAATTGATCTCAACATTCTTTTCATAAAAGAAAGTTAAGAAGAAAATTAGAGATGAGTCTCATAAAGATTTTGTATAGATGGAATATTAAGGGTCTCATAAAGATTTTGTATAAATGGAATATTCAATATAAAGGTCAGTAATTTCTGACATTCTCTCAGTTGCCCTTTTGCAATATTAATAAGGTCCAAAATTTTTTCACCCATCCCTTTGTTATCTTTCAAATGATTATTTGTAGGTTGCTTAGTACAGTGTCTGGAACACAGTAAATACTATAAAAATCCTTATTATTCCCTTTGAATTATATGGAAGGGTGCACCACAAGTATTCTTTGGAGGGGTAAACTATAATGATAATAGTATCAATAGCAATAATAAACACTTTAAAGTTTTTAAAGCCCTTTACACAGATTATCTCATTTGACCTTTTCAACAATCCTGGGAAGTAGGCGCTTTTATTATATCTATTTTACATGTAAGAAAACTGAGACAAAAAGAGGTTTAAGTGCTCAGATTCATTGCAGCTAGGCAATGTCTGATGCAGCACTCTAACTCTGGTCTTCTTCATTCCAAATCTAGTGGTGTTTCTATAAGCCAATCATGTGAAATTGTCAGAATGAGTCTGACGATATAACCAAAGGCAATAAGAAATATTATTTCATGGGACATTTGATCACCACTTCAATATTTTAAATAAGTTTTTGAGAAATAACAACCATGAAAATAATTACTGCCATGAACTATTACCAGGTTAGAAAATGAAGAGAAATTATTTGAGAACCCATAAAGAGCCTCCAGATTAAACCAACATATACTTTAATACTTGGTAACTTCAATTCAAAGGTGGGAATGATTAGAAACATATCAGAAGTAATGTACTGCTATCATTGATGCATTGATGATGAGAAACATTTCAGAAATCATGAGTGAGGAAGGATGAATGAAGAAGCTTCATGCCTTTACCTAATGCAGAGAAAAATGGATTTAATTGTAAATGGTTACTATGGATTTTAGTTGTTTGTATTGATGTTCAATGCTAAGTTCTAATTAAACATTTAATTAAAGATTTGAAAAAAAGAAGCAAGAGAAAAGTTGATCCAGAAAAATAACCAGCTGCTTGACACTCCTGGAAACTCTGTTTCTTTATTAGATTCATATTTCCTGGCCTGAATCTTTGCACCAGCCACTAATTTTCTGGTTTCATTTCTTTAGATTTTGTTCCTTTGCAGATACCCTAGTAATAACCTGCTTGGTTTATGACTTTACCTTGTTTCCTCCCAGTTTGAGACCTACTTTTGCCCTAAGCAGTAATTGTCCCAAATTGCCCAAAGGTTTTGGACTAGCTATGGGTAGGATATAACAAGAGAATTAAGGATTTGGGAACATGTACTGAAAAATGATATTTTTAAACACTGTTGTAGGCAATTGGGGTAAATACAAAGTTTAGCTAAATCCTTGACTCGAGCTGATAATCTTACTAAAGGCAAAAGATAATAATTTTGATAATTAAAATATACCATATGAAATGAGGAGAATATTAGAGAATTATAAAGCTAAGTACTAAATGAGTGCTGCTAGTTAGCTTCATTATAAATGATGGGAGGAAGGATAGAGAATGGTTCTTAAGTATAGGTAGGAATTCATCAGACAAAAATAGAGTATGGATTACCCTAGGGATAGGAGGTAGTTTAATCAAAGGAATGGAAACATGATACACTAGAATGGTAGAGAGTTGCCAAGTTGGCAGAGGGTATAGGATGCATGAAGAGAAAAATATCAGATAATAGTGGAGTGAATAGTGGTGTTAGACTGTGGAAGATTTTAAATACCAGGAAGAGGACCATAGGTTTAGAGTTGGAAGGAAATTCAGTGGTCACCTTATCCAATCCCGTCATTTTACAGGTGAGGAGCCAAAGAGACAGAGAGCTGAGGTATTTATCCAGGGTTCTACAAATAAACTTGGAATAACTTTTATATATATTATCTCACTTGATCCTCAAAAAATCTCTGGGAAATAGAGTTGCTATCATTGTTCCCATTTTAGAGAAAAAGAAACTAAAAGGTCAAGTGTCCAGATTCTGATACTAAGCAAGGGTAAAGATTTGACCTGTGTTTTCTAACTTTAAATCTAATACTCTTTCACAGTACAAATACTGTGCTGCCTCTTGGAAAGCACTAAAGGGAATAAGCATTTATTTAGTACCTACTATTTGTAAGGTATTGTGCTAATAGTTTATAAATATCTCATTTGATTCTAACCACAATCCTGGGGGGAGGAGTAGAGATGCTATTATTGTCCCCTTTTGAGGGGACTGAGGCATATGGTAGATAAGTGACTTTCCTAGGAGCACACAACTAATAAGTATCTGAGGCTGGATTTGAACCCAGGACTGTCTGACTCCCAGACCAAGTCTTCTATTCACTGAGCCACTTAACAGATGCAGCAGCAATAGCAACAATAATAATGATAACAGCAATAGTAATCCATTTAAATTCTTTGAATATAAGAGTGATGTGACCAGATCAAGATGAAGTATTATTCATGCAGTAGTATAAGGAGTAATTAGAACAAGGAGAGAATGGAGTCAGGAAAACCTACAAAAAGTCTGGTACAATAGATTAGGTGGAGGATAACGAGAATTTGTTGTGTTGTGTTGGTAGTGGGGTAAAAGAGGAAAGGCCAGATCTGAGAGAAATGTATGTATAGAATTGATAAGACCTGGAAATTATTTGGACAAGAGAAATGAGGGAGAGGAAAAAAACAGCAAAGTTACAAATCTGAGAGACTGAATTGATGATGGTATCATAGAAAATTGACTAAAGACAGAAGGAGAAACAGATTTAGGGAGAAAGAGAATGTGTTCTGTTTTAGACATGATGAGTTTGGGGAATGTTGGTGGAACACTTGGGTGTAAATGTCCTGTAGGCAACTAGAAATGCATATTCAGAATTTTAAAAAGGAGAGATACAGATTTGGGAGTCTTTGATATAGTGATGGTAAGTGAAATTGTGGGATTAAATAAACATGAGAAGGTAGAGATTAAAAAGAATACTGAAGACAGACCCTTTCATGAGGCATATTGAAGAGAATCAGAAGCCAACAAAGGACATAGAGATAGAGCAGTTATAGGGGTAAGTCAACAAGTCAATACTCATTTATTAGATGCCTACTATATGCCCAGATCTCTGTGCTAAATGCTAAGAATATAATACAAACAAAAAAGAAAACAGGAGCTTAAGCTCTAATGGGGAAAGATAATATATAAAGGAAATTTGAAGACTGGGTGAAGTTACTAAAGTCACAGCATGGTAAAACCAGAAATACAGACAGGAGAAGTATCCAGAGAGGAATGAAGGTATGAACATGGCTGGCTTGAGCTTTTTCTTAAAATGAATGATCCAGGAGGAACTGAACCTTCAGAAGAAAGGGCCACAGGTACAGAAACATCTTCTGGATGATGAGACTTCTGAGACACAGTGGTAAAGGATCTTCTTGGGTGAGGAGGTTGCTGGAAAATGGTGGAGAGAGGTCTGGAGGGAAGTGTTGAGTGGAATGAGGGAGTAAATATGATGAGCCTCAGCACTTTCTCAAAATGGTTCTCTCAAAAGGTTCTAGGAGGAACTGACTAATCAAGAGGAGAACCAAAAAAATAAGTTGACTCTAATTCTAAGGGAGGACAGATTATTCAATGAGGTCTTTTAGGAGATGTAGGAAAAGCTCTTGTAATTTATGTTATAGTCAGCGATAGTAGCTCCATTATGGGGACTTTTGGGTGCATGAATTTTCACTGAATTGTTATGAAAACCAAATGACAATATATATATTGCTTTGAGATTTTAGATATTGATTGTTGTTGGAGTT
This sequence comes from Sarcophilus harrisii, assembly GCF_902635505.1. Taxonomy (NCBI): domain Eukaryota; kingdom Metazoa; phylum Chordata; class Mammalia; order Dasyuromorphia; family Dasyuridae; genus Sarcophilus; species Sarcophilus harrisii. The sequence goes on from NC_045429.1 coordinate 218,556,264, forward strand.
GTGAACTGATTTAGTCATTCTGGAGAGCAATTTGGAAGTATGCCCAAAGAATTATTAAACTGTGCATACCTTTTGATTCAGTAGTGCTACTACTGGGTCAGTGTCTCAAAGAGATCATAAAGGAGGGAAAAGGACCCACATGTACAAAAATGTTTGAGACAATTTTTTTTTGTGGTGGTAAGGAATTGGAAATTTTCCATCAATTGGGGATTGGTTGAATAAGTTGTGATATATAAATGTAATGGAATACTATTCTATAAAAAATAATAAACAGATTGATTCCAGAAAATCCTGGAAAAACTTGCATAAACTGATAGTAACTTAAGTTAGCAGAATCAGGAAAACACTGTACACAGGAATAGCAAGATTGTGTCTGATCAACTATATAATAGATTGACTTTTCTCAGCAATAAAGTGATCAAAGACGATTCCAATAGGCTTGGGATGGAAAATGCCATCCAGAAAGAGAATTATGGAGATTGAATTAAGATAATTTTTTTTCTCTTTCTCATGGTTTTTCCCTTTTGTTTCGATTTTTCTTTCACAATATGACTAATATGGGAATGTTTAAAATAATTGCACATGTATAATCTATATCAGATTGCTTGCTGTCTTAGGGAGGGGAGAGGTAAGGGAGGGAGGGAGAGAAAAATTCACAATGCAAAATTTTATAAAAAAGGATGTTGTTTTAAGGAACTCAACATGGACAAACTATTTAAATATGGACAAATTGTTTTTTTTACATGAGAAATGCATATATTACGTTTAAGATTTACATCAACAATAGGATAAGCTCAGAAGAAAGATTAGCAGAATAAAGGTAAAAATAATAATCATAGTATACAAATGAGGTGCAGAGGAAGAATAGACACAGAGGCATTAGAGAGGGGAGGAGAACTTGTAGTTCTAAAAACCTATTCATATCAGGAATGAGTTCAATAGTTCAATAGGCAATAATACACACACACACACACATATATCATAAAGCACCCTCCAAAATCTATAAAGAAATAAGGGGGAAGGATAGGCGGATGGGGAAGCAAAGGGTGAAGGAAGAAGACAAGGGAGGGATCCCTAAGTGGGGGGAAGTTAAGTAATAGTAAGCCAAGTTATGGAGTAGAATTTAATGAAAGTCAGTAGAGATAGGAAATACATGTGTATTACCTGGAATATGTGTGTGTATGAGTGTATGTATACACACACACACACACACACACACACATATATATACATAAATTTATCTTTTCTTAACTGTAGTTTGCTTGGGAGGTAGTGGGAGAATGAAAGAAAGATATGTATGTGTCTATGTGTGTGTAAGTATAATATATGTATATATCTATCTTTTTCTCTATATAAATATATTCTTTCTTAACTATAGTCTGCTTAGAGTGGGAGTGGGGATGAATGAGGGGTGGGGAAAGAGTAAAATAAATAAGGTGTGCAGCAGAGAACAAAAGAACAATTTAAGGAACAAGGAAGTAAAGAAAACATGTACACTCATGATTATAATTTCTTCCACTAAATATACTTTCTTAAATTGGTACTTATTACATGTTTTGAATCCTCCCTGATGTTCTGTTGGGGACATGATAATGTTTTCTTTTGTTTTGTTTCATTTTGTTTTGTATTGCTTTTCTGTTTTTATTTTTGCTTATTCTGTTTCTTCAAATAAAATAAATTTGAAAATAAAGGATGTTGAAGATTATCTTTACATGTAATTGTAGAAAATAAAATGCTATTAAATAAGGAAAAAAAGAAATCTTTTAGTCTAATTGTTGAGACAAGGTGAGAGTTTGATATAAGACAATACAAATTTCTCATATCCAGGCATCCAAGGCAGAAAAGAATTGGGGTGGTCAAAATTATGGGTAAGTGATTGAATGATTTGACCAGGGTCACACAACTAGTAAGAATTAGAGATTATTTGAATCCAGGTCTTTTGGTTCCAGAGATAGTAACTTTCTATTTCATTGTTGATATTAAGCAATAAAGCACCACCAAAATTTTTTGGAACAGAGAATTAGTGTGACCAATCTGTGTAGGAGAAATATCCTGGTAGTAGTCTGAAGGATAGATTGAAGAGAGGAATGGAGGGAAAAAGTGAGACCTGTAACAAGGCTATTGCAATAATAAGCAGCCAATAATGAGGGCTCTTTTACTAGGTTGGTAGTATATGGAAAAAAGGAGAGAAAAGATTTAGGATGGAATTAATAGGATTTGGCAACCTATTCAACACAAAAAGTGAGGAAAAGAAACTAATTAAAGATACCCTCAAGGTCATAAACAAAAGACAAGACTAACAAAAAATTTTAAGGAATAATAAAAAAACAACTGGGGAGGCAATGTTCTATCTAACTGGAAAGTACAGTCAGAGCAACCGACTGCTCTCTGAAGACCGAACTAACTGTAGGAAGGTTCATTACCAGAAGGCTGGCTCAGAGGTGACCAACTTCTTTGGCCATGGTGAGAGGTAAAACAGGTCATACAGAGCTCACAGTTTTAGTGCTAGGAGGATCTTTGCAAATGATCTTGTTCAACTTGCTCATTATTAAGAATTAATGGACTTGGTCAAAGATTATGCATAAAATTCCAATCTAGATTTTCTTATTCTAAATCTAGAGTTCTTTCTCCCAAACCATGATGTCTATGTCATGTAGAGAATATATTGTTATTATCATGTTCTTTCTTCTGAAGTACCAGAAGTAGTAGGAAAGGAAGGGCAGAGGATACATAGAGTCACATAGTCATTAGTTTAGCCTCTTTATAAACCTTAAGTTAGCTACTGGTATTCAATATTCCTTGACCAATGACCAAGGAGGTAAAACATTTTTAGATGACATGAATAATGGCGATATTGAAATTCTTGCTATTAAAGTAACAGAAAATATGAAGTAAGTACAGCTAAATAGAACTTAAGGAAAAGTGATTAAAGGAATTGGTTTTATTGGCAGCTAATGGTACAGTATGATTAAATACTGGGGGTAAAGGCAGGAAGAGGACTTTAAATTCTGCCTTAGACATTTATTAGCTACATGATCTGGGTAAGTCACTAAATTCTTCTCAGTCTCAGTTTTCTCATCTGAAAATGTAGATAATTATCCCTCTTACCTCATAGGGTTGTTTTGAAGCTCAAATGAAATTATATATGTGTGTATGTCTGACACTACAAACCTAAAATTACTATATTAATGCTAGCTGTCATTATTATTTATCCAAAGGCAAAAAAACCCCCATCAATTCATGGGGCATTTGCATATTTTACCTTAAGATGCTTATGGAGAGTGATAAGCAATTTTATCACTCTGAAGACATTTCTAGCTTACAGACTAACATCTCTTGTAGAGGATGGAGAATAGTCAGACTTTAGTCACTCTGTGAGTCAACAAGCATTTGTTAAACACAGGGACTGTGCTAAGCACTGTCTGTCTTCATGAAGTTCACAATCTAATGGAGGTAGATGGAATACAATTTGTAAAATATTTTTCAATTATATGTATTGTATATGTACATGTATATATGTACATATATATATATATATATAAAATCAAGATTATATACATGCTAGTTGCTATTATTACTATTAAGGAAAATGCAGAAAGAAGGCACCAGCAGTGAGTGAGAGGGACTGAGAAGAGCTTATTACAGAAGGTAGGATTTGAGCTAAGTTTTTTTTAATAATAGCTTTTTATTTTCTAAATATATGGAAAGGCCATTTTCAACATTCACCCTTGCAAAATCTTGTGTTCCAAATTTTTCTCCTTCCCTTCCCTCACCCCTTCTCCTAGACAGTGAGTAATCTGATATATGTTTAAATATGTGCAATTCTTCTACACATATTTTCGCAATTATCATGCTACCCAAGAAAAATCAGATCAAAAAGGGGAAAAATGAGAAAGAAAACTAAAAACACATAAATAACAACAAAAAAGTAAAAATACTATATTTGATCCACCCTTAGTTCTCACAGTCCTCTCTCTGGGTGTAGATGGCTCTCTTCATCACAAGTTTATTGGAACTGGCCTGAATCATCTCACTGTTGAAAAGAGCCAAGTCCATCAGAATTGATCATGATATAATCTTGTTGTTGCCGTGCTCAGTGATCTCCTCATTCTGCTCACTTCACTTAGTATCAGTTCATGTAAGTCTCTCCAGGTCTTTCTAAAATTATCCTGCTGATTGTTTCTTATAGAACAATAATATTCCATAACATTCATATACCATAACTTATTCACCATTCTCCATCTGATGGGCATCCACTCAGCTTCCAGTTTCTTGCCACTACAAAAAGGGCTGCCACAAACATTTTTGCACATGTGGGTCCTTTTCCCTTTTTTATGAGTTAATCTGAGTCTTGAAGGAAGTCAGGGAAACTAAGAGATAAAGATGGGATATGGGGAACTGTCAGTGATAACTCAGAGAGTAAGTAGATGGAATTTCTTTTGCAAGAAGTAATAAGTGTAACTGGATTGTAGAATGCATAGAATATGAGAAGAGTAGAAAGCTAGGATGGGGCTGTGTTGTGAAGAGCTTCAAATGCCAAACATGATTTTATACTGGATTTTGGAATAAGAGGAAATTTATTGAGTACTGGGGGGTAACATGATTAGACCTGTGCTTTAGGAAAACCATTTTGGCACCTCAATGGAGGATGAGTTAGAGTGGGGAGAGACTCAAGGCAAGGAATAAAACAATTCCAGAAGTAGAGCTCAGATTGTGTGTCACATAAATTTATGGTTCAGATTGATTGATCTGAAATTCTGTAACTGACAATCTTAGGCTTTTTGGTATCTTCAAAATGTTAAAAGAACCAATGGAAGATGTATGCATTTTGAGAATTCTCTTTGGAGGGTATATGAAAAGATGTGGACCAGAATCTTATAATACAAAAAAAAATCAATCAACAAACTTCCCCCCCCCCCAGTTTTTAATAACTTTTATTTTTTCCAACTATATGTAATGACAGTTTTCAACATTCATTTTTGTAAAACTTTGTGTTTCAAAATTTTCTCTCTCCCTCTCTTACTTCCCCCATCTCCAAGACGGCAAACAATCTGATATGTTTAAAAGGATTACGTATATTTAACCTATATTTCCAAATTTGTCAGGTTGTGCAAGAAAAATCAGATCAAAAGGGGAAAAACATAAGAAAGATAAACAAACTACAACAAGAACAAAAGGCGAAAATACTATCCTTTGATCCACCTTGAGTCTCCATGATTCTCTCTGTATGTAGATGGCATTTTTCCATCTCACTCAACAAGCATTTATTAAGGGACTACTATGTGCTTGCACTGTGTTAGGCACTGGAAATACAAATAAAAAAGTGAAATAATCCTTGCCTTCAAAGTTCTTGTATTTGAATGGGAGAGTCAATATAAATATGTATGCATATTTACAGATAAATACAATACAGATAAATACAGATAAATACTTCCTTGGGTGGAAGGAAAAGCATTAACTTCCTGAGTGGGACAGTGGTGATGGGGATATAGTCATTTGGGATGGTACATATAGAATGTGCTATAGAGCTAAGTCTTAGAGGAAACCAGGTAAGGCATAGATAAAATACAATTTACTAAGGAAGCAATACCTGAATGATGAGCACATGGATCCAGCTAAATAATTAAGTACAGAAAACAATTTAGTTACTGGCATATTTTGGGAAATGAAAATTGATAAGTGAGGTAAAGTTAACTTATGAATTTTGAAAATAGGCTGATGAGCTTAGATTTGCTACATTAGGCAATGGAGAGTCACTTTAACCCAACTGAGCAAGGGAGAAAGACAATGAAGTGAGATGTAAATAAAACTTTGAATAAATATCTACTCTCTAGTATCAGTATCTAAATATCTACTATCTAGTATCAGTATCTAGTATCAGGCCCTATATAGATTTTGCTCTATATGAGGTATAGGCCTAGTAAAACAGAATATGAATGTAACAGAATACTACTGTATGGTAAAGAATGATGAAATGAAATGCCCAGAAACCTGGGCAGGCTGGTATGAACTGATTTGGAGTGAAGTGAGGAGACCAGGAAAACAATTTTATACAATAAATATTTATTTTGTAAATAAATATCTACTTTGGTGCAGTAGATAGAGCACGGGGCCTGGAAGTCAGGAAAATTTGAGTTAAAAAATTTAGCCTCAGACACTGACCTGCTGTGTGAACTTGAGCAAGTTACTTAACCCTGTTGCCTCAGTTTCCTCTTCTGTAAAATGAATTGGGGAAGGAAATGACAAACCACTTAAGTATCTTTGCTAAGAAAACTCCAAATAGAGTCTTGAACTTTGGACATGACTGAAATGAATGAACAACAATAGAAAACAATGAGAACTATCCAAAATGGAATGTACGACCCTAGGAGGCATGTTTTCCCCTATCATTGGATATTTGCAAATAGAGGGTGGATGGATAGCCTCTTGTCAGAGATGTTGTCCCTGGGATCCCTTCTAAAGTGTAAGTAGAACTAGGTGGCTCCTGAGATTTCTTTTTACTGTGAAGTTTTGTGATTCTGTGAAAGCTGTGTTTGAAGATTAGCTTTCTGCCCCAAAGGGTTCTGCCAGAAATATTTTTATACCTATTGGTCTTTTTTCTCTTTCTTGATCTTGCTCTATATGAGGCATAGGCCTAGTAAAACAGAATATGAATGTAACTGAATACTATTGTATGGTAAAGAATGATGAAATGGTTTTCAGAGAAACCTGGGCAGGCTGGTATGAACTGATTTGAAGTGAAGTGAAGAGACCAGGAAAACAATTTTACACAATAAAAATAAAATTGTAAAAAATGAAAAACTTTGAAAGACTTAAGATTTTTGATCAACACAATGATTATTCATGATTCCAAAGAGGAAATAACAAAGAGTACAATTTGTCCCTTGACAGAGGTTGATGGACTTAGAGTGTACAATGAGACACATATAACTAATGTCAGAAATTGTTTTGCCTGACTGTGTATATTTGTTACAAGGCTTTTCTTTTACTTTTATTGATTGAGGGAAGGAGCAGATGAGAAAGAAAGAAAATAAATGCTTGCTAATGGGGAACATAATTAAATTAATTTTTTTCTTGAGGTGAAGTCAGGAAAAAAAGATGATTAGAGATTTCCTTAACAATGATGCCCAGAATCATTTAGAGGGCTCATAACCTGAAGGTGCTGAGGTCTGTAAAGATGCTATAGTAACCTGACAAGATATGAGAAAGAACTGGGCATGGACGAAATAGTGGGAATGGAGAAGAAGAGGAAAATGCAAGGAAGATTTTAAAGGAGGAATAGACTACTCAGATAGGATTGTATTAGTTGCCAGGATTAGTGATCCTGGGCAAGTCACTTAAACTCTCTAGGTTTTCTTTCTATAAAAAATATAGAGATTGGATTTGATGGTCTCAAAGGTCCTGTCTAGCTCTCAATCCATGATCCTACAACCCTAAGTTTTCTTGTCTGGGAAAATGACAATATTAGTGATGCCATTAAATGGATTGCTGATCGAGTTGTTCATTTTTATCTTTTTATCTTTTGTTGGAGGCTACTTAGCTCTGCTTTGCTTTAATTTTTTTCTTCACTGGCACTGGTCCACATTGGTGTATCTATTTGCACTAATCACAACTGTCTGCTCCTGCCAGATGTGACACTTCCAATATCAGGTTCTGTCTGTGAGCATCCTCAAATCTATGCTGCATTGCTTGTTATAATCCAGGCATTTTTTGGTCTTTTAGTTAGTATGTCAGTTTACAGAGTACTATTGAAGCATTAAAATTCAAGTATACTCTTCAACCTTGGCAGAGATTTTTGGACATGTGTAATAGTGGCCTATTTAAGGCTGAGGGGCAATCTTAATTTTCTTTGGGTTGATTATTTAATTATACTGCTGTGGTGATTGGCAGCTAAGTGGCAAAGTACATAGAGTACTTGGCCTGGAGTCAGGAACACTCATCTTCCCAAGTTCTAATCTGGCCTCAGATACTTACTAAGTCTGTGATCCTGATCAAGTTACTTGACCCTACTTGCCTCAGTTTTCTCAACTATAAAATGAGCAAGAGAAGGAAATTACTTTCTTGCCAAGAAAAACCCAAATGGGATCACAGATAGCTAGAGAAGACTGAAAAATGACAGAACAACTGAAGCTGTAGTAATTCTGCAATTTATTATTAGGTCCTTGTTTTCTGGTGTGAATTGAAATACGCTGAATAAGATATAACCTACTTTACAACCAAGATTCTATCAGCAAAGTCATTTTGGATTTCGAGCTGTATCTTAGAAGTTGTCTAATCTAACTACTTCATTTTATAGATGAGAAAATTGAGATTCAAAAATGTTAAGCAATCTTCTCAAGAAAATACAAGTAGTAACTGTCTGAATCAGAATCTGAACCCAGTTCCTCTGACTTCAGATACAATGATCTTTTTGCCATATTATTCTGCTTCTCTATCTTCTGGGAACTGATTGATCAAAACGGGTGTCACATTAGTTCAATTAGCTATCGTTGAATGTCTTGGAATTCAACTGTCTCAAGTCAATACAGGAGATTAGATATATTGGTAGGTTTGTAAACAGTGGTATCTAAATCAATGAAAACAGCACAGAGAACTCAAGATTGTTTCTGTACTTCAGTTTTTGTAACAGATCAGTCAGGAATCTGAATTTTTAGCCAGGATCTCATCAGTGACAGGTACTAGGATGAAGCCCAGTCTTCAATAGAGCACCCTACTCATCACAAGGGCTTTAGAAATGCTCATTGATTAATGTAGGAGTTTTGCTACTCCTTGCATCTCTCCAATGCTTTGTTCTTTAAAAGATGAAGATTTGACTCTAACTTGACAACCTGGCAGCTTCTTCATATCCTTGTGTGTGCTTTTTGTTGACAATAATCAATAGAGTCAATTTAGAAACTGTTGAAGGATGGTTGCCTTTAGCACGAACTGGAGGCATCATGGTTGTAGTGGAAACACCACTGGCTCAAAAGTCAGAGGACTTGGGTTTAAATCCCTACTCTTTCCAAAAGGAATCTTTTTGCTTTTTGGGTCTCAATTTTCTCATTAATAAAATAGAAGGATTTACTAGATAAACTGTAAGGACCTCTCTAGTGCTAGTGGATATTCTCCTTCCTCATTCATTCATTCTTGTTTATTCTTTTGAGATGCTATAGGGATATATGAAGAAATAGTTATACTTTTTGATTCTCAATCCAATCAGAATTTATTAGGCACCCACTATGTGCAATTATGTCAGCTAGGAGATGCAATGGATAGAGTCCCAGGTCTGTAGTCAGGAAGACCTGAATTTAAATCTAACCTCACATACTTACTAGCTAGTTTCCTCCTCTGTAAAATGAGCTGGAGAAGAAAATGGCAAAACAGTACAGTATCTTTGCCAAAAAGACCCCAAATGAGGTCAGGAAAGGTTAGACATGACTAAAATGACTGAACAACAATACAAATGTGCAACTGTTAGAGATTAAAAAAAGGCAAAATAAAAACTGACCCCTCCTCTCAAGGAGTTTATATCCTACTGGGAGGATACAGCATGTAAGCAGAAGCAATATGAATCTTATTTTTAAATACCATAATTTTAAAGATTTTCCCACTTGTCAACATTTTTCTTTCTGAATTATGAATTACAACCTAGTTCTCCTTGGGTGCCAAAAGTTATAGGGAAAAAATTGGTAAGAATCTTAGGTTATATGATGTCTTAATGTGCATTCAGCCTGTGCAAGGGATGTAGGATGGTACAATGAAAAGAAAATTCTCTGGGATCAGAAGATTTGTATTTGTAGTCTGTCTCTGAGGTTTACTTCTTGTGTGAGCTTGGGCAAGCCACCCTATCCCTTTACTTGTAAAATTTGAGGATTAAAGTAAATAGCTTAAGAAGTCACTTCTTGCTCTAAATATATGACCCTAATCTATGGAAAGTATAACATCACAGAGAGTAGGACTGCAATCTAAACCCATAGCCCTAGATTGTCACCCTCACAAGGCAAAATGAGTGGGATGAGGTAGAGAAATGTGTATCTGGAAAGACAGCTCAAAGTGATGGTACCATCTCCTTCTAGGAATGGCACCACAGCTCAGAGAGTGGGTAGTTACCCAGTGGGGAGATGTAACAATCCAAACCACCATCTAATTCCCCCATGATAGATGGTCTATCCAATTAGTGAATGGGAGAGGGCATGTGAGCAGCATACAGATTAATATACAAGGAAAATTGAGTGCTTCTTCTGGAGGCATACTACTAGATAATTTATAGTGGGCAGGTTTAAAAGGCTATGAGCTGTGTTGAATTTTTCTGCAGTAAACTAGGGAGCTTTGAAGAAACAGTGTCCCCCTCCTACCCTCCAACAAAGGAGTCTGATTTCCTTTTCCATTTTCACATTTAGAGGCACTTTATGGGACTGTGGCTTAATGATTATTATACTTGCTATGTATTAAATATCCAAAGGTATTCGGCTATTTCTTCCTGTGCCTCCACCTTTTCTACTTCTATTTTTTTTTTCCTGGAATCAGTTTTCAGAGGAAGATCATATTTTTAATGATGTGCTTAGCCTCTTCTCCTCTCGGTGTATCTCTTAATCATAATAAAACTACACAGCAATCAGTGAAGTAATTCTGAGCAGCTCCTTAAGGAAAACATCCTGCAGGATAGAAGCTTTGGGAATGCAAAGACTAGAGGCAACTGTTAGAGAAATAAGACTCAGTGGCTTGAATTCTAAGGGCCTTGAGCAAACCCTGAGATGATGATGTTAAATATTCCAGTGGCAGAAGCTCTTTCCTGATCACAACGACAGAGAGGAAATTTGGGCTGATGCAATATTTGGATTATTGCACTTCAATGGAGGGTAAAAACAGTCCCCTGTGATTTTAAAGCTCTTTTCCTTTTAAAGGGAGGCAGATGAAACTTGCTTTTTCATTGTATGGCCTGAATTTCATTAAATGGCTCTTGTGTCTGTCAACGGGTGGCCAGGCGCTACAGCTGACTTCCCCAGTTATCAGAATCTTCCAGCCGGCAGTCAGCTTCCTTCCATGCGTGTTGTATGCCCCTTACCATGGCCGGGATGCTGGCTGGGACTTCAAGAATTTGGACAGAGTCTGTTTCTGCCTGTGAATGGCTATCAGCTGAGCCAAGCTTTTCTCCACTGGAGGAAATTTTGCTTCCTTGGTGTATCTGATCGATGATCTGTTATTTGAAAAAGATTGTCTCTTAGAAGGCAAAGCTTCCGTGATGGTACAGCAAAGTTCTGACCTGTCTTGCTGTCACTTTTGGAAGTAGCTGAGAACTCCACATGAAGGGGAATATGATACCTATGGGATGATTTGGCTTGAAGTGACCATTTCAGCCATCTTCCTGGTAAATTTGTAGGTTCATAGATCTAGAAGGGACCATACTGGCCAGTTTAACTCCTCTTATTTTATAGATGAGAGTTTTGAGACCAAGAAAGAAGTGATTTTTCCAAAGTCACAAAAGTTAAACGTACCAAAGATAGTATTTGAACCCAGGTTTTCTCATAAATGGATGTGATCATATTACCTTTAATGGGATGTGTATACATATGTGTATACACACGTACATAAATACATTGTGTGTGTAACATCAAAGGCAAGATCTAGCATAAAGGAAATAGATCAGAAAGGGAGAAGAAACTAAGAAAAGGAAGAATTACTTTCCTGTGGTAAGCATGTGGAACCAGGTTTATACCAGAAGAATCTCTGTTACTTTGTGAACTCCTCCATTGATGTGTTGTTAATATAATACTTGTGTATTTTCCTTTTTTTTTTACAGTAGATATTTTAAAAAGAACTGATGAAAGCGTATGTGCTAATTTTAGGGAGTTGGGCAAAATCCCTTTTCTCCCATATCTTAATATTGAATATATTTCAGTATAAAGGTGGTAGTTGCAGAAATCTTAACAAAACACAGTGCAATAGGGGGAGCTAGCGAACCAAATACTTGGTTTTACAGGTTTGGGGAGAAAAGAATGACAATGATAGAAAATGGTTGGTAGAAATTATGTCTAAACCAGCATCTTAATATATTTTAATAACTTTTTAAAATGTGGCTATGGCAACATTAAAAAAAAGGCAAATGGAAGGATGCATATTTTGTAAGGTGGAGAATTCATAATCAATTAAGAGAAAGGAGAGGTTTTAAAAGACAAAATAGATAATTTTGATTATACTTTGTGATCTTATTTGGGATTTTCTTGGCAAAGATACTGGAGGAGTTTTCCATTTACTTCTCTGGCTCATTTTACAGATCAGGGAATTGAGATAACAGGGTTTAGATACTTGCCTACGGTTACACAGCTAGAAAGTATCTGAAGCCAGATTTAAACTCAGTAGACTAATCTTCCTGATTTCAGGTCCAGCATTCTATCCACTGTGCCACTCAGCTGCCCTCTGATGATAGAAGATGTCCCAAAAGTTTTAGATGGACTCTTTGACTGTAAGAATTTTGAGATACCATAAAATATATTGAAAATGTTTTGCATAAACAAAATCAGTCCAGATAGATTAAAAAATGTTGAGACAGTATAGGATGACTATAATGGTATCAAGGAAAACACTTTTAAAAGACTTAGTCACTCTCATCAATGCAATGACTAATTACAACTACAGAAGTCTGATGATGAAAAATATTTTTCACTTCTGGGCAAAGAGATGATGACTGGAGGTGAAGAATGGGAAAAATATATTCAAATACAGCAAATATGTGAATTTGTTTTGTTGGCACACACCTATTTTTGGGTTTTTTTTTGGGGGGGAAGTTACAGAATGAAATTTGTAAATAGTGATAGTTATGGAAAAAAAAGAAAAGAAAGACATCATTTTTAATAGGATATTAAAGAAATGCACAAAAGAAATTAGAAGGAATTTCATAAGGGATAGAGAGAACCAGGGAAAAGTTGGCACTATTCTGTTAAATGTATATACAAAAATTGCATGTTCACAGTGGCATATACAATTTTATTTTATTGCCATTACATATTGAAATTTTCATGTTTGTTGATGCTTGTTAAAATTCTAATAAAAAAGAGAAATTAAATTATAGGATAGAAAAAATGTTCAGATATCCCCATATTTATAAAGAACTGACATAAATCTAAGAGCCACTTTCCAATAGATAAGTGGTTATAGATTGTGAATGATTTTTAAAATAAGAAATGCTATCAGAACCTGTATGGAAAATACTTCAGATCACTAATAATAAGAGAAATGCAAATTAAAACAACTCTGAGGTATCACCTCACACCCTGAAAAACTGTCAAAGATGGTAAAGGATGGAAATAGTCAGGGTGCTGTGGGAAGACAGGAACACTAATGCACTGTTGGTGAAGCTGTGAATAAGTCCAAATGTTCTAGGAAATAATGTAGAATTATGTAAGAAAAGTAACTAAATTCTTTGTATTCTTTGACCCAGTAATCTTTCTTCTGGGTTTATACTTCAAGAAGGTCAGTGACAGAAAGATCCTGTATATAACAAAATAGTTATAACAACACACTTTTTTTGGTAATAGCAAAAAACCTGAGGAAGAAATGATGTGCTCACATGATGAATGGGCTGAACAAATAGTATATGAATGTAATATGACATTATTGTGCTATAAAATAAATGATGTGAGGAATCCAGAGAACATAGGAAGGCTTGTATGAACTGATGCAGTTAATAATAATGTTATTTAATACAACAATGTTATTTAAAACAACATTAAAAGACAGAATAATTTTCATTAAATAAAAAGAAAATGTTACTTCTCGAGAACAGATATTAAAATACATTCTGCGTTAACAATTGCTGAATTGTAAGTGCATAACATTTTATAATTTATTAGTCATAATTGCTATATCAGATGGTTTTGCTAAACTTTCTTTTTTAAGATATGGTATTTGGGGGCACTTATTGGGATAGGATTGTTTTATTAAAACAAAATGTATTAATAATTTTATTTTGCTAAAAGAAATGATAAATAGGAATAATTCAGAGACACTTAGGAAATTTTATATAAAATTAATGTAAAGTGAAGTAAGAAGATCCAGTAAAACAATTTACACAGTGATACAAGGGTAAGCAACATTTAAAGCTTTAGAATTTTGCTCAATGCAAAGATCAATCATCCCTTTAGAAGACTGGTCTTGAAATCTGCCTCCCTGCCAGTGCTAACTCCTTGAGTATACTTACTTTCAAATTCAAGGGCCAATTATATTGTTGATAGTAGGCAGTCATTGGGAAGTGACATTGATAAGGGGAAAAAAGAAAGACCATGAATAAAATAATTAAAAAGAAAAATGATAAAATACAGACCCTGTCTTCAATACTTATTTGTTAAAAGCAAAGCTTTAATTTTTTTTTTTTTTTTTTTTTTTTTTTTTTAGAGACGATTGGGGTAGGAGTTTTAAAGTGGAATGAGGTGGCAGTGCTAGCAATGTAGAGCAGAGCAGAGCATCAATGAAACATTTTAAAAAATACATAGACATTATGATCGACAGCTCTTTCCTGCAATACAGTGATCCAAGATGGTTCCAATATATTGGGTTGGAAAATGTTATCTGCATCCAAAGAGAGTGAACCAGGGAGACCAAATGAGGATAGAAGCACATTATTTTCACTTTTATTTTGGTTTGCTTGTTCTTTCTCATAGTTTTCCCTTTTGTTCTGATTTTTCTTTCATGACATGACAAATATGGAAATATATTTAAAATGATTGTACATGTATAACCTAGGTTAGATTTCTTACTGTCTTGGGGAGGGGGAGACAAGACGAGGATGGAGAAAAAAATTTAGAACGCAAAATCTTACAAAAATGAATGCTGAAAAGCATCTTTACATATAATTGGAAAAATAAAGTACTATTGAAACATGCAATTAAAAAACAAAGCACAGAAGACAAAAAAAAAATTATGCAGAAGTGATCAGAAATAGACCCAGAATGGCAGGCATCCAGAATAGCAGAACAGAACTGGTACTACCATGTTAAATTTAATATATATCATAAAGAAGCTATTTTGTAATAGAGATACATTGTTTCATATATAATCTTTTTTTTTCCTTCTTAGTACCTAGAAATGTTGACATTTGTCAAATTTATAATAGTTAACAAAGTGAAAAAGAGAATAGACATTCACTGATCAGTATCCCTCTGAAGTTAGTGTGGTAGAGAATAGAATGGGTAAAACTTTCCCAAGCTTCAAGATTGGGAAAAGGTAGCAGTAGAGAACAATGGGATGGGCTCCCTTCCTTTGAAAATGCAAATGTCCTTAGAAAACATCAGCTGTTAATGCACTGTCTGGTGCTTTATCAGCTAGGTGGCCTAAAGGAGCTCATTGGAGAGAAATATAACCAGAAAAGCAGGTGGGCCTGTCATGTCGTGATGGACAGCCAGCATGCTCCATTGATATTCATGCATTGTTAAGCAGTATAGTGGAAGACCTTCTGCATTTTGGGTGGACTCCCAAGAAAGATTTATGGAAGGACATGGATGAGAGTCAAACAAAGTGAAGAGGTAAGGATAGAATCTGATTTGTACCTTTTGGAGCCATTAGTCCCATGGATAAGAATATAGATCGATGAAAGTTTTAGTAAGATGAACGTATTTTCAAGCCCCAAACTGGGACAAGTGCTATGAAAAAGGTTTGTTTTTTTTGGGGGGGGGTGGAGTGGGGGAAGGGGACACAATTATATTAATTATACTGAAAAAATCTCAGGTATATATTTATTGTAGCATTTGTGTCAATGAAGGACAATTAAGACAGGATTCTTCAATGGTATTAAAGTTTTAGTCCTTATTAGGTTATTATTTGGTAAATTTTTATTGGTTTTTTAATTGGTTATTGGGTGATATAAGTGTTAGTGCAGTGGATTGAGCTCTGAATTAGAAATAACTTCAAAACTCTTTATCCTATATCTTATTAACTATTATTATCATTATTGTGATCTTGGATAAATCATAACTTTCCTGAGTGTGCCTCAGTGTTTTCAACTGTAAAGTGAGGGGATTGGACTAGATGGCCTTTGAGTTTTCTTTCAATCCTCAATCTGTGATCCTGTGGCCCTGAAACATTAAACTGTTAAGAAGATTCAGGATAAATCTAGAGAGGAGGAATTTGGGCCAGGGTAGAAGGATACCTTGGAGAGGATGTTGAAAGTGCAGGTAAAATGATACTAATCTTTCTAACTTTATGATTTTGCCTTGGGGAGACTCTTACTACAGGGAAGCTAGGAAGCTCAGTAGATAAAAAACCCAGCCTGGAGTTAGGAAGACTCATCTTCTTAAGTTAAAAACCAGTCTTAGACACTTCTTAGCTGGGACATGCTGGGCAAGTGACTTAACTCTGTTTGTCTCAGTTTCCTCATCTATAAAATGAGCTGGAAAAGGAAATGGCAAATCATTGCAGAATCTTTGCCA
The DNA here is from genome assembly GCF_902635505.1 of Sarcophilus harrisii. Lineage (NCBI taxonomy): Eukaryota > Metazoa > Chordata > Mammalia > Dasyuromorphia > Dasyuridae > Sarcophilus > Sarcophilus harrisii. Next base: position 218,572,664 of record NC_045429.1, read on the forward strand.
AGAAAACCCCAACAAGTTGGACAGGACTGAAAAAAATAACTGAAGATATGAGGCCCTGACTATAAGTGTACCTCAGTGGAGAACATTAAAAACATTATGTGGGGGGTAGGTAGGTGGCTGTAGTGGATAGAGCACCAGCCCTGAAGTCAGGAGGACCTGAGTTCAAATTTAGTCCCAAACACTTAATATGTCCTAGCTGTGTGACCTTGGGCAAGTCAATTAACCCCAATTTGTCTCAGCAAAACCAAAACAAAACAAAAATAAAAAAAAATATGTGGGAAAACATTATGCTAATTTCCAGTCTAGTTCCAGAGGGATGTTGGAGTCAGCTCATGGGGCTTCTGAGAGTTTATTGTTAAATTTTTAGTGTGAGCTTTCATACTTCCAGTGAGAAACAGGCAAACGTTATAAATCAAGGCTTGGCTTATTGTTTTATTGATTATTTCAATTTAAGAAAGTGCTGGAGGAAATGCTAACAGTGTAAATAGCACTTAAAAGTATGTTGTGGGGGAATTAAAATTGTTTTTTGTAAATCAGTCATTAAACATGCCCTTCTGATTCAAATCCAATCCCCAGTTGTTACTGACTTCAAGAAAAGAAAAGCCATTGGTTTAGCTGCATGAACTCAAGGTAAATAAATAGTAGCTCAATTCTGATGAGAATCAGAAAAAAACAAGCCTTTTCCAAGTCTTTCATGATTTTAGAGATGTTGTCTTTTAACAACTGGGAATATGCTACATGTGTTGCCTCAAAAGGTTTTCAGACTTCAGCACATGAAGTATTCAGGCAATCTTCCTTTCTGTGTGTTTTCAAAATCTTATCTTGAGAGTTTTCAACTTATCAGTTAGATTGACAAATTTTTTTTCTTTGAGTTTGTTGTCCTTGTAGTTATTGCACACTTACTACATGCAATTTAAGAGACACATATTGAATCTCTGTCAAGAAGAGAGGAAGTTATTCAGCCATAGAAAGCAACAGAAAGCAAAATTCTGGGTGGTGGAGGAGGGGAGTGGAGGAGACATTGAGTCAGATTGAAAATTCTCTTTCCCCTGGCTGTCAGAATCCAAATCTCATTTTATAAAAATTCACCACTACATACAGAACTATGCACAAAAACATATGAACTGCTGGAAAACACAACCTGGAGATCTATTGAACCATTCATGGAAAGATTTCAGAGGGTTCTGTAAGCTTAAATGGCAAAAAAAAATATATTTCCAGCAACATCAAATTGAAATTTAGTATTTCCTTCAATTATGAATTAAAAAGAAATACATTATTTGGAGAAGGACTTCAAAAAGCTCCATAACACACAAAAGCAAGTTAAATAGTGTTGGGAGTTGGATGAGTAATTTCTCTGGTATAGGTTACTTCCAGATGAGAAAACTCCCATTTCTGTTGCAGGTCTACATCCTCTCACCTTAGAGAATTGCTTAGGGCACCAAGACTTGCAAGTAATGACTTGCTCAGGATCACATAGGTAATATGTATCAGAGGCCCAATTTGAACCTAAATCCTTCTCTTTCCAATTCATTATGCCATTCTGCTTTTTAAAGATACAGCATTCTGGAAATGTCTGTTTGTAATTGTATGATTGTCTTTCTGTGCTCATAATTCATCTGGTATTGTACTCCTCAGGTTGGGTCAGTCAATCAGATATGATAGCTGCAGAGGGCTGTAGAACAGCAGCCCACAATCTAATAAAGGGAAAAGTTCTTCCTTATGGGAGTCAGAGAAGGGCCACAGCAGGTGTACCAAAAAGGGGCACATTCTTGAATTTTTTTTTTTTAAGAAGGAGGTTTTTTTGTTTGTTTGTTTTGTTTTGTTTTTAGGGCAGTGAGAGATCAAGATTTTTTCAGCAACATAAGACATTATACTTGGCTCCATAGACAAAAAGGTGAAAAAAAAAAAGATTCTTCCCTCAAGGATCTAACAGTCTATTGTAGAGATATGTACATGGATAAATATGTAGTAATTTAGGTTATCCTAAATATATAGAAATGACCAAGCAGGGAGTGATAAGAATTTGAGAAAGAAGGAACCTTTCTTGGAGGAACCAGCTCTTAAGCTGAATTTCAAAGAAAGAGAAAGATTCCAAATACACACTATATTGAAGGATTTTTTCTAGATATGAGGAAGTGGCTAATATTATTTAAACGGATTGTGTATAAAAATAAGTACAATTAAATTAGAATTTAATAATTGTAACTTTTACGGAACAAATTCAATTCAGTGACCATCTGTTCCACTAAGACTTTTAAGATTTCCTCTATATCTTTTCAAGTTGACTTATATTTACTTACCTGTGTACATATTATATTTTCTAATATAATTAGCTGCCTGCTCCCCCAGATAAGAATATAATAAATAACAATAGTTAATATTAATCATTGATGATTAATGGTATATCTTAAGGTTTGCAAAATATTTGATATAGAAGATCTCATTTGATTGAATTGAATTAAATTGAATTATTAGAGACAGATTGTGGAGAACCTTGAATGTTAGAATGAGGGAAAATTTGGACAAAGGGCATTGCTATTTTCATCTTCTGAGCTCAATGGCAAATAATATACAGGACTTGGCACATAGTAAGTGCTTAATAAATACTTATCGGCTTGACCCTAAAGTTGGCTAGTAGGTTTGGCATTCCTCCTGTAGCAACAAAAAGGATAGTGAGAAACACTGCACCAGTATGTAAGACACCTTGGTGTAAGTACCTAGTTAGCTAGAGAAGTGTTTCTATGGGTAATGGTCACTTTTATAGTATCTTTGTGATTGTTGCTTTCTTATCTGTTTCCTCCAATTGTCAGACACGTATATATGCAATGATCCTTCTTTACCCTTGTTGATGCTGATGCTGGTGATGTAATGCTTGGAGGATGAGGGTAGGGGAGGGTTTGGATCATTCTCTGGATGGATACCTGTCTCTAGGGTGTTCCACTTTGGCTCTAACACTAGGAAGAATAAATTAGGAAAAAGAGAGGAATCCTGGAGCAGGGGCTTCACACCAAAACTCTCAGAAATGCCTGTGTCCTTCATGGGGAATGTTTTCCCACTTGTGGCTTAACAAAAGATACAAATATGAGGAAAACAATATGAAGTTTTATTTGTTTTTAAAGAAACATGCCCACTTATAGAAGCAGAACAGGATATATAATTATATGCATGTTTTATAGCCATTGATATATATATTCTTAGGCTTTTGCAAGCCTAAGAAAACTCTAAAACTTGTCTATGACAAATCAAAAGTTCTTAAAATATTTTGGTGTCATATACTTTTCTGGCAGCCAGGTGAAGCCTATGGACCCCTTCTCAGAATAATGTTGTTAAATAATGGAAGGAACTGCTAAATTTCAGTTGAAGATTAGTGAAAAGTAAGATGTCAGCTTTTCTCATCATGGATTTCTTAAAATATGCCTGTTTATCTCTTGAAGGCCTATGTATACCAGGATAAAAAGGACTATCCTTTGTCCTTTGTCATGAGCCACAAAGCAATTTTCCAAACCATAACTATCAAAGGTCCTTGATACAGAAATCAGAGATGCTTGATATAGTGACCCAAATTTATATGACCATAAGGGTGTTGCCCTCTTTGAGAGGCCACATGGTTATGCTAATATTGAGTCAATTTTTTTGGAGTCAAAATATGTTTTAAATTAATCTTTTGGAATTGAATTCCTGGGCCAGCTGATAAAGCACATTTAAAAAGCTCTGCCCCCCCTTTTTTGATAAATACTTCTAAAATTTTAATTCTCAAGAGTGGTAGCTAGTTTATTTATCAAATAAGAATTTGAATGGTAGTTTGTAGGGAAGACATGCAAGTCAACTAAAGAGAATGAGTGGCAAACTCTGAAGGAAATCCAAAAGATTATTGTTTTTGTTGTGCAGTCATGTCTGACTCTGTGACTCCATTTAAGATTTTCTTAGCAAAGATACTGGAGTATTTTGTCATTTCCTTCTCCAGCCCATTTTGCATATGAGGAAATTCAGGCAAATAGGTTTAGTCAGTTGTTTGGCTAGTAAGTGTTGAGTCAGAATGGACTTGGAAAGATGAGTCTTTCTGACTCCAGATCCAGCACTCTGTCCCACTGTGCTACCTAGCTGCCCCCAAAGAAGGAATTCCTAAAATGTGTTGAGCAAAGGCACTACTTTTGGAGTGAATGTATAGCTTCACAAGTGACTTCTTTCAGGACAGTGCTTATTTAGATAACTATGTTTTGGTATGCTTGTTGACAAATTGACACCATTTTTTGGAAACAATCACTCTTCTTGTATCAGGCTTCCATTCTGTGACATCTACAGTCATGTAGTTAGTTTGTTTACATTAATTCAGCTATGTGTGATTGCTGTCAATTTTTAGTATATATCCACAATGACTATCCTGAGTATGGACCCAAACCTCATTAATGGTTCCAATCTATGTTTTTTTGTTTTCTACACAAATTTTAAGGATACTTTTTTGGGTAGATTGCATCAAAGTCATTTCTGGATATCTTAATCCTCCCTACCAGCCACTGAAGCCAACAGATAGAGTAATCATGTCTGATGGAATATGAAATAGTCAGCCCTTGATGTCTCCCACCTCTCGGCTGAGATCAGGGAGGATTTTTCATTATCTGTTTTCAGATTCCAAAATTTCTCCTTATAACTAATCAGATCATAGAATAACAGGGTCATAGAATTAGAACAGAGTTTAGTCATTGTATATATTGTCCTAGTATTGCTTACTTCTCTCTGAATCAGTTTATGTGTTTTCTCCTATTATCTCTTATTTATGTTTTAATAATTATTGAGCACTTCCCTCTTATATCTCAGGAATCCTAAGTTGTCTTCAGAGAAAAAAAATAGGATAAAACAGTAAAACCTTTGCAAAATAAGGGAAGAGCAAAATTTGAAACCAGGGCAGAGATTAGGCTAGAGTGGAGTAATCACAGATTATGGATTTTCTTAGATTCGTGTAAATACCTGTTAGCAATTCAAGTAGCTATTATGAGGTGCATTTTGGAATATTACTTGCTGTTAAGGTTCATGAGAAATTTACTTCATTGCTATACAGTGTACTGGGGATTGATCCAAGCAAGCTTTAATCTTCAGTACAGCATATCACAAACAATATCTTGTAGAAGATTTCAAGCTTGCTGGTGAATAAAAGTTATTTTTGGTTCTTTGTGGAAAGCTACACTATAAGTAAGATTTACAAAATTTACAAAAATCCTGTTGGGCCTATTCTACTGGAAGAGGTTTCTTATTTCTAATATATGTGTGATCCCCCAAAGATTTGATAACTACATTTAGTGTTTGATTGTTGACTATTTTCTTGTGTATAGAATCAAATCTATGTGCATAGAGACCCACTTGAATCAAAGAAGAAACACTCATTGTTTCACTGTTTATAAAGTGAGGTATGTAAACTAACATGGCTAATCTGAAGGAGAGAGAGAGAGAGAGAGAGAGAGAGAGAGAGAGAGAGAGAGAGAGAGAGAGAAAGAGAAAGAGAGAGAGAAGGAGGGAGGGAAAGAGAGAGGAGGGAGGGAGACAGAGAAAGAGAGAAGGAGGTAGGGAGGAAGAGAGGGAAAGAGAAAGACACATACAGAGAGATTCAGAGAGAGACAGAGACACAGAGAGAGGAAATATCCCTATGGCTCAAATGCTCTCACTCTTTAACACTTTCTCTTGGCTTCCTTCAAGTCCCAGCAAAAAGCCTACCTTCTACAGGAAGCCTTTTCTGGTCCTTCCTAATTCTAGCACCTTCCCTCTATTGAATATTTTGCATTTATACTGTATCAAGCTTGTTTTGTACATTGTAGCTGTTTGGCTGCTGGTTCTTCCATTAGATTTTAAGCTCAAAGAGCATCGTGACTGTCTCTGTCTTTCTTTGTACTTAGCACAGTGCTTGGCACACAGCAGGTACTTAATAAATGTTTTTGACTGACTTAACTCTTTTCCTCTTCCCAAATTCTCTTCCTTGGAATGAATCCTGACCCTGGCCAGGAGGAACCAGCCACTTACTGAGTCTGGCATAGCAATGGTAGCTCTGTAGATTGCCAAAAGACTGCCAGAAGCAAAACCTAAAGAATGCTGGGACAGGAAACTTTCTGTTTGCATTGCTGTCCCAGTCCTAAAGGAGCTCTTTGGAGTTCTGTACAATAGGCAATGTAACAGAATACAGTCCTTCAATATGTCCCGGTGTAGGAGAGACAATGGCTACCACCCCCACTCACAGTCCCAACTCTCACCCTCACCATTACCATGTCAGCATGCATTTATTGGATCCTTTCCCCCTTCTATTATTCTTCTCTGGTGCCTCATTAGAGAAGAGACGCATAGAACCAAGAGTATAGAATTTCTGCTATAAAAGATAAGGTCATCTTAATTTCCTTAAGATTCTCCTATCAGTAGGAGGTGATAAGAAAGTATTCATGCAATGTACTTTATTTAATGCATTTAATCCATCAACCTGCTTTGTTTACATACAAGTTAATTCCAGGTATTGTGTATTCACTGGGTAAATTAAAGAGCTTGTCAAAAAAAAATGAAGGCTTTCAAATTAGGTGGAGGAGAACCTATTATTCAGTGAATCAAACAGCCAATCATACTACTCTTCAGTGATGGCTTTTGTGCCATTGATCATCACCCTCCCGTGTTTAAAAATAGTCGTAATATACTCCTTGACTTGTGCTACCATTTCTTTTCAAAACTGTCTGTCTGCAGGTGTGTGACATTTGTCTTGCTACCATCTCTCTTTCAAAGGAGTTGGCAGTTGGGTTGGTTTTAAAGGGCCCTAACAGTTTTGCAGAAAAGACCCATCTGGCCATTCACAGTTATGCATGTTTCTCCGTAAATGGGCAGCTTTCCACATATGGGTTGTAAACAGCACAGAAAGAAAATTGTAGGTTGTGTGTCTGCACACTGTCATCCCTTTGTGTTTGAAGATGAATCAGTTGTGTGAGTCAAACAGATAGTGTATCAGGAGCCTAAAACACTAGAGTGTTGAGAGAGGGGAAAGGAGACACAGGTGTGACCTGTCATGGACTACTTCCTCTCTGTTCTGTCCTCTACCATTGTGGGGATGGCAGCAAGAAGAAGTCAAAGATTAGAATCCTGTAGGGGGTATTCAGGAGAGTCAAGAAGCAGCCTCAGGCCTGCAGTATATGAATTGGTGGTTTGATAAACCAGCTTAGGAACTGGGGTTGCTGCAATGTGGAGGGAGAATCAGCTAATTGGGTATTCTGGGAGTGTGTTGGAGGCTCAGAATGAGCTAGTGTGAAAATCAAGTTTGTGCATTCAGGTGAGATCAGGAAGGATCACAGCATGACAAATATAAAGCTAGTAGAGAATTGAGAGAGTGTCTACCCCAAACCACTAGTTTTATGGGGGTAGGGGGAGAATGCCCAAGAAATTAGATGATCTGCACACTTAGTAATGATAAAGAGTCAGATTTTCTTCTATTCACATCCAGAGAAAGAACTGATAGAATCTGAATGCAGATTGAAGCAGGCTATTTTCGCTTTCTTAATTTTCACTTAATTTTCATTTTTTTCTTATAATCTGTTTCCTTCTTTTACAAAATGACTTACATGGAAATATGTTTTACCTAATTGCACATATACCAAATTGCTTACCTTATTAAGGTAAGCAAGGGAGGAAAGAAGAGAAGAAGAAAATTTTGAAATCGGGGAAAAAGAATGTTAAAATTTTCTTTACATGTAATTGGAAAAAATAAAATACTTAAAAAAGAAGTGGGATTATTATCTCAGATACTCCAACTTTTCAGTCTATAATACCAATAACACAACAATAATAATAATAGTAATGGCTAACATTAAGAAAAATGATTATTAAATACATTATTGGGGAGATCCTGGATTTTTCCCCAAAACTTATCCCACCTACAACATCATATCTAGATGTTGTTGTTGCTCCACCCAGCTAGAGAACCTCAAAGAATCTAAGATAAATTCTGACTTATTGTCTTCTGAGCCAGGTTGAGCAAAGATGGATCCCCTTTTGTATAGGATAGTCTGGATAACAGATAAGTCTCTGTCTAAGATTGAAGGAGCAGAATGACATCCCCTAAGTCTTCATTAGAATAAGTTCACCTCTCATTATACTATTTATTCTTCTCATTATTAACCAATCAAAGTTGATTGCCACCCTCAACAATACCAATCTTTTAACTGCATATAGGTAGGCATTGAGTGAATTCCATGGGGAGTCTTTGGCATTTGAGAGTGTCACTATTTCCTTTAATTAATTATTCATTGGCAATGATTAATAAAATAACTAATTATCTAGAAACTACATCTCACCTTTTATATTCACACATATGTAGCACTTTAATATATGCAAAACACTTTGCATGTATTATAACACAACAGCCCCATTATTATCTTCATTTTACAGAGGAGGAAACTGAGGCAGAAAAAGATTAAATGAATTGCCCAATTCCAGAGCTTTCTCCACTGCATTGACTTTATCATGTTGCCTTCCTAAGGAGAGGTGTTCAAAATGAGACTGACTGTATGTTGGTGATTGGCTTGAGAAAGCAACTTAGTGCTGGGATGCCTTGACAGAAAAGATATAGACCTTTGCTTTCCTTCTAGTTTCTATTTTGTAAGAGGAGAGCCTGTGGGCATATTGTGTAAGAGGTTTGGGCATTGTGACTCAGGGAATTCAAATTAGGAGGTAAATGGAACAAAAATGCTATAAATTAATCTAAAATATGAATAGTTTATGCATGATTGAATAGGAAGAGTGTTTTAGTGTCTTCAGAACTGGATCTTTTCATGGGACCTTCATTATTTGGTTTAAAGATTGCTCATCATAAAGTTTCTTCTTATTGTAGTGGTTCTACCCAATTAAATTAGACAAGCATTCATTAAGCACCTACTGTGGACAAGGGACTAAAGCATTGTGCTAAGATCTGTAATACAAATAACAAAAAAATAAAACAGAAAAGCACAACAAAAACTGGTTGTTGAGGAATTCAACATGGAGGAAGAGAACATTGATCCTAACAAATATTACTAAAAGCTGCCATAGGGATTGTTAAGTGGATTGCAGCTGGAAGGAAGCTAATGGATGGGAGGGAGTACATTCCAGATATGGGGATAGCTTGTGTGCTGAGCTGTCAAATCAGTAAAGAGAGTGAGTTGGCTGTAAAATAATGAGAAAGGAAATAGTGTGAAGTAAACCTATAAGGTAGGCTGGAATCAGAGGGAAAGGACCTAAATGCCTAATTAAAGGAGTTTATACTTTTACTCTAGAGAAAATAGGGATTCATTGAAGATTTTTGAGCTGTACTTTTAGGAAGATTCTTTTGGCAGCTATGTGGAGGATGGAAAAGAAAAAGCTACATAAAGACATTCAAAGCAGGTATTGTATACTTTGTTTACAGAGGTTATGGGCATGAATGCACCATTGGAGTATATTTTTAGATAGTTATTTTATTGGCTTATTAAGTAATAGTAACTCTGAGGGGAAATTTTAATGCATTTTTTTGGTTATTATACTATAGGTGAAATTAATTTTAAGTAAACAGTGAATTGACAAATCAAGAAAACATAAACTTCCATTCTCCTATTTTGTGTTTCAACCAGCAAGGATGTTGCAGTGAAAGAAAGATCAGTGAACCTGGTGGAATTGATTGTAATGCCTTTCAGATGTCAGTCCCTGAAGGGCACTCTTCCTTCTGAAATAGCCACATGTGAAATTTCCATCCAAAGACTCAAGTTAATGGCCAAGGTCATTCTCCCTGGGATGTACCAGAGCAGCTGCTCCCAGTGCCCAAGGCAGAACTTGAAAGAACCTGTCTTCTACACCTTCCCTACCTTTGTTTAGACAATATTCCTATCCCTTGCCAAATGTCTGCTTAGGAAAATATTCTAAAGAAAAATCCCAACTGTTTTAACTAATATTAAAATAAACAAATAAATAAAAACAAAATGAAACAAGGAAAAAAAACCACAATCACCTTCTTTTTCCCCTTAAGGCTCAAATCAAAGACAATTTTCCCTTTCATTTGATTTCATCTGAGAATTTAAGGACAGTCACATTAGGCATCAAGACAATGACTGAACTCTCTTTAATGTGGCTGAGTCACACTGTTATTTTTTATTTTCTTTCAGGCTTGAATTAACTAGATTAACTGTGTGTCTATAGAAGCTTAATTCACCCTATAATTGCTAACTGTGCATTTCACATCATCATGTATGGGCCTTGAACTAAGCCAGACCTGGGCTAAGGACAATACTCAGGTTTTTAAATCTCCAGCCAGAACACTAGCTATTAAAGCAATCTGCCTCTCTATTATGATTTAAATTAGGCTTAGAGTTGAATTCACTTATTCTCTCCCTGCCTACTAAATTTCTGAACCAAGTCTTACTTGATATAGTGGGAGAGTTTCCTAGGCTTTGGCTAGAAACCTAAATTCCTCACTCAGAGAGTAGAATTGATTTAGGAACCAGCAGGCCTAAGTGCAAATATGGTTTCTAAGAGGCTGATTGGTGAGCACCCATGTGGTCAAGACAAACATGAGCTATTCCCTAAGCAAGTGTCAATCTTGCAGCTCTCTAAGAATCTTCAACTGAAAAGTTATATATTGATTTGGAAAAAACAAAAGAAATTTGTTATCCTGGGCATAAGAAAACAATTTTAAGACTGGAAGGGAACATGGAAGTGGTATATTGGATAGAGGCCTGGCCTTGGAGTCAGGAAGAGTTGAATCTGATTTCTCTTAGATGCTTACTGGCTGTGTGTTCTTGGCAACTTAGTGTTCTTTCTGTCTGTTTCCTTATCTGTAAAATCAAGATAATAATAGTATGTACCTTCCAGAGTCTTTGTGAAGATTAAATAAAATTAAATCTATCCATCCATCAGTCTATGTATCCGTCCATCCATCTATCTGTCTAGTTATTGATACAAGCATATCTATTTGTAGATATGTATATCTATGTATCTATATAGCTATGGCGCTCTCTCTCTCTCTCTCTCTCTCTCTCTCTCTCTCTCTCTCTCTCTCTCTCTCTCTCTCTCTCTCCCTCTCTCTCTTTTTGTTTCTTTCTCTCTCTGTCTCTTCACACACACACACACACACACACACACACACACACACAATGCTTTGCAAACTTTAAAGTGTTATATAAATGATTCAGTCAGAATACACTTATGTATTGCTTCCTCCCTCATAGACAGCATGATGATAGATGGATGGATGGAAGCATGAATCTTCAAATAGTCATAGCTATTTCATTTCTTTTTTTCTTTTTAGTTGAGGATCCCTCAATTACATAAGTCTTAAGAAAGAGAGGAAGGACCTTAAAAGAGTAGAATCAGTCAGGTAGGACTTTTTGTTTCTGGTTGTATGATCTTGGGTACTTATACTTTTTTGGGCCTCAGTATTCTCTCCTGAAAAATGAAGAATTGGACTGACTTCTAAGGTACCTTCTAGCTTTAAACATATGATTCTATGATCTGATCAAATCCTGGGACAATTTGGGTCCCTTAAAATTTCAGTGACTGAAGATATGCACATATATACATATACATGTACACACACACACACACACACACACCCCAAACCCCAAAGTAGAATATAAATAAATATCTTTTAAGAGCTTGCATAATATCAGCCAATGGCAACAGCAGGTTTTTGACAGGACTGTGAACTTCCCCAAAACACCATCCTGTCAGCCTGGCAGTGATTCAGCGGCATGATTCAACTCCTGCAAGATGGGTTGCTGCCAACCAGAGTATCCAGCCGAAACCAAATCCCCCCCCACCCAGAGCCGCCAGCCGATTAACATTTAGAATTGGGGGCTGCATCCACTTGTGAGTTGAGTCAACTTGTTATTAACAGGACTAGTTCCCCTAGAGGTAATACAAAGAAATCTTTTCTTCTGGAGTTAAGAAGAAAAATAAAAGAGGAAATGCCATTCCTTCCATCACTGTGTTATCTCTGATTTTTCTTTTAAAAAAGGAGGGGAAGTACATAATTTTTTACAGCTGGCACATCATATTTAAGGCAGAAGAAAAAAAAAGCTTTATCCTCCCACCCATCCCCTCTGGATTTTAGTTATAATGAGACCTAGACATGTCATCAACTTTCTGTAATCTGAATGAGGGACGGTGCCTTCTGAACTGTGAGGAAATGGAGCAGACATCATCAGAGAACCAGAAGCTGTGGAAATAATTTTCCTAGAATTATTAGGATTCTCTTGACATAGCCACCTTTCTGAAAGACAGATCTGCCCCTCCTCCAGTCTGAGGATGGAGAAGAACAATGAAGTACAAATCTTAATTCTTGTGTTGCTGGAGCATGAACACATATACATATATAAACATGCTTACATGCACTCATATATGTTCTAGAAAAAAAATGCTACTGTGCTGAACCAGATAAAATGTCCCTGCCTCTAAACCCATGTACACTACACTGAGCCTTGATGATCCATCCTTGCAGCCATTAACTCATGGTAAGCCTACAGCCCATCAAATGAAATTTTCTCCAAGTAAACATCCAGCAAAGAAGAGAGTCATAACAGAATGAAGAATGATATCCCTTGACAGCTCTTTTTCTCCCTATTTTTCCCTTTGTGTGAGAGTTTAGGAGCAATTTCTCAAAACCAATTGCAGGGAGAAAGGCAGGGATGTAGCACAAAAAGGGAACCTTTCTTGTTTCTTTCAACCTCTTAGCTACTTCACTGCCTTGTGCTGTTTGGAAGGCTTTTGTCTGGCTCTGCTCTTTAGCCTAAAGTACCGTACAGCTTTTTGGAGTCTCATTTTGCATAATGCCCTGGAAAATACCCCAGAGAGGTTGGCTTAGTTGGACAAAATCCTGGTTTTGCAAAACAGCATTTCGATCATCTGAGACCCTCATGGGTAAATACCAGTGGCTTTAATTCAATCTTTTCTTGTGAAATACTCCTATTGAAAATCTTTATCACTGGAAAAGATTTAAACATTTGGATAATTTCCTCCAAATTCTCAGGTGTATATATGTACTTATTTTTAAATTGGGGCAATCATGGCAGAAGCAATCCAGTAGAAAAATTGGACCCATAACTTGTTAGGGTATATTTTATAGAATCAGAGATCCGAACTGTGAAGAATCTCAGAGGTCAGTCCAGCTCTCGTATGGTACACATGAAGGCATTGAGACTCATGAAGGTCAAGGGAGAAAAAAAAAAGATTTATACAAGTATGGAATTCAAATCCAAGTCTTCTGATTCCAAAGCCAAAGTTTGTTCCATGATTACACATTAATTGCCTTCTTATCTGAGATGTTTTGAGATTCTCCATTGAAATAGAGAATATTAAAATGTGCAAGGTATTGTGAAAGTATAATGCTAGCCCCAAGAATTAATGTAAAGTAATGTAAAGAAGGAAGTAGTTTAGGCGCAAGTCTTTGGATCAAGAGGACCCCAATATGTGCTAGTTGTGGTACTATGGATCAGCAGTTTAACCTCTCAGTTTCCACCAACTCTCTGTAACAATAAGTTGCAGATTAATTGTTTAGTTGCATAAGTGGGAGAAGTTCCTTTTACCCATTGAAATCATAGATCTGATTCACAAAACAAAATGGCCCAAGTGCATCCTCAAATTTTCCTCCTCAGCTGGTATCCCATTATCATGGAGATTGATTCAGCTCATAATGCCTCCTGCCTCATCAGTACCCTCAGTTGCCTATCTCCTGTGATGGCTGGCTGGAGGGCAGAGGAATAAACTTTCCCCCAACTTCCCAGAATTTTCCAACTAGTTTCATTTCCATTAACTGTTCTGCTTGGTTTCAGCTCCAGGAACATCATCTCCACACCTTCCCCCTTTATCAGTTTCCTTTTGTGCATTGTCTTCACCTATTAAACTGCAAACTCCACAAGGGCAGGGACCATCTTTTTGTTTCTTATTTGTATCTCCTGGTGATTAGCCCAATAACTGGTCCATAGTCTATGCTTAATAAATATTTATTGAATATTTTGTCCTTTCTTTTTATAATGAATATTACTAACTTTTCAAATATGGATTGATTTCTAGGAATGACAGGAATGACCCCAGTACCTGAAGAATGAACAAAAGTTTCTTGAAGTCCCGGCTGTGAGATGCAGCTTTCTATGCCCAGAAGCAACACTGATGGCTGCAAGGACTGTGAGTGGTACTCTCGCCTAAGATGCTACTTTCCAACAAGTCAGGCCCACATCTTTGGAGCCTGCCGGGGTGTGGGTGGAATGGGCTTTTTTTCACAAGTGCTGATCCTCTTTCTTTTGTTTTTGAAAATGTAGCCCTTGTTGTTTACTCCAGTTTCAGAAACAGCTTTTTTTTTTTTTTTTTTTTTTTAAACCAAACTTCAGCTCTGCTATAACTGGTCCCCTCCTCCGTCTGTTTCAGAAGAATAATATAGCTTCAATCCTGAAATTAGTCTTGTTTATCAGCAGTCAATATCCAGAGGAGAGAGCAGAGTGAAACCTAATAGCAATAGAATACTGCTCACTAATTTCAGCTCTCTCATCGTAGTTTCCATCATTGCATTTATTTGCAGCCTGATTCTCTATCTTTTCCGGCCTCCTGTCTCTGCAGCTGCCTCCTCTTCTCTCCTTCCTGATGGCTACAGATCTCTGCTTATCGTTCATTTCCATGCTCGGCTTTGTCTGTCTCTTTGTGTTCATCATCCTGGTGTAGGTTTCTTGGCTGTATATGGAAGCCTCTTATTTCCCAGGCATTGTCAGTGACTAGACGGCATGAGGGACTCGTTGCAGCCATTCTGGGCATCCTTTGTCTTGTTTCTTTTCCGATGGCCTAATTTCACACACGTTTCAAATAAGGACCCTCTTTTCAATCTAAGCAGTCAATATGGAGGTGCTATTGTTTGGGAAGGCAGCCAGATTATTATTATTTTTAAAATGTATTCACTGCATGAATTTCTCATGAAAAAAAAAATCCTCCTATTGAAAACCATTGCCCCCGGGAAGGATTTAAGCATTTGGGTAATTTCCCCCAAATTCTCATGTGAATGTGTGTGCGTGTTTTTAAATTGGCGCCGTCATGTCAGAAGCAATCCATAAACAATATTGATTGCACAAACCCCCAGAACTGCCAATCTCCTATGTCTCAGAGGAAGCTCTTTCGTTATCCCCTGCTGCTGCTCCATAATCTCTGAGAAGATAGACTTCAAACCACTCTGGCTGCCTGCCCCTTCCATGGGGCCCTGAAGTAGCATGTCATTTTGCACTCACATTTTACAGGTTTCAAGCTTCAGTGGGACTCTAGCTACATTTTCTTGGTGATAGCCCTTTGACAGCTTTAGAAAATGGACCAAAAATAGGGAAAGGAAATTATCTCACACATGGATACAGCCAGCTCCTCTTGTAACTCAAACAACAAAGACAAGTATGAATGGAATAATATGCTTATTCCAATCCAGGAACAGAACATGAAATGCATTACTTTCTCCTATTCCATTTGATTTGATCATGAAGTATGATTTAGGTCTCTAATAAATTAAATTGCTTGGAAATTTGGTTCATTTCCCATCCCTTTTTTTTTGTTCCCCTCCCCCTCCCAAATCTATGCAAGACAATTGCTTAATGATTTTTTTTCTAGCCCCTGTTTTGTCTTTTGGCTAACTTTAGCTAATGAACCCTGTGATCTGGTATGTTAATTTATACCCACAGAAATAATCTCACTTCTCATTAAAGTAGCCCTGTTTGTGTGCTCTTCACCCAGTTCTGTAATCTTACTTCATTTCCCTTCTTTGGTGCTACCAATCAGATTCATTAGATTCCTGGAAAGCTGCCTCACACAGGAACATTTCATGTCTCTAAAATATCTCAAACACAAGAGGACTAAGATTGGACTTTGATCTGAAGTTTCCTTTGGGGAGCCACCTCTCCTGTAATCCTTTGGAAAGCTCTGTCTCAGGTCCTATAAACCTGTGTATTTTCTCTGTCATCAACACACAAAAACATAGACAGAGACGTGTGCATTCTCTCAGCATTTCTTAGGGCTGATGGAAATTCAATCCAAAGTTCAAGAAGTGGGAACTTAATGTATTGATGAGCAGAAACTCCACAGCTTCATACTAAAGCAGACTGGATCCTAGTGATGGTGTTTTAATGACGGCGGACTGCCTTTAGGACAGCTGCTGCAATGTTCTGCTAGGCTGGGAGCTGAATCTTGGATGAAAAGAAACTTTGGAATGACTCATACATTTTACTAATTTATAAGTGCAGTCTTCCTTGAAACCCCAATGTACAGACCAAAGTTCTGATCTATGAAAGTGAATAGAATCTTGCAGTCAATGAAAACAAGAGTATTTGTTCACTGAATATAAAATCCCTAGCTTATCTCTTTTTATTTATTTATTTATTTTTACCCTTCCCACATCCTCCAGATTTTATTTTCTTTCAGTTTCACATGAGGGACTATGTGAAGCCCAAAGCAAAAATTCTGACTTCTAGAGGTTTGTATAGCAGCAAACAAACAAACCCTTATCTGGACAGCTTACAGGAAAAAGTTGAACATTGAAATCTGTTTGGAAACAGTGTCAGTCTACCTGAGTGGGCATTTGGGATTTTACCCAATAACTTGATGAAGTAGAACAGAGGAGGAATGGGGAATGGAGGAATTTTCTTTTTTTTTTTCTTATTTATAAATTGAGGGGGTTGCACTAAATGGATCAATTCTAGCTTCAGATCTATGATTCTATAATAAAATCCTTCTACTTCAGCAGTCTAAGATCTTCAATTTTCCTCTCTACCCTTTTGTTCTATACTAGTTGTTATTGTTGAATCATTTCATGACCATATTTGGGATTTCCTTGGCAAAGATACTGGAGTGGTTTTCCATTTCTTTCTCCATCTCCTTTTACAGATGAAGAAACTGAGGCAAACAGAATTAAGTGACTTTCCCAGGATTACATGGGTCATACAGGTTGGATTTGAATTCATGAAGATGAATCTTCCTAATTCCAAGCCCAATGGTCTATCCATTATGCCATACCTGTTCTGTATCTTGAAGAACCCATTTATACCCCATTAAAGATTGTCATTGCAGATGACTCAAGAATCTGTCACTCACTCTTCCTTAACACAATTTTCTTCTCTTTAATTCAGTACTCTGCTACTTTAAAAATATAGTCAGGTTGCATATAAAATCAATTTTTCTACACTTCAGCATGTCAAAATTAGGTTTAAGAACAAACTTACTAAATGCTTATGCTTATGGGAGTACCCTCTGATCTTTTGCCATGTCTAATGTTATTATAACATCATTGACAGAAAGAAGCAAAACTCTAGCAAGGCTAACAAGCTAACATTTTCAGTGTGAGAGTGGGAAGGTGGGTTCTACTTACCAAAGAGAAAGTTATATTTGGCTTAAAATGCAGCAATTGCAGTGGAGTGGGCTGGGTGTCTTCGCTGAGTTTTTCTTATGAAATTAAACAAAATTTATCTTTCACTGAGTCAGCAAGTCATGGTAAAGGAGGCATTTTAGACAAACTTATGGTAGTTGTAAGAGGGTTATCTTAGATGTTCATTCATTCATTCAACAAGCAATTATTGAATACCTACTGTGTGACAGTCATAATCCAGGAGACAAAGTATTTAGAAGAAAAGATTAGAACATATCTAGATTGTGGAATATTTCATATATTGTCAGACAATTGTAATATATGCTGCCAGTCAGAGCTGATGTGTTATTTTTGCTGTTGCTTTTTTCCCCCCTCTTTCTTTTTTTCTTCTTTTATTTATGAGGAATGATTCACTGGGTAAGGGAAGGGAATAGGATATATTAAGAAATGAATGTGATATAAAACCAAAAGATATCAATTTTTTAATACAAAGAAAGCATACTTAGATCAAGTTTAATAAAGACAGTGAGGCACTCATGATGCGATGGTGATTTGGGGTGCTAAGACTGAAAGGGGTTTTAAAGAATAATTAGAAGAATCCTTCAATGCTAATAGCAATAGGCCCTCAAAAACTGGATTTTTTAGTCCACAAGAAACAGCAGTTAGCAGCAGATAGAGAGCTGTTCTTGGATTGAGGACGACTCGGGTTCAAGTTCTCCTTCTGGTACATATTAGCTTTGTCTGTCTACCTGGGCAAACTTTCTAAGGCCATACGCAACCAAGATTCTAAGTTATACAAGAGTTATAGATCTGCATTTGTAGGGCAAGTTTCCTCGTTGAGAATACCCTATCCTATTGAAATCAGAGGCCAAGCTTTTTTTAAAAGAGGTTTTTATATGCCTAAATAACTATCAAACTGTGTATACCCTTTGATCCAGCAGTGTCTCTACTAGGTCTGTATCCCAAAGAGACCATACAAAAGGGAAAAATACGCACATGTATAAAACTGTTTGTAATAGCCCTTTTTGTGGTGGCAATAAAGTAGAAATTGGTAGATGCCTATCAGTTGGGAAATGACTGAATAAGTTATGGCATATGAATGTAATAGAATATTATTGTTTTATAAGAAATGATGAACAGGCTGATTTCAGAAAAGCCTGGAGAGACTTACATGAACATGCTGAGTGAAATGAACAGAACCAAGAGAACCTTGTATACAGCAAAAACAAGATTATTTGATGATCAACTATGATGGACTTGGCTCTTTTTATTTTTATTTTTTTTGCTGAGGCAATTAGGGTTAAGTGACTTGCCCCCTGGTCACACAGCTAGGAAGTGTTAAGTGTCTGAGACAGATCTGAACTCAGGTCCTCCTGACTTTAGGTCTGATGCTCTATCCACTGTGCCACCTAGCTGCCCCTGGACTTGGCTCTTTTCAATAATGAGTTGATTCAAGGCAATTTTAATAGACTTGTGATGGAAAGTACCATCTATATACAGAATGAGAACTATGGAGACTGAATGTGGATCAAAGTATAATATTTTCATCTTTGTTGTTATTGCTTGCTTGTTTTTTCTCATGTTTTTTCTGATTTTTGATCTGATTTTTCTTGTGCAGCATGATGAATATGGAAATATATTTAGAAGAATTGCACATATTTAACCTTTATCAGATTGCTTGCTGTCTTGGGGAAGGAAAGGTAAGGGAGGGAAGGAAAAATTTGGAACACAAGGTTTTGCAAAGATAAATGCTGAAACTTTTCTTTCCATCGATTTTAGAAAAACAAAATACTATTAAATTTTTTTTCAAGTTTGGCTACCTTTTTACCAGGTAACTAAACTGATGCCAGAAAAGTTAGGTGGCATAGTGGATAGAGCTTTAGCCCTGGAGCTAGGAGGACCTGAGTTCAAATTTGACCTCAGACACTTACTAATTGTGTGTGACCCTGAGAAAATCACTAATCTTATTTGCCTCAGTTTCCTCATTGTGAAATAAGCTGGAGAAGGAAATCAGTATCTACTAAGAAAACATTAAATGGAATTGTGGTGAGTCAGATACAATTGAAACAATGCACCAACAAACTGATGCTATACCAAGGGAAAATTAAAGATATAGTTAAAAAGAAAAAAAAAAGAGAGTAGGGTAGGGTATAGTATTTAGGACATTGGATTTGTAGTCAAGAAAAATGAGGTTCAAATCATGATACAGACAGTTACTAGTTGTGCGATCTTGGTGAACCATTTAATTTCTCCTTCTTGGAAAATGATTTAATTTCTCTCAACATCATTTTTTTTTCCATCTGTAAAAGAGAGGTTTAGACCCAATGACCTCTAACATCCCTCTCTTTTTCATTCTTAAAAATATTGTAGTAGAGAAAGAAGTATCTGCTTCCCAAACTGGGATTGATATTCTCAGAAGCAGATGGGCAGGGCATGAAAGGGACACAACTAGATGTTATGGAAGAGTCTTAGTATATGATGGTTTTATAAGAGTCTGTTCTTGGGACTTCATATATGATTCCATCAAGCTCTTGTTTGGGACTTCTAGGTCTTTCTTTATTCAATGAATTAAGACAGCTCAGGTACTTTACAGGGAGAGTTTTTTTTTTTTATTAGAAGATTTATTAGAAGATATTCCAGGTGAGGTTTGAAGCACAGCAACTATGGCAGAACTATTTTATGATAATTTAAAATTAATCATTTCACACAAAACTGATAATATAACTAACTACTCATAATTTGGACTTAGACATTTAGTCCAGGGTTTCTATGCTCCAGAAATATCCATCCTCACATCTTTACCTAGTTTAGCAGGACAGGGCACATTCTTGATATCTTTCCATTTCAGTTCAAAAGGGTTAAAATGCCACTATAATTTTACTTCATGTATTTATCCTGTTGATCATCTAGGATTTTGGCTGAAGACTAGGTATCATAGAAGAATTAATTAACATCTTCTACATGTTTCTTTCTCAATGATCTTGGCCAGCAAGTTCAATGCTTCCTCATCATGGCTGAAGACCTGACATCATAGGAGAGTTCATTAATTTCTTCTACATGTTCCTTCTTTCCCAATGATGTTGGCCAGCAGGTGGTCTGGAGTCAGGAGCTGCACTGAGCATCTTATTCTTGTCTTGGTACCAATTTCTCCCAGGTAGTTCAATACTTCCTCACTGTTGTTAATCTTTTCTGTCTGGGCTCTGATTTTTTAAATTATCTCTTTCATTTCTTGTGGGGTGCACCACGTAGTGTGGCTGATAATCACTTAGTTCAAAAGATCAAGGGGAGTTCCAAGAGGAGAGAACAAATCCTCAGTATCACTGATGGCACAGCTGACACAGAAGTGAAAATGATGGTGAAGGTCTTGGAGGACTCCAAGGTGAGATGCAGATAGTGTTGTCCAGCAGATGCACCTTATCCACAAATAGCATGCCAGGAACCAAGAACAGCTTACCTTAGTCAGTGTACTTGTTGACCATCTTGTTAATCTCCCTTCACTACTTGTCTATGATTTCAGTTTTCTTTGGTTTCATTAACTGGTCCATCATGGAAAGATATCTTGCCTACCCTGGGACCTAGCCCTGGCTATATCCAAGTTTTGGAGGGTCACATATTGAATAATTTTTGCCTCCTTCCTTCCCTCCTACTTTCTCCTTCTCCCTCCCTCCCTCCCTCCCTCCCTCCCTCCCTCCCTCCCTCCCTCCCTTCCTCCCTTCCTCCCTTCCTCCCTTCCTCCCTTCCTCCTTCCTCCCTTCCTTCCTTCCTCCCTTCCTCCTTCCTCCTTCCTCCCTTCCTCCCTTCCTCCCTTCCTCCCTTCCTTCCTTCCTTCCCTCCCTCATGTCACCCTTTGTCAAGGGAACACATAATTCCACTTCAAGGTTGAATTCAGTAGCATAGGTATCACATCTGCCTTGCCTCTTTATTGCACCACTGTTTGCTTCTATATATATCACATCACTAGCCTCCACTTGTTCTTTTGGCAAATTTTCAAAGATGCTGGGGTTCAGTTTCAACTATTTTGTTCCTTTTGCTATTTTAAGTTCTATAATTACATGGCTGATAATTTTGCCATATCTACCCATAGGATTTTCAGTCTCACATAGAGTTAACTCTGTGACTTCACCCTCATAAACGTCATTGGTTTCTTTTATACTCAGACTAATTGTCCTTTTGAAATTTTCCATCAGAATTTCTGCCTTCTTAATTTCTATAGGGTAGATTTTATTTCCCACTATGGGACAGAAGGGGACTTAAGATTCAACTTTTGAGCAATAGCCAGGTCTAGGGCTGTTTTACCAGTTCTAGGAGATCCTACAAATAGAACAAGTGGGTTTGATTGATTTTCCACTCCTGAGGTTAAAGGTAGGTAGGTGCCAGTGCACTAGAAAATTGGAAATCTCTAGCTTGATGATTCCCAAGCATAGAAAGTTCCCCCCAAAAATCAAGTGCTCATTGGTAGCTGAGCTAATATACTAAAAATGACAGTGCTACCTAAATTAATCTACTTATTCAGTGCCATATCAATCAAATTCCCAAGAAATTATTTTACAGAGCTAGAAAAAATAATAACTTCATCTGGAAGAATAAAAGGTCAAGAATTTCAAGGGAATTAATGAAAAAAATGCAAATAAAGGTGACCTAGCTGTACTAGATCTAAAACTGTATTATAAAGCAGTGGTCATCAAAAGATTTGGTACTGGCTAAGAAATAAAGTAGTTAATCAATAGAATAGATTAGGTTCATAAGTCCCAATATTCAATGACTATTGTAATCTGGCGTTTGATAAATCCAAAGACCCAGTTTCAAGGATAAGAATTCACTATCTGACAAAAATTGCTGGTAAAATTGGAAATTAGTATGGCAGGAACTAGGTATTGACCCACACCTAACATCCTATGCCAAGATAAGGTGGAGATGAATTCATGGTTTAGACATAAAGAGTAATATTATAAACAAATTAGAAGAACAAAGGATAGTCTGTCTCTCAGATTTGTGGAGAAAGGAAGAATCTGTGGCCAAAGCAGAAGTGGAGGACATTATGTAATACACAATGGATAATTTTGATTACATTAAGTTAACAGTTTTTGTACAAAAAACCCAATGCAGACAAGATTAGAAGGGAAGCAATAAACCATGGAAAAAATTTCTCCCCAAGAGAGCAAACAATCTAACATAAGTTAAAATTTCATATCCAAGGGTTCTGATAAAGGCTTTATTTCTGGAAAGTGTAGAGAATTGACTCAAATTTATAAGAATTCAAGCCATTCTCCAATTGATAAATGGACAAATGATCAGACAATTTTCAGATGAAGAAAATGAAACCATTTCTAGTCATATGGAAAAAAATGCTCTAAATCACTATTGATCAGAGAAATGCAAATTAAAACAATTCTGAGGTACCACTACATACCTCTCAAATTACTAAGATGACAGGAAAATATAATGATGAATGTTGGAAGTGATGTGAGAAAACTGGGACACTAATTCATTGTTGGTGGGGTTGTGAACTGATTCAGCTATTCTGGAGAGCAATTTGGAACTATGCCCAAAGGGCCATCAGATTATGCATGCCCTTTGATCCCACAGTGTCTCTACTGGGTCTGTATCCCAAAGAGATCATAAAGGAGAGAAAGGGACTCACCTGTGCAAAAATGTTTGTGGCAAACCTTTTTTTTTTAATGGTAAGAAACTGGAAATTGATTGGATAACCATGAGTTGGAGAGTGGCTGAATAAGTTACAGTATATGAATGTTATGGAATGTTATTTTTCTATAAGAAACAACCAGCAGGATGATTTCAGAAAGGCCTGGAGAGAATTACATGGACTGATGCTGAGTGAAGTGATTAGAACCAGGAGATGTACATAGCAACAGCAAGATTATATGATGATCAATTCTGATGGACATGGCTTTTTTCAACAACAAGCTCATTCAGTCCATTTCCATCCATCTTGTGATGAAGAGAGCCGTTTACATTCAGGGGGAGAACTGAGTGTGGATTACAACATGTATTTTCACTGTTTTTGTTGTTGTTTGCTTGTATTTGTTTTCTTTCTCATTTTTTATCTTTTTGGTCTGATTTTTCTTATGTAGCATGATAATTATAGAAATATGTATATAAGAATTGCTTATGTTTAATGTACATTGGATTATTTGCTGTCTAGGGGAGTGGATGGGGAAAAAGGAGGGAAAAAATGGGGACACAATGTTTTGCAAGGGTGAATGTTGAAAATTATCTATTGAATATGTTTAGCTTTAATAAAAAACAACAAAAATAAACAACCCCCTCCCACCCCCCCTGAAAATTCCATATACAGAATACTCTTAATAGGGGAAAGGTAAGGCAGGAGACACACACACACACACACACACACACACACATATATGTATGTATGTATGTATGAATCCTGGTCCCCAGGTTGAGAATCCCTAAGTTGTTTCTGATTCTGAAACTAAATGTATTAATTCACAGAAAGTAATTTAAAATACTTAAGAAGTAATGTGGTACATGGAAAAGGTATTTTATTTAGAATTGAGTTATCAGGATTTGAATCCTGGCCTTCCCACTTGTAAGAAGTATGAACTTGGACAAGACCCTTAACCTCATTGCTCCTCCTTTCCTCATTTATAAGATAAGATAGGGGTAATTGAATAACATGGCCTCTGGAATCCCTTTCACCACTAAATGATGAAAGCAACACAACTATGATTCCTAAAATGTGTGATCATTTAAAAATGATTGAATTAGTGCCACCGGAAATCAAAATAGTATTTTGCATGTAATAAGTACTTAATAAATGCTAATTTAATAGCAATATACCATAGTGCTTTTTTATTTTAAATTTAGCCAAAGATTGATATGTGTTTTTCTTGATTTTCAAATTATAACATTGAATTTGGAGTCAGAAGACTTAGCTTTGGGTCATATGCCTGGATCTCTATGATCTTCAGCAAATCTCTCTGACATTTAGCATCATCATTTATAAAATGAAATTGGTGGAGTAGATTATCTCAGACTTTTCTTCCAACTCTAGATACACGATTTTGTGGTCCTTTTGAAAAGATTTAATTACAGCTCTATCTTGTGGCAAAATCTGCTGGTGAATTTGTTCTAGGGATGCTATATTAAAAACCAGAGAGAATTCCTACTTTCAAATCCTACATTTTCAGAGTTAGAAAGGACCTTAACTATTTATATGGGAATTTTGGATTTCCTTTTATTATTTATGACTCAGGACCATTTCTCCTGCAAATTTTGGTCAACTAAAAGTATGTCTAAATATTAACTTCACCTGACCACGACCTATTCTGTGGGATATAGAAATATACTTAGAGCTTTAAACATTCCTCAGACAAGAAACCAGAAAATCTCAATTGTTCCTAACTTCTTAGCAACATGTAAATCCTGCTCTGCAGTCAGCTTATTTGTGGATCCTGCAAATGTAGTTTAATTGATTTAATTTACCTATAGAGTTTGTTTGACAAAGTTGGTTTCCTTAGGGTATGTAGAAGATTATTATTTGGATTTTTCACTCACCTAACTTATAACTCCATTTAAGTTTGTTCATCTTCATGATACTGAAGAAAGTATGGGATGATGGATTTATTTTCTCTTTAACTTTTATGGCCCAAGAAGAACATTTGTACAAGATTGCAATATGTAAAAGAATTATTTTCCTGTAATTCTAATGTAATTTTGTCTATGAAAAGCCTGATTAAGATTCTAATGATTATTTAGGTTTTTTCTGAAATCTGAATTTATGTTTGAGCATAATCAAAAAGCCAGATTTTTACCTCTATAATTTCTGCGTTGTGATAAATATATATGTGACAGAGAGAAGATATCTCTCCCATAACAATATCATTTAATGAACAGCATTTTAGAAACTAAGAAATAAGACTAGAGGATGTGAAATGACTTTGGTTGCAGATGTAAATGACAGAGTTAGGATATGGTCCTAGTTGGTATATCTAAAATTCAGAGTTCTTTACCTTAGATTATATTTTCTCTTATGATATGGAAAAACAAGGAGAAATCAGAGTTTGGGATAGGATATATCAGAATCATAAATCCCTAGTACATAGGAAGCAGTCTTAGAGAACAACTAGCCTATTTCCTTTACTTCACAGCTGAGGCTTAATGTGTCCTCATTAACATTAAGTGACTTGTCCAAGCTCATAAAAGGCTATCCAGTAGAAAAGATATATTGGAGTACTGCTTCCCAGACCAATTTTTTTTTTTTTTTTTTTTTTTTACTATAACATAAAACTTTTTTCTTTTGTTTCTATTTTTTTGTATTAATCTTAAAACAAAATCCATTGTATTTCTCCTTGTGACACATTCATATTGCTTATTTCTCTGCACAAATAAAGAACATTTAGGAAATGGTAGTGAGAGCAAGGGTTGCTGAAGTATAAGCCAGATATAGTTGTGAGAAATCTGTTTCTAGCATGCACTTAGACTGAAAGCCTTTTTACTGTCATGTTTTGCTTATATAGGAAATATTTGAGTAGTTCTACTTTAAAAAAAATTAAATTGTTCCTTTTTCCTTAAAGCCATTTCTGTCTTGTTTTCTTTTCCATTAAAAAAAAAAAAAATCTAATCCAACTGCCAGTAATAATAATAGGGTTCTTTTTTGTTTTGGATTGTCAAAACCTCAATGCTATTTCAGTAATATTATTCTCAGAAAGTTCTCACTACTCCAGATTGACAATTTTATGCTTCTCCCCTCCCTCTTCTAAAAGGCAAGGACTAAAAATGGATTAAAATCTTATAAATTCAATCTCTACTTATTTGCAATTTAGACAGAGGCCTGGACAAAGTTTACCTTTGAATCACCTAAGAAGAAAGGTTTTCTAAGTAAATTAATGATTTAAGCTTATGGGGCAGAGATTGTTTAAATTCCTTATAAGAACAATTCTAAGCCTATTAAAAGCATCATTTACATACAATTGATATGCTAATTACAGTCTTATCTATTCATTAAAGCAGTTTCCCCAAGGAACTCTACTAGGCACCATTATTAGCCTAGTTTGGTTTATAATATGTACTTGAAAGTAATAAAACTGTATTTCTTTTAAAAAATGAGCTATGATTCAGAATTTCCATTAAATCAGACAGGGTCTCCCTCTGACTTTTATGTGTATTTAATAGATAGGAGTGTTTGGAAAGAATTGAAAAAACTCTTTACATGATCCTTCAATAGTGATTATCAAGTATCATGTCTCATAGATAGAAAAGGACGAATTAAAAAAGCAAATTGCTTTCTAAAGGTTTCTTTCTTATTTGATCCCATCAATCATGTTAGAATCCTATGAGAGAATTCAAAATGATGGAAGGAACTCCAAAACATCAGATCCAGTTCCTAGTTTCCAGAGAAGTGGTTAACATTTTGTGACATTTAAAAAGTATGAGAAATATTATTTCTGGGTAATTTAATCATTTTATTAACAAGACTAGCATGTTTATTAATAAAAAAGAGGTTAGTGGCACTCTTTAATGCCAAGGACCAGTTTATATGGTCTTGGAAGAGTGAGTGTTCCTGAGAGTAGCAATCAACTCTGATTGGTTAACAATTAATGAGAGAATGAAAATTACAATAAGATGTAGGTTTTATTACAATTAGGGTCTTGAAGTACATGACTTGAATCACCCAAGTCGGAGCCAAGGACTTATCAAGTTTCCCTATCACCTATGACAAAAGGAAGAAGTCACATTTTCCCTAGACCTTTAAAGTCTAGGAAATCACAGTCTTTGCAAAGATTTCCTACTCTGGTTGATTTTTGGATGAGGTAGAAAAGAAGAAAAAAATCTTAGTTCTAATTCAGTAATTATTTTTCTCACATTGAAACTAGGTTTCTTCATCTTATTTGATGTTCTGGATCCCTTTGACAATCTGATGAAGACAAGGGGTCACTTCTTAACAATATTTTAACTAATTGCAGAAAATGCAAAATGTATTTTTTTTTCTTATCCAAATTTACAACCTGCTAAAATCTATCCATGAACTGTTGTGCCACAATTCCCTTTTATTGTTCTGCCTCAGTTCCCCTAATTGTCCTGTCTCAGTTTCTCTAATTGTTCTGACTCAGTTTCCCTAAATGATCCTGCCTCAATTTCCATAAATGGTCCTGCCTCAGTTTCCCTGAATTGTCCTGCCTCAGTTCCTTGAATTGTTCTTCCTCAATCCCCCCTGGTTGCAACACCCCTCCTGATCATTAGGACTGATATAACTTAGAGCTATTGTAAATGTGTTAACTTGGGGAATTCAGACTTCTGGGCTCCTAACTCCTCCTAAGTTATCAAGAATTTATGGCCCTCATCCCCCACCCTGTCAGAACCAGACAATCCCTTTCTGCTCACAGTGCTCTGACTCCAACCCTGCCTCAGTCTACCCTGGTAGCTGAGAGTCATGTGTATATATACTTCATGAGAAACACACATTGGCTGCTGGATGCTTTGAGACATCAGCTTAGGGGCAACATGCCCCCAGCACAATCTCTCCCTCTCAAATAAAATATTAAAAACTCTCTAATCTCTATCTTGCCTCAGTTTCTCTGGCATTAGAGAACCACTTGGGAGTCCTTGAATTCCAGATTAATAATTCCTGATGTAAGCCATCCATAATTATTTTTCTTTTCATTCAATCATTCCCAAGATAAAAAAATTCTACAAAAGGAGTTCTTAACTTTGTGTATATATTTCATGGACTTCTTTTAATAAAATAAAAATGTGATTTATACTGTGAATGAATAGTCTAAATGCTCCCTTTCTTGTCTTATTAGGAATTTTGTGGTCATAGAATTAGTAGCATATCCATATTCCCCACACAGTATTAAAAATGAAGTGTTGAATTCCTCTACCTGATTGGTAAAAATCAACTTTACCCACTAAGGGCAGACTCATGAGCATATCTCTGAATTTTTTGCCCAATGTTGGGATTATTTTAAATTACTTCAGAAGCTATTTCTGCCATTTCATTGGTTAGAATCCAATTGCTCAGTGGACTTACTGCTATCCTTAAACCCCAGGGGAGGCAAGAACTTGTAGCTGATGTTATAGGGGAGTCTCATAGGGTTGAGAATTTGATTGAAAGGAAAATGTCCTTGTAAAAAAAATTTTTTTTTTAAATCATAGCACTTCAGAGAGTCCTTAGTGATCCACTTAGTCCAACCTACAAATGAAAAGGAAACATTTCTACAATCTTCCTCACAAGTGGTTATCTAGACAAGGTTTGACAAATGTTTATTGATTTTTCTGTTAAACCTGCACCATGTAGGGCACTGTAGAGATATCATATGATAATAGATTTAGAGCTGAAAGAAAAAAAAAACATTTTGTCCAACTTCTTCATTTTACAAATGAGGTAATTAAATCTTAGAGGGGTTAGTTGATTTGCTCAGTCAAACAGCTAGTATTTGAGATAAGATTTGAGCTCCAGTCTTCTTGTCTTCAAGTCTGGGGCTCTATTGTGAGAAGATGTAAGATATGGACTCTACCTTCAGATATTATATCCAGTCATAGGATATGCAGGTTCTAGAACACGCTCCTCATGCCAATTATCTTTCCACCTTGGTCATCTTCTTGCCCTGTTCCTGAATTTGTACTGTCTCTCAATTTCTGTCACCCTACCCTACTTTGTACCTCTTGCTCAGATAATTGTAACAATGTCAATATAACCATTGCTTTTGGGAAGGACACACCAATATACTTCTTTAGTGGTTTCTGACTTCCCAGGTCAAATATACCTTTTTCTGATCACCATCCTCCTATATGCTTTATCCTAAAAAAAAAAAAAAAAAAAAAAAAAAGTTAACTTTTTGAGGAAGGCACTATACTGCTTTTGTATATGTATCTTCCAAGCATGACACATAGTAATCATTTAATAAATGCTTCCTTTGTTCCTTCCTTCCTTCCTACTTGCCTTCCTGCCTTCTTGTTTTCTTACCTTCCTTCATATCTACCTTGCTCTCTTCCTTCCTTGCTGCCTGTCTGCTTTCCTGCCTTCCTCCCTTCTTGCTTTCCTTTCTACTTACTTTTCTGTCTTTCTTCCTCCCTTCCCTCCCTCCTCCCCAGCTTTTTATTTTTCCTCCTTTCTTTCTCTCTGGACCCCTAGTGCTCCTTCAACCTTTTAAAGTTCATAAAGCTATAGATTAATCATTTACTCTAAGTTTCTCTGTCTCAGTGTCTCTGTCTCTCTTTGTCCCTTTGTCTCTGTCTCTGTCTCTTTCTGTTTCTCTGTCTGTCTCTTTCTCTCTTTTTTAGAACTGCTCAGGGGAGACTTTGGGGTTTGGGAAGGATTATAGATCTAGAGTTGTGAGGGATCTTAGAGCCTATCTATAACAACCCTCCATTTTGTCCATAAAGAAACTAGGGCCCACAGAGATTAAATAACTTGCTCTAGATCACTCAAGTAGTGAGGATTATTGTTGGGATTTGGATCAGTATTCATGATGATTCAACCAATGATCTTTCCGCATTCCTCTCTGTCTCTTAAGCCTATGGCATGGCTGCATTTTAAGACTCCCTGAAAATGCAGATTTAGATTTCTTCTTGGTTTCTGATGTATGGTGGTGGCTACCTTGCATCTCCACAATAGATGGGGTAGAAGTATTAGCCCTATTCCATTATTAAGTGAGTTTTTGATGATAAAACTTGTTTGACAAAATTTATCAATAACCATCTGAAACTCTTTCCCATTAAACTTAGGTATGGTTGGAGAGTCCTTGAAGTATTTATGTGTATAAAAAAAGGCACATAAGTGGAAAAGATAAAACATACTTGGAATAGGAGTGGGAGAAACAATTGTCAAGTATGATTGAAGCTAGAATAATGCTGAGGATTTTCATTGGAATGATGATAAATGCAAATATATACATAAAATGTATAAAGCATAAAGTATATATTGAGGAATGGGAGAGTGCCCAAAAAGAAATGTATTAGTAAGCTATTATAATAGTCTAGGTATATGGTAATGGGTAGTCCTGTATCAAAGAAGTATCAGTGGGAATATCAAGAAGAGAGGCAGATGGGTAAGATGTTTCAGAAGTAGAGCTAGATATGGTAAATGATCAGATATGTGAGATGAAGGTGATGGAAAAGTCTAAGATAGCACAAGTGTTTTGCACACAGGAGGCAGTGAGTGGTGGTACCAAAGATTAAAATAGCAAAGCCAGAAGGAGGAGCAGGTTTGCTCCTGATTTTGCCTTCTGGGGCCAAAATGAACAAGTCTTATCTCTTTTCCAGATAGCCTTTCAAATACTTGAAGACTGTTATCATGGCCCTTCTACACCTTCTCTTTTCCAGGCAAAAATTCATCAGTTTCCAATCTCACCAATGACTGATCACTCTCCACTGGGTATGCTCCATTTTGTCAAAATCCATCCAAAAACATGGTACTCCAAACCAACTACAGTGATCCAGACAATATTTCAGAAAAGTTGAAGAACTAATATGATAAAACTTTATTGAACATATTATGTTGCTGGGCACCAGATATGTGTGATATAAAGAAGTTTTGGGCATGGTTCTTGTTCTCAGCCAATCTTATAATCTAGTTGAAGAGACAAGAAAAAACCTACTTCAGTACAAAGAATATTGGATTTGAAGTCAGTCAAGTTGGATTTAAAACCTGTTTTTTCCACTTCAAATCTAGATGACTTTATGAAAGTCACTAACTTCTAAGCTTTCTCATGTGTAAAATGAGGAGGTTGGTCTATTTAGCTGTATATGTATGCTGTGGCAGGCTATTCAATATTATGTTATGTCATATACATATATATTTATGCACACATATACATATACACTTGCATTTGTGTATGTAGCATATTATTTGATGATGCAACTCTAGCAATGGGCTTGGACAGGCTTTTATGTACTGTGCCTAAATCATACAATCCTATATCATCCCATAAATTAGTGCAATTGAAGAGACTCTTCTCTTCAGGAGGCATGGATTGGTTTCTGGCAGGAGCACTTAGAAAATATATCACCAAACTTGGAGTCAAGTGTGAGTTCAAATCCTGTTTCAGACATTGACTAACTATGTGATCCTTAATTTCTCTTAGATGGTTTTCTCATTTATAAAATTAAATGATTGATGACTTCTAAGGTTTCTTCCAGCCCCACATTTATGATCTTATGAGTTTTAAAAATATTTTCTTTTTCCCCATCACAAATTAAAACAAGTTAATTTTTCACTTTCAAATTCTATCCTTGCTTGCCTCTCTCTCTTCTCCCCTGCTCTCTGACATGTGCAATCATATGGAACATTTCCATATTAGTCATTTTGGACAAGAAGATTTGAATAAAAGAAAAAGAATGGAAAAAAAGAAAGTGAAAAATAGACCCATGCAGTCTGTATTCTGGAAGTGGATAGTTAGCTTCATCATTAGTCCTTTGTGATTGGCTTGGATCATTGTATTGCCAAGAATAGTTAAGTCATTCACAGTCCTTCACTGAATAATACTGTTGCTACAATGTACAATGTTTTTCTGATTCTGTTTACTTTACTTTGTATCAGTTCATGTAAGTCTTTCTAGCTTTATCTGAAATCATCTAGCTTGTCATTTTTTATAGCACAATAATATTCTATTACAATCATATAACATAGTGTGTTCAACCATTCCCTACTTGATGAACATCCCTTCAATTTCCACTTCTTAGCTACCACAAAAAAGAGTTGTATAAGTATTTTTGTACATATAGGTCCTTTCTCCTTTTGGATAGATGTCTTTGGGATATAGACCTAATAATGATATTGCTAGATCAAAGGGTATGTATATTTTATAGCCTTTTGGGCATAGTTCCAAATTGTTTTCCAGAAAGATTGCATCAATTCCCAAATCCACCAAAAATGCATTAGTGCTCGTTTTTCCACGTCCCTCCAATATTAATCATTTTTTTTTTTGTCATGGTAGCCAATCTCAGAAGAGTGAGGTTGTTTAATTTGAATTTCTCTAATCAATAGTGATTTAGCACTTTTTTTTCACATGACTGTGGATGGTTTTGATTTTTTTTTTTGTTTGAAAACTGCATGTTCACATCTTTTGACCATTTGTCAGTTGGGGAATATTATATTTTTAGAAATTTAACTCTGTTCTCTCTATATTAGACAATGAAGCCTTTATCAGAGATACTTATAAAATTTCCCCCTCATTTTCTATTTAAAATTTTGATTTTATTGATTGTGTTTGTTCATAAACTTTCTAATTTTATATAATCAATATTATTTCACATTTTGTAATGTTCTCTATCTCTTGTTTGGCCATAAATTCTTTTCTTGTCCATAGATCTGACAGATAAACTATTCCAAGCTGTCCTAATTAGCTTATGGTATAATTCTTTATGTATACATCATGTACCCATTTTAATCTTAGTTTGGTATATAGTGTGAGATGCTGGTCTACATTATTTTCCAGTTTTTCCAGCAGTTTTATTGAAATTATGAGTATTTGTTCCAAAAGCTTAGATTTGAGGATTTATCATACACCAGATTATTATAGTCATTTATTATAATTCATTTTGTGATTAATATACCTTGCTGATCCACCACTCTGTTTCTTGGTTACTACCAGATTGTTTTGATAATTACTATTTTATAAAACAATTTGAGATTTGGTATAGCTACACCATCTTACTTCACATCTTTAAAAAATTGATTCCCTTGATATCTTTGATCTTTTGTTCTTCTAGATGAATTTTATTATTTTTTTCCTAGCTCTATAAAATCATTTTTGATAGTTTGATCAGAATAGCATTGGATAGATAGATAAGTTTAGGTATAATTATAATTTTTATTAGATTGGCTAAGCCTACCCATGAGCAATTAATATTTTTCCAATTGTTTAGGTCAAACTTTATTTGTGTGAAAGGTGTTTTGTAGTTGTGTTCACATAGTTCCTGGGTTCATCTTGGCAGATAGATTCTCAAATATTTTATATTGTCTACTGCTATTTTAATGGAATTTCTCTTTCTATGTCTTGGTGCTAGATTTTGTTGGTCACATAAAGAAATGCCAATGATTTATGTGTATTTTATATCCTGCAAATTTGTTAAAGTTAATAATTTCAAATAGTTTTTAGTTGATGCTCTAGGATTCTCTTAAGTATTATATCATCCGCAAAGGGTGATAATTTTGTTTCCTCATTGCCTATTCTAATTCTTTCAATTTCTTTTTCTTCTTTTATTGCATATGCTAACATTTCTAGTAAAAGATTAAATAATAGGGGTGATAATCTTTGCTTCACCCCTGATTGTACTGGAAAGGTTTCAAGCTTATCCCCATTATGGATAATGCTTGCTGATAATACAGCTTTCATTTTAAAATAAGCTTCACTTATTCCTATGTTCTCTAGTGTCTTTTTTTAAAAAGTAGGAATAGGCATTGTATTTTGTCAAAGGCTTTTTTCTGTTATTGATAAATATAGTTTTCCTAGTATTGAAACAACCCTGTCTTACTGATATAAATCCCCCTAGTCATACTCTATGATCCTTATGATATATTGCTGTAATATCTTTGCTAGCATTTAAATTAAATTTTTGCATTAATATTCATTAGGGAAATTGGTCTGTAATTTTCCTTCTCTGTTTTGAGTCTTCCTGGTTTAGGTATCAGCATCATATTTCTCTCAGGGAATTTGTTAAGAATCCTTCTTTGTCTATTTTTCCAAATAGGTTATATGGTGCTCAAATTAATTGTTCTTTTAATATTTGATAGAATTTGTTTGTGCATACATTTTTTCTTAGGAAATTCACTGATGGATTTTTCAATTTTATTTTTCTGAGACTGGGTTAAGTGTTTTTCCTTCTTTAGTTAATCTCCATATTTTATATTTTTGTAGATTTGCATCCATTTTGTGTAAATTTGTTAGCAAAAACTGGGTGAAATAGGTTGCTAAGAATTTTTCTGATTTTCTCTTCAGGGATGATGAATTCACCCTTTTCATTATTGATAATAGTAAGTTAGTTTTCTTCTTTCCTTTTTAAAAAATCAAATTAACCAAAGGTTTGCTTATTTTATTGGTTTTTTTGTAAAACCAACTTTTAGTTTTACTTATTAGTTTAATGATTTTCTTGTTTTCAATCTTATTAATCTCTTCTTTGCTTTTAAGGATTTCCAATTAGATATTTAATTGGGGGTTTTTAATCTGTCCTTTTAAAAGATTTTTTAGATACATATCCAATTCATTGAGTTGTTGTTTCTCTTGTTATTGTTAATTTTTTTTTGTTAAACATGGTAGAAATATATGTTAAATCCTATATGCACACATATTTAAACAATTATCTTACTTTACAAGAAAAATAAAACCAAACTAGAAAAAAAGATGAAGAAAATATAATGCAAGCAAACAATAACAAAAAGTGAGAATGCTATATTGTGGACCACATTAGTTCCCACAATAGTCCTCTCTCTAGGTGTAGATGGGGCTCTTTTGATCACAAGACCATTAGAATTGGTCTGAGTCATCTCATTGTTGAAGAGAGCCACATTCATCAGAAGTGATCAATGTATAATATTGTTGTTGCCACGCACAATGATCTCCTGGTTCTGCTCATTTTGCTTAACATCAGTTCATGCAAGTGTCTCCAGAACTTTCTGAAATCATCCTACTTATCATTTCTTATAGAACAATAATATTCCATAGCATTCATATACCATAACTTATTCAGCCATTTTCCAACTGGGGGACAATTGGGGTTAAGTGACTTGCCCAGGATCACACATCTAGGAAGTGTTAAGTATCTGAGACCAGATTTGAACTAAGGTCCTCTTGACTTCAGGGATGGTGCTTTGTCCACTGAGTCACCTAGCTGCCCCACCAAATGATTTTTATAACGGCTGCCTTATAAATTAATTTTAGATCTGGTATAGCTAAGCCACTTCATTTGAATTTTTTATTAATTGCCTTAAAATTCTTGACATTTTGTTATTATTTTTTCTAGGTCTGTAAAATAATTTCTTGGGAGTTTGATTGGTATGGCACTAAATAAATAGGTTAATTTAGGCAGTATTGTAATTTTCATTATATTTTATTATATTTGCTCGACCTATCCAAAAGCACTTGGTATTTTTCCAGTTGTTTAGATTTGATTTTGTGTGGAAAGTATTTTATAGTTGTGTTCATATAATTCCTGACTTTCCCTTGGCAGATAGATTGCCAAATATTTATAGTATTGACAGTTATTTTAAATGGATTTTCTCTTTGTATCTTTGTTGTTGGACTTTATTGGTGATTATAAAAATGCTGATGTTTTATGTGGTTTTTTTTTTTTTTTTTTTGGTATTTTGCAACTTTTGTTTCTAATAGGTTTTTAGTTGATTCTCTAGGGTTCTCTAAGTATACCATCATATCATCTGCAAAGAATGATAATTTGATTTCCTCATTACTTACTCTAATTCATTTAATCTCTTTATTCTCTTATTGCCAAAGTTAACATTTCTAATACAAGACTGAATAGTAATGATGAAAGTGGGCAACCTTGTTTAACTCTTGATCTTATTGAAAATGGTTCTAGTTTATCCCCATTACATATGATACTTGCTTATGCTTTTAAATAGATGCTACTGATTATTTTAAGGAAAGATCCATTTATTCCTATACTCTCTAGTGTTTTAATAGGAATGGGTGCTGGATTTTGCCAAATGCTTTTTCTGCATCTATTGAGATAATCATATGATTTTTGTTAGTTTGGTTATTGATATAGTCAATTATGCTAATAGTTTTCCTAATATTGAACCAGCCTGCATTCCTGGTATAAATCCTACTTGGTCATAGTGTATTATCCTGGGGATAACTTTATATAATCTTTTTGCTAATGTTTTATTTAAGATTTTTGCATCTATATTCATTAGGGAAATTGGTGTACAGTTTTTTTTCTCTGCTTTCATCCTACCTAGTTTAGCTATCAGTACCATATCTGTGTCATAAAAGGAATTTGGTAGGAGTCGGTCTTTTCCTATTTTTTCAAATAGTTTGTATAGTGTTGGAGTTAATTGTTCTATAAATGTTTGGTAGAATTCACATATAAATGCATCTGGCACTGGAGATTTTTCTTAAGGAATTTATTAATAGCTTGTTCTATTTCTTTTTCTAAAATGGAACTGTTTAAGTAATTTATTTCCTTTTCTGTTAATCTGTGCAATTTATATTTTTGTAGGTATTCCTCCATTTCACTTAGGTTATCAAATTTATTGGCAGGAAAAATTTATTGGCAGGAAAGTTGGGCAAAATAACTCATTATTGCTGTAAATTCCTCTTCATTGATGGGAAGTTATCCCTTTCCATTTTTAACAATTTGATTTTCCTCTTTTCTTTTTTTAAAAAATCAAATTAACTAAAGGTTTATCTATTTTGTTGTTTTTTTTTTTCATAAGGCCAACTCTTAGTTTTATTAATTTAATAATTTTTTTATTTTCAATTTTATTAATCTCCCCTTTTGTTTTTAGAATTTCAAGTTTGGTATTTGATTGGTTTTTAAATTTTTTTTCTAGCTTTTTTAGTTGCAAGCCCAATTCATTGATCTTCTCTTTCTCTATTTTATGCAAGTATGTATCTAGAGATACAAAATTTCTCCTTATTACTACTTTAGCTGCATCCCACAAATTCTGGGATGTTGTCTCATTATTGTCAATCTCTTGAATGAAATTATTGTGTCTCTGATTTGTTGTTTCACCTATTCATTCTTTAGGATTAGATTATTTAGTTTCCAATTCATTTTTGGTCTATTTTCCGCTGGACTTTAATTGAATGTAATTTTTATTGCATTGAGATCTGAAAAAAATGCATTTACTATTTCTGCCATTCTGCATTTTGAGATCTTTATGTCCTAATATATGGTCAATTTTTGTATGTTCCATGAAATGCTGAGAAAAAAGTGTATTCCTTTCTGTCTCCATTCAATTTTTTCCATAGATCTATCATATCTAACTTTTCTAGTATTCTATTTACCTCCTTAACTTTTTCTTATTTATTTTGTGTTTTGATTTAGTTCTAAGAAAGCAAGGTTAAGATCCCCCACTATTATAGTTTTGCTATTTATTTCATCTTGAAGCTCTCAACTTCTCCTTTAGGAATTTAGATGCTATACCATTTGATGCATATATGTTTAGTATTAATTTTTTTATTATCTATGGTACACTTTAGGAAGATATGGTTTCCTTCCTTATCTCTTTTATTGGATATATTTTTGCTTTTGCTTGATCTGAGATCATCATGGCAACCTCTGCTTTTTTTAACTTCACCTAAAGCATAATAGGTTCTGCTCCAGAATCTATTTTACCTTTTACCTTTTTTTTTTTTTTTAAAACCTTTTACCTTTATTCTGTATATATCACTCTGCCTTAAAAGTGTATCTTGTAAATAACATATTGTAGGGTTCTGGCTTTTAATCCAGTCTGCTATCTGCTTCTGTTTTATGGGAGAGTTCACCCCATTCACCTTCACAGTTAAAATAACTAATTCTGTATTTCCCACCATCTTTTTACCCCAAATTATGCTTTTCTATTTCCTTTCCCCTTTTTTCTTCTCCCCAGTATTTTGTTTATGAGCTCCACTTGCCTCAAGGAGCTCTCCCTCTTTATAGCCCCTCTACCTTTCTTACACCTTTCTCCTATTTCTCGTTTCCCTTCTATTAGTCTCCCCTTTCTTTTTCCTCTCCCCCTTCAACTTCCCTATAAGGTGAGAGAGGTTGCTCTGTGAACAAATATGTCTAATATTCTCTCTTTGAGCCAAATCTGATGAGAATAAGATTCACACAATGCTCATTCTCCACTCTTCTTTTCCTTAATTGTAATAGGTTTTCTTTGCCTCTTTGTGAGATGTAATTTCCCTCTTTTACCTCCCCTTTCCCCCTTTCCCAGTACAATCTCCTTTCCACATCTAGTTTAACAGTAAAATCAAATTATACATTCACTCTCTATGTATACCTATAACAGAGTTCTCGAGTTCTTTTCTTTTTACCTTTTTATACTTCTCTTGAGTTTTACACACACACACACACACACACACACACGCGCACACGCATATATATTTGGAGGTCAAATTTTTTATTCACCTCTGGTCTTTTCATTAGAAATAAATAGAATTCACCTGTTTTAATGAATGTCCATCTTCTTCCCTGAAGGAAAATGCTCAATTTAGTGGGGTAGTTTATTCTTGGTTGCATTCCAGGTTCCTTTGTCTTTGGGAATATCAAATTCCAAGCCATTTGATCCTTTTAAGGTGGAAGCTGCTAGGTCCTGGGTAATCCTTATTGTGGCTCCTCAATATTTGAATTGTTTCTTTCTGGCTGCTTATAATATTTTTTTCTTTGTCCAATATTCTGAAATTTAGCCATAATATTTCTTGGAGTTTTCATTTTGGGGTCTCTTTCAGGTGATGATTGGCGAGTTCTTTCAATGGCTATTTTACCTTCTGATTTTAGGAATCAGGGAAGTTCTCTTTTATGATTTCCTGTAAGATAAATATCTAGGTTCTTTTTTTCATCATGGTTTTTTGAGGAAGTAC
The DNA here is from genome assembly GCF_902635505.1 of Sarcophilus harrisii. Taxonomy (NCBI): domain Eukaryota; kingdom Metazoa; phylum Chordata; class Mammalia; order Dasyuromorphia; family Dasyuridae; genus Sarcophilus; species Sarcophilus harrisii. Next base: position 218,611,514 of record NC_045429.1, read on the forward strand.
AATAATCCTTAGATTGTCTCTCCTAGATCTATTTTCCATGTAAGTTGTTTTCCCCAAGTAGGTATTTTACATTTTCTTCTATTTTTTTTCATTTCTTTGGGTTTTGCTTGACTAATTGCTGATGTCTCATTGAGTCATTTATTTTCATTTATTCACTTCTGATTTTTGATGAATTATTTTCTTCATTTATCTTTTTTAGTTCTTTTTGTATTCGGTCAATTGAATTTTTAGATGAGTTGTTTTATTCTATGAATTTTTTTTTCCATTTCACAAATTCTGTTTTTCAGGGAGTTGTTTTCTTTTTCCATTTCCATTTTCCAAAAGTCAAATCTTTTTTGTAAGGTGTTATATGCTTTTTCCATTTCACTAAATCTGTTTTGTAAGGAGTTTAATTCAGATAATTTCTGTGTTTCCTTTTCCAAACCTCTTTCAAACCTCCCATTTTATTTCTCCATTTTTCTTCTAGCACTCTTTTAAGATCCTTTTTAATTTATTCGAAGAGAATAATTTATATAACCCTTTGGGGTTCAATCTGAAGATGATCTGCTTTTAATGACCTCAGAGTTTGAAATCTGTTCTTCTCTTTCATCATAAATACTTTCTATAATCAGAGTTCTTTTTGCTTTTTTGCTCATTTTAAAAAACAGTTGTGGTCTGCTTTTAGGGGAAGAGAGAGATTGTCCTAGCTTTCTTCTACAAGTGGCAGTAACTGTGCTGGGTCAGTGCTGACTGACTTCCAGTAGTGGGTGAGTGTGGTCAGGTCCCATGAAATTCTGGCATTTTGAGGTTCACTATTTAACTTTTGTGTATGTGTTGGATGTTTTATAACTTCTCTGCTAATCTACTGCCTTGCAACCAGGGCAGAGTCGCCAACATTGCTGTAGATTCCTTCCTGTAGATAGTCCCACGTGCAGAGCCCACACTACCCAAGGATTGTGTGCTGCCTGAACTCAGTGTCTGTGCTCCACCTGCTTGTCCTTGGCCCCCTTCCTTCTGTACCCAATTAAAACAGACCTTTTCTGGAAAGCTTCGAAATTATTTTCTGCTGGTAATTGTTACATTCCCAATATTTGTGAGTTCTGTCACTTTAAAAGTAATTCAGAGGATGGATTTGCTAGTTAGTCTGAGGGTCATGGGAAGAGCTCAGAAAAAGATGTGTGTCCTCTTCGCCATCTTGGTTTTACCCTCCCCCCCACCATAGTTATTTTTAAAAATGAATTTATTGATTTTTTTCTTTGACCTTATTTATTTTTAGACTTAGATTAATGTTTTCAAATAATTTTCATAATAGTTTTTTTTCAACATTCACCCCTGCAAAATTTTTTGTTCCATTTTTTCTCTTTCCTTCCCTCTCTCATTTCCCCTAGACAGCAAGTAATCCAATCCAATTAATTTTAATATATCTTTTTATTGCCCATCTTTTGAATATAATTTTTATTGTGTGATGATCTGAAAATAATTCAATTTCTACTTCTGCTTTTCTGCATTTTTATAAAGTTTTTAATGTCCCAATACATGGTCAATTGTTGTGTAGGAGCCATGCACTTCTGAAAAAAAGGTATTTTCTTTTCTAATTCCATTCAATTTTTTCCTGATATAAGATCTTACTTTTCCAACATTTTATGCACAACCTTAGCTTTTTGTTTTTGTTTTTGTTTTATTTTGGTTAGATTTATCATGTTCTGAGAAGGAAAAGTTGAGGTCTATTGTCTATTTGGGCCCATAACTCATACAATTTCTCCTTAAACAATTTAAATACTATATCATTTGGAGCATACATGTTTAGTATTGATATGACTTCATTGCTGTGGCACCTTTCAAGTCTTCTGACTTATCTTTTAAAATTAGATCTATTCTTGCTTTTGCTTTGTCTGAGATCATAGTTGCTACCCCTGCTTTCTTTGCTTTAGTAGAAGCATAATAGATTTTCCTCTAATCATTTGTTTTGCCCTGTATGTGTGTTTTACTGTTTCACATGTGTTTCTTGTAAACAACATAATGTAAGATTTTGGTTTTTAATCTATTCTGCTATCCATTTCTCTTTTATGGGTGAGTTCATCCCATTCACATTTATCATTATGATTACTAACTGTATATTTGCTATTTTTTGTTTTTTTATCCCCCTTTTCTTTTATCCCTTACCCCTTCCCTCCTCACAAATGTTTTACTTCTGATCACACCTCCCCCAATCATTTGTACTTCCTTTTACCAGCTCCCCTTCCTCCTTCTATTATTCCTTCCTTATAAAGTAAGATAGATTTCTCTATCCAACTGAGTGTGTATGTTATTCCTTCTTTGAGCCACTTCTGATGAGAGTAAGGTTTTAACTTTGACTCCCTCATCTTTCCCTCCATTATAATAGCTCTTTCATGCTTCTCTTATGTGGGATAATTTATCTCATTCTATCTCTCCTCTTATTCCAGTAGAATCTTTCTCACTCATTTATTTTGTTTTTTAAGATATCATCCCACCAATGATACCTTATATACTATCTATGTATCCATCTTCCAATTACCTGTACAGAAATAAATTGCTTAAGAATTAAAATATTATCTTGCCATATAAAAATATAAAGTTCAACCTTATTTAATTTATATTTTCTCTTTCTTGTTTCCTTTTTTACCTTTTTATGTTTCCCTTGAGTATTGTATTTGGAGGTAACATTTTTTTGTTCAGCTCAAATCTTTTAATTACAAGTGTTTAAAAGATCTCTATTTCAATAAATATCCATTTTCTCCTCTGAAAGATTATATTCAGTTTTGCTACATAAGTGATTATTGATTGTAATCCCAACTCCTTTGTTTTTCAGTATGATATATTCCAAGCACTGTGATTTTTTAATATGGAAGCTGCCAAATCCTGTGTAATTTTTATTGCAGCTCCACAATATTTGAAATGTTTCTTTTTAACTGTTTGCAGTACTTTTTTCTTAATCTGAGAACTTTAGAATTTGGCTATGATGCTCTTAGGAATTTTCATTTTTGAGATCTCTTTTCCATTGGTAATCCATGAGTTTTTTCAATTTCTACTTTGACCTCTGATTCTAGTATGTCATGGTAATTTTCTTTCATAATTTTTTGAAAGATGTCCAAACTTTTTTTTTTTATCATGGCTTTCAGGTAGTCTTTGATCCTTAAATTATTTCTCCTAGATTTTTCTAGGTCAATTACTTTTACAATGAGAAATTTCCCATTTTTCTTCTATTTTAGAAAACTTTTTCTTATTTTGTTTTATTGCATAATGATGTCTCATGGAATCATTAGCTTCCATTTCCTAAGTATTAATTTTAAAGGAATTATTTTCTTCATTGAGCTTTTGTATTTCCTTTTCCATTTGGCCAATTTTATTTTGTAAGGAGTTATTTTCTTCGGTGAATATTTGTATATATTTTCCCACACTGTTGACTCTTTTTCATTCTCTCATTTCTTTCCCCAAATTTTCTTCCACTTATCTAATTTACTTTTAAAGTAATTTTTAAGTTCTTTAGGAGTTCTTTTTGTTTAAGACCAAATTAATTTTTTCTTTGAAGTTTCACATGTAGCCATTTTGACACTATTATTCTCTTTTAAGTTTGGTCCTTGATCCTGTTTCCATAGTAACTTTCTATAGTCAAGTTCTTTTGTTGTTGTTTGCTCATTTTTTTTTTTTTCTGTGTATTTAGTGACACTTTTTATGTGAGAGTTGGCCTCTGATCCTGCTCTATCCCAAGCTAGGGCTTCTTCTTAGGATCTTGCTTCTGGCTTTCACTGGGAATCAGAAACTAGCTGCTTACTTGCAGTGGAGTGTTATGATACAAGAGCCACCTGCCATTTGCTGTTGGAAGTCTAACTCAGACCTGTGAGTGAGAGGATGATGATGACACAAGGAGACTGAGAGGTAGTTGCTGTTCTCTGACCTCTCTATTGAGAGGCTGTTGCCTTGTTTGACCTCTCTCCTCTTCCCTCTGCCTCCAATTTATTTCATTCCCCATCCACAAGGAACATCTGCATTAATAAAGGCTGCTTTGCAATTCCTTCAGATGTTATGATTCACAGTTGTGGAGGCTCTCGGAGAATTGACCTGCCCTTTCACGTTCTAACCATGGTCCTTAACAATAAGGGTTTGATTCCCTTGTCTTATAGGAGGCAATGGGGCTTCCATACTTTCTAGAATGTGGTGTTTCTCTGTTGGTCTGTTCCAGGGGCAGGGTCTCTCTCCTGGGCTACTATGGAAATAGGTTTTCTGCTGGTTGCAATGGGGGAGCAATGTTGTTGCTAGTCTTTCCAAATAGGAAGCCTTGCTGCTGGATTGTTATGGAAATAGGGCCTCTATGCGGAAGGTTTTTGGGAGTAAGGTCTCACTGTTGGCCTGCCATGGAGTAGTGTCTCATTAGTGAGAAGCAAAGAGGTCAAAGTCTGGCTAAGAACTTGTACTGGGGATGAGGCCATTGTAGTAGGGTCTTAGTGTGTGGAATGGGTGCTAGACCCCTTTACCCAAAGTAACTGATCAGAGACATCCTCAGGCCAAAGAGAAAGCATTTATTTTGTCCCTGCAGGGAGGCCCAAGCACTCTGGGGAGACAACTCAGCTCCCAACATGTGCTTGACCTGGCAAACCAGAAATAGTAAAATTGGATAAATAGCAAAGACTCAAATCTTTTCATTGGATGACTAAAAAGGAAATAACCATTATTGACCAATGATCACCAATGTTGTCTGCAGGTCACATCACTTTTTGAAGCTTAGACCTAGGTTCTGACCTTTCTTGCCCAAGAGACCTCTAGTCCTTGAGATCATGGACTTCCCGCCCTGCAGACCTTTGGGAACAGGGATCATGTGACTTAGGCCTAAGGTCTGACCTACTCCATCTCATGGACTTTTTGAGAAAACTTCTCCTGGTCTCATTCATTAGTGAGCTGCAGAAACAGCTGGCTTGTCTAAGGGGCTGCTGGTTTGCAGGAGGGTAGTTTTTGCTGATAGATTGCTATAGCCACTAATACATCAGAATTGTCGCACTCCTAAGAGGCATGGTCCATCCTGGACATTTCTGAATTGGAGACTTGATTTGGTCTCTTCTCTTACACATCCTGGGCAGATCTCAGTCCTTATCTCCTTTCCACTCTCCTTGTCAGGAACAACATCTCCGTGTCCAGTAGCAACAGCTTTCAGATTTGGAAGTTTGTTGGTGCTGAGTAGATTGCCATCCAAGTGTTTCCAGCTTCGCTAGTTTGATCTTGAGACCAGGTTTGGGTTGTAAGTTCTGAACTAGGATAGATTTGAAACCTCTCATTCCTAAAGGATCGGGAGGAGGTATCAGTGTGTTTTCTTGATATCTCAGTGTTCTTTCTTTCACACATTGTTTTTGTTTCATCCTTGTGTAACATTATATAATTAATGTTAAAACTGCTTGGTCTTTTCAGTAGAAATTTTAAGGGTTGAAAAGTGACTTGGAGAATTATTATGAATAAACTGAAGCCAAAACAGAGTAGATTTTGGGGGAGGCAGTTTGTGGGTATTGACTACATGAAGAACAAACAATCAATCGGCATTTGCTTTATGCCAGGTGCTTTGTATAACTAACATACAAGACAGGGAAAAGACAATTAAATAACACAAATAACAAAGGCACGGACAACTCAGAATTCAGCAATGAACAGAATAAATGTGCTGAACAGGTGATTTTCTATTGTCAATGATCAATTAAACAATCACTAAAGCAACAAGCATTTATTATACGTTATGTAACAAATACTGTGTCAGATACTGGGCTAATAAAGAAAGGCAAAAAGAGTTCTTACCCTTAAGAAGCTTATGTTTTACATTTGTGGAATAGTTGCATAAATTATGGTATATGAATGTAATGGAATACTTTTGTTCTATAAGAAATGATGAGCAGGCTGATTTCAGAAAAGTGTGGACAGACTTAAATGAACTGATGCTAAGTGAAGTTAAGAGAACATCATATTTAGCAACAAGTTTATGTGATGATTAACTGTGATGAACTTGACTTTTCAACAATGAGGTAATTCAAAGCAATTCCAATAGGCTTGTGATGGAAAGAGCTATCTGTATCCAGAGAGAGGACTATAGAGACTGAATGTGGATCACAGCACAGTATTTTCACCTTTTTTGATGTTGCTGTTTTTTGCTTTCTTGTTTTTTTCTTATTTTTAGCTTTTGATCTGATTTTTCTTCTGAGGCTTGATAAATGTGGAAATATGTTTAGAAGAATCTCACATATTGAACATTGAACCTATATTGAATTATTTGCTGTTTAGGGAAAGAGGTAGAGAGAAGGGTTTTGCAAATACAAGGTTTTGCAAGGGTGAATGTTGAAAACTATTTTGCATGTATTTTGAAAAATAAAAAGCTTTCATTATTACTATATATATGCATATATATGTATAAAAGGACCATAGGTTTTTATGGAGAAGATAACATATAAATAAATAAAATCACTTATGTGACATGCAGAGAATATAGAAGATTTTCTTTGAGAGTCCTAGCTCTAGCAGGAAAGGCCATAGTTTGGTAACAGAATAGGCTAGATCCAGTTGGGCAATACAACTCATTTCTTCCTTTCCTTCCCTCCTTCCTTCCTTTTTTTCTCCTTTCTTCCTTCTTTCTCTTTCTCCCTCCTCTTCCTCTTTCTACACAAAGAATCACTCTTGACTGCAGGTGCTCTTTGCAAAGGAATATACATTTTGAATGAGAAAATCTCAGAAGATATCTTGGGATTTACAGGAAATTTATAAGGACCAAAGGAAACCTTATAACGCTCTAATGACTATGAAATTCTGGGCTGGAAACTGAATAATTTAGAGCCAAAGGATTTTTAAAAAGTTACTAATTTTTATGAAAGGTTGGAACTTTTGAAGAGACAGGAAAATGTGACAAGCAAATAGCTGATTATATACATGATGTTAAAGAATGGGGTTGGATGAAGTATATGTCATAATAGCTGCCAAAAACATGTTGGGACAGAGATTTGCCAATTTAATTAAGTGGGTTTTAAACTGAAAATGGAGAAAGAAAGAGAGAAATGACCACGGTAGGAGAGTGGGAGTGGGATAAGGTGTATGAGTGGGAAAGAACATTGAAAACTTGGCTATTTTGGAGGACATAAGGCATAATATAGAAAATAGAATAGCAAATCACCTTTTCTGGCTGGGCCACTGCATTCATGTGCCAAACTGCCTGTGGCCTCACAGATGGCATGACATCTCCTAAAAGTGGTGATAAGTTTCCATGGATAACTTAGGCTATTTTGTATAGATTCCTTTTTGGAGAGGATTATAAAAGATTTTCAGAGTGCAAATTCAATTCAATTAAATTTACTAAACATGTGTTAAGCACCTACTACTTGCAAGGTAATGCTCATCTCTGGTGAGACTACTTATGCTAGTCTCTGATGATACAAAGATAAAAGCAATCTGTTCCTTGCTCTCAAAGATCTTAGGACTATGGAATATATCCTTAAATAAATAGGCAGCGAAAGGGCACAAATTCAGATGTCAAATAGTTTTTTCAAGTGCTGTATATTTTTCCTCCAAAGATATGATTCTTGACCTGCTTATGATAGAATTCTAAGATATGGTAACTTAGCCTTCCTTAGAACTCTCGTTTAACAATGATCTCATTCTGCCTGCAGGATATTAGAGATGATGATGGGGTCAGAGAATCAGTATCATATCAGAAAAGAAGTCAAAGAAATCTCTGAGAAGCTTTTCCTTAGAAACTCACCAGTAATCACTATTACATTTTTTCCCTATATGACAGTGTACTAAGTGCAATCAGTTTTAAGACCCCAAATTTTGACATATTCTCTGTTTTTTCTCACTCTTAGGTTTTTTCAGCTATTGTCTTCCAAATTAAGATTTAGACTTTTTTGAATTTAGGGCTTGTTCATTGATTCTTTTATGTTTTCAGCATCAATCACATTCTCTGACATATAGTAGACATAATAACCATTTATTTATTCATTGATGTATCCTTATTGTCTCAATTCATTTCTTTCATCTTGGCTTTGTTTCCTCCCATATTCAACTTCATGTTCTTGAGATGTCACTTTAATTCTTACTTGTTACTACATAATAGTTTTTTTTCTCCCTGACTTTCTACTATTTTTGATTGGTTAACCCTTAACCTTTTTAACCTTCAACATGTAATTTCTCTCCTCCAACTCCAGGAATCTAGAGTAAATTGAGAAATTGAGCAGATTTCATCTATTACAAACTCATATTACAAAATTCTGACTGGGTTTTTAATGGTGATACACAATTCTTCTGCTCCATCATCATCTAATTGCCCAGTTGTGCTTCTTTTATCAGTTCTACTTAATTGCCAAATTTTGTATATTACAACCCATAACATCTTTCACATCTATTCTTTCTTTGTTCTCTGCTACCTATCAGTTTTCTACATTTATCTAGGTTATAAAAATGAAGTTATATACAAAACTTCTCCAAGAATGTGGGTTCCACATATACAACAGTAACCTGATCCTCTGTTTACCATCAGGTGTTAGGGAGAGTGTGCTTTTATTCTGTGACAGGCAAAGAAGTTTGGTGTTCTTATTATGATATGCAAAAAACCTACAAGCCAATGAAGAATACAAAAAATTTTCTACAACCTTTGGCAAGACAGCTGTTTCAGCCATATTATTATATTGGCATTCAAGACTAAAACTTAAGTGACAAAAAGGTGAAAAATGGCAAAGATCTGTCAAAATTTAAATAACAGATTTTTTCTTCATTAATATAGTATGAGGCTACCATATTTGAATTATAACATCACTGTTTGTTTGAGGAAGTAGAAATGATGCCTTAGAGAAAAAGTTTTCTCTAACAAGGAACTACCAGCTCATATGTCAAATTATCCAACTTTATCAGAAAGATATGATAATGGAAATTACTTTCTTCAATGACCCTGCAATTACTATTATCTAGTGAGATTTCACTGATAACCAAGGATGCTTTGCTTTTGGGAAATTGTATCATGTATTGAATGACTTTTAGCTTGATCCAGAAACAAAGGTCAATCTTTATAACCTTAAATATCTTTCTTGATACTATATAGCTATAATTTATGGGGAATAATCATGGGTCCATAGATCTAGAGGTAGAAAAGACAATAGTTTAAGGAGCTGGGCATTATGCAATGATACTTCTTTAGTCTACTATAAATTAAAGTTGTATGTGACCAAAAAGGCATTGAAAAAATGGATGGTTGGTGACAAATGGACTGAAGCATATTGGTTACAAATTTGGCACTTGTTCATGTGCATCATACATGGAAGAAATGTAAATTATTAGTGGTATGAATGATATCATCATAAAAATCTTTGTTGAGAAGAGGGTGTTGGCCAATCATGGAGGAAAACATGAAGGATAACAGATAAATAGTTTGTGTGCTTTACTGGTATCCACATAATGTCAATATATCACATATTGCCAATCTGAAGGGAGTGTTAAAATGACTATACTGTAATAACAGGAGGCATTGGTTAAACATTTTTCAAAAAGAAAATCTTTCTCCAAGGCTGGAAGGAAGTCAATATCAAAATGACGAGCAAAACTCCATGGTTCTTATAAGCTTTCACTCTGGGGAGCATCAGTTTGTACAAAGGATGAAGCATCATTTAAGTTAATTAGCCTTAGTAAATCAAAATATTTCCCTGTCTACATGAGTAGAATTTCAGCAGTAGGACAGAGCCTTGTAACCATGTTGACACTAAGCTAGAAAAAGTCCCTGATCATAGTCACTGAGAAGATTCTTCAACAAATCTTCATAACATAGATCATTATCCTCTCCTTATTCTGGATTATACTACTTTGGATATGCACCATATTGTTCATGACCATCTCAAAATAGAACAACTAGAAGTGAACACAATATTACAGATGTTTTCTGATACAGTGAAAAATATAAGCTCATAAGAAGCATGAAGTTTTGCTAGTCATTTTGATATTGACCCCCTTCCAGCTTTAGAGGAAGGTTTTCTTTTTTGAAAAATGTTTAACTGATGCCTTTGTTATTATAGCAGTCATTTTATTTTATTAATAATCATAACTTTTTATTGACAAAGCCCATGCTTGGGTAATTTTTTACAACATTATCTCTTGCACTCACTTCTGTTCTGATTTTTCCCTCCCTCCCTCCACCCCCTCCCCCAGATGGCAAGCAGTCCTATACATGTTAAATATGTCACAGTATATCCTAGATACAATATATGTGTGCAGAACTGAACAGTTCTCTTGTTGCACAGGAAGAATTGGATTCAGAAGGTAAAAATAACCCGGAAAGAAAAACAAAAATGCAAACAGTTTACATTCATTTCCCAGTGTTCTTTCTTTGGTTGTAGCTGCTTCTGTCCATCATTGATCAATTGAAACTGAGTTAGATCTTCTCTTTGTCAAAGAAATCCACTTCCATCAGAATACATCTTCATACAGTATCGTTGTTGAAGTATATAATGATCTCCTGGTTCTGCTCATTTCACTTAGCATCAGTTCATGTAAGTCTCTCCAAGCCTCTCTATTCATCCTGCTGGTCATTTCTTACAGAACAATAATATTCCATAACATTCATATACCACAATTTACCCAACCATTCTCCAATTGATGGGCATCCACTCAGTTTCCAGTTTCTGGCCGCTACAAACAGGGCTGCCACAAACATTTTGGCACATACAGGTCCCTTTCCCTTCTTTAGTATCTTTTTGGGATATAAGTCCAGTAGTAGCACTGCTGGATCAAAGGGTATGCAGGTTGATAACGTTTTGGGCATAATTCCAGAATGGTTGGATTCATTCACAACTCCACCAACAATGCATCAGTGTCCCAGTTTTCCTGCATCCCCTCCAACATTCATCAATTTTTCTTGTCATCTTAGCCAATCTGACAGGTATAGCACAGTCATTTTAACACCCATTTCAGATTGAACTATTCCTTGTGACAAAAAAAAAATTTTAAAAAACACCTGGATACATTGACCACATTTTTTCCAAATTCATAATATTCTATCCTAATTATCCACTACTTCTCTGCCTTCAGGGGATATAGTAGTTTTCAATTTTTGTCTCTAGACCCATTGATTGAAGGTTTTCTTAATGAATACTCTGAATATGTTTCCTAACTTGATTCTTGCTTGAGAAATAACATCTTGGAGGTTTTTTCCTTATTTAGTTTGGTAGGTAGCCATGAATACTCTGACTGTGGTTATATGAACATGAGTAGGTCTTACTCAGTCCAATTTTCTGTGTACATGTATCTGACTTTTATCCTGGAAAGATAAACTTTCTCATGAGACAAAAACATGTTTCATTTCTGTGTAAGACCAGAAGGAACTAGAAGTGATTCTGGAATACATCTTGATAATTATGTTAAATTTTAATGGTCACTTTAAGCTTTATAAGTTGTTTTTTTACAAAATAAACATGTGAGGTAAGCAATCTAAAGATAATGATTGTTTTTTTTTAAATAAGAAAACATGCAAAGAGAAAGTAAGTGACTTGGCAAGGGATTCACAGCAAGAGAACCAAACTAACTCTTATGAACTTCAAGGTCCAAGTATAGAGGCTAAAAGGTTGGAGTTAAAAGTTAGAGGGTACAATTTGAGAAAGACACAATTTGTCTTGGGTAACAACAACTATTACATTTATATAATGCTTACCATGTGCTGGGCATTGTGCTAAACACCTTACAGTTATTATCTCATTTGACTCTCACAACAGTCCTGTGAAGTAGGTGCCCTTATCTATATTTTACAGAAGAGGAAACTGAGTCAAATAGAGGTTTAATGATTTGCTTAGGATTATACCACTAGGAAGTATCTGATGTCAGATTTGAACCCAGATATTCCTTACTCCAGTGTCAAATTAATTAGTAATTATCTGAGACTAAATTCAACTCAAGTCTGCCTGAGTTCAGGCCCAGTTGCCTAAGAGAAGATGTAGACAATGAATGTGAAGAATACAAAAAGATATGGGAAGATTAGTAGAAATTAATCCAGAGTAAAGTGATAACAACTAGGAAAACAATATTGTAAATTGAAAGGACAATAAAAGCAAAAATCTTAACACTGTAGCTCAATGTTAATAAACAGTAGTAGCCTTTAAGAAGAGATGAGAAAATTCACCTTCTTCCCTTCTTTGCAGAAATAGGAAACTATGGTTGTGGAACACTGAATCTCAATCTCACTTCATATGCTCATTAATTTTTGCTAAACTTACTTCTCCACCTTTTTTATTCTTTACTATAATGTATGATTTGCTAGGGTAATAGAATGATGTTCATGTAATGAAGGTGATTTCAGTGAAAAAATATTTAAGAGAAAGTGTGGGGATATGAAAATTGTCTTTAAATAGTTAATTGTTCTGTGCAAGATGGAATAAACTTATTTTGTGTGGTTCCAGAGATCAGAATTCTGCCAAAGGAAAAAAAAACAAGTTGCAAAAAGACATATTTTGACTCAAGTTAAAGGAAGAACTTGTTCATTGAAGCTGTCTAATGATGCGATGATCTTTAAAAAATGGAAGGAAAAAAGAGACTGCTCATATAAATCTATCAAACCTTCTACCATAGAGCTTATGAGATAATATATGAGAAGAAAAATATCAGTAGAAAAGAACAGTAATTTACAGTAGACAATATCCAAGAAGGACAGTTACAAAATTTATGACCTTAGTGTCTATACAGAAATTCACAGAATGTTTTACAAATAAAATGTTTGCAAGAGATGAGAATTTTAGCTGATTTGAACAAAGTCAAGTAACCCAGGAGCTGGAGATGATTGGGCAGAGCATTCCAGGCAATGGGAAATAGTAAGTGAAAATACCCATAGTCAAGAGATGGAATGTCTTATTTCAGGAACAAGAGCAGTATCACTGGGTCACAGAGTGTAGAGGTAAAGCGTATAAACTGGAAAGATAGAGTGTGGTGGGTTATGAAGACCTTTGAATGCCAAATAGATAATTATTTATTTTAACCTAAATACACTGGAGTTTATTGTGTTAGGTGTTTTGAGCAGTTCTGTGCTTTATTTGAGAGCTGAGTGAACAATAGATTGGAGTAGGGGAGCGACTGGATCTCTATTCGGCTATTGCAATAATTATTTATGAGATGATAAAGGCCAACAGTAGGGTGAGTACTGTGTCAGATGAGAGAAGGGAGAGTATTCAAGAGTTGATAGGAAAGCAAAATTGATAGGCTTTGGCACTGGATTGGAGATGCAAAATGATATCAGGGAACATTGTTTTAATATTTTTATTTTTCACAGTTACATGTAAAACAATTTTTTCCATTTGTTATTAAATTTTTGAGTTTCAGATTCTCTTTCTTCCCTCCCACATTGAGAAGACCCATATGAAATTTTTAAGTCATATTGCAAATGAAAACTTAGATCTTCCCTCTGCCTTCTCCCCAAAAAAAACCTTCAAGAAAGGAGGAAGTAAAACAAAGTATGCTTCAGTTTGTATTAAAACACAATCAATTCTTTCTCTGGGTATGAGTAGTCTTGGATCATATTATTTCTGAGAACAGCAAAGTCATTCACAGGTGGTCATTCCACAATTTTGCTATTACTATGTACATGTACATGGGATTCCTACCTAGTGTTGGTATTGTTAGATCAAAGGATATGCATGATTTTATAAGCCTTTGGTCATAGATCATGAGGATGATATTCAGGTTGTGAACTTAGGTTACTAGTAGGAGTATGTTGCCCTTAACAGCAATAAGGATGTTTGGAAGGGGGAGGGTTTGGGACAAAAGATAGTTTATTTTGGAAATGTTTAATGTAAGATTATAAGACATCCAGTTAAAATGTCAATAGTCAGTTGGTGATGCTAGACTAGAGATCAATGAAGAGGTTAAAACTAGATAAGCTGATTTGAGACTCATCAGCATTGGATTTGGCAATTAAAAGGTTATTAGTAACTATGGAAAGGGGAGTTTTGGTTGAATGATGATGTCAGAAGCTAGACTGCAGAGAGTTAAAAAGAGATTGAAAGGAAATAGAATATGCATGTTTATGATGATATTTTGTTTTTCATTTTTTATTTTATTTTTTGGTTCAGTGGGGAGGGTAATAGTCAGTGAACTAGTCTTTCTTATTCCAGGAATACTGCTCTATCCAATGCACCATGAATTGATTTTTGTGCCATCAGTTCCCTCTATTGTAATCAGGACATTTGAATTATATTTAATACAATTGAATATATTACAATATATTATTTATTTTTAATTACTTTAAATAAATAAAATTTAATAAATTAATCATTTTAATTATGAATTATATAAGGTGGGGTTTTACCTGGGACTTGAAGGAGCCAGGGAAGTCAGAAGGAATTGATTTCAGTACTGAGAGAGCCAGTGAAAATACCCAGACTTGACAGATTAAGTGGCTTATTTGAGATAGTGCAGAAAAAATCAGTGTCAAGTAGGAGGGAAAGACTGCAAATACATGTAAAACAATAAATACAATTAAAAATTACATTGAGAAATATGCTTTAGGTTTAAGTAAAGAGGGAAATAAACAGACTCATTCTTATATATCGAGAATACACACGAATATGTATATATAGCAAATGTATTTATTTACTTTGTTATACAATTATAATTTAATCTACTTTTCAGTTATACATCAATATTGGTACATAATATAAAAGAACTGGGAGGTATTAGTGGTTAACAACAATCTACCTAAACAAGGTATTGATGATGAAAATGGCAAATGGATGGATAAAAAGAAAATTAACATCCATTATATTAATTTCATATGAAAGGTTAACCAATGCAAATCCACTGCTAAATAGAAGAGAAGGAAAGAAGATAGAAAACAACAGCAAGTTATTGCTCTACTTGACAAATGGAGAGATTTGAAAGCCAAAGGCAATAGTTTAGAATATAAACTCCTTTCTAAAATCATCCAGAGAAAAGTGGTGGCAGTTCATAAATAGTTTTGCTTTGTAAACACCAAGAAGCAATGGAGGGAATAGTCAGTTAAAAGGAAGTTTGTTGAATGACTCAACTAAACCAAGTCATCCTGAGGGCATTTAAGGATGAAACTGGAAGGACAATAAAGAGATGAAAAATGGAAAAGATCCCAAAAGGCAGTGGAGTGGTTTACTGGTAATATGTTGTAGTCTATTTGCACTCACCATTCATTCATCTGTCTTCTCTTTGCCCTTTGGGTGACCTGCAACTTTAATTCTTTGGAAGCAGTTATTACTTGATTTGCTATAGAATAATATTCACATCAAAAGGGGATCTCTTGTTTTGGAGAAAAACTTGGGATTATAATTTCCTACAATTTCCCAATTGTAATCTATTCTATTCTTTTCTTATTAAATTTTGGGCATAGTTCATTACTTATCTGAAGTATCTGTTCATAATTTATTTAAAAAGACATTTTTCTCTATGGGTTGTCCATCCAATTGCATATCATTGTCTGGACAATAATAATTTTTCTTGCACTTTTAAAAGTATGTTAGTAAGAACAAATCTTTTGAATAGTTAGTAATTATAAAAACTGTAAATAGTAGCAAAGGTGTCAACCAATATTGGTAGAAGATGCTTTTTTCACCAGGAATTCTCATTCGAAGTGTAATCACAGGTCCAAATTCCTTTGGAATTTCCTTCCAATGGATTTCTTTTAGGAGGCTCTCCAATGTTCAGGGACTTCATGTGATCAAAATAATATAATCTACAAACAAGAGCCACTGGAAAATCTCTTTATATCCTCCTCCTTCCTTCCTTCCTTCCTTCCTTCCTCCTCCTCCTCCTTCTTCTTCTTCCTCCTCCTTCTTCTCTTTTTCTTCCTTATCCTCCTTTTCCTCCTCCTCCTTTCTCTTCTTTATAGTCTCCTTTTTTCTTCCTCCTCTTCTTCCTCTTTCTCCAATGAGCAGAAAGCACAGTGAATCTTTCTATTGTTGGCATCTTTATGACAATTACATGACTATAAGGTTTTAGTCTGATGAAGAATATCATTTGCAAAAAAAGTCTGACTGTTGCTTTGTTGTACATAGCCTCAAATCCTGTTATGGAAGTTATCCTATAAGAGATGGGAATATTAAGAATGAAATACTAAGGAGAAGAATATTTTAGTGAGGAAGAAAGAATCAATCAGTCAACAAGCATTGAATGTGACATACTTAGAGTCACCTAGTTATGTAAGTGCTAGACACTGTACTTAAGCACAAAACATGAAAAAAGTGAAAAAAAAACTCCATAGAATCCTGATTTCAAGAAACTTGAAAGGAAGGAACTAGGGGTAAGGAGTGGGGGTAGATCAAAAAGGACCTCTTACAGAAAATGGGATTTAAACTGAACCTTAGGGAAAGCCAGGAAGAAGATAGAGAGCCTCCCAGGAATGGGCAACATCAAGTGAAAAGACAAAGAGTAGGGAGATTGAGTGCCCTGTGCTTGTTTCTACAAGCAAGAAAGATATAATACTATATTACAGATTACAATTACTACTAAAGGGTAGGTACTACACTAGAAAGGTAGGAGGAGACCAAATTGTGAAGGGTTTTACAAGTCAAATGGAGGATTTTATATTTGATCTTAGAGGTAATAGGAAGATGTTGGAGTTTATTGAGTTTATTACAATAGTCAAATCATAAGAGGTTGAGGACCTTAACCATAGCGAGGGCTATGGGTGGTAGAAAGAAATGAATGTATAGGAGAAATGTGTAGGCAGAAAAAAGACAACAGGTTGGATATGTGGGATGAGTGTCAAATGAGGAGGGGACCATGACACTGAGGTTGTAAGCCTTGGTACCTGGGAAGGTGGTCGTGCTCTTGAAAGAAATAAAGGAGTTTAGAAGAGGGGTAAATTTTGGGGAAAGTATGACTTCTATTTTAGACTTATTGAGTTTGTGTTCCTTTAGGAATCTGCAGTGTCTATTAAGAAGTTGGTAATGTGAGCTTGCAACCCAGGAGAGAGGTAAAGGCTGAATAAATTGATTTGAAAATTATCTTTATAAATCATTGGAGCTGATGAGATCATCAAGCAAGATAGTATAGAGGGAGAAGAGAAGAGGGCCAAAGATATACCTTTGGATATTATGGAAAAGGTCCAGCAAAAGAGAGTGAAAAAGACTCAGAAATTAAGAAAGCGAACCAGGGAAGATCAATGTCATGATAATTATAAAACAAAAGAGTATCCAGGAGAGAAGGGTCTCTGACAGTGTCAAAGGCTGCAGAGAAGTTAAGAAAAATAAACATCAAGAAAAGGCCAAATCACTCTGGTACTCACTGATTAGCCAATAATAAGGCCTAACTCAAGCCTTATTTGATTATTGTTTGGGTTTTGGTGATTCAAAGTGACTGTAAATAGCAATTGGTTCTGCTCTGGTCAGAAACTCGACCAGATGTCCCCCTCCCAGGTTAATTAATTTACTTTTTAATGCACAAACTTTTGCTTCATTTTTATATAACCTCAAGTCACTGAATCACTGAATAAGTTTTGCCTCAGACAAACTGAGACCGTGTGGAGTCATCTCTTACTAGTTCTGATCTATGTTTTGCCATTGGACTCAGATGACTGGAGGAGAGAGCGAGGTTAATGAGTCTGCATAGACCTTCCTCACTTAAACCCAATTCACTTGCAAGTCAAGACATCACTCTCCTGATGTCACTGTTTCTCTTTCAGAATGAGGGATGAACAACAAAGAGATCAATGATAACTCCCCGAAAGAGCAGTTTCAGTTAGGGGGCTATCTAAAACACTGTTAGGGATATATAGAGAATTCTCTGACCAACTGAGATTTTTTTAAAGACACATACAGGAAATGGGACCAAAAGAAGATAACAGAATGAATCTGATAGAGAAGTACAATTGTGTAAGAACAATTTCAGTACAGCTAAAGCCCAAAATAAGCTACAGCTTGTGATGAATCCTAAGAACACAAATTTTAAAAGCTCTACTGGGGCCAAGAAGAAGATTAAATGTAGGAAAAGATTGATTTTGGGTTTAGATAGAATGATGGTGCAAAGGCAGAACATTCAACTCATATTTTGCTTCTGCTTTTTTTTTTAATCAAGGATAATAATTTTATGATTAGGAACTATAGAAACTCCAAATAAATGAGAATATGGCAAGACTGTCCCTAGCTACCCACAATGAGTTCAGGGACTAGGTCCAGATTAAATCACTCACAAGATGCTGAATATGAATGTCAAATCATTGTGAACTATCTTTGAAGAATTATGGAGGATGGGAACGATACCCTGGAAATGAAGACTGATAAATGTTTTTTTTTTTAAAAGAAGGTATATTTATTTTCTTCTACTTATTGTTTTTATATTGTTATTATATTTAGCTAAGTGGCACAGGGGTTAAAATACTGGGCCTGAAATCAGGAAGACCTGAGTTCAAATTTGGCCTTAGAGCTTTATAAGCTGTGTGATTCTGGGCAAGTCACTTAATATTTTTTGCCTCAGTTTCCTCTGTATAATGAGCTGGAAAAGGAAATGGCAAATCACTTCTGTTTCTTTGCTAAGGAAACTTCAAAAGGGGTCATGAAAAGTTAAACATGACTAAAACAATTGAACAACAATATTTAACTAGAAATTACTGGTTTTAGGTCCTGGTGATATTCTAGATTATTTTATAAAAGGAATGGTTTATAAGCATTTACAAAGAAAAGCAGTGATCATATTTATGTGATCATAATATATAAAGTCATATTTATGACTTTATGAAGAGTGAGTCACCATAGAATAAATTAACTTCCTTTTTTTATTGGGTTGCTGCACTGATGGGTCAAGGAAATGATATGACATATAATATATATAGAGATTTGTGTTGTATGAAACCCAAAGTCAATTGTGTTAGGAAGTGAGTTAACCTAAAGAGTGGTAATTACTATCAACTTTGAGAGTATTCTTTAGCAGAATGCTACAGAAATTTATCCTTGGTAATTTTTTGTTTAATATTTTTCATTAGATACTTGGACAGTGGCCCAAATGGAATACTCATTAAATTTTGAGATGACACCAAGCCAGGAGATTAGTGAATGCTAGGGATAACAGCATAAGGATACTAAAAGATGTTGATGGTTAGACAGGACAAGAAATAAGATGATATATACTACGAATAACATAAAGTCTTATACTTAGGCTCAAAAGATCAACTAAAGAGAATGAAGGCAATGTAGCTAAAGAGCTCACAAATTCTGGGAGTTTTAGTGTACTCTGTGGTCAATAGGCCTCACCACTGGGTTATGCCAGAGGGAAAAAGCTAACTCAATTATAGGCTGCAAAAACTAGAAAAGAGAATTTAGCCTTGTGGTAGTCAGGAACAGAATTCAAATTCAGGCTCAGACACTAGCTGTGTGACATTGGGCAAGTCATTTAACATTGCCTCAGTTTCCTCACCTACAAAATGAGCTGGAGAAGGAAATGGCAAACCACTCTAGTGTCTTTGCCAAGAAAACCCAAATGGAGTTATGGAGTGTCAAACAAGGCTGAAATGACTCAACAGCAACTGTGGGAAGAGTAGTCAGAAGACCTGGGATCAAATCTCCAAACTCCAATCTTGTGATGACCGTGTATTTTAAAATTAGCCAGAGTCAGGAATTCAGGTTAAGGGAAAATCTTCAATCTTTATTCTCAGTAGAGGTAAAAAAGGATCTGAGGTGAAGGGGGATCAGAGCTGAAGGGGAGTTCACAATCACAACATGTTCAGTGAGTCAAGAAGTCAGCCAGACCAGAAGCCAGCCAGCCTTCTCTCTCCGCTTCTCTCCTCCCCTCTGCCTCCACCCACCACAATCGTCATTTCCTATACAACACATCAGGACTTGCACAAAGAGTGGGCGGGGGCCATTCTTTCTCCAAGCATATATATTAATGGAGTATGGTCCAATTACTATTTAGCATCATGTGTTTGGGACCTCAGTGCATCAATTCGAGCTTCAGCTCATTACAATAATTCATTTATGTGAGTGAAAAGTTGTGAATTGTAAATGATAAGTTAGAATTAAATTCTGGAGGATCTGAGAATTCCTGGTTAAGAAGTTTGGATTTTTTTTTTTTACTGTAGCACAGGGGAGTCATTAAAAGCTTTTGAGCAGTAAAGTCAAATAACAAAAGAGGTATTTTTGGAAGAATTTTAGAATGAAGTTGGACCAATCATCTTTCTTTAATATCTTTTGTTGGAAAATTTAAATTCCCAATTACAATTTTTGTTCTTAACAGTATCTGGGTCATGTTAACTTATGATCCATTGTTATAATTAGTAAGCATAAGCACTTAATATTTGGTGATAATTTGATAGTCAAGCACTTAACATTTATTATTTAAATATAGTGTTCCCTTCTCTATGTTTGCATAGATTTACTTTCCTCCCAATGGAACTTCTGTGTGCTATCTTCTAATCATTTTTTATTCTGAAATTTAACCATATATTCTAAATAACAGGCCATCTTCTGGCAAATTGAGTGAATATTATTGATCTAACAACATTTATAACAACATATAACCTTACTCATTATGAGTGCATTATTTTCTTGAATTTTTGAGAACCAAATAGTTTTAATTCAATTGATTTACCAAGCAATTATTAAGCACTTATCTTGTATAAGTTATCTTGTACAAAGTTGTATATAGAGGTTAGGTAAGGCACATAATGTCTTCTCTTATGGTGCTTACCATCTTTGTTATTCAGTCATTTTCAGGTATGTCTGACTCTTCATAATCCTTTTGGGCTTTTCTTGGCAAAGATACGAGAATGGTTTTCCATTTTCCATTTTACAGATGAGAAAGCTTATACAAACAGGAATAAATGACTTGCCCAGGGTCATATAGCTATAAATGTCTGAAGATAGATTTGAACTCAGGAAGATGGGTCTTCCTGAATCCAGGCTTGGTACTGAGACACTGAGACACCTGGCTGTCCCAAAAAGAGTAGGGGAGGGGTAGCCAAATTTCCAAGGGTTTTAATTCTGGACAAAAGATGAAGTTACCTTATTTTTGAAAATCTTATTTGAAGTTTTAGGTTAAAAGACCAGGGGTTGAGATCTAAAAACTATGACTAGAAGTCATCTAGCCAAACCTCCTCATTTTGTAGATAAAGAAACTGAGTTCAAGAGAGGTTAAGTAACTTGCCTGACACAATACAATTAGTGAGTAAATTAAATATAGTTTGATTCCAGTTCTTCTCATATTTACAAGCTGTGTGACTCTGGGTAAATCAATTACCCTTGTTTCCCTTAGTTTCTTCATCCAAAAATGAATTAGAGAAGCAAATGACAAAGTATGCTAGTAATCTTTACCAAGAAAACTACAAATGGGTCATAAAGAATCAGATGATTGTACAACAAAAAATGTTGCATAGGTCATCTATGAAGATTTCTGGAGGACATGGACAAGAATCCCATGGAATGAATAGACAAGTAGGGGTTTTAATCTGTACCATCACCAAGGAAACCCACACTGAAGACTCATAATGTCATTAACCTATCGAAATATTTTAAAACTCCAGACAATAAAAAATACATTTCTCTTCGTGACTGAACTAAATAGCTTCACTCACTGTCAATAAGTGACCCACTACACTCCTGTAGCTGATGCAGTCATTAATATCTCATTTTCATTGAGTCCTGTACCTTAGCAATTTTTGAAAGGCGACTTTAAAATGACTGTGCCAGTTTTTTTCCCACCATATTTTCAGGTCCTACAATAAATTCTTGCCTTGAAGTCTTCTTAGTTCTTTTCATCCTTTTTTCACCTGAATTCTCAGACTTTATATCCTTTGATATCCATTAGTTTTTAGGACTTAGGAACACATGGTCTTGCTTCCAGATGTTTACTCATTACTCCATATTCAATGAAGTTCAACAAACATTAATTAAGTTGTATGCAACAGATATTATGCTAGATATTGGTGATACAATCACAAAAATGAATTAGTCCTTTCCCTCAAGGATCTTGTATAATACTGGTGACAAATAAAATGCATAAAGATGAGTAAATACAACATAGTTGTAAAATAAATAGTAGTAACTTAAGGGCAGATGCACTAATATCTGAGGTTGACTACATTGAGGTTGAGGAATGGTTGACTACACTGTGGTATATGATTGTGATGGATTATTATTGTGCTATAAGAAACAACAAGCAGGATGATTTCAAAAAATCTGAAAAGCCTTGATGCACTGATTCATAGTAAAATGAGCAGAATCAGAAAAATGTTCTATGCATTAATAACAAAATTGTATGTATAATGATGAATTATTCTCAGCAATACAATGATTCAAGATAATCCCAAAGGACTCATGAAAAACACATTAGCTGCCTTAAGAGGAAGAATTGATATTATCTGAATACAGGCTAAAGCATATAACATACTTTTACTTTCTTTCTTTCATTTTTTTTGTTGGGTTTTTTTTTGGTACAAAAATATTAATTTGGAAATTTTTATGTGATTGCACATGTAAAACCTATATTGAATTACTTAAAATCTCAATGAGGGGTGAGGAGAGTGATGGAGGAAAGGATAAAACTGGAACTCAAAACTTTAAAAAATACATCAAAAAGTTGTTTTAACATGTAGAAAAATAATGTATTATTTAAAAAAGAAATTAGGCATTCTAAGAGGCAGAAGTGAGGAAAAGGGGATAGGAGAAATAGTCCATGAAAAGTCAGAGATGGAAGATGGAATTTTGAATATAGAGAACAATAAATAGACTAGTAGAGAACATAAAGGGAGTACTGTGCCACAAGACTGGAAATATAGGCTAGAGATAAACATGAAGGTTTTTAAATATAAAAAGAAGACTTTGTGTTTTATTCCAGAAGTGATAGGGAACCACTGAAGCTTCACAGAGGACTGATAGGGTTAGAGGCCATTGAAAATGTGATAAGTTTGTATTCACTCAGATAGATGCTGAGAATATAAAGACAAACAAAGAAAAATAAGAACCCTTGGCCCCAAGGTGCTTACATTCTCAGTAGAGAAATAGCATATAAAAAGGTGCTGGTAGAAAATATATACGATGTAGATACAAAGTAATTATATCAGAGGGGAGCAAGGGAAGATTACCTTAGAAGTAACCTGCTCTTGCTCAGAACTTTTATTTTTTATTATTCTGCTACAACTCAGTTAAGTCTTTTAAAGTATATGTGAGGATACACCTTTATTATCTTCTATCCTTCTTGCATGTGTTTATCATCACAGAGCCTTCCACTTATTTCTATTCATTATACCATATTTTACTGCCCTTTATCATTGTTTCCTAGAAATAGAAAGGAACCAGTTCTATTAAGTGAGTGGTTTTCGTGGAGATTTTTGAAAAAGCTTCTCTTTCTTGCAGCTTCCTTAGATAAAATTCAAAGTCTCTCTTGCACAGGGACACCTTCAAGTTCATTTCTGAATAAATCCTGTCAGCTCATGTACTGGCTTGAAGGAATCAAAGACTAGGAGGCTATTTGCCTTTCTTTCAAGACCCCAGAGTGCTTCCCCGGTGGTAACTATTAGCTGAACCCCTTGATGTTGAGAAGGAATCCAAAGCTTGACTGACATTTGCAAAAAGTGTTGAAGAAATCCTCAAATCATGTCTTAGAAAACAATGAAATTACGGAGCTTTCTTTTAAAAAAAATATGCAGTGGTACTGTCTGAACAATATTAATTTTATTTTCTACTAGTCCAGAAAAAGAGGGAGAAAGATTCTGTGTTAGCTAGCCATTTAAATAATGCCTGGTGGAAATATTTTCAATTATATGGAACCCCACTTATCCCATCTCTTGCTATTCCATTTCATTGTCAACCTTTGTAATAGCAATGCCAAAGCACAAGCTCCCAAAGCAAAGGTTTAAAAATGTGATGCAGTACAAGTACATAGGATACTGTGTCAGAAGGAAGAAAAGAAGGAAACTAGAATTTATTAAGGATGTATCATGTGCCAAGTACTGTGCTAAGCATTTTGCAAATATTATCTCATTTTATTCTTACAATTCTGAGAGGTAAGTGCCATTTTAGAGTTTAGGAAAGGGAAACATTAAGTGACTTTTCCAGGGTCACACTAAATTTTTAAGTAGATTTGAACTCAGGTATTCCTGACTCTAGCCTTGGTGCTACTTAATTTTAAATAAGTCACCTTCTCTGAACTTCATTTTCCTCATCTATAAGATCAAGGGAGTGGGCAATTGGATTAGATAATCATTAGGGTATTTTACAATTTACTAAGAGTCTATTTTCCAACACCAACTGGTTTAGACAAAGCCAAAACAATAGATATCTGTGATTGATTTGTGAGATATTGATATCATAAAATCCACAAAGGATTTTTACTTTCCCCTTTTTCAAGCTGTGATCCAAGGCCAAGAGTTTGTTCTAAAATAAAAAAAAATGCTTCAGGGATTATTATTACTTTTGAGCATGAAAAAATCTGAAGCTGATAGGAGACTACATTGTATATGAATAACTGATACACAAAAGGGCAGTTAGGTGGTGAAATGGATGGAGAATTGGGCTGGAGTCATTTCTGACGTCTCTTTTTAGGTTCAAATGTGGCCTCAGACATTTACTAGCTGTGTGACTAGCAAGTTACTGAACTGGTTTGCCTCAGTTTCCTCATTTGTAAAATGAAATGGAAAAGTAAATGGCAAATCTAGTATCTTTGCCAAGAAAATCCCAAATGGGATACAAAGATTTGGACATGATTGAAAGGACTGAACAGTAACATCTGATATGATAATACAATAGCCTAGAAATGTTAGTTTTTTTTCTTTTTATATTCAAGGCAGTGCTTCTAATGGCATTCCAGCTGATGTGAACATATGGCTAAAGCATCATGATGCCCCATCATTCCATATTTTCATTTTCATGCAGGGTACCTAGCACATTCCTACCTATCACTTGACTGCTTTTTTTTCCTCGTTAGGAATATTATCTTTTAAATTTCATCACAAGATTGTCAATGAGTCTATTTTAGATGAATATGAAAGGAAGTATTACAAATTGGGCTAGTTTTAATTTATTACCAGTCTGCAGCTTGGGCTCATTCAACATGACCTAGAAAACGCTTCTTCCTAGGAGATCACTTCAGCCCTGGAATTCATACCATGGAAAACAACCTCAGGTCCTTTGGCTCCTCCCTCTGATTGAAAGGCTCCTCCTTGAATCTTCCACTTAAGAAGGGCACCCAGGTCGGGTATCTCTTCATTTCTCACCAGACAGAAATCTCACCATGCCCTCACATCAGTTACCTTCTTGCTTCCTGCATTTTGTCTATGTTTGTGTGTTTTCTTCCACCATTGGAAAGTGAGCCCTTTGAGATCAAAGACTGTCTTTTTGTTAGTCCATAGTAAGCACTTAATAAATTTTTGTTGACTGACTGACTTTCTAGGTTTGGAGGTCAAAGATAATGGACCCCAGATAAACCTGTATACTTCAATATATGGAATGACATGGATTCATCATAATTAATTAAAGTATTATTGTTCTGGGTTATGTTAAGGGTATGTTTTAGATTTTTAGCATTATTATAGATGTTATGATCTTGTTCTTCCCAGATTTATTTCTTTTGTTCCTTTTAGAATATAGCTTTCTACTCATGAAAACAAACAAATAAATCCTACCCCACCAAATTAATTATATGCTTTTCATAGAGGAAGGCTGAAATACCTATACCAGAGAGGATTGTTACCAACCCTTCTAAGATTAACTAGAAAATCTAGTTGTTGTACTGTTTAGTTATTTTTATTTGAGTCTGATTCTTTATGATACCATTTGGAGTTTTCTTGGCAAAATATTAGAGTGGTTTGCCATTTCCTTCTCTAGCTCATTTTACAAATGGGGAAACTGAGGCAAATAGGGTTAAGTGACTTGCCCAGTGGATTTAAACTCAGGTCTTCCAAACTCCAGACTCAGTGCTCTATTTACTGTCCCACCTAATTGCTCTAATTTCCTTAGAATTTACCTCTTATAGTAAAGCTCACAGCAAACATTGGGATCTTTCAACTCTTTGCTTTTTCCTTCAAGCCTTATTCACTGCTCATCCCCATCCATTCTGTAGGTAGCTTTTAAGCTCTCAACCTGTGTTCAGGACAGATACTGATTGATGCCTGGAAAAGTTATAGCCAATTTCTTCACCAGTAGACTCTATTTCTTTCTTAGAGCTGTTTTTCCTCTCCTGAACTTTAGGATCATAAGATCACAAATTTAGAGTTACAAAGGCCTTCAAAGGTCTTTATTGATCTATTGTGGTTTGTGGAGTACTCAGTAAAGCAAGAAATATCTTCCCATATCCCCTAGAGATGCATTTGCATCATCAAGAAGCAGATTATAGACAGAGCTGTAACTGGAAAATTTGACAACTAGGGGAAGAAGAATAAAATATGTTTCTGCTTCAATATACATCAAAATATTTACATTAGCACTTTTTTGTGATAACAAAGAATTAGAAATGAAGGAGATTGGTTGGGAAATCCTAAACAAATTTTGGTAAATAAATGTAGTACTGAGCTCTAAGAAAAGAGGAATATGATAAGTGAAGAGAATCATAGAAAGATCCACATGAAATGAAGTATTACTGTTCATTTGTTTTCAAAGAGAACCAATGACATCATGTGACTTGCATGTGAATTGGATTTAAATAAGGCAGAACTGCACAAAGTCACCAACTACTCTTTCTTTCAGAATCATCAAAGTCAGGCAAAACAAAAGTTAGGATGACTGGTGATGGTCCAGAGTGCAGTGGATGATCTTGGTGTCTTCCCTATATGATCAAACTCTAAGCACTCTAGATAGTCTGCTTTAGCCAGCCTTCATGGGAAGGCCATTGGAACAAATTGTTCTCATCCACACATTCTGTTAAGGGAGTCTCCACATGGTTGGGGTAGATACTCACTTAACTCACCAACAAGTTTGAGGTCTGTCAGTTATTCTGAACCTAATATAGCAGGCCTGCCAAAATGGTTTTGGGGTATGAAGTAAGCAGTAGAGTAAAAAAAAAACAATACAATCATGGAAACAAAAAAATAACAAATTAAAAAAGGAATGTCCCAAAATTATAAGGAACTAGTGTGGCTTGAAAGAAGAGTTATGAGAAGATATTGCTACCCTACCTCCTTGCATAGGTGGGAGATGTACAAGTATTAAACATTACAAAAATGTTCAGATTTTTCTTTCTTTTAAAGTATTGATGTATTTAAAACTTTATACAAAATAAGGAAAAACAAAATAGAAAAAGAGAGATAGAAAAGGAAAATAAAACAAAAGCAAAAACAAAAATTGCCTTGAAGAACATAACAGAGGATTCAAATTATGGCCCAATAAATTACATTCCAAGACAGCATATGTGACAATAAGAGACATTATATTCATGACTGTCTATCTTTTCTTTGCTTCCTTGTAGGTTAGTCTTTTGTTTTCTGCTATGAACTTTTAATTATTTATTTATATTAATTAATTGACTAATTAATTTTTAATTCTTTTTTTCTTTCATCTCCCTTATCTTCCCCAAGAAGGCTACAGTTGAAAACAAATTATATATATATATACACACACAAGCACATATATATTCATACCTACACACAGACATATATCTATATATACACATAGAAACACCTCTACATATACACACAGATATATAATATATACACATTTACATATATAGACATGCATCTAAACCAGTATTAGTATGGCTGATATGTAATATAGATTTCTCGCTTGATTAAATCTTTTATTTTGACTTTGAGATCAATGATTACTGGCCCTTCTTTTTTTCTAAGCATATTTTTCAATGTATTGAGCAGTTATGCTAATTTCTCTCTTTTTTCTTTTCCTTTAAAAATACTGTTTATTATATGGTATCGCTCTCTGGGAGGAAGAAGGGGAAAGATTCTGGGGAAAATAATGGTAATTAAAAAAACGCTAAAGATATCAATAAAAAACTTACATAAAATGTGCTCATGGCAAACAAATGAAATGTTTCCTCATATCAAATTCTAAAAACAAATTAAGTTAAATTTGGAATGATCTTGGGAACATTAAGAGGATGGTGCTGGATAGGTTTTTTTTGTTTTTTTTTGGAGATGGAAATAGGGCAGGCCATGTTAGGCTAAGAACTCAACCAGCAATGAGTCTACAACAGGATTCAAAGGAAATGAAGATGTTCTGGGAGCATCCTGCAAAGAGTAAAAGAGGGAGAAAATAGCAGGTGGTAACAGTAACATTTCATTATATTGGCTGTGGAAAGTAGAGTTTCTGGAGAAGAATCATTTTAAAGTACTATCATCTCCAAGGTTTAAAGGCTTTCTTCTGAAGCTGTAGAAATACTTGGATTAATTAAAATGGTAGAGGGAATAGAAATAATTGATGATTTTTTCAGACTTTATAGGCTTGAAGAAATTAACAGTGAATTTGTCTGAAGAGTTAGAAGTTGACAAAGCATATAAACTAGAGGGTCTGTAGACATGGGGGTAGGAGTGCCAGGGAGGGCAGGGGAGGAAGAAGAAAGAGGAAAGCGAGAAGGAAAATTTCCATTTGGTAGTTTTCAATTTTAATGAATCCTTATTATCTAAATGTTAAATTATTTGTTTCTATACTAGTGAGGTGGCAAATAGTACTAGTGTTCTCTAAAGTTCAAGCCCCAGGATCAAAACCTTATTGCCCCTCCCTAGTTGCAACTATGTTCATAGATAACCTCATCAAGGTAAAATCCTTTTTGTCTAAACTCAGTATCAAATGAAGTACTAAATTAGTCCTGTTAAACCGTAAATGTATCAGCTAAATTATTAAAATTTAGCAAAGGATTTAATAATATAAATTATTAAAATAATAATTTCTTAACTGCTTATTTTGTGTCAGACATGATGTTTTGGTAAATTATTAGGAAAAGTATTCAGTCCCCTGATAAATTTCTTTGGGGTAGATATAATCAAAGTGAACTTAGGTGCTATTATGAATGGCGGAAATGTATTGAATTTTTCCTTTTAATCTTGGAAACTAAAATATTATCACCTGACTTGTCCCCACTTTGAAGGATTGTTCCCAGAATCTGTTCAATTAAAAAACATTCAAATTTCCTATCCTTTTATCTCCAAAGATTTGTTTTCCTATTAAAATGTAAGTTCTTTTTGCATATAAAACCTCCTTGAGGGCAGGGATTAATTTCTTTTTGCCCTTTCTATTTCAAGTGTTTAACTCAATCTCTGGAACATAGTTAATGCTTAATAATTAATTTATTCACTCACTCTTTCTCTTCTTCATCCCCCCCCTCTCCCTTTCTGTCTCTATCTCTGTTTCTATCTCCCTGCCTTTCTTCTCCCAAGTTATAATAGAATAGTTTGCTACCGCACAACCAGCTCTTCTTAATACTGAGAAAGGCTGTATGAAGAGAAACTTATTGGTTATTAGTTTGGTCAATTGAGCTGGTGTGCAGAGCTAATGGGTAAATAGTGAAACTACTTATTCCATGAAGAACATATTCATAAATCCCTACTGTTCCGCCCTGATTGAGGTTTATGGATATGCCCTTCATAGAATAAGCAGTTTAACCATTCACCCAGTAACTGTGAACACTAGCCTCTCAAGCCTACTTAGAGCTTAGGCCATTGTGGGTTGGCGCACTAACCTTCCTGCCAGATAACCAGCTCTATTTGTTATCCTGGTGTAATATGCTGCATTTTATGAATTGTAAAATGGCTCCAATCCATATCCCTTTTTACTCATTCATCTTACACTCCTGCTGCATGGTCCAAGACAGATGGCTCAAATATGCCAACTATGTAATTTTTTATTATACAGGACTCTGATCTTGTAGCACAATAACAAGGTTACTTTTTGTGTTCATGATCACTGATAAGCCCTTCACATCCTCCACAAATATATTCTAGTTCACTAATACTACACAGTTTATAACCCTAAAGCCAAAACCCAAAAATAACAGATTGGAAATGAATTCCAAATGCCCTAGATAAATGAATATTACTGTAGTGTAATGATAAGATTGCAATTTCAAAGTGGAAATATGGAAGTAAAGACTTTCACGTGAATATTGAATAGAACAACTCAAATAAAAGCTTGACAACATATGTTCCAAGTACATTGAGCATTTTAAATAGTTAAAGCCTATGTTTTGCTGATAGTTGTGAAAATGCAACATATAGCACAATTCTTGGTCTAATTGGGAAAACATCTGCAGTACCACTGCTTTTTCATGTCTTGTGTGTATAATTTTGTCTTTTTATTAAAGTGGATATAGAATTGGGAAGGGAAGAAAAAATATTTTATGAATACTTCTGCTGTTGTCACTCTTCCATCAAAAAGTTTCACTAGTTATTGCCCACCAAGTAAAATGAAAATTTTACTTCACATTACATTTCTCCATTAAGTGCCATTCTATCTTTTCTGCTTCATCTCATATTAATTCTAACTAGCCTGTCTTATGCTCCTAAAGATACCTGCTTCTCTCATACCTCCATAAGAGTTCATAAATTTCTCCTATTTTTAGTAAGTCAATCAGTCATTAAGCACTATGTGCTGCCCACTCATACACATGTGCATATATGTGTATACACACACACACAGATTCGTCATGAAAGCTGATGAGATAACCAAGTATCATAATGTAGAGAGAAGAAAAAAATTCTTACCAGTTCTTTAAAACTCCTATCCATTGCTCCCTTCTCCACGATGCCTTCCTATTTCCCTCAGGTGAATGATAATTATTCTCCATGTATTTCTCATAATACCTCTTTACTGCTTTTGTGACATGGTGGCGTAAAATAATGGCTCATTGTGTTGCATTATCCTCCTTCTGCTAGACTACAAGCTCCATGAGGTCAAGAACTATATTTTATCCAATGTACCTCCTCCAATGTTTAAAACAAGGCAAGCACATAGCAGGGATCTATGACTGTTTTTTTTTTAATTGTGAAGTATCACATTGATATTTAAAGTTAAGACAAATTTTACTTTAGTCTGTCTTAAACAACATTCTTTCTTATGGATTGTAGTTCTCTTAATAAGATCTCCTTTGTGGTAATTTCCAGTACTTTCTGGTACTCAGTAAATCCTTAATAAATGCTTAAATCCATCACAGCTAATGAGACTATTCTCCCTTCTCCCAATTTGGGCCTGTCTTGATTTCATAAATTTGTGTTCCAGATATTTTTGTAGTGAATGCTTTGATAGCAGCACATCCTTCTCAAAGTCTGTACCTTTTCACCTCATGTTTATACAAGGATGCACTTTCAAAGCTTAGGGAATTTTGAAATATTAATAACTGTTAATTAGTTTAAAATATTTCATGTCTCCAAAGTCTTTATTATAAAGGTCAAATGATGGGAGCAGTCACGGCACTCTTTGGCCAGCTTTCTGTTGCTTCCCACCTGAGTAAAGAAAATGCTGAGTTCAAAATTTTTTTGTCATTATTGCTGCCTAAGTGGATTTCCCTTTCATAATTTTCCAACCATCTTAGAGAGTCATATAGTTTAAGTGTCCCCCTGCATTGTACAGGCAAAAAGAAAAGAAGAAAAAAAGAAACAAAGAAGGGAATAAAGGAATGAAGTAGGGAAAGGGGAGGGATGAAGAGAAGGAAGGGAAGAAAAAACCCACATGCACACATAATAGCTTTATTTATTCTATTGCATTAACTTCTATAAATGCTATAATGTTATTTCTAAGCTCATGTTTCACTTGTATAAGTTCTACCTAATTGCATGATAATGAAGCAGGGTCATTAGAAATATCACTATTAATAGCATTGTTTATAAAGTGTCTTTAATATTGTAAACTATAAATCTCAAGCTACCACACTTTGACTTTTAAAGTGCTTGCTCATGCACCATATTAATCTTTATTACAACAATCCTCCTTTATCATAGCCAAAAGGCCATATTTTCTGTAACACTGTGATAATGAAGGCATGATGGTGAGAATATCCTGCTGTTAACCTGGCAATTCATCACTGGAAAACCATTTTCCTCAGTGATCAATTGTCAAGCTATTTTCTGGTGGTTGTGCATAAACAAGAGGGTCTTCCTTGTTCTACGCCTTCAATCTAGTATTATTAAATGAATTGATTCAAATAAAATATATACCCCTGAAAACTCTGTAGAGCTTCCCTTTTCTCTGTCCCCAATTTTTCCCTCCTAGAATGAAGAAACCAAAGGTGCTCAACTTTTGTTTTCCTGTTTATTTTAGAATTCATGATAATACCATCCCTTGCCTGATTTCTTACCTATGTTTTTCTTGTGATTTGTGTGTGTGTGTTGGGGGGGGCACAAAATGAATTCAATTAAAGGAGTATCATTAAGCATTTATTATATTGTTGATATATAGAAGAAACTGGGGATAAAAATATAAAAATTAATATGCTTCCTTTACTCAATACACTACTAGTTCTGAGAAGGGAAGCAACATGCACACAGTTAAGTAAACGCAAAATATGGATTGTGATATGAACTGGTCATATGGTTTCTTAAACATCAGCGATTCCCAGGTGAGAAAATTTTCTCTACCAAGGCATATCAGTCCTTCTATGAATCTTCTAGCTTTAGAAAGTTGTTTGGGCAGAAATGTCAAACTGATAGTGAAGAGGTGGCAAATTCCAGCAAAACTCTTGAAAATAGCCACCAGATTAAAACGTAATTGGGAAATGTTTACAAAATAAATAAAAACACAATACAACATAGCCATAGATAATGTTAATTTGTGGTTGGCTAAGTGAATATATGGAGGAAATTCTATTCTATTTCAGTATAACACTACTGATTCAGAGCACTGAAAGGTTAAAGAAATTAGTCAGCATCACATAGTACGTATGTTATCAAAGGCAGAACTTGAATCAAAGTCTTCCTAAAATTGAGACTAGTTTGTTCTTTTATAAAATATATTTCAAAAAGTAGTGTTTGTTGTGGGGAAGAGAATAATTTGTGTTTATCTTATTTTTAACTGATTTTTTTTTTTTTTGTACAAATTTGTTGGCACTAATGTATAGAGGCACAATGACTTACCCCTCAAAGATGCAAGGCAGTATTCCTTAGTTCCTCCATACAAAATGCAAACACAATTTAGGCCTAAAATTCCACAAGATGGCAGGGTTTCTGAACGTTCCTCTCACAATGAAGCTGATCAGGGTGGAGCTGTCATAAACAATGGCATGTTATAAGGGATGACCTTGAACCAGTTTCCTTGTACAGGTGAGGGCCTGTTTGGAAGCACCTTCCTGAGATTAGAATTCTGTTTTCGTATAGTATTTTTGGCATAGTCTTACACTGTCAAGACACATACATTTCCCTATTTTATTTGTACCCTCAAACAGCAAAATCTATAGAAAACAAAACAAAACAAAAAGAAACCTTCTGGAGTTTCATAGATGCTATTTGGGAAATGGAATGGCCCTCTGTAACCCTCAGGCTGAAATTTAAGAGTTCTCTGCTGCTTGTGGCTGCTGCTTCATCCCCATCCCCATGGAAACAGGCCTTGGGAATGATTCTGCCATCATTATTTTTAAGCACTTTACCATGGGCCTGGGGATCTGGAGCTATGTCCAAGGGAGTCAGAAAAGGATTGAATATCAGTCTAGTTTGAAAGCTGATGAATGCTGAAAATGCTCAGCTAATAAGCAGAATAACTACTTTTTAGGAAGGCTTTATAGTTCTGGTCCTTAATGACTTAAAAGCAAATGCTAGACTGGTTATTTCTCCCCACATATCACCCTAGTGGTAGATGTCATGATCTTTTTTGCCTACACTCACAAGAAAATAATACTGTAACTAAAAGCTGATGATCAAGGGTTGAATCCAAATGCTTCCGAAAGTGTTTAGATAACTTAAATTTTTTTTTATTGATGAAGATGACCTTCATTCAAATCCTACTTTTTTTTCACGTACTACTTATATGATCTTGGTCAGCTAGGTCATCACCTCTCATAGTCTTTGTTCTTTTTCTTTTAATATCAGAGCTAAACTAACTGACCTTGAGCTCTTCCAACTCTTATGTCTATCATCTGAAGAGGGCCAATATAAACAGGTAGTCTTTGCTTTTTGGTTTAAGTATGATGAAGAAAGTGTGTACTTCTTTTTTGATCCATGAAGATGGATGCTCTCAGAAAAGTCAGTGTTCTCATCAATATGGGAGTTCTTTCCAATTTTAAATAAGAGCCCATCCATAACTGCTATCCTACACAACTCTTGACCATAAGTTTGCTCAGCTCTATTGTGTTAGTGTCCTATCTGGATTTTCCTTAAGATGCCAAACATATTAGTGAAGCACTCAGGCTCCCTGTCTCTTCTTCAGAATTGTTACTTGACCAGATCATCTTATTTCTTTGTCACATACTTATTTGATAACATCTGCTAGTCTCATTCTTCTTTTAAAATTCTTTTTATATAGAATATCTTGCTTTTACCCACTAGTAGTCTCCCATCTGCTCTTCGTGATAGTCATGAATTAATGAATGAATGAGTGAATGAACAAGTATTCACAAAGTGCCACAATGTACTATACACTTGTGCTAACTGCTGGACTCATTTCTAATTCTTCAGCACTTGCTGTGTTCTTTGTCTACCAGCTGCATATAAAAACACCAGCAGAATATTAATTCTAATAAAAATATGAGCCTTTGCATCTGAGAGAAATTTGAGGTTTTTTAAAAAAACTTTAAAACATTCTGAAGGAAAAATAGGAGTAGATAACAACAACAAGTATCATACCTCCAAGCCCAGTTGTTTTTCATCCTTCTTTTTGAAGAGGACCAATGACACTACAGGATGATGTCTTGACTTGAAAGTGAATTAAATTTTAAAAAGGCAGAGTTTCATAAAGTCATCAGACTCATTTTTACTTTAAGAGTCATTGAAGTCCAAGGATAAAACAAAAAGTCAAGATCTCTGGCAATGGTCCGGGATTCAGTGGATGACCTTGACATCATTGGTGTTTGAATAAGCTCCAAGTGCTTTACAGCACCCACTTCAGCCACCTTCATGACTATTGGAACAAATTATTTTCATTCATCCATTTTCCTTGGGAAAGTCTTCACGTGCTTGGGTAGACATCCTTCTAATTCACCAAAAGGTGTGAGGTCTGTTGGTAACCCTTAACCTGATTTAGCCTATCTGCTAAGACAGTTTTACCAGAATATGGCCACCATCCATGTTAGTTTCTTAGAGCCATGGACAAGAGTTAGTGGAGACCAAAAGTGAGGAGCTGCCTGAAATGGACTCAGTAAACCATCACACAATAGGTACTAGTCCTTCCTGGACACCCCATGTATTGCCAAATCCAATATATCACACATACAATAGTGGAGGTCAACAGCAAAATAAAGAATTTAATTTGGAATGTACAGAAGGGATTCTGAGTTCCCCAACTCACTAGAGAGGAAAGTCAAACAGGAATCCTGATATGCTGGCTCCTTGAACTCTTGATGCCACTGATTGGGTTAGTACCCTGTGTGATGAAACTGTTTGTGTGATGAAACTGTTCCTATGAATCTGAGAAATAGAAAAAGAATATAGGATTGCTGGCTGGTTTTACTGGAAACCTTAGTAATGATCAGTTGGACTTGAAGGAAAATGGACCAAATGGTTTTTTGTGTTTTGGCATCATAGAAGGCAAAGTACATTGGAACAAATCAGAAATATGAATACCTCACCTACCAAAAGTGTTGCAGATGTTGCTGATCTTCAAAGTATACAAATAATATTTCCTTGACAAGGCTAATTGCTCTACATGTATAAGTTAACCCATTCTATCCCATCTTTTCTCTCCAACATTTCTGCTCCCTCATTCATCTTCAATTGCTTTCTGTTTACTGGTTGCTTCCCTTCTACCTTCAAACACACCCTCTCTCTTATTCTCAAAAAAACCTGATTTGATCTGTCTCCACTAGCTATGGTCCCACACTTCTACATCATTTTCCGGCTTATCTCCTTGTGAATGCCATCTCTATTAAGTGCCTTTACTTCTTTTATTCTTGCTCTTTTCTAAACTCTCTACACTCTGGTTTCCAAACATAATAATCAATGAATAAAGATGGTATTAGGTAAAATTATTTTATCATTGTACTACTTCCTACCTCTACCTTTTTTTCCTTTCTGCTTTCTCTTTCTCCTGCCCCCTACCACTTTTCATTCTCATGAGGGACCATTTGCCTCATTTGGTTTGGGCCCTCCTACTGCTGTAGTCTATCTGGGTCTGCTTTGACCAAAAATATTTCCTAATATTCTGGCCTTCTTCTTGCGTCAAAATTTTCCTGCTGCTGTCAGCAAATTGTGGCAACCACATGCAATAGGGGATGCTTGCCATGTGGGGAAATTTAGTAGTGGTTAGTTTCTACCTCCCCCAAACTCTCTTTCCCATATGTAAATATGCACCATGGAGATGACTATCAAGAAACTGAGGAGCAAGGATGAATATTCAGATTATTATGCAGAAAGGATAATTGTTTTACTCATGAATTGGAGATGGGTGATTTAGTTTATTTATTTATTTCCTCTTTTAAAAAATTTTTTTTTAATTATAACTTTTTATTGACAGAACCCATGCCTGGGTAAATTTTTTTTTTTTTTACAACATTATCCCTTGCACTCACTTCTGTTCTGATTTTTCCCCTCCCTCAAGACAGGTGATTTATGAGATGAAACTTCCCCTTGATATAGCAGGAAGTCAATCAAAAACCCATAGCAGGCAAATCCCTTATCAGTGATCTGCTTTGGTATAGCAGGGTGCTGCTGAATGAAATGCATTGTGCTCCAGGTTCAGAATCATATGAATTAGAGAGATCTGTACTTCTTCAAGGGTTGATTTGCATCTTATAACCTGGCCAGTTGAGTTTACTTCTAGGAATCAGTGATGTTTCTATATGTTCCTGGGAGAACAGGAATCAATTGAATTGAGTGAGAAAAACTTCCAACATTAACTTGAGATAGATAGATTGTGAAGGGAAGTAGTCATTGTTGAAACTGGGCTTCAGGCTAGTCCAAGAGTAGATCTGAGTTGCTCTTCTCGTTCCTCCTTACATGTGGTAATTGAGGAAGACTTAAAGACTCTCACATGAAAATTGTGTCCAGTTCTCTCAAGATCCTGATTCCTGATAGATTGATTTTGTTGTTGTTCAGCCATATATGATTCTTCATGACCCTATTTGGATTTTTTTTAAAAAATATACTGGAGTGGTTAGCATTTTCTTCTTCTGCTTGGGGGAGGTAGGCAATCAGGATTAAGGGATTTTCCCAGATATATACATATAGTTAGTAGGTGTCTGAGGCTAGTGATTAATACCTAGATAAAATATGAAGCAAAGAATGGCTTCTTCTTCCTAGTAAAAAAATAATCCAATATGAAAAAAGAAGACCCTCAGGGTTTCTCACCAAAACAGAAACAATTGCTATTTACATTCAGTCTAGGTCAATCAGGGACAACTAATGACCAGTTGGGGCTTGGCCTTGGATCTAATGTTGACCAATCTTTGGAAGCTTGAGTGATTTGGGTTTAAGGTATGCTCCTTAAAAAAAGAAGTGTAGCCTGTGAACTCCAAGATATCCTGAGAGGTTATAAGGATCAAAAAAATTTTCCATTCCTTTGGCCAAACACTTCAGGTGGACAAAAAGAAGAGAAAAAGAGAAACAACAAGAGAGAGGGAGAGGGAGGGAATAGAAAGGGAGAAATAAAAGAATGCAAAAGAAAAGATAAGAAAAGAAAAGAAAGAATGGGCATTGTCTCAATCAAATTGTAATGCTGGAGAAACTGAGGCAAGATAGATATTAGAGAGTATTTAATATTTTATTTGAAAGGGAGAGATTTACTAGGACCAAATGGGTCCATGGTTTGGTCCCAGGGCTGAATGAGACTATCGTCTCCAAGAATCCAGAAAACAATGTGAGTTCTGAATGACATATATGTATATATATGCCACTTGTACTTGGCTCAGACAGACGGGGTAGAGCAAGGCAGGGGCAGAGTCAGGATGCTGAGAGCGGGAATGGGACTCTGAGAGGGTGGGGTGAGCCACCGGAAATGGGGTGACTTAATGGGAGGAGGCACCCTGGACATGGGGAGAGGCATCTTGATAAGATGGTATCTGATATTCTGATAGCTTGGGAGGGGGAGAGACATTCTGATATTCTAAAATATAAGATCTTTTATCCTTATCAAATATTCTGATGATTAAGAAGGAGGGGTGGTTGCAGGATTGACCAGAACAATTAGGTCACAACTCAGGCAAACCGAGGCAGGACAATTTAGGGAAACTGAGTCAGGATAATAAAAGAGACTGTGGCACAACAAAATCCAGAGGCCTGTTAAAGATCTTAGTTTTAAAAAGGTCATCCAAGCCTATCTCCAGTCATCCAGATCTATATCTTGCCATTGGATCCAGATGTCCTGGAAGAGACCATGAGTCTGGTGACTTTGCACAGCTGACCCTCGTTTAAATTCAGCTCATTTGTAAATCATGGCATTACTTTCTTGATTTCATGGTCCTTTTCAAAATTGAAATGACAAACAACAACAACATTAAGTCTGAGGTCAGAATTGAACTCAAATTTTCCTGACTCTAGGTCCAGTGCTCTGGCCACTGCACTACCTAGCTGCAAGGTAGAATTATTTCTTCTGATTAAATATTCTGTTTCCTCTCTCATTGGTTCCTTCTGGCTCCTTTACATTTCCTATATTTCTTCAAATTTCTATTTGTTGCCCTTTATCTATTTTACATTATCACTTTTTATCTTTTTCATTATTTATGTGATACTTTATCATTATGTATCACAATTACCCCCTCCCCAAGGTTTGTCTAGTCTCTGTTTTTATTTTTTTTTTTAAACTCAGATTTAAGAGAGGACCTTACAAAGAAATACAAAGGAAAGAATGCTATTTTCAAGGGACCTGAGTTTAAATCTCATATTATATATTTACTATCTGTGTGACCTTAGGTGAGTCATTTAACTTCATTGACCCCAGTTTCCTTATCTATAAAATAATGGAGTTGTACTAAATGACTTCTTTTCCAGTTCTAGATTTGTGATTTTAAAAGGTAGTCCTTTATTTAGATGTACAAAACAAACTAAAAGACTTGAAATTTAGGCCATCTCTTTTTACCATGGAATAATAAGGTATGCATCCTTTTAGTCAAATTTAAGTGTTTACCTTCTCACATGAGGTCCAGGGAGAAATTGGTGGCATGTGTTCAAGCTGAGTCCAGTGAAGCAGACAAAAGAGATGCCTGCAAGTTTGAATGCCAAGAAATCAGCTTGGCCAAAAGAGCTGATGGAAATGGAACTTTCTCCCAAGGAGAAAGGAAGGGGAAAGAGTTTTAATAATCCAATCAGC
This sequence comes from Sarcophilus harrisii, assembly GCF_902635505.1. Lineage (NCBI taxonomy): Eukaryota > Metazoa > Chordata > Mammalia > Dasyuromorphia > Dasyuridae > Sarcophilus > Sarcophilus harrisii. Next base: position 218,650,774 of record NC_045429.1, read on the forward strand.
ACCAGCCTTACAGAGCCATAGAAAAAAGGAACAGATGACCTCATTAACTAGAGTCAGCTCTTTTTTTTTTACCTGGAGTATTCCCCAAACATAGAATACTTCTTTCCACTTAAATTTACATATGCAATCCCAAATTCTGGGGGTTTCTGGATTTATTTATTAAGAATTTCTGATATGACAATAATTTCCAGAGTCTACTGACAACTATAGTAACTTTTAAATCACACTTTCTAAGTAGGTCACTTACTCAGTTTATGAGAATAGTGACCAAAAATATTATCCATAAGAAAAAACATCCAAAGCTCCCATTCTGACTTGAAATCAACAGTATGTCAATGTCCTGGCTCTCTTATAAAGGTTATATTTTGTTTTATTATTTTAATTTTACAAGCTATTGCAGTGGGTTACCATAACACTGAGATTTATGGATTATAAGATTTTGGAAACCTTTTCCATTGTGAATTCCAGGATAATATGAGAGACTTTGTATGGTGAATCTATAGCTGCACTTACTGTGACAGCCAAACACAGAAATGTTCTTAGATGAATATACTGTGAAATCACTTTAAATCTCTGTTCAAGAACCTTGTTTGAAAATGTGTCCACAATTTTATACTCTGGTCCAGGTTCATAGGCTGATATGAATCAGATTCTTGAGAAACAAAAAGAAGTAACATATTTCTCTCATCTAAATATCATTGGATGTTAAGTCATTTCAGTCATGTCCAACTCTTCATGATCTCATTTGGGGGTCTTCTTGGCAAAGATGCTGGGTTGGTTTGATATTTCTTTTTCGGGCTCATTTGACAGCTGAAAAACTGAGGCCAGCAGGGTTAAGTGGGTACATACTTAGTAAGCATCTAAGGCCAGATTTGAATTCAGGTCTTCCTGATTTTAGGTCTACTTTGCCACCTAGCTGTCCCTTAATATGGGGTTCATGAATAACATTTAAATGTGGAGATTAGTAAGAGTATACAGATGACTGATGGAAGACATGCTTTATAAGAATATGAGAAAGTAATTGCTTTGCTACTCTGATATTGTGGATTTTCTTCTGATTCTGAGAAATGAAGGCTGCATCACACATCCTAGAACTCCAATCCTCTCCAGGACCAAAATCCAATTCTTCTTTAAAATTTTTAAAATAGTATTCCCCACCCAATTACATGTAAAGACAATTTTTAGCATTCATCTCTACAAGATTTTGAGCTTGAAAAATTTCTTCCTTCCTCCTTCCCTCCCTTCCTTTGCTTCTTCTGAAAATGGCAGGCAATTTAATTCAGGTTATACATGTGCTATTATATAAAGCAAATTTACATATAGTCACAGTTATGAAAGAAAAAACAGATCAAAAAGGTGAAAAATACATAAAATAATAAAATAAGTAGGAAAATATGCTTTGATCTGTATCCAGAATCCATCAGTTCTTTATTTGAATGTGGATAGTATTTTTCATCTTAAGTCTTTTATACTTATTTGTCTTAGATCATTGTGTTGCTGAGAAGAGTCATTCATAGTTGGTTATCATACAATGTGGGTAATACTGTGAATAATATGTTCCTGATTCTCCTCATTTTACTTTACATTAGTTTGTACAAGTCTTTTCCAATATTTTTAAAATCTGCCTATTCATCATTTCTTATTGGACAATAAATAGTATTCCATGACATTCATATACCATGCTTGTTCAGTCATTCCCCAAATGATGGGCATTCCCTCAATTTCCAATGTTTTGTCATGATGAAAAGGGCTGCTATAAATATTTTTGCACATGTAGGTACTTTTTCTTTCTTTCTTTTTTATTTTTAATGATCTCTTTGGGATACAAGCATAGTATTGGTATCAGTGGATCAAAAAATATGTATACTTTGGTTGCCCTATGGGCAAAGTTCCAAATTGCTCTCCAGAATGATTGGATTAGTTCACAAATCTACCAACAAAGCATTAATGTACAAATTTTGCCACACCATCTCCAACTTTTAGGTATGAGGTGGTATCTCAGAGTTGTTCTAAAGTGCATTTCTCTAATTAATAGTGATTTAGAGCACTTTTTCATATACTTATAGATAGCTTTGATTTCTTCATATGTAAACTGCCTGTTCATATCTTTCAACTATTTAACAATTATGGAATGACTTGTGTTCTTATAAATTTGACTCAGTTCTTTATATATTTGAGAAATGAGGCCTTTATCAAAGATAATTGCTATAAACATTGTTTTGCAGTCTTATGCTTTCCTTTTAATCTTGGTTGCATTGGTTTTGTTTGCACAAAAGATTTTTGTTTTATCAAAATCAAAATTATCTATTTTACATTTTATATGCTCTCTATCTTTTTTTTTTTTTGTCATGAATTCTTCCTTTCCCCTGCATATCTAATAGGTAGACTATTCTTTGCTCTTCTAATTTGCTTATGGTGTCACCTTTTATGTCTAAATCATGCACTCATTTTTACCTCATTTTGGTACACAGTGTGAGATGTTGGGATAAACCTAGTTTGCATCCTATTGTTTTTCAATTTCCCCGCAATTTTTGTCAAATAGATTGGGTATTGTTGGGTCACCTTCCTTCATATTTTACAATCTAATTTCAAGTCTGAGATGGCCTAAGGCTAGGATTATATTATGTAGAGAAAATTGAGCATATCATAAGACCCATAAAATAACAACATTAGATATATAACTGGATGGGACTTTAGAAATGTTTGTCTCCTTCCTCTTCCTTTTAGATGAGGAACAATTGCAGAGATTAAATGACTGATGCTAAATACAATGACCTTTCCACTTTACCATGAATTAAGAGTCAAAGAAACTGGATTCAGTTTTGCTACTCACCACTCATATGATCTTAGGCAAGTCACTTAACCACTCCTCCCCTCCTCCTCCCTATCTTATGCCTTCACCGTCCCCCTCCCCAGTTTTCCAAGCTGCAAGCCAAGGGGTAGGGCCTGAAAGCCTCATTGGGCCAACTTCCAAGGACTAATCACATAGTCCTTTAGAAGATGAATTTTGCTATAGTGGCAATGGCATCTGGCAGGATTTGGGACTGGATGGCACGAGATTTTGTAACCATATGGGTTTTTCTGGGGAGGGGGAGAGAAAGGGGAGAAGTTGAGCCAGAGGCTCAGGCTGATAAAACATTATAGGAAGGAGGAAAATTAATACCTTGGGCCAGTAAATATCCTCCTCCACAGGCAGAAAAAACAGTAGCAAGCAGAGCAAAATAATATAAGCAGTATTGGACATTCTTCACTGTGTCTGTGAAGTTAATTTGCTAAGGGGTATCTTCTTTCTCTACCAATGAGGCAAGTGACCAAGTATATTTTATACCAAAGTGTGCTTTCTTTCACCTTCCATAGTTCTAGGTAGAAATGTAATTCTAGAACCTTCTAGTTCATTCTAAACATAACTTTCACTCTTATAGTGATGCGATTTTGGTTAAGTATCATTAATCATAATAGAAGACTAGACCATAAGGGCTTATTCCTGGGACTCATGTTTCATGAACCTGCTTTGGGATGCACCAGAAATGTGGAATTAAGTGACTTAGCACTTCACTTCAGAGCATGTGCAGGTATTTTATGATGATTTCTGGGCCCATTGATCACATAGTAAGGAAAGACTTTTGATTGTTGAGCTGGTACTGGACATCCAGGTGGCACAGTGGATAGAGTGCTGGTTCTCAAGTCAGGAAGACATGTTCCTGAGTGCAAATATGACCTCAGATACTTATGGTTGTATGATGCTGAGCAAGTTACTTAATTCTGCCTCAGTTTTTGCATTTTAAAATGAGTTAGAGAAGCAAACAGCAAATTACTCCAGTATCTTTGCCAAGAAAACCCTGTGAGATCATAAGGCATCAGACATGACTGAACAATTGCAATAAAAAAATTAGTTGTTAGAATTGTCCTAGCTATTAGGGATTAGTAGGGGTTAAAATATGGACTGCAGACTGTCAGTGGAAAATAATTGACTACTGGGTGATTGTTAGTTCAACCAATCAGATGATTTATTCGTAGAAGGGCAGATAATATGATGAATGGCAGCATGTAATATGATCTAGATGAAGGATAGGCTGATTTAATAAAGGGGAAGGAATAGAATTGTCATTCATTTTAGCTAGTGGACTAAAAACAGAGGGAAAAGATGATACCTGAAAACCAGGGTATTATAGTAAGGTGCGCCTTTTCCCCAAACTGGGGCATTGGCTCTCAGTTTATACTATCCAGATTCAGTGAGAACCTAACCCCAAAGAGAGTTTATGTGGTTTTTCTTGTTTTCTCTGGTTCATTATGTCCTCACTACAAAGTTACTGAGGAAATCTCTTAGGAGAAACCTTAAAGGTGTGTTCACTTCTAGTTCCTTTAAAGGAGTTAACTATGTGCCTTATAGAAAACATATTCAATGTACAAAATAGATATGAAGTATAGGACAGCTATTTATTTCCTCTAACACAAAAAAGACAGAAAGATTAAAAAACAAAAGATTCATAAATGATCTTTAACAACTCCTTAGAACATGAAAGAATAAACATGAAACCAGTTGTTCTGCTAGCCAGGAATGACTCTAGTTGTTTTGACCACATAATCCTTTTGGCACTGTTGCCAAGAAAAATTGCTGTCTCTTAAAGAAATCTGTTCTTGCTGAATAACTAGCATTCAGCTCAATAACTCTCAGACTCATAAGGATAGCCCTCTATTCTGAGAAGGAATTGAATAGCTGCAATGATGTATGCTTAGGAAAGAAACAAAAAATAAACAATGCAACCAAAGATCTTGTGCTCAGTCTCAGTCTTGCTTAATTAAGCAAGCATGTTTTCCTATTGACTTCTATGTAGTAACTCTTGTTTCTGGGGAGTGATAATGTACATGTGTGCATATGCACACCTGCAAGTGTGAATGAAATAGAAATACTTATCCCACTTGTTGGAAGTCCAAGGAGCATATTCAAAAGAAAGAGAGAAGGAAAAAAGAGAGAGAGAGAGAGACAGATACAGACACAGAGAGAAGGAACATTTTCCTTTTCTCATCTGCAAAATGAGCTAGAGAAGGAAATGGCAAACTATCCAGTATCCAAGAAATCCTCAAATGGGGTCACAAAGAGTCAGACATGATTGAACAATAACAACAAAAAATCATTAGTCATAATTGAATACAAATCCACTGAGCGGGGAGTTTTTCTTGGATCAGTTGTGAATGTATCTGGGTTTTGCAGCTATCCAGATCACTTATGGAAGTACCCATGTAGGAGATGGTAGGGGTCTGTTTCTGGAAGAAGCTTTCCTGTTAGTTCTCTTAACAGCTCAGATGAATGTAAGCATTGCATATCCCAGAAGGGACCAAGATTTATGCTTAGTCCCATTAGGACTGAAAGAAGACTAAGGAATTATCTAGTCCTACTCCTTAATTTTATAGTTGAAGAAAGAGGTCAAGAAAAATGACATGACATTCCATCAGTGGCAAGGCCAGGGTTCAAACCAAGGGTTTTTTTTTTAACACCAAATTCAACCAGGAAGAATGAGAAAAGAATTCTTTTACTGCATCATAGGCTTCAAGGAAGGAAAGAGGAGATTGGTATTATATTGGGATCTCTCCCATCATTGCTCCTTTATATTTATACTTCTCCCCTTATATATGTGGTAAAAGAATGTCAACAAAGGAATGAATTTATAAAAGAAGAAAAGTCCACTAGAAGCATGAAAAGAGCTAGAAAAGAAAAAGAATATTAAGATGATGAATTTTTAAAAAGCAAAATATTTCATGAATTTTGAATAGTATAAATGTATTCTACTTTTGGGAGAATCAGGACGAAGGTCGTCAGAAGAAACTAGAAATTAGACTGGTGCTTTCAAGTTTTGCTAATAGTTTTTTGATGTTAGTCTATAAGAATGGGAAAGGGACAACAGCCAAATATCCTTTGGGGAGGGGAAAACAATTTTGCCATTCTCTAGACCAGTTCAGGATAGTAACCTCAGGACTTGTGTTTATAGAAAGTGAAATGACTTCTGGAGATGGGAATGTTTGGCTAACAAAGTCATTAGGAGGAAAGCAGGGAGTTCTTTCCTACCACTGTGTGAAATTGGTAAGTATTGACTCTCATTAAGTCCTGCTGTGGGAGAGACTAACTATGGAAGAAGGGTAGAGTGGGTCCTAGCTCTGCTCCCTTAGCCCCCATTCACTTCCATACTAGTGAAATAAGCAGTGATGAGAAATTGCTCATCATTTTTGTCTTGTATAATGTATTTTAATTTTCTAGTTTCTGGGCTCCTTTTAACTTTGTTCCATGAAAAGTGTCTGGGGTTGCATACAAGATAACTTACTCAAAGTATGAATTTATAGATAACAATGAATCTATATCTATATAAATTTATAACAATGAATAAGAGTTTCAGAATAAAGGGATTGAATTGCTTTGGGTTCAACTTTTTGGAAGATTACTTTGAATCAAAACATCTTCTCTACACTTGGGAAGTTGGAAGAAAATTAGATATAATTCTTAGGAGTCAGGATGATGCTTTGTATCAGTTTAAGATGAGATACAATTCATTTTGGAATAGGGGGTAAGGAAAATTTGAGCCTGATGGCCAGGCAAGAAAATAGTTTTCTAGCCTTTCTAAATGTGTTTTCTTTCCTTGAAGTTTTGTGAATTGCAGCATCAGACATGTTTATATTTACATGTGAAAAATGATTCACTTCAAAGTTTTATGTATTTATACCTACATATTTATATGTAGTTATATACACATATCCAATCCAAATTCGATAAACATTTATTAAGAGTCTTCTATGAGTCAAGCTCTGGGATACAGTTAATAAAAAGACAAATAAAGTCTTCAAAACCCTTACAATGTAATGGGGAGAGGAGGCAACATACAGAAGGACAGGGTTGGCAATAGTGAGACATGTTGTTCCTTGGAATTGGAACCAGGCATAGCCACAAATGCAAAGGGGAGTTAACTAAAAAGCCAGTTTGAAAGGTCAGAAGGTATTAGGAAGAATTTGGTATTCTACTCTCCAGCCTTTCAATCAGAAAAGGGATGAGGATAAGTGAGGTGTATCAATCAAAGTTTTACATTAATTTCCCCAAGTGGAATTTCTTAGTTCTTTATAATTCTGAACATAATTTTAATAAGCTAAAGAGAATAGAAGAGTGAATTATTCTCAACTCCTGGTTATACATGTTGGTGAGGGGCATGTATTTATAAGCAATTTGTATTGAAACAGATTTACATGTGTATGTTTATTAAATATACAGATTTATGTATAAAATTTTTAAATATATAATATATTAAATATATGTGCATTTCAAGTTAACAGGATTATAAAGGACTGAACAACTGCAATTGAGAAATTACTCAGCACTTTCAATGATCACAAATTGCCCACTTTTATGGGCATAACCTAAAAATGCATCTTTTCAGTACCAATTATGGCCTTAAAGTGCAGAACACCACAGTTTCTGAAAAAGATAAAATTGGAGGCAGATCAAAAGAATTTAAAAACTGAGCTCTTTGAAGCATATCATTTTCACTTAATTTTTGTGGGGTTTTAAAATTTTTTTGTGGATTTTTTGCCTGCTTTTACAACATGACTAATATAGTAATATTTTTGCATGATTGTATAAACTATATAAAATTGTTTATTGTCTCAGGGACAGGGGATGGGAGAAAGAGACGGAGAGGATTTGGAACTCAAAATAAAAAAATGAAAGTTGAAATTGATTTTACATGTAATTGGGGAAAAATAAAATATTAAAAATTTGAGATTTCTGGTACTCATTTCTGATACTCAAAACTGTAACATGACAGGAGTATAAGGAGTTAACCCTGCAAATCAGCCTTTCTCTTATTAGCTGTCATTAGTTTTTCATGGCATTTTCAAACTTTGTTCTAACTAGGGATAATGCTAGGTAAATTATAATATAGAGAAAACTTGTCTTTGTCATCCTTGTTCTACTCTTTATCCTTTTTTGTCTCCTATTGTGATCTTCTTCTTCCCCAAGTGATATTTAGATTCAATATCTCTAATATTACATAGACAGAAAAATCAGTTCTAGTATATAAACCAGGGTTAAAAATTCCATTGTTGTAAGACTCTTTGCTTGAGTTTACATGGAGCTGGAAGAATTCATCTCTTCTCTTTGATGAAGGAGGAAAGGGAAAATTTTCTTCCATCTTTCTCTATGGAGGACTTGTTGAATCCTATAGTGTAGAAGGGAGCAGGATAGGATGAAGATAATTAAATATAACACTTTTTTGCTGGGCACAAAGATGATTGAATCTAAGTTTCTAGAGCTGTAGATTCCAGTGGTTTTTATACATATTAAAGATAAAAGAGGAATGAATTCTGCTCCAATTCACATTAATTATAAGTGGCCCTTTGGCTCCTTGCACATTGCTAAGAGTTTGAAATCCTCAATATCTATTCTACTGAATATAAAAAAGAAAAATATAGCAACTGGGATAATAGCATTTGTCAGTTTCATTTACAGCTCGTTTAGCTTGGCTGAATTAATGAGTACCTATTAGGCTGACTTGCAAGGATCTCTTTACACATTCTTAAAGAATACTATACAATTAAATATCACGGTGGCAGAATCATAAATAACAGAGACAGGAAAGGCTTCAAGTTAGTGACTGAGATTTTTACAGTTCCTATAGCAGTTACTTTTAAAGTAGCTCTGGTTAGGCAATCAAAAAACCCTCTGAATATCTATGCCTTTTAGATAGAGCACCATACTATGGAACACTCTCACCATGGTTTTCCTAATTCAGGATTCTGTAATTTCTCCTTCATTTGAACTCTTCAACAATTCATGTCTTTATACTTGTGCATATGTATACAGCAGACATTTCCTAAAGTAAACTGCTCCCTCCATAGGCATACATTTACTGCTATGTTCCATATTTGAGGAATCTGAGTGGCACAGTTATGATTACCATCTGGGTTTGTAGTCAGAGAGGTGGAATTCAAATCTTCCTTCAGACATTTGCTGACTTTGTGGTCCTGAAAAAGTCACTTACCTTTATTCAGCTGTAGTATCCTCATTGTAAAACAGTGATAATAATAGCACCTATATCACAGGACTGCTGTGAAAATTAAGTAAGATACAGCTATATCATACTTTGCAAACCTTAAGCATCAATATAAATGGTAGTTATTATTAGCCTCTGTGTCTTACTCCTTACTAGAATGTAAGCTTTTGAAGGGCAAAGAATATGCCCTGTATATCTTTGTATGCCTTATAGCATTTCAGGGTCTTACAGATTCAGTAGCCAGTTAGCACACAATAGATTGCTGTTAAATAAATGAATGAATGTGTGCCAAGGAAATAGAAAACAGAATTGTTGCCCTAGAGGCTTAATCCTTCGTTTGTCAATTAATCGTATTTGTTAACTGCCTGTTCTGGTGAGAGAAAGATAAAAACCTATTCCTTCTTTCAAAATTTGCACAATCGAATGGGATGGCAATATGCAAACAGTTATGTACAAGCAAAATATATAAGATAAATTAGAGATAATTTTAGAGGAAAAACACTAAAATGGGAAAAGTTTCTTGCCAAAGGTGGGATTTTAGTTAGAACTGAAGGGAAACCAGGGAAGCAAGAAGAATATGAGCAGGGGTAGAATTCAAGATATGGCAGTAGCCAATAATTCTGTCTAGAGCTGAGAGATGAGATGTCTTGTTCAAGGAACAGCAAGTAAGCCAGTGCCAGCAGATTAAAGAGCAAAATATAGGAAGACTGGACATATGGGAAGGGGACAGATTATGATGTGTCTTGAATGCCAAAGAGCATTTTATATTTGATCCTGGGAATAATAGGTAGCTACTTGAGTAGGGAAGGTGTGTGATGACCGCGTATTTTAAAATCAGCCGGAGTCAGGAATTCAGGTTATGGGGAAATCGTCAATCTTTATTCTCAGTGAAGAAAGATCGGAGGTGGAAGAGGTAGCAATGTGTGCAGCTGAGTCAAGAAGCTAGCTAGACCAGAGGCCACAAGACCAGCACCACCAGAATAGAACCCAGGCCCAATCTCTCCCTGCCTCTCTTCCTGTCTCTCTCCTCCACCCACCAAAATCGTCATTTCCTATATAACACATCAGGACTTGCACAGAGAATGGGCGGGGGCCATTCTTTATCTAAGCATGTATATTAATAGAGTATAGTCCAATTAATATTTAGCCTCATGTGCTTGGGACCTCAGTGCATCAACTCAAGCCTCAGCCCATTACAAAGGTGACTTGGTCAGACATGTACTTTAGAAAGATCAGTTTGACAAGTGGATGAAAGATTCCTTGAGATGAGGAGAGACTTTAGTTAGGAAGAACAATTAATAGGCTAATATAATAGTCTAGGTTTGAGCTTATGAGACATAATCAGCATAGAAATGATAATTGAATCTACAGAAACTGATGGAATAGGATTAAAGAAAATAAATAATGTAGAGGGAGAAGAGAAGATTGTAAAGACAGAGCCCTATTGTTAAAACCTATTATCAACATGTGTGACCTAGCTGAAGTCCAATAAAAGAGACAGAAGAACGATTAGACAGGAGGAAAACCAGGAGAGAATAGTGCACTAAAACCTAGGAAATAGAGAGTATCAAGGAGAAGAGGGTAATTGACAGATTCAAGGGTTAAATCCAGGTCAAAATTCAAAGGCTAAATCCAGATCAAAAATGAGAAAAAGGCTATTAGACATGTTATCTAAGGGATTGTCAGTGGTAGAGAACAGAGCAAAGATGGGATAGTAAAGACAGGGATTTGCCCGAGTTCTCCCAAATTTTCCTCTAAACGACTTGAAATAATGCTTCAAAATTAATTCTGGAGTGGCAGAAATAACAGAAGAAGGGGATGAAACAATTCTTCAGTAGAAAAATTGATATTTAATGAAATAGAAAACATTCAAGCATTCCTGATAAAAAGACCAGAGCTGAACAAAAAAAAAATTTGATTTTAAAATACAAGATTCAAGAAAAGCATTAAAAGGTAAACAAGAAAGAGAAATTATAAGGGATTCAATAAGATTAAACTGTTTATATTCCCAAAGGGGAAAATAATATTTGTAACTCCTCAGAACTTTATCATTATTAGGAAAGTTAAGAATATACATAGGAGTGTTATATATGTATATGTATATGTATATACATACAGGTGTGAGCTGACTATGATCAGATGATAACCAATAAAACATTGCTTTTGTTTGTGCAAAACCTTTTAAATTTAATGTAATCAAAGTTATCCATTTTCCATCCTGTAATCTTGTTATCTCTTATTTGGTCATAAATTCTTTTCTTATCCATAGATCTGACAGGCAGAATTTTCCATACTCCCCTAATTTGCTTATGGTATCATGTTTTATGTCTAAATCATGTACTCATTTTAGCCTTACCTTGTTAATTGGCATGAGATGTTGGTGTATAGCTAATCTCTTCCAAATTGCCTTCCAGTTTTTCAAGCAGTTTCCAATTGCTTTCAAGACAGACAACAGTTGAAGAGAACTTGATTTCAGTTGAGTCCTTGTGTTATTGCTTTCCTCGTGCCATTCCCCTCTCTTCCTCCTTCCCTTTTCTAATCTCCTCTCCTCTTCTCATTTTTCCATGATATTATCTAAAACTGCTGTTTATAATTCTGCACTGGATGCAGCTTCTATATGACTTTGTGTATTTGAATTTCAATGTGGCAGGAAACTGTTTCCCTATTTTCAGCCATGGAAAATTTGTGCTTAAGGTAGTACATAATTACATATAATACAATAAAATATAAGTTATTTTAAAAATAGAACATATATTTGTTTATTAATTTTTATTTTTTAAATAAATTTTTTATTTTCAAAATACATGCAAAGATAGTTTTCAGCATTCACCCTTGCAAAACCTTGTGTTCCAAATTTTTCTCCCTCTCCTTCAACCTCCTCCCCAATATTAAACATATGCAATTCTCTACATATTTCCACATAATAAAATATAACAATGTAAATAAAATATAACAATGTAATGTTATATAATACAATACAACAAAACAATACTATGTATACGTGTTATATAGGAACTATTTTTTTCATAAAGGAAACTCAACCTGAGGAAGTACCTTATATCAATGCAATTCTGTACTTTTTCTGTAATTTATATTTATATTTTTAGTTATCTGAATCTAATGAGAGATTAAGTGATCTACCTAGTATCAGGAATCTAAGATACATAAGAGGCAAGACTTGAATCCAGATTTTTCTTACCCCGAGGCCAACTCTTTATCCCATATGCCACAGAGCTTCTACAGCATGTCATACATACACAAAAGTGGTTAAAAAAAAAACATAATCCTCCATACCTGATGTTTAAGAATATATTATTGTACTTTCTATGTTCTTTCTGCTTTTGGTAATGAGACTTCTCACACAGAAGTATCTTTATTACAAGAGATATCAAACATCTTGTTGCTAGCTTTTCATAGTATGTCCATTAGTCTGAAAATGGCAACAGAGTTGAGGTGTGAATTTTCTCAAGACTAACTAATATATTGTTCCACTGAATTTTAGCTTTAACAAACAAGAAAACTTAAAAAGTATTTTTGAGTAGTAAAGAAAATAAAAATAAAGGGGGAAACTATTGACACAATTGAAGAAACAGGCTTCAGGGTTCAGTTCAAAACTCTGTTCCTTAGAGTCAAGCCCTTTAGTAGGACAGAGACAAAAGAGATGATGAACTGACCCATTAACTTTTGGTTTCAAAGAGTTTTCTCTAGTGGTACCTTCCATTAGTCATTACTTACAGTCAATCTGGCAAGGACCAAAGGCAGAAGCATAAATTGCAGACCTCTCCCTGCATCATTACCAACATCCACAGCAATATGGAGATCTGGCCTTTTGAAACTTACTTCCCAAGAGCTTTCTTGGATGGTTTGAGAGAGAGCACTTTAAATATTTAGAAGAAATTATTCAGAAAAAATTAAGGAAATAGAACTACAGCAACAACTAAGTAAACAATAATAATTATAGTAAAAGAATCTGGGGAAGAATACAGAAATTTTAAAAAGGTCAGAATGGAATATGAAAGCAAAAAGGATGATTCAATTTCTTTCTTACTAATGCTACTATATACGCTTATTTTAATTATTTTTAAAGAAACTCATTAATGAAAATGCATGACTTAATGTATAGTTGCTTCCCATTTGTCCTTGACTGTTTAATTATAATTTACTTATAAATAACTAATATATTTATTTACCCATCCATTTATTCACACATTTTATTCATTTATCTATTTATTTTCTTATTTGTGTATTTACAAATCTATTTACTAATTCATTCTGCAGTATCCTTTCTTTCCTGATTTCTAGTGTTAAGAGAGTTGAGGGTAAGTGCTTTGCTCTTGGTCACATACCTGATACATTGCAAAGGGAATATTTGAATACAGGTTTTCCTAATGATGAGGCTAAATGCCCTATTCACTTTTCTATACTTGTTACTAAGTTTTTAAGAAATACTATTAAATTCAAGATCAATAACACAATTAAATTCAAAAAGTTAAAATAAAGATTCATGGTTCTAAATTTTACCAAGGCTTCCATAGTATTAGACATATAGAAAAGGAGTTCATTAAGTTCACCTGTGGTGCTTTGGAGATAATGACAGACTCATTGGCATAATCTTTTCTTATCAGCAATACTCTTTGTTTAGGTGCAGCATTTGTCTCTTGAACACTCCTTTCTTTTCTTAGTAACTAGACAACTACCATTTCCATAGTCTTTTTGTGTGCTTATGACTTCTTTCCTACATTCTCCATCAGTTCCTCTCTAGAATTACCTTTTCTCTCTTAAGCTGATAACAGGAAGAAGAATATATTAATTACTCTTCTTTTCTCAAAATCCATAAAATGTTTCTGCTTTTGTTGGTAGGTATGTGTATAGAGGGGTGATATGGAAAGGAGGAAATTGGGGAAGCCTTAGAATTGCCTCATAATTAAAAGAAATAATTATAGACTAGTCCTGTGGTCTATAATAATAATAAACATCATAGATAATATATATTTATTATAATAAATTATTGTAAATGATAATTATTAGATGTTATATAATATATTATTGTATATAATAAATATTAGTAACAAATAAATATACAATTAATTGTAGACCAACCCATCTTGTTGTCACTTATGTTGAATCCACTGTGCTGACATATTTCAGGTGATATTTAATGCTATTTTTGTAACTTAATCCTCTCCAATTCAATCTGCTGCTTACCATGTTCTTAAACCTCATTGAGTTTTTCAATCAAGACAAACGCCATCCCCCTCCCTTCCTTATTCTATATCAAATCACAGAGAAATAGAAACTAAACACTTCTAACTCTAACTCCTGCTAGCCAGCTTACAAACTGACTTATCCACTATGCTGATTAAATGCTATTTTTCTGGAAGGGTGATGTAAAATATTTCTGATGACAATCAAAAACTGCAATCAATTTTACCTTTTCATTGAATGTGAATGCAATTTAAATCTGTATTATTTATTTACTGCAATCTCTCCTGAAACAATAAGCCCATTTCCATGCCTGAAAAATGGCCTTGTGTTTAATGAAAACAAAATGTATGTGTCCCAGCTCAGAGTAGAAAACTGAAGTTGAAAAGGCTATTCTTCCCTCTGTAATATTTTTTTTCATTACTCCAACCTTTTTTTAAAATAACCCATGTGACAGAGGAAGCTGACTCATGAAAAGAAGAACAGGGAGAACAGAAGAATGCCATTTTTCCCTCAAAAAAATTCCTACTCTTCCCTGCAGCCACTAGGAACACAAGAGAAATGTATAAGAATGTACACACATTAGGATCTACTGTTTGTGAATATTTATGGGTTATATAGAAATGTGAACCCATAATTAATATTAAACAAAAAAAGGAATGCCCAAAGATAGTGTTATTCAGGAGGACAAAATATAAATCTACCAACCCAAACTTATTTTTCTAATCCTGGACCTTTATATATTTGAGGGTTACAAATGTGATCTGGCCTCCATCATAACTACTAGTTTTGAATATCTACATTGATAATCTTTGTTGAGGGCCAATGAAATAACAGAGAGATATTATGAAGTTAATATCATTTATTCATGTAATCACAATAACTAAGAGCCACCAGTTAGGAAAATCCTATGCTGTAAAGACATTTCTGTAATGAGGCACTCATGTGGAAGCCAAGATTATATTTCATTCCTTTTTTTAAAAAAAATTGTATCAAATTTTAAAAGCACAGGCACTAGGGAAGGACACTAGGGAAGCACTCATAATAATATAAGTCTGATTCCTGATGTAAAGTGAGATTCTAAGAATTTGATGCTGCAAATCATACTATGGTGGAAGAAAATGTTTGGGACTGGCATTAGGAGAGAGACCAACTTTAAATTAGAAATAAAGTTCTAGGTCCTCTTGTTGTTCTTGAGGGTCAACTGTCACTTATAGCCATCCAGGAAATTTGTAGCCACTGTTTTGATTGTCAACTTGGAACTTAACTAAATAAAATAAATTCAGATTGGGAAAGCTCAATTATTGGATAAATTTGCAAATCAATTTAATTCAACACAAACAATTATCATGCATTCACCATGTACTAAATGCTAAAGAAAGGCAGAGGAAAACAAAACAAAACTGATCTTGCCCTACAAGAGCTTACATTTTACTGAGAAGAAATATGTATGTACACAGCTAAATAGGTAGAAAACATGTGCAAAGTAAACACAAAATAATACCAAGGGGATAAGTGTGGATCATTAAAACTGAGGAAACTAAGGAAAGAACTGACATCTGAGATAAGGTTTTAAGACTGGGGAGGGGCAATTAAAACAGTGTGAAGGACTTTAAATGTCAAACAAATAAGTTTCGTTTTTCCCACTTAGAGGATATAAGGAATGCTTGGAACTTCTTAAGTAGAAGAACAGTCAGATCTGGGCTTTAGGAGTCTCATCTTAGCAGCTGTGGGAAAGATGATTTAGAGAAAGAAAACTGTATGAAGACCAAGTGAACTGCTGGGTCAAGTTTTTGAAGCAGTTTTTCATTTCATCATCATTGAGGAAATGGTATTTTAACATATTATCCACATTTTGTAATACAGGTCAAAAAGCCAACATACTTTGGAGGTTGAAGTTGGCTGATTGGTATTGGGTCCTTTGCTTCTGGATGAAGGGATAACATTGAATTCTTCTGAAGTCTGGCCTAATTCCTTCCAGGTGGGGCATTGTTAAGTTGCTTCAGTTACTACTCTTTCCTCTCTGCTTCACCCCTACTTTTTCTGGAGATTTAATCAACTATGCCTTATTACAAAAATTTACTTATGTTCAGCCTATGGGCAATAGGATAGCCCGCAGGTCCATTTAACTCCTTTCTCTGTTAAATATGGAGTTTATGTCAGTTATTCATACAATCACAATATAACTCATAGCCACCAGTTGGGAAAATCATATTTCCCTATAAATAAATACAGTGACCTTAGGAAGAATGTCTAGGAACTTAAAATATAAATGGAATGAGACAGACTTAGAATATGTATGGTAAGGGGGTACCATCTGTTTCCAAGTTCTGAAAATCCTTCCCCCCCTTTTAAAGGTCCCCACAAAATTTGCTATGAGGTATAACATTAATGATGGGTAAATTACTCTGTTGGGCTGGCTCTTTTCAGGGTGTATCATTTCTGCTGGACAGATTGGTCTGCTTCTGGGCTGTGCTGATCTGTTATTTGGCCAGATTGCTCTGCCTGACTTTCTACTAAAGCCTGATTTATTCTTCTACAGGCAGTATAGCATAATGGATAGAGAACTGGCCTCAAAGCCTAGAAGATATGGATTCAAATTTACCTCTTAGACATACTGGCTGTGTGACTCTGAGCACATCACTTAACTTCTCAGTGCTTTAGGGAACACTTTTAGATAGGTACCAACTTGCACTGATAAAGGGAATTTCTTCTATACTAATGGAATTACAAATTCAATTCCTATTTTTTATTCCTTTCAATCATATTTTCACAATGCCAAATATTCTAACAAGTTAGGATAAACTGGACGGTATGCTTAACATAGCTTTACTTTGATCAGTGTAATGAATTCTTTTGGCTTCTGAAATGGTTCAGGAGGACCATTTTTATTCTTTATTCAGCTTTTGTAGATTTGCTTTTCCCTGGAGACATATGTTGAATGCATTATCCCAAGAGGTATATTTGCTTTACAGAAGATGGTGTTGACTTTCCAGACTTGTTGAGATGGAAGCAAGGACTAGCGTTTTTTAAGTGTCAAGTTAAATCCAATAGTATTGTAGTAGCTCAAGCAAATGGTGTTTTTGGAGCTTTGCTGGAAGGAATCTCACCTTCTGGGTAATAGCCACAAGGTTGTTTGTTTGTGTAAGCATTCTAATGACTGGGTATCCAATGCATTGGTATCTGCTTTCAGTATAACCACTTTTCTGAAAATACATTTTGAGCTTTTCACAGGTAAAAGTGGTCAGCCAATAATGTGTACTTATGAGAAGCATTTTAGTTTTACTTTTTGCTTAAGGTAAGTTCCTAAGATAACCCATACACTATTTTTTCCACTTAAGCATTCTGAAAATAACACCAGTTCATTAAGTCAGGTTGGGGAAGAAATCAGAAGGAAATTGATTTTTAAAACCAACAGATGCTTCTGATACAATATCTGGAAGCCTGGGAATCTGGTCCACTTTAGTCTCTCATCTCTTGCACCTTCTACCAAAGTACCACCCACTTTTTTCATTCATTTCAGCCTGTTTCCCAATATACCATCTGTCAGCCTCATCCAAGAAAGCTCAGACACAAGAGGAAAATAGAGTAACATAAAGGCAACCAATTTGTGCTAGAGGGCTGTACTGTCAAGATCAAAGATTCCCCAGCCCCTTTCCTTGACTACTGTGCACAACTGCGTACACTTGCATATGCAGTCTATGGATATAATTAATGCCCATACAACTGTAGAGAGGCAATCCCAAATAAGAATTCAGAAGATACAGACTTCAGGTTAGGAACTTAATATTGCTAGATTTTTTTTTTTTTACTGCAGTGCAGAGAACAATAGCACACAGAGATCACATAACCATCAGGAATTGTAGCAATCTCTAGGTCATTTATTCTTATCTCCTATTCTTTTTTTTTTCTTTTTGAGGTTGTTGGGGGGAATTCTGAAACTTAAAACATTTCCCTAAGTCACCTCAAGAATATATTTGGGAAACAGTGGTTGAAAATTCTAATGATTTTTTTTTAATTCTTGCATCTTTCTGATTCCATGTCACAGAGTTCTGCTTTCCTCATATGCACATCACATTTTCCATCACCACTCCCTGTCCAAACTGAATATTTTTCTTAATTCAATTTAACTTAAATTATGGCAAATAAAATAATCTTTCCCATCTTGATAATATCTTTTATGTATTTTCCCAGCAGAACTTTATATTGCTTCCTCAGGACAGATTTCATCTCTAGACCATTTATTTCTTCACAAGCCAGTCAGTCTAACCTATTTTATCTTTTTCTTGTTCTATTATTCTCTCTCTTCCTCCTCCCCTTCTTCTTTCTCTCCTTTCCTCTTCTCTCGCTTTCCCTATCCCCTCCCTCCCTCCCTCCCTCTCTCTCTCTCTCTCTCTCTCTCTCTCTCTCTCTCTCTCTCTCTCTCTCTCTCTCTTCTCATACCCCTTTTCCTCTCTCTTCTTTCTTTTTCCCTTCTCTCCTTTCCTTTTCACTCTTCTCTTGTCTTTTCTCCTATCATCTCCTGTCCTTTCCTTTTTCTCTGTATAGGCTATATTTTGTACTGTGCAGCTGTAGTCTAGTAAAAATAAGAAAAAAGGTGAAAATATTTCCCCCTTCCCCCCCATCCCTTGCTGATGCCCAGAGATCTCCATTCTGGAGCCACATTTACTTTTCTAATTGTAGCCCAGCATGGAGGAGTTGACTTTAATTTTTTAACAGCTTTCACCAAAGTCTTTTTATGCACTGCTGGTGTCCAACCACTGCTTTCCTACATCCTACTTAGGACTGTGGTTTTCACTTCCTCCATGGATGACTCCATCATTCTCTCTGCGAAATTCCATTTTTCTCTTTTATGTTCAATCTTCTTTTTATGCAGATCAAGTTGCATTTGCCTCTGAATATTAAAAGAATGATTACGTTTTCCTTCTTTTTTCTTTCCCCCCCCTTTTCCCCCTACATGTATTTTGTGCACTGGGTCAATGTATTTTTTTCCATTCCCTTTCTGAGGTTCTATGATAAATAGATCAAATAGTGAATCAAATAGCATTAGACCTGAGGACATAACTGTTCAACTACAATGATTTATTGGGGAAATTTCTTAGACTAGGGGAATCCATAGATGTCTTGAAACTGTATATTGAAGTAAATAGCATATAGGGATACATTTAGCAAATGATAATGACAATTATCAAAACAAAGAGAGAAAAGGGAAAATATATTCCCTAAGGCTGGGAATTAATTGAACACTGGAAGCCACAGAATAGATTTCCTTTCCCCTCACTCCACCCTCTTCCCCTCCCCCACCTGACTTCCATCAGAAATAAATCTATTTTGACAGTAAAGCAAAGACTGGAATGGACTCTGGAGTTTGGCATTTTTTAAAGTTTTTTTTTTTTTTTTGGGGGGGGGGCTTTGTTGAAAAGCAAACTATCAACCATTTTAATACCATTCTGCTTTAAGGAATTGCCTGGTATAATATTTAGATGTCTTTTGAAATCCATACATGAGCTTCCTACCTGCTGTGCTCAATTTCAGAACCCAGGGCTGTCATTAAGAAAGACAGCAACCTTTGTTCTCTCTACCAGGCACAACATGTTGCACAATCTCTCTCTCTCTCTCTCTCTCTCTCTCTCTCTCTCTCTCTCTCTCTCTCTTTCTCAAAGTTGTGGTGCTTGTTATTGTTTTGTTTTCTGGAAGGAAGGGGTTTTTGCTAACCTCCCTTATATTCTTTGCCTTATGAACATAGACTAAAACATTTTTGTACCCCTGGACTTTCCTGGCACTGACCAGATCATACCAAAATTTGCAAAATCCTTTTCATGTATTTTAAAGTTCCACATGGAGACATCAGGCCACATCTTAGAATTTCTTTTTTCAATGAAATCATAAGTTTAATCATTACTTCTGCCTCTAATAATTTAATAAATAGTTATTACTGCAAAGGCTATGAGGAGGCATACTGACGATAGTGTATGATTGAACTGCTAGAACTGTTATCAAAAAGATAAATAAAGTGATTTAAACTCTTTATACTTAATGACCTAAAAATTTCAGTACTAGTATAATTCCTAGGAGGTAGAAGGCAAAAAGAAATGTCCCTCATATGCCAAAATTTTCATAGCAACAAATTCTTTATTAGGGGTAAAAAAGACTAGATAGAAAGTAGTTCCCTATGGATGGAAAATGGATGAACATATTATGACAACTGTGTGTAATGAAATATATTTTATTTTGTCTTTGCATTCCCATCACCTAGCACAGTATCTTCTACATACTAGGCACTTAATAAATGCTTATTCAATTGGATTATTGTGTTCTGAAAGATGACAAATTATACAGAGAAACTATTTGAAAGCAAGAATTCATAAACAAGAGATAACACATAAAATAATCTAAATCAACATTAAATGGTAGCCAAACTCAGATTAATTTTGGTGACCAATCTTGACCCAATCTTGAAAGACATGATGGGACACATTTCTCTACTACTGTAGAAACATGGAAGACTATGGAGACAAAATGTTACCCATGCTGCTGAATGTGGTCATTCTCCTAGTTTTCCTTAATTTTTTTTAAAGAACAAATGATAAATGGTTGTGATCTACTAATGAAAATATGTCAATAAAACTGGAAAAAATATTTTCAGACAACCAGGTAAGCAAGTTATTTAAGAGTTAACCTGCCACAGACCATGTTTTCCCTTTTTTTTTTTTGTCCTCCTGGTACCCTCCTTTTAGCATTTTTACGGTTGATCTATCAGACAGAATAGGCAAAAGAGAGTGGAGGTAAAACAAATCCTTGTAGGTCTAATGAAAGAAGACTGAAACTAATGGATAAAAGGAAATTTCAATTGTATCTATAGATTTCTTGTATCCATGGTTTCTCTCTGTCTCAAGGTCAGTAGTAGGCAAAATTGCAAAGAAGGCCATTTGGCTCACACACTTCTTTTCTCCCTTTCAGCATCTCCTCTCCCCTACCCTGAGAATCTGCTCAAAGAGCAACTCCAGAGCTCTACAATAGAGCCACATGCTTTGAATCTTGCCTAACCCATCTTCCTCGGTACCCTAGCTGGCTAATATGACAAACTAATTTATTGTGGTAGTAAATGGTTGATAAAGATGGTGCTCCTTCCAGGTAACATATTGACATTTCAATACAAGTTTTAAGTGACCTGAGAGCAGTGCCCAGTGAATAAATTTCTGACTTAGTGTTGGATCACTGGGGAGAATATTTTGTGGGAGGAGGATCCTCAAAGGCCCCTCAGACCAAATTTTACCTTACTGATAACTTGGCTGTTCTATCTTTCATTAACATAGATGTAATCAAGAGTTAAAAATTTATCAGGCAACCAGTTCTGTTTCTAAGTTTGGGGATTAGATACTATTCTTTTGGGATCACAGTTTCCAGATAAAGCTTCCTGTCCACTTAATGTCTGGCAAAATAGAGTCTGTTGGTTGGCTATAAACTGAGAATATGGTATGTATACAAAAGACTTAAGTATAATCATGAAATCCTGGTACATGCTTCCAAGTCCATGTGGGGATTTATTATATCAGGCAGAACATTCTGTGTCTGTTCCTATAAGAACTGGGTTTTCATTGGCCCATTTCCCAATGTATTACCTTTCCCCAGATGTAATTCAGGAAGATGATTGGCACTAGAAGAAGCAATTCCTTTATCCATATCCCCCATTCAGAGACTCATAATAACTCATCCTTTTCACTCAAACACAGCCAGGGAGCTCAAATACTGCTTCTAACACTGGTGACTCACTTGCTAAGGTACACTCTCCCCCCTCCATAAATTATTTTGTGTTTACTTTTGTTTCTCAGTAGATGTCATCACAGAAGACATTTTGCATAATAAGAGTTGTTTCTCCTAGATCAAGCCTGTCCCCAGCAACTGAGAATTGGTTCTATCCTTTCTACTTCCTACCCAGACCACTGGCCTTTTTTTTTTTTTTTTTTTTTAACAACTGCTGTTCATTGAAGGCAAGAGAGATTCTGAAGAGAAAAGCAGATTTGAGAAGTGAACAGCTGGTAAAGAAATGGTTTTGGAGATGGCATTTAGATTTTTGGATCATGGCTTACATTGCAAGAATGACATGGTCCTGGCAGTGATTGAGTGTATTTAGTAAGGACTTGGAAGCATGCATTTGCCTGGAATCTTGCAAATCTAGTCAACAGAACTTTCAACTTAAAAGGATGATGGGGGAAGAAAATTGCCTAATGTATTTTCATCATCACATGCCATAAAAATATCTATAATAAGGGAAGAAGAATAGCAATTAAGACACTCAAAATCTGCTGATAAAAAAAAAAATCTAAAGAAAGGAATCAATATAGATAACAGTCAAGAATAACTAGAGAGTTGGATAGAGACAAATTTGTCCTCACAGTTATCACTGGGGCTTGGTGAAATATGACCTATGACTCAAATATGGAGCTGGAAGAGTAGACTTTAATTAAATAAAACAGATAGTGGAAGCATAGTGTTGTATACTATGGAGATAGGCTTATTTGAGGAAATCTAAAGCAGGAATTCACATGGTGAATAGAATTTAGGAGATAATAAACAGAAACAAAAACAGAAGTGATATTGCCACTAGAGGATAATATAGACCACTTGGATAGAAGGAACTAGATGAGGATTTTAAGGCCAGGATTGCAAGCATGACACAGAGATAAACCTGACACAGAAACCTGATAAAGTGGTAAGAGGGGAACTAAATTATCAACACATAATCTCATTTCCTTTCTTCTTAAAACAGAGATGACAGTAATTCTTTAACTTTAAAAAAAAATTAACAATTTCTTCCACCCAAAGAGGGAGTAATTTAATGGAATTCTATTTTGCATTTTGTCTTTGCCATCAAGGAGAAACTGATTGCTGGGGTAGGAATGATGGGAAACAAGATAAATTTGTGAAATACACATTCAATACATATTCACTCTTCAAGCATTTGTTTTTGTTTTTATCTTTAATTTTTGTTTTATTTTTTCAATTGCATGTAAACAAAAGTATTTCACTTTTAAAATTTCGGTTCTATATTCTTCCATTCTCTTACTCCTCTCCCCCCACCTTAGAAGGCAAACATTGATATAAATTACTTATGAACAGTAATACAAAACATTTCCATATTAGCCATGTTGCACAAAGAAAAAATAGTAAAAAACCTAAGAATACTAAAGATAGTTTTAAAAAGTATGCTGCAGCTTGCATCCAAATTACATCAGTTCTTTCTCTGGAGGTGGGTGACATTTTTCATCCTAAGGTCTTTGGAATTGTTTTGGATGATTATGTTGATGAGAAAACTAAGTTGTTCACAACTGATCATCATACGATATTTTGTTATTATGTGCAATGTTTTCCTGGTTCTGCTCATTTCATTTTGTATCAATTCTTGTAAGTTTTCCAGTTTTTTTATGAAAACATCTTGCTCATCATTTTTTATGGAATAACAGTTTTCCATCATAATCATATACCACAACTTTTTCAGCCATTCTCTAATTGATGGGCATCCCCTCAATTTCCAATTATTTGCCACCACAGAGTTGCTATAGAGTGTCTGAAAAGTCATCACCTGGAAGAGGAATTAGATTTCTTCTTCTTGATTCCAGAGGGCAGAACTTGAGTCAGCAGATGAAAGATACATAAAAGTAAATTTAGAAAATATAAAAAGACTATTTTCTAACAGAGTCACCCAAAAGTGTAAGGCTCTCTTCAGAAGTAGTAGATTCTTGACTTCAGTGAAAATTCTGAAGTGGAGATTATATGATTACATGCTAGTAATATTCTGGAGAGGATTCTTGTTTAGCTATGGGTGGGACTTAGTAGTCATTGAGATTCATTTCTAACTCAGATTTCTTGAATGTGGTATTGTAATTCAGTAGACCTGTATTCATGAGTGCTAGTAAATGTTTAACAATTAACTCAACCAAAAAAGGGAAAAGGAGAAATGCATCATCATATTTTTACATTTACTTTATATTGCTGACATATTCCCATCACTTTTATGAGATAAGATAATCAACAAACCAATAGTTTCTAAGGTGAAAATACACTGAACATTTAACTATTGGCTCTCTTTAGTCAATTCAGGTTGACTACAGCACAGTCTTACCTGGCTCCAAACCACGCTTCTACCAGTGACAGACTGAGTAACATTTATTACCTTACTCTTTGCCTCAAGAAGAATTGCCTAAGTAGATTAGAGTATAAAATGATTGGATACCTGAGTGTATTTAGAAATTATCATTGAGAAACTCAAAAAGTTATCAAACTGTGCATACCCTTTGATCCAGCAGTGTTACTACTGGGATTATATCCCAAAGAGATTATAAAGAAGGGAAGGGACCTGTATGTGCACGAATGTTTGTGGCAGCCCTTTTTTGTAGTGGCTAAAAACTGGAAACTGAATGGATGTCCATCAGTTGGAGAATGGTTGAATAAATTGTGGTATATGAAAATTATGGAATATTACTGTTCTGTAAGAAATGACCAACAGGATAATTTCAGAAAGGCCTGGAGAGACTTACATGAACTGATGCTGAGTGAAATGAGCAGGACCAGGAGATCATTATATACTTCAACAACAATACTATATGATGACCAGTTCTGATGGATCAGGCCATCCTCAGCAACGAGATCAACCAAATCATTTCCAAAGGAGCAGTAATGAACTGAACCAGCTATGCCCAGAAAAAGAACTCTGGGAGATGACTAAAAACCATTACATTGAATTCCCAATCCCTATATTTATGCACACCTGCATTTTTGATTTCCTTCACAAGCTAATTGTACAATATTTCAGAGTCTGATTCTTTTTCTACAGCAAAATAACGTTTTGGTCAGGTATACTTATTGTGTATCTAATTTATATTTTAATATATTTAACATCTACTGGTCATCCTGCCATCTAGGGGAGGGGGTGGGGGGGTAAGAGGTGAAAAATTGGAACAAGAGGTTTGGCAATTGTTAATGCTGTAAAGTTACCCATGTATATATCCTGTAAATAAAAGGCTATTAAAAAAAAAAAAAAAGAGAAACTCTTTGCCCATTTCTAATGACATCTTCAATAAGCTGTTATAATGGAAAATTTCCAAAATGTTACTCTTCACATTTGAAACGACTTTTTTTTTTGGCACAAAATCTATATCCTTAACTATTTTGAAAAAATTAATATTTTCAATGTACAAATTAGCCCTCAGCAGCATATTTGGCTTTGTTCAGTAAGCAATGCAGTTAGGAGTCTAAAATGTGAGGAGTTAGGAGTGATTGCCAATTCTATGAGTAGTTTAACCACTCATCAATGTGAGATTAATCTCTATGGAAAACAAAGGGATGATTCAAATAATTTAATCTAGGTCTTTACTGGATGATGACTAAAACATTTGATTTGAGAACAAAATGTGGTGGCAGAATATACAGGAATAGTGGGAACATGACATGGAACTCTTAAGTTTGGATGCTTATAAGGGGAAAGTTGAAGTTGAAATTATGACCTCTGCTACAATTCTCTTTCTAATGGTTCTTGCCCTATAATTGATTTTAGACTTGCTCAATTCTTTTGAAATAGTTTGGATAAGGTTTTGAAAAGAGAGTAGTTCAAAAATCTTGGTGCAGTATTAAGATTTTTAACTTTTAACCTTAGTTTTGACAGTCAGGCACTTCACCACCACTGGCACATATCTTTTAACCTATCTCCCACTCATGTTTGCTTTAAAAATCTTTGTTCAGGGAATTGCAGAAGTTTCTGGACTGCAATGATTTTTAGATAACAACAAAGACATTTTCTCTTCCTCCAAATGAAACAGTGAGGAAATTAGAACTTTACTGACTTTCTACTTTCTACATTGGGTTTGTCATTTCTATTTCACTTTTGACCTCTCAAAGTATTCTTCAAGATAAGAGAAAAAATTCTCCATGCTGTTTGACTATTTGAAAAAAGAGTAAGGGCAGTCAGGTAATATGCATTTTTGAAGCATCTACTATTTTACAAGCACTGTACTAAACATTGGGGTTATGAACAGAAACAAAAGGAAAGACATTTCTTGCCTTTAAGGAGCTTATAATCTAATAGAGGAGGACAACACATATAAGGAAACTGTAAAGATATTGGGAGGAGGTACCCATGTGCCTGATAAAATCCATGATAAAATCCAGACAATCTGAAATACAGCTGGGAGGGGAATAAAGCATGGCCAGCCTGAGTCCATTTCCAAAACAGAGTTACCCAGAAAGAAATTCACCAATGAGAGATATAGTCTGGCATAGTAGACGGATCATGCTGCTCAGAGATAAAGGGATCATGATGTAAAGTGTTGAAGGAAATTTCAGAATAGCAGAGGCATTATTTCAAAGTCTGGGAGCAGAATAATAAGGGAGCAAGAACAATCAGGTTTATAGAATTCTAGGATGCTTGCACCAGGATAAATATATCTTGGATGTTTCCATATTAATCCTGATTCATATGAACAAATCCAGAGTGGTACTCAACACTGGAAAAAGTATTTAGATTCTTCTCCTCCTTCCTACTACTTATTTAAATTCAACTTTCCAGTTTAGGATACAGATGGGTATACTTTAATAAAGGATCATGGCTCAAAGAAAGAAAAAATGATGAGAAGTGATTCTTAAATTTTGTAATTTTCCTGAAGTCATGAATGAGAGAAAAAGTGGTACATTTTTTATAACCAGATGACATTGGTTTCCATATATTTAATCCTTAACTGAGTACCTCACATGACATTAACAGCTAGAAGGAAAACATATATTCAAGAAAATAGTAGTACAGTGAAAATAGATATGGATTTAGACCAAAGACTATGCTATATGCTATCTTTGTAATCTTAAATCACATGATCTGTATGTGCCTCAGTTTCATCATCACTCAAATAAAAGGACTAGATCTTACACTGCCATAATCAATTTTACATATATTTCCAATCTAAAAATGGAAGGATTAGAGTTATAATGGACCAAGATAGTACAATAGAAGAAAACAATAATGCTTAGCTTCCTCTACCACTCACTTTACAATCCTATTATTTAAAGAATAGGTGACAGGATAAATCACAGGAACAAATGATAATCTCATTAAAGATAACAACAATGAGAAAAAACATGTCAGATTTTTGAGATGTAGTTAAAGCAATACTTAGGAGGAAAATTTATCTCTCTAATTATTTTCATCAAATAAAAAGAGGAAAAAAATATCAATGAATCGAGAATACAAATGAAAAATTTAAAACCCCAAATAAATACAAAGAATCCTAGAAAACAAAGAAGAGTCTTTAAAAATTGAAGATGAAAAACCAAATTAACAAATAAAAGTAGAAGTTATTTCCTAAGAAAAAACAATAAAATACATAAATTATTACTATTTTGAGTAAAAAGAAGACAAGCAAATTGCCAGTATTAAAAAGGTAAAAGAATTCAGAACAAATGTGGGTCAAGCAATAGCGTGGGAAATTATTTTGCCTTATTATATGCCTATAAAACCAACAACATAAATAAATTAAAAAATATTTATGAAAATACAAAATGCCAAATTAATAAAATAAGTAATAAACATTTTAAATGTCAGTTTTGGAATAAAAATTAAATAAACATAGCAGAATTTTCAAAGAGAAAAAAGAAGCCCAACCAAATGAGTTCATAAGTGAATTCAATCAACCACTCAAGAGAAATTAATTTCAATTTTACACAAAATGTTTTCAAAAATGATAAAAGAAGATATTCTGCTAAATTCCTTCTGTGACAAAACTATATATTTGATATATTAACCAAGGAGAGTTGAAGTAGAAAAAGAAAACTGTAACCAATATTCTGAATGAATATTGATATAAAAATTGTAAATAAAATATTAGCTAAGAGACTGACAATATATCACAAAGATCATATATTATGACTAAGTCAGATTTATACCATGAATGCAGGGTTAGTTTAATATTAGGAAAACTGTAATTATAATTGTACCAATAACAAAATCAATAAAATCATATGATTTATACATATATAATATAATCGATGCAAAAAAAACTTTTGACAAAATTAATCCATATCAATCATCAATATGACACCAATATAACTTACTGTAAAGAGATAGAAAATGAAATTCCATTCAAAATAACTGCAGAACATGAATAATATTTGGAAATCTTCATACAAAGATACACACAAGAGCTATATAAATATAACTACAAAGGCTACTCAAAAAAATAGAGACCTAAATCATTAGGAAAATATTAATTGTTCAAGGGTAGAATAAATCAATAAAAGAAAATGACAATGTTACATAAATTAATTTACTTATTCAATGAATGAATGGATGAATTAATAAAACATTTACTAAGTATTTACTCTGCACAAAACACTGTGTTAAGTGCTGGGAATGCAAGTAGAAAAGTAAAACAATCCTTGATCTCAAGGAACTCATATTCTAATGATAAAGGCAATACATATGGAAAGTCTCTGCTATAAGTCAGTTGGAAAAATTCCATAGCCTTTAGGATATTATGGCAAAATAGATGGTAATGTTTCTTCTTTAATATGAATTTCTCTTGATAAAATTATGTTCCTGATGTTGAACCATTTGACAATGCTGAAGACTTGGGGGCAAGAACTTTCCTACTACAAAGCAATTTTTCTCAAAATAATTTGATACTGATTAAAAAAATAGATTGATCAATGGAACCGATTAGGACATAATACAGAGAACAGCAGCCTACTCTTCAATAAATACAAAAACCTCAACTACTGGGAAAGAATTCATTATTTGATGAAAAACTGCTGTGACAATTGGGTGTCAACACAGAATAATTAAATTTAAACTGACATCTCATACTTTGTTTTTTGTTTGTTTCTAAAATTGTAGTAAGTTATTTATTTTTTACATACATTGCTTTGTGAATCGTGTTGGGAGAAGAAAAACCAGAGCAAAAGGGAAAAACCAGGGGAGAGATTAAAAAAAAAACAGCGAAAAAAGAAGTAAACATAGCATGTGCTGATTTACATTCGGTCTCAGTTCTTTTTCTAGACAGATGGCATTTTTGTTCAAAATCTATTGGGATGGATTGCTTTGGATCACTGAACTACTGAGAGGAACCAAGCCTTTCATAGTTGATCATTGCACATTTTTATTGTTATTGTGTACAGTGCATTCCCGGTTTTGCTTGTTATGTTCAGTATCAGTTCATGTAAATCTTTTGAAGCCTTTCTATAATCAACTTGTTCATCATTTAAGAACATGTATCACAACCTGTTTAGCCATTCCCCGATTGATGAACATCCACTCTTTTTCCATTTCTTTCCAATTCAAAAAGAGCTGCTACAAACATTTTTGCATATGTGGGTTCCTTCCGTTCCTTTATGATTTTCTTGGGATATAGATCTAGTAATGGCACTGCTGGGTCAAAAAGTATTCCTAGTTTTGTAGCCCTTTGGATATAGTTCCAGATTGCTCTCCAGAATAGTTGAATCATTTCACAACTCCACCAACCCCACGTTAGTGTCCCAGTTTTCCCACATCCCCTCCAATATTTATCATTATCTTTTCCTATCATCTTAAACAATCTGAGAGGTATGAGATGATACCTCAGAGTTGTTTTAATTTGCATTTCTCTAATCAATAGTGATTTAGAACATTTTTTTCATATAACTAAAAATGACTTTACTTTTGTCATCTGAAAATTATCTGTACATACCCTTTGACCATTTATCAATTGGGGAATGACTTGAATTCTTATAAATTTGACACAGTTCTTTATATATTTTAGAAATGAGACCTTTATCAGAAATATTGGCTATAAAGATTTCCTCCCCCACCTTTATTACTTATTTCTATTGATTTGGTTGTGCAAAACGTTTTTAATTTAATGTAATCAAAGTTGTCCATTTTCCCTTTTATAATGTTCTCGAGTTCTTCTTTGGTCATAAATTCCTCCCTTCTCCAAAGATTTGATAGGTAAATTATCCCTTGTTCTAATTTGTTTATGGTATCATCTTTTATGTCCAAATTATGTATTCATTTTGACCTAATTTTGGTATGACCTTATTTGGTCCATGATGAGTATCTGATATATTATTTTCTATTTTCCCCAGCAATTTTTGTCAAATAGTGAGTTCTTATTACAGAAGCTAGAGTTTTTTTTGGGGGGTTATCAAATACTAGATTGCTATAGACCTTGATTATTGTGTCATGTGTTTCTAATCTATTCCATTGATCCACTGCTCTATTTCTTAGCCAGTACCAAATGATTTTGATTACTACTGCTTTATAATATAGTTTTAAATTTGGTACTACCAAGCCACCATCCAATGTATTTTTATTTTCATCATTTTCCTTGATATTCTTAACCTTTTGTTCTTCCAGATGAATTTTGTTATTATTTTTTCTAGTTCTACAAGATAATGTTTTGGTATCTTTATTGGTATAGCACTGAACAAGTAGACCAATTTAGGCAGAATTGTCATTTTAATTATATTAGCTCAACCTAGCTATGAACAATTGATATTTTCCCAATTGTTTAGATCTGATTTTATTTAAATGAGAAGTGTTTTGTAATTGTGTTCATATGGTTCTTGGGTTTGTCTTGCCAGGTACACTTCCAAGTATTTTATTTTGTCTACAGTAATTTTAAATGGAATTTCTCTTTCTATCTTTTGCTGAAGGGCTTTGTCAATAATATATAGAAATATTGACGATTTGTGTGGATTTATTTTATATTCTACAACTTTGCTAAAGTGAATTTTTTTTCAATAGATGTTTGGATGATTTTCTAGGATTCTCTATGCACATCATCATAT
Source organism: Sarcophilus harrisii (assembly GCF_902635505.1). NCBI lineage: Eukaryota > Metazoa > Chordata > Mammalia > Dasyuromorphia > Dasyuridae > Sarcophilus > Sarcophilus harrisii. Next base: position 218,681,817 of record NC_045429.1, read on the forward strand.
CTTTTGTGAAGAGTGATAGTTTTATTTCCTCATTGCCTGTTCTAATTCCTTTAATTTTTTTTCTTATTGCTAAAGCCAACATTTCTAGTACAATGATGAATAATAGTGGTGATAATGGCCATCCTTACATCTCACACTTTGTACAAAAATAAGCTCCAAATGGATTATGTATAATCTAAATATAAAAGATTACTCAAAAATAAATTAGAAAAACAGAGAGAATATTACCTATCAGATCAACAGATAGAACACAAGTTCATGACCAGATAAGGGATAGAGATGATCATTAAAGATAAAATGAATAATTTTGATTATTTAAACTTTAAAAAATTTTGTTCAAGAAATACAATAAAACTAAAATTAAAGGGGAACTTTTCATTAACTGAGACAAATATTTGCAAGCAAATTCATTGGATAAAGGTCTCATTTCCAAGATAAAAGGAAGTGATTAAAATGTATAAAAATAGGAGCCATTTCCTAATTGGTAAATGGCATCTATATAGTCATTTAAGCTAATTGCTAATAATTAGAGAAATATAAATAAAATAATTCTGAGCTTCTTATTATATGTTTCATTGGCAAATATAACAAAAATGCAAAAGGTAGAAGGGCTTTGGGAAACAAATACATTGAAGTGCTGTTGGTAGACATGTAAATAGGTACAGCCATCTGGAAATCAATATGTAATTTTATATAAAATTTATTAAAAATCACTCTCTTTAAGCCAATTATATCATTGCTAGGCCTATATCTTATCCCTATATCTTCAAAGTGGTAAAGGTAGAAGTATTCTCTTAGTGAAGTTATGAATTGGTCAAGAGAACAATTTGGAGTTAAGCTGAAAAAAATACCTTTTGCCACTCTGGCATGGGGTAGACACATACCCCAAAGAGATCAAGAGAGAAAAAAAATCCTATTTGCATTAAAATATTGGTTACAAAATTCTTTTTTTGAAAGCAAAGCCTGTCAAGCAGACATATTGAGGCTCATTAATGTAATATAATATTAATGTTCCATAAGAAATTTTGAAAGTGAAGAGTTCAGATATACAGGAAGATTATATATAGATAGAAAAAATAGCACTAGCAAGCAATGTTGCAATAATCACAATAAAATAAATGAAAAGAAAAAAAAACAAAAGAAACTACAGAAAGAAAATATATTCTGGGCAATTGTAATTATAAAGAACTTTTTATTTTAAAGAAAACTTGAGAAAATGCACATATTTGGGGGACTACTTCAGTTGACTACTTTTTCTTTTTTTACAAAAAAAGAAAAATAAACAAAATCTTTATTTTAAGGAATAACTCATAACTCCCCATTAGAGGGGATAGGGAAGTTATGGAATGAAGATGATATAAAAGAAAAAAATCAGTAATTAAAAGAAATGGTTTTTTTTTTTTTTTAAGTGCCTACTATGTTTTTTTTTTTAATTTAATAGCCTAATTAAAAGAAATGTTACAAAGTGTTGGATTAGATGACTTCTAGGATTCTAATTTTTTAGATCTAAATTAATTATTTTATGGTCTTGCAAGTATTTGTTGTATATCTCCTAAATTCCTCTTCAGACATAATATGACATCTGAATTGTCTTCAAATTTTGCTATTCTATAAGACTATGAACTTATGTGCAGAGGACTACGTGCAGGAATATTGCAGAGGATGCCTTTTAACAGAAGGAAATATATGCAAGGTTGTCTTGGCCTTCAAAGAGCTCAAGGAACACTAACATTGGACAGAACTGAGGCCCATTTGGACCCCTTGGGGTACTTCAGAAAACTAAACACTTAGCTATGCATCTTACTGTATTATGAAGTGTTGCATAGTCAGCTGTTTCCCATGCTTATCTCCATTGCACACATCCAGGAATTTCAAAAGAAGAAATTATAGTTAGACTCAGCAGACTCCAGGCTTGTTAATTTAGCTCCTTTAAGTCCATCTGACATGGGGTAGTTTTGCATAGCAAAACAATATCAAGAGAAAGGAAAATTTCCCATCGATACCATGCTGTGTAAGTTAGCCTCTCTAGAACCACTTCCCTGCAAATATTGTGTTTTGTCAGCTTCATATGATTAAGAGGATGGGCAGTTCAACTTAGCAAAATTTCCCTAGGCTCTATCACCTTATAGAAAAAGGTCCTGAGACTGCACCTGTGACTTGGTTGTTTTTTTTTTTTTTTTTTTTTTTTTTAAATATCTGGGTTATTTCTGAAACCAGTCAATTTGAAGACACCAGGCTGACCTGTATAGTAAATTTCTCTTGAAATTACTATTTATAAAGTCTAGTATGAGAAAAACTTTTATTCCAAATTACACATTCATAATTTTCAAATTTTTTATTAAAGATTTTTAGGTGTAAATCTTTGAAAACTTCTTCAAAAATACTGTTGAAGAAAGGATGGAGAAAGGGAACACAAGAGTGGGGACAGTGCTCTAGATGGCTTAGAAATGAATTTAAAAGCACTGAACATTGGGTCCCATCTTGGACACTTACTGTGTGGTGCTAGACAAATCATTTTATACTTTCCTAAGGCACATTTTCTTCTCTAAAATGGGGATAATAATTCCTGCTTACAGTCTTGTAAGAAAAGCACAAACTTGTAATTGTAAGATTCTATAATAATGTAAATCATGGTGGTGGTTGTTCACAGTCCTGCTTTTTCTTTATTTATTTCCAACTGGGTATAACTATGTAGAGCACCCTTTCTAAGAATTCTCTTTCTGTGTGTTGCTCTTTCTCTGTCTCTGTGTCTGTTTTCCTGTTTCTCATTCTCTCTCTCTCTCTCCCAACTTTTTTTTCTGTTCTGCCAGGAGATGAGGAATCAAGTTTAAAGAATCCAATTTATCAGCTTTATTTTACTATATATTTATTAGACATTTACTAAGTGTGGGACATATTCATGGGCAAAATAAATGAATACATAATTAAATGAATAAATAAACCTAATTCCTTCCCACAAGAGTATATCATCATACTAAATGAGATAATACAATCCAACATATATATGATATAATGTAACTTACATATTATAATAACACTTATAATATACACACACATATAAATGTACATTTGAAAAGGGAGAGAGAAGACTAACAACTTGGGGAATCAGAAAAGAATTGTAGGGATTTTGTTTGAACCAAGTCTTGAGGAAATTCAAGGATTCTAAGAAGTGAAGTTAAGAAGAGAGTGAATTGTAGTCATGACACTTAATTTATATGGAGGGATGGAGGCAAGAGACAGGATGGCATTGTTTGAGGAATAGCTAGCAGCCAAATTTTGCTGGCACATGAAATAAGGGAAAGGGAAGGCTGGAATTCATCTGGAAACAGGATAAGATGGGAGCCAGATTGTACAATGCTTAATACACCAGTTTTAGGATTTTGTATTTATCCTAAAGTCATCAGGAACCCACTAAAAGTGTTTTTTGTTTGTTTTTGCATAGACAAGTGATAGGCCTATGCCATAGAAAGATTATTTGGTTGGTTAAGAGAGAATGGATTAGAAAGGAGAGAGATCATAAAGGCTGGGAGATTTGCCTATGAGGAAGGAAGTGATAAGATCTTGAGGTGGGGGAGGGACTGTGAGTATAAAGGAAACCTATGCAAGATCTCAGAGTATTAAAAAAGACAAAACTTGGCAACTAACTGATTGCATATTGAATGTGAGGTAGAGAAAAAAACTGAAGATTGCTAAAAAAAAATGAAAATCTGGGTGACTGAAAAGCAATGGCATCCTTATCAGAAAAGTGAAGTTTGAAAGAAGAATATATTTGGGAATGAAAGAGAAGTGGCAACTCTGGAGATAGAGTTCGGATTCATATATATTGAATTTGATATTGCAATAAGACCTTTTGGCAGAGATGCCTAGAAGGTAACTATTGCTCATTAGAGTTCAGAACTGGAGTTCAAAAAAGATGTTGTATTAGGACAGGATAGATTTAGGAATCATCTCTATAAAGATGATTGAACTTTAGGGAGTAAGTGAGATTACAAAAGTAAAAGATTGTAGAAAGAGAAGAGTGTCCAGAGCAAAGCTTTGGAAACATTTACACATAGTGTTGTAATTTACATCCTGCAAAAAAGATAAAGATTGAGTGATCTGATTGGAAGTGAAATATGGAACAGAAGTGTAATTGGAGGGAAGAAAAAAAAGGGAAAATGATTACTTTCTTATATATTTACAAGGAATAGCAAGTTGTACATAATAGGTTTGCAGTTTTATGTAGTTTTTTTGTATTCTACTATTATTGAACTGCTTGTTTTATTTCTTAAGTTCAGAATAAAATAAATAACTTTTTAAAAATTAATTTTAAAAACTAGACAGCAGTTATCAAATTCATTTGGTACTGGTTAAAAAATCATGTGAATTTTTTAGTGGAATAGGTTAGGTACACAAGACATAGTAGTCAATCACTACAGTAATCTGCTGTTTGATAAACACATATAATCCAACTTCTGGGATAAGAACTTAATATTTGACAAAAATTGCTAGGAAAACTGGAAAATAGTATGACAGAAACAAGGCATAGACAAAAATCTCTATACTAAAGTATGGGCAAAATGGGTTCATGATTTAGACATAAATGGTGGCACTAGGAGCAGATTAAGAGGGCAAGGGGTAGTTTACCTGTTAGATCTTTGGAGAAAGGAAAAATCTATGACCAAACAAAAATAGAGAACATTATGAAATGTAAATTGGATAATTTTGAATACATTGAATTAAAAAGTTTTTGTACAAACAAAACCAATATATAGCCAAGACTAGAAGGGAAACAGAAAAAGGGAAAACAATTTTTACAGCTAGTGTTTCTAATAAAGACCTTATTTCTAAAATACGTAGAGAACTGAGTCAAATTTTTAAGACTACAAGTCATTTCCTAATATATAAATGGTCAAAGGATATAATATTAAAGTCACCTATTGGCATATTAAAATGATATAAATCACTATTGATGAGAGAAATGCAAGTTGAAGCAATTCTGAGGTACCATCTCACAACTCTTAGATTGGCTAAGATAATAGGAAAAGATAGTGACAAATTTTGGCGGGGATATGGATATGAAAAAATTGGGACATTAATGCATTGGTGAACTGATCCAGTTATTCTGAAGAGCAATTTAGAACTATGGCTAAAGGGTTACCAAATTGTGCATATCCTTTGATCCTGTAATGTCCCTACTAGGTCTATATCTTCAAAAAAATCACAAAAGAGGGAAAATGATCCACATGTGCAAAGATAGGTAGCAGCAATCTTTTGTGGTGATGAGGAATTGAAAGTTGAGTGGATGACCAATATATTGGGGAATGGTTCAATAAGCTTTGATATATAAATGTAAGGGAATATTATTGTTCTATAAGAAATGATGAACAAGATGATTTCAGCAAAGCCTGGAAAGACTTACATGAATTGATGCTAAGTGAAGTGAACAGAATCAGGAAACATTGTATACATTAACAGCAAGCTTGTAGGATGATTGACTATCACAGACTTGCCTCTTCTGAGCAATTCAGTGTTCCAAGACAATTCTGATAGGTTTGGGATGGAAAATACCAACTGCATCCAGGGAAAGAACTATGGAGATCGAATTCTGATCAAAGTATAATTTTTTTGGTTTTACTTTCTTGCAGCTTTCCCCTTTTGTTTTGATTTTTCTTTCACAACATGATGGAAAATTGGAAATATTTTAATTGATTGTATATAATATGTTTAAATTATGTGTGTACACACACATATATACATATATATATATATAACTTATATAAGATTATTCGTTGTCTTGGAAAGAGGGAGAGGAAACAGAGGAAGAAAACAAAATAGAACTCAGAATTTTACAAAAATAAATCTTGAAAACTATCTTTACATGTAATTGGGGAAAATACTAGTAAGTGAAAAAAAAAAACTGGAATGATTTTTTTTGTCTTTGTATCCATAAAATAAATGTCTAGCTCAGTGCCTGGCACATAGTAGCGGTTTGATAAATGTTTACTGAGAAGAATAGAAAGGAATTTGGTAGGAGAGATACAAAGATATTAGGTTGATAGAATGTCAAATGGAATAAAACCAAGAAAACTCTGGTTGGTTAATAACTGGTTGACAAGATTATATGTGGCAGCAGCACTTTTAGGTTAGAAGTGAAATCATTGAGCCAGTTATAGAAAAGTCCTCATATTCTTTCAGAAGCCATTAAACAAGTAGCAAATAGAGAAGAGTTAAGCTATGACAGGATAATAGATTTCTCTTACAGGGAGACAAAAAAAAAAACCTGAAAAGAGAATCATTACAAGAAATGAACTATCAAGAATAGAGAATAAAGAATAGGTAGTAAACTTTGACTTTGTTAAAGAAAGCATTTATGAAAAAAAAATAACTCTATCTAGTCTCCCATATATATTCACTCTTATGTAGAAAATATGATGTGCCCTGTCTCTAATAATGAGAAAGCTATCACAGTGACATTACTAAAGCAAATAATATGCATATGATTTAACTATTTTCATCAGCTTGAATTAAGTACTAGAAATTGGATTAGATAAAAACTGTATTTCATACCAAAAATTACTAGGGGGAAGAAGAAAGGACTAATATTTTCCATGAAAATGAAGCTAGTAAGTTACTTATCATAGTGGCAAAAAAAGGAGAAATAAGGCCCAGATTTCTTTCTTTCTTTCTTTCTTTCTTTCTTTCTTTCTTTCTTTCTTTCTTTCTTTCTTTCTTTCTTTCTTTCTTTCTTTCTTTCTTTCTCTTTCTTTCTTTCTTTCTTTCTTTTTCTTTCTTTCTTTCTTTCTTTCTTTCTTTCTTTCTTTCTTTCTTTCTTTCTTTCTCTCTTTCTTTCTTTCTCTCTTTCTTTCTCTCTTTCTTTCTTTCTCTCTCTCTCTCTCTCTCTCTCTCTCTCTCTCTCTCTCTCTCTCTCTCTCTCTCTCTCTCTCTCTCTCTCTCTCTCTCTCTCTCTCTCTCTCTCTCTCTCTCTCTCTCTCTCTCTCTCTGCCAAGGCAATTGGGGTTAAGTGATTTGCCCAGGGTCACACAGCCAGGAAGTGTTAAGTGTCTGAGGCCAGATTTGAACTCAGGTGCTCTTGACTTCAGGGTTGGTGCTGTATCCACTGGGCCATCTAGTTGCCCCCAGACTATGTTTTCTAAGGAAAAAACAAACATAAAATTAAAACTAACCAAACCACACTACACTAATCTAAAACAAAACCCTAGGTTCTCAAAAAACATGCCAAAAGGAACTGGAAACTCAGTGGATACCCAAAAGTTGGGAAATGGCTGAATAAATTATGGTATATTAATGTAATGGAATATTATTGTTCTAAAAGAAATGATCAGCAGGATGATTTTAGAAAGGCCTGGAGATATTTACATAAATTGATGCTAAGTGAAGTGAGTAGAACCAAGAGAACACTGTACATTATAGCAACAAGATAATATGATGATCAACTGGGGACTTGGCTCTTGTCAACAATGAAGTGAGCTATCTGCAGAAGGAGAGAAAACTATGAAGATTGAATGTGGATCATAGCATAGTATTTTCACCTTCTTTTTGGTTACTGTTGTTTGATTGCTTGGTTTTTTATTCTCATTTTTTCTCTTCTTTTTGATCTGATTTTTCTTGTGAAGCATGATAAATGTGGCAATATGTTTACAAGAATTGCATGTTTAACCTGTATTAGATTACTTGCTGTCTAGGGAAGGTAGAAGATGGGGAGGGAGGAAGAAAAATTTGGAACAAAAGATTTTGCAAGGGTTGAAAGCTACTTTGCATGTATTTTGAAAAATAAAAAGCTATTATTAAAAAAAAAAGTTAGCTAACACAGCTCAAGGACCAAAAGAATCTGCTAAAAAAAGGCTTCAAAGACAACCCCGGTAAAATACCCTGTATTTGCTGACCAAGAATCAGCCTGCTGTAATATAAAGAAACCTGTCACCCAAAGGCTCGCCATCAAACTATGTGGGAGGCACAAGTGAGGGCCAGAGGTCCAGTGCTCACAGGATGATCATTTTTCCATCAAAGACCATCATCTTTTCCCCAGTCCAATGTACCCTATATTGTGTTATTTTCTTCTTGATCCTGATTGTATAGTAGGCAAACAGTTGATACTAATATTTGTCAAGGAAGGAAGAGAGCATAAGACTCACTAAAGGAAGATAGGATAGAGGCAACTAGGAATATGAGGTCTTGTGGTGATCTATCATAAACCCTATTGTTTTATTATAAGTCCTCGCAGCAGTGGCAATAATTGGTAGGAGACAAATGAAACTTTCAAGATGAGCAAAACAAAAAGCTTACTTTCAGTAAGTAGCCTTTCTAGATTTCTGATTGAACCTTGGTTTTCTCTTGGGTTCTCCATTTACCTTGTAAATCCTGCCCCACCCATTTCCTCTCTCTACCATAAATCTTATATTTAAAGATAGGTAATAGCAATAAATCATAAAACACCATGAACTTAGAAGATCTCCACTATGACCTATATATCTGGGGTAACTCTACACAATATATTTCAGAGTTTCATTGAGCTGTACAAGCCACTTTGTCATGAAAAGGCAGAGATCCAGGATAGGTATACCGCCATAAAAAATATTTATATCTAAAATCTAAGTTATAAACTGTTAACAATGAGGTTAATCATGGAGAAAAAGCATGGTGAAAGAGCTTGTGAGTTTTATAGCATTCAAAAACAACTTCAAACTCTTAGACTCGGGGGGATAGGGGAGAGAAATATCAGACATGCATACATGTGAGCAAACTTTGGAAAAGAGATTCCAAAACTTGTGATAAGCTTGCACATGAGAAAACATTGATGATATGTATGAGCAGAATAATTCAAGAACTAGCCATTACTGAGAATAAGAATTAAAGCATGAATGGTTGAGAAAGTGTAATTCAAAAAGTATGAAAAACAAATAGTTCTTCTAGGTTTCAACTCTACAGAACATGATGTTCCCATGGTGGGTACTCCTTGCTATGTCTTTTCTCCTTTTTCAGTTTCTTTTTGCGTATTGTATTCCCCATTAAACTATAAACTCCTTCAGGGCAGGAAATGTATTTTTCCTATTTGTATCCTCAGTGTTCAGCATAGTGCTTGGCATGTAGTAAATGCTTAATAAATCTTTATTGAATTGGAAAAATATAAAAGGTCTCCTAGTGCATTCAGTGCATCTTTTATGAAAGATTTATGGGAGAAGATGGAAAATAATTCCACAAGATGAACAAAATGGAGAGGTTGAGTCTTTTTTCAGTGGAGAGAAGGCTCATATCTCACTTATGAAATAATGTATTCATCAAAGCATTTTAAAGACATAAAACAAACAAAAAATAAGCAATAATATAGTACAGAAAGCCAATCAGAGAGGAAGAAAGACCTGGCTTTAAGTCTCATTTCTCACTTATAACCACTTTATAAGGTATAAAATGTGAAAATGTCCTCTCCAAATTGTGGAGTTTACAAAATTTGTCTATAGCTAGGTCTTTTTCATCAGAAATGCTTGAAAATTGTTTATTTCAAATACAAGACTCTTAAAAGCATAAAAATGTAAATAGGAAAAGAAATAATGAGGAACAATAAAGTTAAACTTTTTACTTTATTTACATGGGAAAATAATACTTGTAACTCATAAGAACTTTCTCCTTATAATGGCAGTTAGGGAATATATATATATATATATATATATATATATAGAGAGAGAGAGAGAGAGAGAGAGAGAAACAGAGACAGAGAGACTGAAAGTACAAGTGTTAGTTGAATGTGAAGGGATGAGATCTTAAAAAATAAAATTAAAGGGTAAGAAAAGAATTCACTGGGAGAAAGGAAAATGGAAAAGTAGAATGGGTAAACTACCACATGTGAAAGAGGCAGGAAAAACTTATAGTGGAGGGGGAAAAGGCGGGGGGAGAGTAAGGAGGAGTGAGTGAACCTTATTCCCAATAGAATTGGCTCAAATAGAGAATAACATACACACTCAGTTGAGTATAGAAATCTATCATATACTACAGGACAGTAAGAAGAGAGTAGATAGGTAGGGTGTAATAGAAGGGAGGAGCAAAACACTTGAAGAAGGACAGGATGAAAGGAGAGAAAGAATAGAATAAATGGAGGGGAAATATTAATTATTTAGTATAGTACATGTAAGAGTACATGATGTAAAAGTATAAGAGTAAACGTAAAAAAATGAAGTAAGTTTCTCTGATAAAGGTCTCAGGTCTCAAACATATAAAGAATTGAGTAAAATATATTAAAATAACAACCACTGATAAATTATCAAAAAATAAGAATAGTTTTCAGATGAAGTAATCAGAACTCTCATGGCCATATGAAAAACTGCTCTAACTTAGTATTGATTGAAGAGATGCAAATTAAAATAATTCTGAAGTAGTACCACATTAGAATGGCTAATAGGACTGAAATAATCTGGAATGTAAAGTTTTAAAAATTAATGTTAAAATTGCATTTACATATAACTGGGGGGGGGGATAAAATACTAAAAAAAGAAAAAGAAAAAAGAACCAATATTATCATTACTATATATAATATTCTTTTGTCTCAGTTTATTTTATACTTCATTGTTTCACACAAGTCTATCTGTATTTTTAAGATGATTGAGTCAATCATTTCTTATAGCATAATAGTATTCCATTACAATCATACACTACATCTTATTCAGTCATTCTCCAATTGACAGGCCTCCTGGACTACTGATAGAGTCTTCTGATTAGTCTGTCTGCATTGAATCTTCTAATATAATCCATCCACACTTCACTGTTAAAATGATTTTTTCTAAAGAGCTGGTCTTAGCATGCTGCTCACTTACTCAATAAACTCGAATCACTCTCTATTAATTTTGGGATCAAATGAAAAATGCTCTATTTGGCTTTTACAGCATTAGGCAAACTTGTCCCTTCCTACCTTCTCAATCTCCACATTCTTTGCTTCCCTATACTCATTCTATGATTCAGTAATTCCAGTCTACTTCATGTTCCTTACATACACTACTATATGTCCTGACTTTATTGATTGTCTCTCTGCTTGAAAATTTCTCCCTCTACTTCCATCTCGATGAAGTTTTTCTGGCTTTCTTCAAGAGTCAGATTAAATCCCACTTTCTATGAGAGGCTTTTCCTCCCCCTCAGTAATTCGATTACCTCAATTTTCACTGTATACACATATCTATCTATCTATCTATCTACCCACACACATGAAACACTGTGTGTATATATATATATATATATATATATATATATATATATATTCTTTTTCTTTCTTCCTTCCTTCCTTCCTTCCTTCCTTCCTTCCTTCCTTCCTTCCTTCCTTCCTTCCTTCCTTCCTTCCTTCCTTCCTTCCTTCCTTCCTTCCTTCCTTTCATCTATCTATCTATCTATCTATCTATCTATCTATCTATAGTGTTTGTATATTGTCTCTCCAATTACCATGTGAGCTTCTTGGGGCTAAGGGATTATATGTTCATCCTGAGCCCTTATCAGAATGCCTGGCATATAGGAAGCAATTAAGAAATGCAAGTAGACTGACTCTTACACTAAATTTATTACTATCTTTGTTCTCTGGTCATCTTTCCTTGATTCACTGACCTTCCTTAATTAGCTCTTACTCTGTCTCTCCCTCTCTCTCTCTCTCTCTCTCTCTCTCTCTCTCTCTCTCTCTCTCTCTCTCTCTCTCCTCCTTTTAAAAATTCTCTTTTGTTTTGTTTTACAAGAGAACACAGACTCTTATGAAACATCCATGTTCTAATCCATAGTGGTATTCATTGATGTTATATAGCAGAAGGGGTTCAAAGAAAATTATGCATTGGTCTGATCTAGCCTGGAGCCACAAATCAAAGTCTCTCCTGTAGACAAGACACAGTAAAATTGAAAGTAGCTACACTTTATATGGAAATTAGCTGCTCTGTGAAGGTAATAGAGTTAAACATATATCAACTCCAAAGAAAACAAACAAATAGAATGCATTGTCCTCTCTTGGAATGATCCTTTTCCCTTTTCTCCATATCTTACTGGTTAGATTTGATATTTCGTAAAAAATGACAAAAAATTTTAAAAGTTTTTTTTCTTATGGGATACTTGAAATGCACACAGTCCTGGATGGCATTTTTAAAGAGAATTTGGGAAAGTTTCATTTTTCACAACTTCTTCAGATGTTTCCAGAGACCTCATAAATAATCAGAGCTTAGAATGTTTATTTGTGCAGGCAATGTTCTAACTGCCTTTCATTAGTATGGTTCATACTGACTTGATGTAATGAAGAAAAACAGGGAAGAATATATTCTCCTTTTAGAGGGGCAGGATGCAAATGAGGCTCATACTGTAGTTTGCTTTTGATTGCTTGGATTTTTTTTAAATAACAAAAGAACATCTAAAATAAGAATATTTAAAGGAATTTAACAATTTGAAGAAAATTGTTTTTATTCATCATATTTAAATTTTTCATACCAGAGTGAACTTGTCATTATCAGCAGGGCCCTCCAGCTGCTGGCACCTAAAGATTCTGCAATCACCAGCTGCCACAAACAGACTCCTTGCACCTGGGAAAAGGAAGCCCACACATCTGAGCTTCTGTCATTGCCACATAGACATCTGCAAATCATTCTGTCTACATAGTTCCCCAACCCATAGCATAAGTGAGATGTAAACCTCTTGCAACTTTGCTCCTTGTTAACAAACCCCCAAATATTTTTTGTAGGTCATAGAAATGTAGTGAGGAAAATGTGTTGTGTGTGTTAAAATTCCATACAAATGGGAATGGTTGTTATTATTTTTCATTACAATAGTCACAGGTCTAGCTCCATAGTGGAAATCAGGAATTTTATGGACAAGATACAATGACAAAACTTTTGAGACTGGAACATAGAAATCATAGGTGGGGGATGGAGGGGAGGGGATTGATACTGTCTAGTCAAAGGATCATAAATCTAGAATTGAAAGGGACCTCAGAACTCAAATAGGCACAGAATTTGAGATTTGGAAGAGATCTATCATTTATAAGCCCAATCTATGTAAGAAGTGAATCTCTACTATAATATCATCAATAAGTAATCACCCACTTCTGCTGAAAGACTTCTTATGAGAAAGAATCCATCACCTTTGAGGGAGTACATTCAATTTTTGATCTGTGGTAGTTGTTAGTGTTTCCCAATATCAAGCCTAACCTGTTCTTTGGGGTCAAGGAGAACAAATCTAACCATCCATCCAGAAGAGGACTCTTCAAGTATTTCAACATAATTATTATTTTGTCCCTGAATTCCATCCACTTATTTTGCATGTAAAGAATACAAGAAAAAGAATGATGAAATGACTTGCTGAAGTTGCTTGAGGTAATAAGAGAAACAACTCCCAAATCCACCTGCCTCTATCATCATCATCATCATCATCATCATCATCATCATCATCATCACTACTATTATATGATTATAGTCTCAATGGTTGAATTATCTGTTCTTTCTTACTACTTACTGCTAATATTTTTTGAATCTATATAGCACATTTCTTCATGCAATTTTAAGTGTTGTATACATACATTGCTATATGCATTATGCAGTGATTATATATTCTCACTGATTTTTAAAGTCTCTCCAGAATTCTCAATGAGTTTTTTAAATGATCTTTAACATGTTTGCTTTGTTCCCCTGAGCAAATCACTAAATCTCTTAATACTCAGTTATCTTCTCTGTGCAAATGATTTTTCACATCTATATGTCTGGCCCTAACCTTCCTTCCTTTTTATTTTAATATTTTATTTTTTCCAATTACATATTAAAACAATTTTTAGCCTTTTTTCCTTTTCTTTTCTCTTTCTTTTTCTTTCTTTCTTTTTTTTTTTTTTTTTTTTTTTTTTTACAATTTTGAGATCTAAATTCTTCCCTAGTCTTTCTACCATACTTCATCCAAAAGGCAAGGAATTTGATAAAAGTTATACAAGTGTAGTCATATTTCCATATTAGTCATGTTATGAAAGAAAACACAAAAAACCCCAAGAAAAATAAAAATAAATCCACCAATATACTTTAATTTGCATCCAGATTTCATCACTTCTTTCTTTGGAGGTGGATAGGATTTCTTATCTCTGTAGTGTTAAAAAATAGTCATTTATAAAAAAAGTCATTTATATTTCTTCAATGCACAAAATTGCTATTATTGTGTTAATGATCTCCTGATTTGCTCACTTTACTTTGCATCAGTTTATGTAAGTCTTTCCAGGTTTTTCTGAGAATATTCTAGTCATTTCTAGAATTTCTAATAACATTCCATCACAAATCATATACCACAACTTGTTCAACTATTCCCCAGTTATGGAAATCTCCTTAGTTTCCAATTCTTTGCCACCACAAAAAAGGTTTTATATTTTTGTATATATAAGTCCTTTTCCTTTCCCTCTCCCCAATCTTTTTGGGATACCCAGAAGTGTTATTTCTGGTTCAAAAGGCATGCACAATTTTATAACTGCTTGGGCATAATTGCAAATTCTCTCCAGAATGGTCGGATCGGTTTACAGTTGCACCCAAAGTGCATTAGTGTCTCTCTTTTCTTATATTGTCTAACATCTGTAATTTTCTATTTCAGTCATAATAGCCAATTCTAACCTTCCTTCTGATCTCTTTCTTGCTTTCATTCATGTTATTCCTTAAAATTGAAACATCACAAAATAATAAGATCATTCCTTTAGAACTAAAAGGCCCTTTAGTTCAGCTGCTTCATTTTATCAATGAGAAGCCAAGATCTAGAGGTAGAGGAGGTCTAGCAGATATGGATAGGAGAACAATAAAATAATGCAGGAAAAGTAGAAAGGCAACAGGTTATATATGGAGCTTGTATGACAATCAGAGGAACTGGAAATTTGCTTAGGCAATTGGTAGTTGCTGAAGATTTCTTTTGTCAGTAAAGAGCCATGAATAATTCTACACCAAGAAGTACAATGTCTCAAAAGTTTTAGTGTAGTTTTAAGCTATAAAGTGCAGTAAAAATTTTGGGACACTTCATGTTATTCTATTTAAACAAAGCAAGAATGGATAGAGGAGAAAATTAATATAGAAATAATTTCTAATGAAGGCTTTTATTAGGATAATGAAAATATAAATAGGGAGGCAGGGCTATCATCTGTATGATTTTCATTCCATCTGTCCTCCAGTTGCTAGTAACTTCTCTTGAAACTCCTTTGTATTTAGTTTGAATATTTTTTGTATTTATTGACTTGAGTGCATGTTGTTTCCCCCCAGTAGAATGCTAGCTCCTTGAGAGCAAGGGCTGATTTGGTTTTTGTCTTTGCATCTGTGGCACTAAGCACAATGCCTGACAATAAAAGGCACTTGATTGATGTGAAGAATGAATGAATATTGGGGAGATGCAATCTGTAGGGTCTGTAGGATTGAACATAAAAAAGACTCTAGATTTTGAACAACAACACAGACTTAGAAGATAGCCTTAGAGTGTTTACATTTCAAAGTTTGGAACAGAATTATCATCTCCCAAAACATAGATCAAGAGCTAGGAAAGTGAATTTTTTAGACTATTATGGGCTAGGTTTTTTAAAGATAGAATTAATGTTTATAATTATAAATTGTTTATAATTAATTTTTAATTTTAATAATTAAAATTAATATCTAAATGCTTGTTCTTATGGCTTGGGTTCTGCTAAAGCAGTTCATGGGGGAAATGAATACAACCTAATGTATAGCAGATTAAAGTCTAAATAAGAATATTATGTAATAACAAAGGCTAGAGAAAATTAAATTTAAGTTTGACTCAACTAACATTAATAAAACACCTAATAAATGCAAAGCTTGTAGGGGAAAATGGAGATACAAAAGTGAAAAGCTATAAAGTCCCTGACATTAAGAAGCTTTTAATCTAACAGAGAGACATAACATGGATACAAACACAAATATGATCTAACATGGATTAGGAGTATGAACAATCCAGACAAGAATGCTTAAGAAAAATTGGAGGAGGAAGAGATCACTTTCATCTGAGAGGATTATGAAATGATTAATAGAGGAAATGGAACTCAGAAGAAAGAGAAGGTTGTGGGAGTTCAGGCATGTATAGAGTGGAATGATATTGCCTGAGTAGAGTAAACAAGTATTTATTTACCTAGTTATTTAATTTGGCTAGAATGTAGAGTTCTTAAACAGGGATGAAGTGAAATAAGATTGGAAATGTAGATTGGACCCAGTTTGTGAAAAGTCTTAAATGCCAGGGCTTTGTTGTGTTATTCATTCAATTCAATTGTGTGTAACTCTCCATGACCCATTTGGGATTTTCTTGAGAAAGATAATGAAGTGATTTGCCATTTGCCTTTTCCTTCTGTAGCTCATTTTATAAATGAGGAAACTGAAGGAAGCAGTTAAATGATTTGCCCAAGGTATCATAGTAAATATCTGAGGCCGAATATAAGCTCAGATCTACCTGACTCCAGACCTGGTGCTCTGTCAACTGTACCACATCGCTGCCAAGCTAATGAGGCTATATTTTGTTCCACAGATAATGAGAAGCTATTGAAGATTTTGGAGTAGAGTAAAGACTTATACATTAGGAAGCTTATTTTTTGGCAGTTGTGAAGAAGGGAAAGGCTAAATGTAGGGAGTCTAGTTAGAAAGAAATCACAATAATTTTAAACAAAAGGTGATGAAGGATTGAACTAGGTTGGTAGTGTTGGATAGAAAGACTAGGATGGATACCAAAATTATGAGTAAGGTAGAATCAACAACTTTTGAGAACTAATTGGATATGGAATGCTAGGGAGAGCCTCTCTTCCCCACCATCCCCGATATATATTTAACATGTACAATTTTTCTATACATATTTTCATGATTATCATGCTGCACAAGAAAAATCAGATCAAAAAGGAAAAAATGAGAAAGAACACCAAAAGCAAGCAAAAAACAGTAAGAAACTATGAAAAATGTCCATCAGAATTGATCATCACATAATCTTGTTGTTGCCATGTACAATGTTCTCTTGGTTCTACTCACTTCACTTAGCATCAGTTCATGTAAGTTTCTCCAGGTCTCTCTGAAATCATCCTGACAATCATTTCTTATAGAATAATAATATTCCATTATATTCATATACCATAACTTATTCAGCATTTTTCCAACTTACAGGCATTTATTCAGTTTCCAATTCTTTGCTACTGCAAAAAAGGCTGCTACAAATTTTTGCACATGTAGATCTTTTCCCCTTTGTTATGATCTCTTTGGGATACAGGCCCAGTAAAGACATTGCTTGATCAAAGGGTATGCATAGTTTGAAAGCTATTTGGGCATAGTTCCAAATTGCTCTCCAGAAGGGTTGGATCAATTCACTACTCCACCAACAATGTATTAATATCTCAGTTTTCCCACATCCCCTCTACCACTTATCATTATCTTTTCCTGTCATGTTAGCCAATTTGAGAGGTATATACTAGTACCTCAGAGCTATCTTAATTTGCATTTCTCTGATCAATAGTGATATAGAACATTTTTTTCATATGTCTAGAAATGGTTTTAATTTCTTCATCTGAAAATTGTCTGATCATAATCTTTGACTATTTATCAATTGGAGAATATCTTGAATTTTTATAAATTTGAGTTAGTTCTCTATATATTTTAGAAACAAGGCCTTTATCGGAACCTTTGGATATAAAATTTCCCCCTCAATTTATTGTTTCCTTTCTAATCTTATTTGTATTGGTTTTGTTTGTACAAAATCTTTTAAATTTAATTTAATATTATCCATTTTGCATTTCATACTGTACTCTAGTTCTTCTTTGACCATATATTCTCTCCTTCTCCACAGATATGAGAAGTAGACTACCCTTTGTTCTTCTAATTTGCTTATAGTATCCCTCTTTATGTCTAAATCATGAACCTATTTCAACCTTTTCTTGGTATAGAGCATTAGGTATTGGTGAATTCCTAGTTTTTGCCATACTAACTTCCAATTTTCTCAGCAATTTTTGTCAAATAGTGAGTTCTTATCCCAGAAGTCAGGGTTCTTGGGTTTATCAAACACTAAATTACTACAGTCATTGATATTGTGTCTTGTGAACCTAATCTATTCCATAAATTCAGTATTGGACAAATTGAGTTTGAAGTGATTTTGGAAACTTATGTGAAGATGTCTAGCCCACCTTTGGAAATACAGTATAGAAAATCAGAGAATAGATTGTCAGCATCTTAAATTGTTCAACGAATCCATTTATGATCTCATCAAAGGTAAAAATAACTTCAGACAAGAAGGGAGAGAGGGAAATTTGTGGGAGGATTTATGGGTAACATTTAGGGCATGAGAGGTGTATGATGAGGACTGCTCAGAAAGGTAGAGGAGAATTAGGAAAAGAACATCATGGATAGCAAGAACAGAAGGAATATTAAGAAGCAGGTTATCAACAGTGTCAAAAAAGAAGACAACACCTGAGAAAAAGTCATTGGATTTGATAATTAAGAGGACACTAGTGACATTCTTTTTTTCCCCAAAATTTATTTTATTTGAAGAAACAGAATAACAAAAAGAAAAACAGAAAAGCAATATGCCCAGCAGAACATCAGGGCAGATTCAAAATATTTAACAACAAATACCAACTTGAGGAAGTATATATATTGGTAGAAGAAATTATATACATGAGCATCCATCTTTACTTCCTTGTAAATTGTTCTTTGGTTCTTTGCTGCACACTTTATTTATTTTATTCTTTGCCCCCTTTTCATCCCCTTCCACTCCCAAGCAGGCTATAGTTAAATGTATACACATATACACACACACACACACACATATATATATATACATGTGCACATATATACACACACACATAGACATACACATATCTCCCTTTTTATCACCTCCAAGCAAGGTACGGTTAAAAAAAGACATATTTATGTATCCATATGCAGTTATATACATACATACATACACTCATACACACGCACATACCACACATATACATGTATTTCCTATCCCTGCTAACTCTTTCATTAAATTCTGCTTTATAACTTGGTTTACTATTACTTAACCTCCTGCCACCCAGGGATCCCTCTTTTCTTTTTGCCTCATCCTTTGCTTCTCCATCCACCAATTTCTTTATAGATTTTTGAGAGTGCTATATCCTTCATGGTATATATATAGTGTTGCCTATTGAACCCATTCTTGATGTGAGTAGGTTTTCAGAACTACAAATCCTCCTTCCCCCTCTAAATGCCTCTGTGTCTATTCTTCCTCTGCACCTTATATATATAACATGATGACTATTTTTACCTTTACCCTGCCAATCTTTCTTTTGAGCTTACCCCATTGTTGATACAAATTTTAAACATAAAGTATACATTTCCCATGCAGAAAAAACATAAACAATTTTTTCTGGTTTAAACAGTTTTCCATGTTGAGTTTCTTTAAATTGCTCTTTGATATAAGCTCTTCTATGTAAAATTTTCCATTAAGTTCAGCTTTAGTTGATAGAAAATCATGAAAATCTGCAAGTTCATTGAATGTCCACTTTTTTCTCATTGAAAATTATAGATAATTTTACTGGCTAGGATATTTTTGGCCACAGGCCTAGTTCTTTTGCTTGTCTATAGATATTATTCTAGGACCTTCAGTCTTTTATTACAGCTGTACAATTAGAATTGTAGAAGGTACAATTGTAGAAATGTAGAATTTGTAGCTCCAACATATTTGAATTGTTTTATTCTTGTTTCTTGCAATATTTTCTCTTTAATCTGAGATTTCAGAATTTGGCAATAATATTTCTATGTGTTTTCCACAAAGGATCTCTTTGATGTAGTAATCAGTGCATTTTTTCTATTTCTACTTTCCCCTTATGTTCTATCACTCCAGGATATTATTAGGATTTTTTTCCTAATTTTTTCCCTAGCATCATTTTCCACATTATTATATTGAGGTTCCCTTCAATTATTCTTATATTTTCTTTTCTTGGTCTATTCTCTAGATCTGTTGTTTTCTTATGAATTGTTTTATGTTCTGTTCTATTTTCTCATTCTTTATAATCTGTTTTGTTATTCCTTGGTCTGTCATAGTTTCAGTGGTTTTCTCTTGCTCAATTCTAATTTTCATAGAGTTATTTTCATTTTTGAGACTGTACCTCCTTTTCTAATTGATTAACTTTTTTATAATCTTGTTTTTCTTGGATGGTTTTTAATTTTTTATTTATTTTTTCTCAATGTCATTCATTTGATTTTTGAATTCTTTTTTGAGTTCTCCTATAAATTCTCTTTGGGCAGGAAACCATTTCTCTTTGGGGTAGAAGCTTTACTTACTAAAGTATCATCCTCTGAAGATGAATCTCAGTCTTCCTTGTTCCCATATGTTTTAATGGCGGGGTTCTTCTTTGCTGGCTCATTTTTTTTAAAAATGAGAAGTATTAGGAAGCACCTCCAATTGTGGGGTGGGAGGATGGTGCCTCAAGTTTCCCTTCATCTCTCCACTCCAACCAGGAACCCCAAACCAAGAGCTCCACTCACCTACAAAGTGCTCCTAGCTGTCAGTGTCCCTGCTCTGCTGCTTCTAAACTCACCAGTCACTGATTCCCTCTTGCCCAGGGCTATGTCCCAGCAGCACAGTTGGGCCAAGCACCCCAAATCAGTTTAGACCCATTCTGTCCTCTTGGACTGAAACCTTCCACTCAACAAACAGTCCAGGAGATGAAAGTTTCCACTGCTCTAGACTCAACCAACCAGCCCCAAAGGATCCCCTCCCCTTGACTGAGCCAATCCCATTGTATCAGGTTCACCATTCCATGTTCATCCTGAGGCATAAATTTGTTCTATTTGTGAGGGAAATAAGGAGAGTTTAACATTTATCAATCTACCCTTCTCCTCCATCTTCCAAGAATGCTGCAGTCATTGGTGACTTTCAAAAGAACAATTTTAGTAGAATTGAGGCAGAAGCAAGATTTCAGGGTATTGAATGATTAAAACGTGAGGTAGTCAAGATTATGAAGAAACATCACTGTTTCTGTCATTGAGAGAGAAGAGAAAAAAGAAGTAACTTCAAAAAGGAACATGAATAAATGAATATAGAAGCTGCAGGACATATTGTTTAAGGTCCTGGACTTATAGTCAGGAAAACTTAATTCAATTCCTTCCTCAACTCTTTGAACTATGTAATCATGAGCAAATCAATTTGAATCTCAATTTCCTTGTCTTTAAAAAAGATTATTTCTAATAATGACCTCATAAAAATCTTATGAGTAAAGTAAATCTTAGTGAGATATAAATGTGAATTATTATTGAGGTTTGCATATTTTCCCCTTCCACGCACTCTATGACCTAGTCATATAACCTATTTGTTGTTTCCGGTACACAGCATTCCTGCCTTCTGTCTCCATATCTGTAATTCACTGCCTGTCCTCTGAACCTGAAAATATTTCCCTTTGGAGAGTTTTGTTCCTTATCTTCCTTGTTTCCTTTAAGCTCAATGACTTTCTTTTTTCTCTTGGCTATTGGTACCTTCTATAAAGTTATCTTCCATCTACTCTGGATCCTGTATGTACACACACACACATACATACACACACACACACACACACACACACATATATATATATACCCCAAACACATACACACATGTATAAAACATATACACAAACACATAATATATACTCGTATGTGAGCACACACATAAATATATATGTTCTCCCTTATCAGAAAGTGTATTTGGAAGGACATAGACTATTTTTGTTTTTCTTTGTATTTCCAACATTTAGCACAGTGTCTGGTATATTTTTATTGTTTAGTTGTTTTAATCTACTCTTCATCACCCAATTTGTGGTATTCTTGGCAAAGATAATGGTGTAGTTTGTCATTTCTTTGTCCAACTACTAGGTATATAGTAAAAGCTTAATGAATACTTACTTTTTTTTGATTGATTGGCTGAAGCTTAGCTGAAGTTGAGGACACCAATGCTAGTTATTTTTTTATCTACCTTTCCAAGCCAATTCAGTATTATGATATGCTTCATAGCACTGTGTCCATTTTGTCTTGACACATTTTTTTGAGGATGATTCTTATATTCTTTCCCTTAAAAGCTTCATGGCAGATATTCAGTGAGAGATCTCTGGATCTGAACACTTTGAGCATCATCTTGGTGAAAAATCTGCTTCTTACTAATGACATTTGCCTTATGTAAAGATCTGGAAAGGTAACCAGATGATATCCAGTTGATTCCCATGCATTTGGACATGGCTTCCTTAGAATCTTTCCAGAATATGATGGTTTATTCTCTCCTTATTCGTTTTGGTCATTCATTCAAGTTAACTTCTTAAGATAAAGGAAATATTCTAAGTGACACTTTCCTTGATAGCAGATTTCACTGTGAAACTTATTCAAACTCCAGAGAGCATGTATGGGCACATTCTTAAGAGTGTAAGTGCATTTGTGTAGGTAAATGTGTGATTATGTGTATGTATGTACAAGTGTGTGATGTCTATCACATCATTCACAAGTAGACCATAATTAGATCTGGGACCTGTGATATCTTTGTCTAGAATTTGTGTAGCAGCAATATATTATTCACTTCATCTCTGAACCATTTGGAATATTTTAAACTGGAGCTTACCAAAATGTTCCACTTTCTTTTCTCCTCCCCTTTGGATGATGACTGTGGGACCCAGGTGCCAAGCTGTGGAAAATAATTGTCTAGTGATGGTGACATCTGGCTCTTTGGCAAGTTTCTTGCACAGTTTCTTTCTTAAAAAAATTTCCAGTGAATAAATGATAGCTTAGAGCTGGGTTATAATAGAGCTTTGTCTTTTAATATGTTTGGGCCAGGTTTATCTCAAATTCATCAGCTTATGCTAAGAGCAAACTATGTGCTGATGATAACTTTGGCTGTGAGTTACTTTTTGGAAAATTCTGCAGTCACAATTAGGCCAGAATAAATTCTGAGGCTGATATATTTAACACTCTTTTATACCAATGAGTGCAAAAGTAAAGAAGGTTGAAGTCTCATTTACAATGGTAAATCAACATTTAAGATTTAACCTGCTGTTCCAAAGCAGCTTTTATGACATTTCCCTCAGAGGTAGAATTGACAAACTTGTGAATTTGCATAATGTGGAGACAACTTCTTCATTTCAAGTCTGTGTTTCTATTTGTCTATATTGTGTTCTGCATCCTAACATCATCTTTATATTTTAAAGTTTTCTATGGTCCATACTAGAATTTTGGATAAGTACATACAGTTACAGAAGCAAACAGGCAAGCTCCTTGAAGGCAGGGACTATTACTATTTGACTTTATATGCTAGGTGACTAGCATAAATCCTTGACCATTACTGACACTCAAATCCATTCCTTTTTTCCTTCCTTCATTATTAATAAATATTTACTAAGCTTCTTCTAGGGAAGCTAGATGGTACAATGGATAGAGAACTGGGCTTGAAATCAGGAAGACTCATCTTCATTAGTTTGAATCCTGGCCTCAAACACTCACTAGCTATGTGACCCTGAGTAAGTCACTTAATCCTGTTTGCCTCAGTTTCCCCATATGTAAATGTGTTGGAGAAAGAAAGGCAAACCACTATGGTATCTTTGTCAAGAAAATCCAAAAATGAAATCACAAAGTGTCATAAATGACTGAACAACAATAACAAAGCTTCCACTATGTGCCTAATTAGGTGATGATGATAAAAAAGGGGATAAACAGAAAGCCTTCAATGAGATTACATTTCATGAGACAATACTTAAGTTTATACTGCACAATATGACAGATGCATGGTAATTTGGTATTTGTTGAGGAGTGGGGGAAAAAAGTAGGGTTGGGAATCAAGGAAGCATGTGGTATTTGAGCTGAACTTTAAAGAAAATTAGGAATTCTAAGAGATAGGTGAGCAAGAAATGTTTTCCAGGAATAAGAGACAGACTCTCTAAGGGCATAGAGAAGGGAGATGGAATGATGTGTGTGAGGAACAACAAAAATACTATTTTAGCTCTATTATAGAGTTAAGTTGAATTGAATTGATTTAGGATAAAATGTGAAGATACTTATGTTCTCTATGGTTATATGGCCTTTACTTGAATAGTAGATACTAGGAGAGAAACAAGGAACATATTTATATTTCTCATTCTCTTATATTTCTGTAGCATGCAGCATCTGTACATGCTTCCTTAACAAAAGAATAGCAGGAGGCAGCTAGGTGGATATTGAATAGAGCACTAGCCCTGGAGTCAGTCAGGAGGACCTGAGTTCAAATCTGCCCTCAGACACAAATTAGTTGTGTGACTCTGGGCAAATCCCTTAATCCTAATTGCCTGATGGAAGGAAGGAAAGAAAAAAAGAAGGAAGGAAGGAGGCAAGGGAAGAAAGGAAAGGAAGGAGGAAGGAAGGAAATAAAGGAGGAAGGAAAAAAAGAAGGAAGGAAGGAAGATGAGTACTAGATTTTACAAAAATGATCATGGGTATTTTTGAAAGTCCATTTGCTTGAGAGAAGAAGCATGCCATACTAGTTAAAGAGCTATCCTTGGAGACAGAAAAGAGCAGCATTCAAGTCCTGCCTATGAAATGTGCTGGCTTTGTGGCTTTGAAAAAAATAGCTTAATCTCTTCGTATTCCAAGCATTTCTCACAGACAGTACAGTGATAGGGTTGCTGTCAATCTGTATTAGCAGAGGGATTTTCCTCAGGGGGAATTTCTCACACCAATGAAATCATAGGTCCAGACAAAACTAAATATTGACTTAAATAAAATGTCAATTTCATTCTGATTCCCCAAAAATGCACAGGTGTTTATTCTGCATTAGTTTCTTTTGCAGAATTTTTGTAAATGGTTCTAAAGGAGCTTTAACTTCTACCCAAAGTCAGAAGAACCAAATCTAGACAAGAATTTTCTCTGTCACAAAGATCAACACTGATGTTTGTAAGATAAATTTTGGAGGGCACAGCAGTTTGATTCTGAGATATAATTTTACTGATATAGTTTCATCCTGCTCACTCTACTTGCCATATTCCCATTATACTGATCTGCAACTTAAAAGTTCTTGGAAAGAGTTGCCTGAGAACTGAAAGATATGTGACTTGTCTATAGTCTCACATCTACTATGTGTCAGAGACATGGCTTAACTCCCCAGCCCTTTCTCCACTGGCCACACTGTCTCTCTTTTGTGAGGGTCTATTTATCTGAGAGAGAGATTAGCAGATCAACAGTTAGAGTTAGGAAAACCTGTATTTAGGTGTTTCTCCTAGCATCTATTGACTGTGAACCTCAACAAGTTATAAATGTCCCCAACCAAGTCTCTAAGACTGAATTATAAATATGCATGGGAGGAATTTTTATATGGATAATATCCTGCACCTATGAAATGATAGCAACAATCAATGACAAATATGTCTACAATACTTAGTGAAATGCTCTAATTATGTTAGCTCATTTGAGCCTTAACTCAGTTTAGTGAAGTAACTGATATTATTATCCTCATTTTAAAGAGGATGAAACTAAAGCTGATATGTTAAGAGGTATATCAAAGGTCCATGACTAATTAAGTGTTTAAGGTAGTTAGGATTCAAATTTGAATCTTCTTAAATACAAATTTACCATTTTATATACTGTGTGCCTTAATTCAATTTTTGCTCTCACTACTCCTTTTCCCATCCTCTAAATTTTATTATTAAATGGTTATTAATATAGATCTAAAAAAAATCCCTGTAGCATCTATGCAAGTTAAAATGGCTCACCAGGTAATTTTGTCACTCTCCTGAGTTGTTTTTAGGCTAGGAAGCTATAAATGATCAAGCATAAGATAAAAATACAAAACCAGAATAGAGTGAGTAGGGGTGTCATTTTAAGAGGAATTCACCACAAAAGAGGTGGGTAGACAGTGATAGGAGATAGACTAGTGCAGGGAACAATAATAGAGTAGGAGGATGCAATAATCAAGACAGGAAGTTATAAGAGCAATGAATATCTTGGCAGTTAGATTGGAGAGAAAGGGAGTAATTTTAGAAATACTAAAGAGAAAGTAATAATTTTTTAAAAGCAAATATCTGTCTATAAGAATAATGAAGTAAAAAGTCCAATGTCAGAGGAAAGAAGTTAGAGGAAGGAACTTAGCAAAAAAAGTTAAAGAAAGCAGTAAGTGGAGAGGGAAAAGAAGCAGAAAGGAGAAACTGGAAGAGAGAATAATTTCTGAAGAATGAGATTGTTATTAAAGGAACATATAAGAAAAAGGGCAAAGCAGGAAAAGGAAGGAAAAGAAAGGAAGTATTTTAGCTTCTTCAAAGGCAGATTATGTCTTCCTGTGTATAAGAACTATGCAGATGACAGCCTAGGCAGACAGCATATCACATAATCATTTTCAAAAAAGAGAACTTATTTTCAGGAAAGACTATGAAAGACAGGAAAGACAGAATGCTGTGAGAAGTTATGTAAATTTCTTTCTTTTTCTTTTGGGAGAGAGAGAAATTATTATTAATAACCAATGATTTTGGGAAATCATCTTTTTTCTAAAATCCTCATTTCAAAACTCATTCTCTTAAGGCTAAATTAACTTTCTACAAAATAGTCATCAAGACTCCATGAAGTCTTACAAAGAATGTAATTTAAAGTAAATTCCTGCCTATGGTATTGCATTTAAGCAAGTTTTGGTGAGATAAATCCTTTGTCTAGATTGTCCAGAGTTAGGAGTAACTTGAATTTAGAGATAAATCTCTTTATCTGGGAGTGGCATAATATCACTCAGGCCCTCACTGAAGCAAGCCCATTTCTCATTGTAACATTCATTCTGTCATTAATTGCTAACCAACAAGACTTTATTGATACCCACAAGGACATCCATTCTTCCAAGGGCATATCCCATCACTATGAGGAATCTTTGACTTTTGAGAGTGCCACTGATATCTTTTATTAATAACATGTTAATATTATTAATAAAACAATCAATTCCTCAGAAATTGTCTCTCTAATTTTTTAAATATAGGAGATATATACTTATTTTTTAGATTGTCTATACTTTTCAGCTTATTTTTTACCTTTCCTATCTTTTTTCCAGAAAAAAAATCCCTTATCACCACTACTACAATTACAACAACAAAAGAAAAAACAATCCATCAAAAAAGCTGATATTTGATGTTCCATATCCATAATTCCTCACCTTAGCAAAGAAGGGGGATAAGAAGATTATTTCTTATTTGTCTTCTTTGAAGTTAATCTTGGTATTTATAATTTTACACTATTAGGTTTTCCTTGTTTTTTGGTACTGTTCTTTTCATCTATATGACTGTATATTGTTTTAAATGGATGAACAGTGTATATTTTGTTTCCTGTTTCTATTCACTCTACTTTGCATCAGTTCCAAATCTTCTCTGTAATCATCATATTCACTGTTTATTATAGTGTGGGAATATTCCAACTTTGAAAATTTCTTTGATGGATCTTTGATCACATCAGCATAACTAATCTTTACAAAAAATGTAAATCACAGCCCATCCTTGTTCTCTCTCTTCCTGAGCAAATTTCATCTAAGTCTTCTCATAAATTTTCCATGGATTATTTCTCCATCATGCTAGAAAGTCTTTCTCATGTTCTTATAATATTTTGATATTTCATATCTGTGATTTTGAATATAGCACTAGCTTTGTCCAATTTGGCATAGTAGGATGACAGCATTAGAGCTAGTAGGAAAGTTTAAGGGTTTATTAGTCTATCTTTCCCTTTTTACAAATGACAAAATGGGGGTATGGGGAAATTAGAGGAATTTCTCAAGGTCACACAGGTAAGTAAGTATCAAAGGCGGGATTTGACATCAAATCTTTTGACTCCAGAGCCAGCTCTCTCACTATATCATCAGCTCGTCTCCTTTTCTATATCCTCAATGATGTTGTTGATTCAACCTCTCTCACAAAAGTGACTAATAAGCAATTGAAGTCCAGTTATACCTCCCATGCATCTCTCTATTACTATTTAGGTTACTTGTGATTTTACTTCTTATGAGATCATTGTGTCCTCATAGTTTCTGGGAGACTCAAGGAAATAAATAAAAGCTTTTAGATATCAAGGGACAGATTGACTTATTGAAATAGATCAATTGGATGGCAAATTTTATTCAGAAGAAACAAATGCAATAAAAGTGATGAGAGAAAAGCATCTTATGTCAATAAGACATACACATACCATGAACTTGAAGGTGAAAACATAGCAGAAATCTTTTGGGTGAAGACAAAAAGAGAGGGGAACTCTCTTTGATACATACATTAACTGTATCAAAATGAGAATGTTATTTATTGCTTAGATAATTGTAGAATACCCACATTTTCTTTATATTACCAAATTAGTTAAGAGACAACATGTGATTGTGATAAGAGACTCAGTATCGGAGCATTTGTTGGATGTTTCACTTTGCCTCTAAAGGAAAAAAAAGCATCAAATAAATTCTTCACTAGCTTTGCTAGCTACTCTGTCTCTAAGAATGTAAAGAAATAGTTTATGGGAAAGAAAAGTGGTGATCATCAGAGTCACAAAAAAGAGCTTAAACAAATCTCATTTTCTACTAGAATAGCTAGATAGTGTAATGGATAGAACACTAGATCTAGAGTCAATAAGACTTTGACTTGCCACCTACTCCTATTTGCTTCAGTGTTCTCATATGCAAAATGGGGATAATAATAGCACCTATATCCTAAGGTTGTTGTGAGGCTCTAATGAGATTATATTTGTAAAAATGCCTAGCACAATGTCTGTCATATGATAAATGCTATATAGATGTTAGCTAGCTACTGTATATATATAAATATAACTATATATATATATATATATATATATATATATAGTTATATAGATGCTGCTGTTGTAATCCAAGGGGTATATAAGGGTAGGTATAAGGTATGTAGAATCATAAAATTAGAGCTAGGAAGGATCTGGGAAGCCATCTAAACCATATACTTCATTGCACAGATGAGGAAACATATCGAGAAATGTGACATCACTGACCTATGATACCAATGTAGTGACATAGTCTACATTTGAACTAGGGTTTGCTGAATCCAAATTGAATATTTTCTACATTGTTCTACCCTCAATTTCAGAATGTACTTTGAGAAAATCACTTGACATATTTGTGGGTGAGATAGAGAAATATAGATTGGATAAGAATATAAGATAGGTAGATTCATAGCTGATTGAGCAATTATACTCAAAGAATAATGTCAATCTGACAAAAGGTCTCTGCCACAGGACTTTTTTCTCAGAGTCATTGAATTGAACCTTTTGGTTTTTTTTTAAAGTCATTGACCTGAATCAAGACTTAGTTGCTATAATGATCAAATCTGAAAGAGATAGATAATACCCTAGATGACAGGTTGCAGAGACTTTGTGACTTAAGATGACTTAAGATGATGGGTCAAATTTAAGAAGAATAAATTTAATAGGGGTCAATCAAACTATTGTATTTAAAAATTAACTATATATTATCTTAGATTTTAAACACTGGAAGTAACCTTTACCCTATTTTTCTAATTGGTTAATTCTTTCCAAACTTCTACGCTCAGGTTATCCATGTCCTCATTTCTCTCTAGGCTGTTCTTCTGACTCTCCAGACTTTCTCTATCATGCCTCTGAACAAGTATTTCCCCCTTTCAGCTTACTTCTTTGTGATATCTTTCCCCAGTAGAAAAGAAACTCTTAAAGGTGGGAATTTTCTTTCTGCTTGTATTCATATTCCCAGCACTTGGTATAGTGTCTGTTCATAATATTTGTTACATAGTACTTGCTAAAGTACTGTTACATAGTACTTGCTAAATAAATGCTTTTTAACTGACTTGTTGACAAGCACTGAATAGGGGAGAGCTAGTTAGTCTGTCCTTTGTGAAAGAGAATGAGTCCTTAGTATGAGTCAAAGGGGTGATAAGCGACAAAAAGAAAACTGAACAAAACCCCCAAACCCTATACATTCCTAAATTACTTTAACAGCATTAAGCTATCAAAAACAAGGGGTATTGCCAGTTTCAGAATACTCTTTGCTGCCTTAGAAAACTTATAACTCTAACCTTAATCACTGAAGACATTAGTTCAAAAAAGGCCAGGGTTTCCCACTGTATCTAGGGCCATATCCAATCCTCTGGATCTCTGTCTGGTCACTGAACCCAGATGGCTCTGAGGGGAAAGTGAGGTAGGTGACCTTGCACAGCCTTCTCTTACTTAAATCCAATTCACTTACATGTCATGACATCACTTCCCTGATATCATGATCCTCTTAGAGAATGAAGGATGAACAACAATAATGAATAAAAAAATCCCAAAGAGACAAGAGTTTTTGAGTAATTAGTAATCAATTTATTAATTAGGCTACTTAATAAACATAAATTAATGATCAATGGTTTCTCTGAGAAAAGAAAATACAAAAAAAAAATAGAGGACCTGAAAGCCGTAAATATTTTTGAAAGGAAATGCCCTCTGACAAATAAAAATCAATTTTGATTGATGGATGTTTAATGAGGAGACAGGATAGAAAACTTTAGTTTCCCCTGCTGAAAATGTGCCTTGATCATGAAATTCAGACAATTTGGATAAAACCACTCTGGATGGCTTTCTCCTTCATAAGTTGGGTGATCTTAAATTTCAAGGGAGGCATACAAGTATAAAGGCTTATTTCCTTGGTGCAAGAATTTGCTTTGGCTAGATTCTGTTTACACTTATTTGGGTGGATTCCAGCCCAGGTTTTAGTAGAATATTCTCTAAAGATTAGGGGGCATCTCATCAATCAGTCATGTACTTTAGAGATTGATTTTTTTTTTTTTGCAAGGGTGAGTCTTTAAATGAGGAAATAAAAGGAGAAAAAATTGGAACTTAATCTAATAATTTGTTATTAATAGCAAAATAATAATTTCTATGAAACCACATGGGGAGTATAGTGTTCAGTTCTAGGCACCACACATAAGAAGGACATTAAGAAATTGGAACCTTTCCAGAGGAGAATGACAAGGGATGGAGAAGGGACTCAAAATCATGTCATTTGAAGAAAGTGGAGATATTTAGCCAGGAAAAGTAAAGCCTTAAGAAATATGTAAGAATTATTTTCTACTGTTTGGAGAGGAAGTAGACATTTTCTGTGTGGCTCCACTAAGACCAATAGAAAATTCAGATTGGCAGATTTAAGTTCAAAGAATGTTAGAATTTTCTTACAATTAGAAGTGTTAGAGAATAGAATTGGTCACTTAGGTGGTCATGAGCTCCCTATCATTGGAAATATTTGACTTTTAGATCCTTTACAAGGTTCTTATGACATCTTTAAGAATAAAACTGGTCAGTTTTGAAATAAGCACCATGTTCAGGACAGAATGAAATCAGGCTGTTCTTTCTAGGAGTCAGACCATATACCTATTGAAAAATATATTCTATTCTGTCTTTTAGTTTTGCCTTTCCATTAAAAGTTGTCTGAGTAATATTGGAATTATTTTCTGAAGATCAATGCTTTCTTTATTGCTAGTAAGAGAAATGTTGTGGGATATGGCTTGAAGGGGAAAGGGATGAGGCAGTGAAACTATTTTTAAAATATTCTTTCATTTATGATGTTATGAAATGGTTTGTTCTGGAAGAGATACTTATCATTTTAGATAATCTAACATTTAAATAAACAATAAAACTGAGATTATTTACATTTCAAAACCCATATTAAAGAAAAGTTTTTGGTTGCTAAGGTAATAATTGAGTGCAAATTACCACTTCCCTTTTGGGGGAGGGAAGGAGCAGCTGATATACTTTCTTCTGATTGGAAAAAGGAGATCATAGATTTTTACACAGATGAGCCATGCTGGGTGTCATATGGCTAGAAGACTTTTGTCTCTCCTGTCAGCAGAAGCTTCATGAAATAAAAAGAGCTGAGAGGCTGGATAAGTTGGAAAGGCTATGGTATTTTAGCTGATTAATTAGGGACTGATATAGGAAAGACTGTCCACAATGGAGTTAAAACCACTGCCTGAAGAAGAAAAAAAAAGGCAGCAGGTATCTTGAAACCATATGGAGCAGTAGAAATGCCAAGTCTGTACATATACTCTGAAAGGATTTTTTACTTAATCAAGAGAAATGGGCTGATTTAAAGGAGAATAATCTAATAAATTCTATGTCTAAAATGGGTTTTGGAATAGATCACAGTTAATTATTTAGTAAAAGCAATTCAATTCACTTGAGTAAACATTTATTAAGCACCTACTTTGTGCCCCTCACTGTACTAAGTGCTGGGGAATATAAACAAGAAAACAAGACAGTCTTTGCCCTCAAGGAATTTATAATCTAATGGAATAAGAAGAAAAAAAAAGAAAGATGAGGGAGGGAGTTTGCTTACTAGGATGTACCCAAACATGGAGTCCAACTAAAGCAATACTGCTTGATGGAAAATAGAGAATATAAAAATTGACAGAATTGTGCCCAAGTATTTATTTCTTTAGTCTTATTCTCACTAATTATCAACCAAATAATACAGTTATTGGGGCAGCTAGATGGTTCAGTGGATACAACACTAGTCCTGAAGTCTGGAGAGCCTGAATTCAAATTGAGCCTGAGACACAACACTTACTAGCTATGTGACCCCGGCAAGTCACTTAATCCTAATTGCCTTGCAAAAACCCCACAAAATACAGTTATTTCCTAAGGTATAAATGAGTCACATTTCAAAAGGCACAAGTGTACTACATATTCTCATAGGATTGTGGTGTTCTTAACTTGGGATTTATGGACCCCTAGGTAGATTTCAAAAGATGAGAAAAAGTATATTTTTATTTCAATATGGTAGGTTTTCTTTGTAATAATATGTATTTTATTTTTATGAATTTAAGAGCATTATTTTCAGAAAGGATTCATAGATTTCAGTAGGCTTCAAAAGGGTACACACACACACACACACACACACACACACACACACAATTAAAGACTCCTTGTCATAGAGGGAATAGATCACATTCCAAGGGGCAACTAAGTTCTTTGCTTTTTAATCCCCTTTCCACTCAACAAACCTTTATTATCTACATCACAATTCAAAATTGCAGATATTAGTGAACTTGAGAACTAAATCATCATTTAGCTTAGTATCTTTTCTAATGCAATATGCACCCTTTGGCATATAGGGAATGGGAGATGTTTATGTCCCAAGCTTAGTTCCTTTAATTGCCTTTCTTCAACACATGGTAACAGGAGAACATAGCTGTTCCATGATGCTTGTGCTCTAGATATAATTGCTTTTTTGCCACAAGATCCTGATATATGTAAGAAGAGGACATGATTGTTTATGGCAACTTTATACTATTATTTGCAGTTATGTTAGTCTCTTATTATCCACTATATATTGAGAAAAACATGCAAAAACACTGAAGTTGCAAACTTGGTATATAAGACAGTACTTGAGGCTGTTTGCTGAATTGAATTGTATCAAATGTATGATTTCCCATTTCATTCATTCCTATTTCTCTTCTACTTTCTAAGTGAGGTACAGTAGGAAGTATAGTGATTTTGGACTTTAGAGCCCAGGGATTCAAATTCACTTCTATTACTTACTATGTACGTGATCTTGGATAAATAATTCATCTTGGGTGACAATTAAGTAATGCAGTGCTACCACTGGAGTAAGCAACGCTGAGTTCAAATCATACCTCAACACTGTAATCCCAAGCTAGTCACTTCTAGGAAAATTACCTATCTTTGCTCATTTCTTCATTTAGAAAATAGAAGTAATAATAGCACCAACTCTTCAGAGTTCCTGTGAGGATCCTGTGAAGGTGAGATGACATATGTAAAGCACTTTGCTTTAAAGTGCTCTATACATGCTATCATTTAATTTCTTTGTAGGGTTCCTTATCAGTAAAGTGAAGGGGTTAAATTATATGTTCTCTTTTGGTCTCTCGAAATTCTAGACTTATGGTTCTATGGGTGACACAGTGAATAGAATGATAGCCCTGGAGTGAGGGAGATCAGTCTTCATGAGTTCAAAGCTGGACTCAGACTGGGAAAATTACTTAATCCTGTTTGTCTTAGTTCCTTATCTGTAAAATGAGCTGGCA
Organism: Sarcophilus harrisii; assembly: GCF_902635505.1. Classification (NCBI taxonomy): domain Eukaryota; kingdom Metazoa; phylum Chordata; class Mammalia; order Dasyuromorphia; family Dasyuridae; genus Sarcophilus; species Sarcophilus harrisii. Next base: position 218,715,790 of record NC_045429.1, read on the forward strand.
TACCACTACAGTATCTTTCTCAAGAAAACCCTTACAAGGGTTTTGCAATAGCAAGGTGGCACAGTGGATAGATTACTGGGCCTGAGGTTAGAAAGATTCATTTTCCTGAATTCAGACCTGGCAAATATTTAAAGTGTGATCCTGGGCATATCACTTATTTCAGTTTGCCTCAGTTTCCTTATATGTAAAAGGAGCTGGAGAAGATGGCAAACCTGTCCTGTATCTTTGCCATAAAGATTCAGGACTGAAAATGACTGAACAAGGGATCCTGTACTCAATGTTCTGTTGTAGTCACTGACCTTTGGGTACATAAGGAAAGTGTACCATGAGGATTTGAGAACAATTTTATGACTTGCCACTCCCAGTTCTTGGATCCACAGTATCAGCAAGAAGAAAATATAGGTAATTGGAAGTATTTCTCTTCTCAACCAGAACTTTAGACAACTTGAGTCAATGCATCTGGGCCATAGGAGTTGAGAAATATTTTTATTCTTAGAATTCATCAAGAGACCTGTTGAACAACCAGCTTGAATGGACAGTCATTTATGTATGGATGTGTGAAATATGAAAGTTTGTTTTTCAGAGGAGCATAGGTATAGATGAAAGAACCTTTGATTTGAAATTAGCAGAACTAAGTTTGAATGCCCGCTCCAACGTGTATTTACTTAGTGATTTGGGAAACGTTTCTTTATACTCTGGTTTCCAGATCCCTTATCTATAAAACAGGGATAGTAATATTTATGCTGCCTATTTAAAAGGATGTTGTGGTAACTACATAAAATTTAGGTGCCATAAAATGACACCTAAAACTATGATTATTCAAGAGATGCCTATGTGATGTTTTGTTCTTTTTACATTCTTGTCATCATTGTGTCTGTTGTTTTCCTGGTTCTGTTTACTTCACCTTTCATCTTCTTATACTTCTTTGAATTCATTATATATAGTGCCCCAAAAGTCTTAGTTGAAGGTAAAAGTATTTATTCATTTAAGCAATTAAAATTTATCTGTTATATTAAAATATTTTAAATAAGCTGTTTTAAATAACTTTCAATAACTTCAGCTAAGATTTTTGGATCACACATTTTGTCTAGCCATTCCTCAGTCAATGAACATCTACTTTGTGCTCAATTCTTTCTTATCATAAAAATACTACTACAAATATTTTAATATGTGAATGATATATCTTTGACCACTTTGGAATATATACCAAACAGTGAGACTTCTGAGCCAAAGTGTATGGAGTTTGTAGTCACTTCTTAAAAAACATAATTCCAAATTGCTTTCCAGAATGGTTGATTCAAGTCATGACTGCACCAACAACATGAAATACTATACTTGTCTTTCTGCAGCTCCTCCATTATTGACTTATTTTCACCTTTTGCCATCTTTGCCAATTTACAGAGTAGAAGGTGAAATTTTAAAATGACTTTGAATTTATATTAGTAGATTTGGAACAATCTTTCACATTGCTGTAAATAATTAGTAAATATTTCAAGAATTTTTTGTTAATATTCTTTAGCCATTGGAGAATGGCTCAGTTTAATATATTTCTGTTAATTCTCTCCACATATTGAATATTAGATTCTTATTAGAGTTATGTGATTCAATAATTTTCCCCCAGTTGATCAGCTTCTCTTTTTTCCTAGTTACACTGATTTTATTCCTACAGAATCTTTTTATTTTTATGTAATCATAATTATCCATTTTATTTTGCTTTTAATTTTTAATGTTGCTTTTCCATATTGCTATAATAGAGTTCCATTGTTACTTGAAAAGAACAATTGAGTGGAAAATTGTACTTATCTCTCAGTTAATTATGCCAATAGTTGAAATCTGACTCATAATACCACAAAGCCAAGGAACCCTGCTCAGGTGGTGGCAGAATACCCTAATTGCAGGCAAAGTGACAGAGAGGAAATGAAAGTCTCTGGAGAGCTGAGTTTGCAAACGTATAAAGTAATGACAATAATGTCACAGATGGCTTTGCTAAATATTTTCTGGGTCAGTGCAAATTTCTGTGGGACAAATGGAGTAGATGGGAATCTAATGGTTTTGTTGAACCATATGCAACAACTTTTCAGTTTAAAGGTTGAAGGTCTCACTGGGGACAGCTTGAGGGCTCTTTCAGACCCAAGATTTTTAAAGAGAAAAATATTTCACCAATTGGAGGGATAAAACAGACAAGAGAGAATTAGCATAGATTTTCTTAGGAAGAAGGTCTCTAAGATGGTTGTTGTTGTTGATCTTAACGATAAATGCATTAGCTTCTCATGTTCATAAGCCATGAAAATCAACCAGAATCACTGAATGTTTAGAAAAAAAAAGTTTTCAAAAGAAAGAAAAAAGGAACAAAGATGTCTCTGAATGTGTATGATTCTAAGAAGGTAGAATTAAAAGGGATTTGTGGGGAGATTAATTGCATAATAAAAGTATCTAAAGTTACAAAATTATCTTTGAGCCTTTAGGATATGTGGATGTTGATAGGATTGGTTAATTTAAACATTTCCCTTCACTTGGGCTCTGACAATGATGCTTTCTCCTGAAAGCAGTCATGACCATAGTACCATGAAGGCCAATAATGAATGGTACAGACCTATCTCTTCGATACTGTAAGTTTTCAGGCATTGAAGCATGATGATCAAAATGGTAATGACAATGGGAAGGAAGGAGAAAGGCAACCCTTATAATAAATATTAGAAGGACTTGAGTTATGGCCTAGATTAGGGATTTCATTGGTATGGGGGAAACTCCCTGGTAAAGTTCCTGCAAGTTGCCATTTTTTTCTGAAATTTATAGGCTTACAGACATTCCATAGAATGTCTAGAGCACTGAGAGGCTAAACTTTTCTAGGGTCACATAGGAGAGAAGGAAGGAGAAGAGAAGAAGCATTTACTAAATGCCGAACACTTCACAAATATTCCATTTTGTTCTCACAACAATATTGGGAGGTAGGTTTTTTGATTATCTCTGATTTAGAGATGAGGGGGACAGAAGTTAAAGGATTTGCCTAGAGTTATACATCTAATAAGTGTCTGAGGCTGAATTTGAACTCCAATTTTCCCGTCCAGATCCAGTACTTTATCTAGTGTACTACCTAATTGCCCTTAGCCAGCATATGTCAAAGGCAGAACTTGTATACAAATTCTCCTGGTTATGAGGCCAATTCTCTAGACTTCACATTGCTTTTATAATAAAATTATGTCTTAATATAATTTAAAATATATTAAATGTTATACTTATATATTTTATAATTAAATGATAAATTAATGTAACTTATTCTGTCATTTTAATGTAACTTATATTATTATAATTTGATACAATTACCAAAATTAATTTCTAATGATTAAATGTGAATAATAATTATTTATATTTGTATAGGATTTTCATATATTTTCCCATTTGATCTTCTCAATAGTCCTAGAAGTTAGATAAGATATATGGGACTAACACTATGTTAGTGAAAATGTTAGTACTGGAGTCCAGGTCTCCAGATTTCTAGTTCAGGACCCATTTCAGAATACCAGGAAAAAAAGCAGTCAGCAATAGATGGAAGTCCAAGGGACTGAACCATATAGTAGACATTTTGGTGGGTAGGCTAGGAGACTAGAGAAGTGGGAAATAATTTGGCAATAAGTTTTCAGATACTAGCTGAGCTCTGAATGAGACTGGGAAGAAAATAGTCTTTGAATCATTTAAGAAATAATAGGGAAAAATGCTTAACATGGCTTGAAAAATTTTAAATGGACATTGAAAATGTACAAGTCATGACTGAAAAGCAAACCCAGAACTATCTCAAAGGGAGAGAAAAGGAACAGGATTCTATATAAGGCTTTCTATTTTGTAAACATTTTCAGAGAAGAGAAAGTGTTGCTAGAAAGGTCAGAGTTAGGGAAGACAGGACAGCTAATGACCTAATTATTAGATGGAAACAGATGGAATCTAAACAGGAAGCAGGTCACTTCATATTCATTGGTCAAATTTTTAAAGAAATGAGTACAATAAATTGTAAGACTATCCTGTTTGTTTACAACAGTCAAATCAGTATAGTCTTTTTGAAACATTTCTTGAAAACATTTGCCTAGTCTTGGATAAAGCTTGCTTGTGTAGAGTTGTTTACAGTTTGTCTATGAGCTCCATGAGAACAGGAACTATATTTTGCCTTTCTTTTATCCTTAATATGCCTAGGGCATTTTGGACACTTAGTAAGTAATTAGCAAATGCTAACTGACTAAGGACTGACCTAATCTATCTGACTGATATTCTATTTTATAGAGATGCAGAATTTAAGAGTATATAAACTATGTTACTTTAAGATGCCCGAATGACCATGAAGTTTTTGAAGACATCATAATGTTACATAAAACCTGGGGAAACTAAGCAATGTAGCATTTTAAACTAATATGATAATTATCCTTTACTATCTCAGATAGGATCTCTTAGAAACTTTATAGAGTCAAAGACAATCTTGTGAATAAAGTATATAAATAAATATTAATAACTATTATAATAAATATACATTGTGAATAAAGTAAATAAATCAGTTTTGTAAAGAAATAAATATTATAAATAAAGTCTTGGGAAAAGAGTACTGGACAGAAATTGAAAACTAATTCAAGAGCCAGCAATGAAATTTATAAACTGTATGACTATGGGTATGTAAAGCTCTCTGAGCCATGGGCTCCTCACTCTTAAAATGGGAACAATAATGCTCATTCCAACTGCTTTAAAAACTTCTCAATTTTCTTTTTTTTTACAATTTTTTATTTAATCCACTTCATACAAGAAAGGGGTTTTGTAAACCATTGTGCACTGTGTAGATCTAAGTTGCTTATCATTGTTATCATCATCATCATCATCATCAATTTCAATAGTAATCATTGGATCCAAATATCTCATTTTACAATAAAGGATACTAGGGCCCAGCTAAAATCAATAATTCATTCAAGATTATATAAGCAATGAGCAGTACTCTGAATTTTTTAATGTCACGACCAACATTCTTTCTTCTATAACAGCGAGTTAAGACATTTTAATTTCTAAATCATGCAAACAAAAGCTCTTGGGGGGGCATGTCAAGAATTTTTAAGACTGCATGAAAATTTTGTTGTATATTGAAAAGAATAGCAAGTTGTATATAATAGATTTGCAATTTCATGTGTAATCACAATTTTTGTACTATATTATAGAAATGCTAGTTTTATTTTCTATAAATTAAATTTCTTAAAAGAATGCAAAGGGTCTTAAGACAAAAAAATAGTTCTATGCTTCTGACTTTCCCAAGTCCCATTCCTAAACATTCACCCACAGAATGGTGTATGAAAATTCATCTAGCCATCTCTGAGAAAGTAGTTGGATCATCTTTCTCTCCATTCATTCTGCCCAGCAGAAGTTTATATTCAATCATTGCCAGCTTAGCGGGTGGAGTGAGACCATTACTGGCAATCAATGATATTTGCTCAAATGTTAAGTATTATATTATCCTGGGCAAAGAAAGGGGTAATAATATCATTGATCATGGTCCTGTAAGTCAGTCAGTTAGAAGTAACTTCAATAATTTATCATATGGTTTTTGGAGATTTTGAAATGGGAGTCAGAGCTAAAATTAATCAGCTATAATTATCATGCCTAATTTCATTAAGTGTTCTGTTTACCATTTTGTATTACTTGGACAAATTTTGAAGATTGAACTTTGAGACAAAAAAAAAAACAAAAAACACATAGCATAAAACCCCAAACCAAAAACTAGATAAAAGATTTATGCTCCCATCTTGGACTCAAAGCAAAAAAAGTGTTTGGTTTGAAATGTGGCAATCAGTTCTTCCTCTGAACATGTAACTCAGCAGCAAAATAAAAATTTTGTAAAAGATTTTGCCAGTTCTTGGGCATGCATTTCATTCATTATCTTTCTCCTATTTAAAAAACAAAATGAGGAGGGGGAGAAGTAATTTCACTCTTTCCACACCAGAATTCCAACAGCACATTTTTCAGGCTCACTGATCAGATTAAATACCCCCTTACTTCCAAATAGCAAAGATCAACGTAGTACATATGTTTTGATATAGTTCTAATCTTATCTTTAGTTATGGAGTCAACCCACCCCTCTGGGGACATGCCCAACTCCTGTTTTCATTAACTTCTTTTCCCCTTGGGTTCATATGGATATTCAGATTATGCTAAAGTGGATGCTACACTCATTATTCCTTCTGGATTGGGTGAATCACCATCTGCAGATATCATGTAAGTGATAATCTTGGCATTGACCCAAGATCTACCTTTGCAACCACGAGTGTTCTCTCTGAGATCTGCCATCTGGACTTTTCTTAAGCCAGTGAGGGGAAAAAAGCATGTGTGTGTGTGTGTGTGTGTGTGTGTGTGTGTGTGTGTGTGTGTGTATGTGTAAGGGGGGAGGTTCTGGGTTTTGTTACGAATATATATGATCACATTAAAATTGAATTGCAATATTTTAAATCAAAACCTTTTCTGCTTCAGCCCAAGAAAAGGCATAAATTTTAACTTTTTTTTGTCTCTGACTTCATGTATCTTAGTCATCAGTTACTGCAGGGATTTTAAGCCTCCTGCATTCTTTTAGGAGAGAAATAGAAAAAACAATTTGATGATTTAAAAAAAAAATTAAATATTTTATAGGACTGTGGACTGGATTTAATTTTTTCCCTTCTTTTTTAAAAATTTTTTTATTTAATTAAAAAAAATTTAATAGCTTTTTATTTACAAGTTATATGCATGGGTAATTTTACAGCACTGACAATTGTCAAATCTTTTGTTCCAATTTTTCTCCTCCTTCCCTCCACCCCTTCCCCTAGATGGCAGTATGACCAATACATGTTAAATATATTAGAGTATAAATTAAAAACAAAATAAGTATACATGTCGAAACCATTATTTTGCTGTCGAAAAAGAATTGGACTCTGAAATATTGTACAGTTAGCCTGTGAAGGAAATTAAAAATGTAGGCAGGCAAAAATATAGGGATTGGGAATTCAATGTAATGGTTCTTAATCATCTCCCAGAGTTCTTTCGCTGGGTGTAGTTGGTTCAGTTCATTACTGCTCCATTAGAACTGATTTGGTTCATCTCATTGCTGAAGATGGCCATGTCCATCAGAATACATCCTCATACAGTATTGTTGTTGAAGTATATAATGATCTCCTGGTCCTGCTCATTTCACTCAGCATCAGTTCGTGTAAGTCTCTCTAGGCCTTTCTGAAATCATCCTGTTGGTTGTTTCTTACTGAACAATAATATTCCATATTATTCATATACCACAATTTATTTAGCCATTCTCCAATTGATGGGCATCTACTCAATTTCCAGTTTCTGGCCTGGATTTAATTTTTAATGATTGAGACATGAATCCATCTTTGTTATGATCTCAGAAATGCTGAAAAACATTTCTAGTCTTAATGATTCCATATACAATGTCTTATTACTGAGCTCCCTAGGAAAAAATGAATGGTTGACTGGACTCAGGTCATCCTGATTTCAAGATATTCACTGCCCCACTTATCTGCCTTCAGATGTATTTCATTGTTGTCTTCCCCCCCCCAAAAAAAACCCCAAAACGATTATGGTCATTATTTTTTTCTTGGTGGTTCTTTTCTTGGTTGTCATGTTGTTTTCTTGTTTCTGTTTATAATAATAATATTTAGAATTACTACAGTGTTTTAAGGTTTCCAGAATGCTTCACATATCACATTTGATGCTTATTCATATAATTATTCTAAAACTTCTAATTCTTCCCATTCAAGTGAAATAATATTTGTCAGGCACTTAGCATAGTAACTAGCATATAGTAAGTGCTCAAAAAGTGCTTGTTTTCTTCTCCTTCTTTATAGTGTAATAATATTCCATTATTAGTACACCACAGTTTGGTCAATCTTTCACTGAACAATGGGTAATAAAGAAAATTAACTAAATCATGTTAAACCTAGAAAAGATCACCTTTAAGGACTTATCTCACTCTAAATCTTCTGATCCTATATGGGGACCTGATCTACAGAAATGCAACTATCTTTAGCTCAATAACATTTCAATACTAGTTTAAATTAAGTTTGGTAATTATAGATGTCTAATTTTAGTTTAGTTTCAAATTAGAAGTAATCTATTGGGGGAATTAATTTTAGTATTTTTCTAAAATAATTTCTTATATTGAAGATGAAACCCTGACCCAAATAAATCAATTTTGTTCCAGTTTTTGCTACCACAAAGAGGTCCATTAAGAATATGTTGCTATATATGGAATTTTTCTTTGCCCTCATTGGGGTATATGCCTTGTAGCAGAATCATTAGGTCAAGATGTTAGTGACTTTTCTTCTGTATTTACCAAATTGTTTTCTAGAATGGTTAGATCAATTCTCTATTCTACTAAAAGTTTATTAAACTATCAGTCTGTCTATAGCTTCTTCAATATTAAATATTTCCCTTTTATTGCATCATTGCCATTTTGAGGAATATGAAAGGAAATCTTAGAGTTGTTTTAATTTATATTGCTTTAATTATTAGTGACTTAGAAGTTTTTTTTTCACATGGCTATTTGATCGTTTACATTTTTTATTCTGAAAATCATTCATCTCTTTTCATTTATCTATTTGGGATATTGGTTCTTAGTCATACATAAACACATACACATACATCATATTATTTTTTATAGCTTTTTTATTTACAAGATATATGCATGGGTAATTTTTCAGCATAGACAATTGCAAAATCTTTTGTTCCAATTTTTCCCCTCCTTCCCCTCACCCCCTCCCCCAGATGGCAGGTTGACCAATAATAATACATCATATTCTTAAAAGAGATATTTTATATAATTTTTTAATTGACAAGTTTCTTGTATCTTAGCTTCATTTTAAGTTGTTGTTATTGTTTTAAATTGCGTGATCCCTATGATTTCCCGGAGGCATCAAACTGAAATTTTGGCACAATATTTTACACTAACTGCTTTATCTTTATAGAGGAACCAGCAAAATTATTTTTTCCTATTTGAGCTCAATTCTATTATACAACTGATAAATTTGTTAGTTAAAAAGGAATAAAAAATTGGAAAGTAAAATGATGATTAAGCATATTATAGAAAGAGTGGCTTTGTCAGTACTTGCATTTTTCCACACTTTCTTGGGGTGAATAATTCTTGAATTGATGAATTTTTAAAAATGATTCATGGGATGTTTTTTCCTGTAAATTTACATGCCCATTGATCCAGGTAAGGCCTTGAATTCATAAACCATAGAAATATTTCTTTCAAATATCACTATTCAGGCTTAGTTCTGCTCTGTCGCTCATTTGATTTCACATTTCAAATGAAATTCTTCTATACTAAAAATAACTTTTTTGTTTTTTAAATGTTGAGACACTGAAGCTAAAGACCCCAATTTGACAGAGTAATTAGTTGGTCAACTGCTTTTTTTCATCAAATAAATTACTTTTCTGTCAAGTGACAACAAATGTAATTTGAACAGAGATTAATTACATAATAATTATGCTTGATATAATTTGTTAAATAGAGGAATTTTATGTGAAATAAGAGATTCTCAAATTTATACAAATAAGAGCAGATGGTGAACAGCTAGTTTTAATTAAATTAGGTTTGGTAATTATAAATGATTAATTTTAGGTTGTATTCAAATTTAGAAGGATCTATTAGGGAGTCTTATTTTTAGTATCTTTATTGGGATTTTAGCTTATTGTTGTGATCTAAAAGTTCTAATACTTGGAATCAAATGAATGAATCCTTAATTTTGATTAGGTAAATTAGATTCCAGAAAATACCAAAGATATTCATGGGATCTCTTTCCCTTTGGATCTTTCAAAATAGATCAAATACCTACAAAGGATGATAATACAAAGTCGCAACTTAGAGACCACCTATCTAATATAGCCATAATTTATCAGTAACTTTGTTTATAGAGAATGAAAGATAAGTAGCCTAGAAGATCTTTATAATACCATGGGAAATTTACTATAATTAGAGAATTAAATGTTACATATAAACTATACCACAAAAATTTAAAGAGGGTTTTCCTCCTACTTTTGATAGAAAAGATTTTCTAATAACTTTTGGAATAAACTTTGAAGGTAAAAGAATCACTTCAATTTATTATAAGGACCCTCAGAAATAGGAGCAGCTACATCGTACAGTGGGTAGAGCAGTGGCACTAGAGTCAGTAGGACATGAGTTCAAAGCTCACCTCAGATACTTTCTAGCTATGTGATCCTGGGCAAATCACTTAACCCTAATTGCTGAGAGAGAGAGAGAGAGAGAGAGAGAGAGAGAGAGAGAGAGAGGGGAAGAAGAAGAAGAAATAATTTAGGAAATGAAATACAACAAGGCATAATGAATAGCATACTGGCTTTAGTCAGGAACCCATGTACAAATCCTGTCTTTGGTATATATTATTTGCATGACCATGCACAAAGTAGTTATTATTTACATGTTTATACATATACACATTCTCTCCCCTAAGAGAATACAAATGAAGGACAAACAACAGCTATAAATTCCTTGAGGGCAGGGCCCATTTCATTTTTACCTTTGTTATCCCAGTGTTTATTCTATTCCTCTCACAAAGTAGACACTTAATAAATGTTATTAATCAACTGGCACTAAGTGGCCAAGACAATTTTCCAAGTTGCCTTTGAGTTGCCCCCAGCCATAGTAGGTACTACTACTGATTCGTAAGTCCCCAACTGGAAATATTCATTCACTCCCAACTTTATCCTTTTTCTGGACTTTACTTCCTCACCACCAGATTTGCCTGTTATCTCTTACTACCCTTGCACAATCCTTGCTTTCTAGCTGCCCTTTAATTTTTGTCTTCCCTAGTGAGAATGTATAATCTTTAAGAGTTGGGATTAATAAACAATAGTTTTTTTTTTATATTTATATCTCTAACTCTTAGCACAGTGCTTGACACATAGTAATTGCTTGCTTAATAATAAATACTAACTTGTTCTATCTTTTATTGATCTCTTTCTATCATCTAGCATTTATTTATCTTTCACCTACCTATGTAAGATAAGAGCAGTTGCTGATTTTTATCAGTGGAGGCAATTTGAGTTTCCTATACAGATGAAATTACAGGTCTTCCCCCATTTCCAAAGAAAGTCATAAAAATATGAGCAGGCAGAGTCACTTATGAGAAAAATAAATAAATCAGCTTCTGATAGTGCAAAAGAAATGAGTTATCTTGTTCTTACCTGACCTATATTTTATCTTAGTTTTACTCTAAAGTGTCCAATAATCAAAGATCATGTTAGGCTAATTGACATAGTGGAAAAAAGCCCTAGATTTCGCATCTGAGAATTGAGGAACTTGTATTGTGACTGTATGAATGTGGACAAGTCATGTGGACAAGTTATTAACTCTGCTTAGGAATCCATTTGCTTATGTGGATGAATAACTAAATTTTGTCTTACTTAATATAATTTATTAAGCCCTAGATTTCACATCAGAAAATTGAGGAACTTGTATGGTGACTGTATGAATGTGGACAAGTTATTTACTCTGCTTAGGAATCTATTTGTTTACTTGGGTGAATAACTTAAATTTTGTCAGGGAATAGCTAGATCTCAGCCCTCAGGCTCATACAGCCTCTAGGGACTTGCTCTTCTTGAAACATTTGTCCTGAAACACTGTCACAGTAGTAGAGATGCTCTAGAGTTTTTTAATCCTTGCTTTTCTAAGTAGATGGCTGTTAGTTTATACAGAAGATGGATCCCTCAACTTAGAACCAGAAAATTCTGAGTTCATATCTGACCTGAGACACTTACTAGTTATGTTAATTTGGACAAGTCAGTTTGGGTTGCCTTAGTTTACCCAATTATAAAATATACTATTATAATAGTATCTATCATGCAGGCTTGTTGTAATAATCAAATGAGATGATATTTGCAAAATGCTTAGCATAGCACCTGCCTGTAATAGGCTCTCTATAAAGATTTGTTTTCCTTTCCTATTCCTTCCTCCTAAACAAGGAGAATTAATATAGTTATCATTGGAGCAGAGGTCCTTTGACCAAAGAATGAAGGACATGGATCAGGACTTGGGCCCATTAGGTCTCTAGAAACTTGACATCTGCTCTGTTCTCTTTCTAGAACCTCTTTCTTGGTTATCGAATCAGTTTCTACTGACCCAGTTAATATTAATTATGTAGAATGCTTTGGGATCTTTATATTTAGCCCTAGTGTCTCCTGAACTCTAACCATAAATCTCATATTACTTATAAGAAAGACCAAATGAATGTTTTATAGATATCCCAACAAATCCAAAATGGAACTTACCATCTTTACATATAACCATATTCCTCTGTCTTCCCAATTTTTGTTGAAGGGACCATTGTCTTCTGAATCACCTGAATCCCTGACTCTCACTCATCTTTCCTAGCCAGTAAATTGGCAAGTCTTGTCAGTATATGACAAGATATCTTATAGCTCTACAATATATCTCACGTCTATCTCTTCTTCACACTACCCAAATTTTAGACTTGAACACCTTTGATCTGAATTATTTTGATAATGGTTTCTCTTCCTTATGCATCTTCCCTCCCCAGATGCATTTTCCACTCAGCTACCAAATTGGGGTTCCTAAAGCACAGGTCTGACTTCTATTCAAGAAGTCTTAGAAGCTCCTTCTTTCCTCTAATGGAATATAAGCTCTTCTGTTTTTTAAGCCCTTTGCAATGATTTTTTCCACATCAAGGGGGTTCCATATTATCCCTGTGATATGGAAAAGCCACATAAAATCTTTTGGCTCTTCCTCTGTAACAGGGACGTCAGAATTTTTTTTCCTTTTTCTTTTATGGGGTGTTTATAGTAAACACCCCATTGTAAAATTGGGGTTAAGTATTTGGTCATAGACTATATGTAAGTCAATTGTAAGGGAAAATACTGTGGTTTCTGCAAAACTCCTCCAAAAATCCTATTTACAAAAAATTCTTATGCCAACCTGCAATATATCAATGCTTTTCTGACTCTTATAATTCCTAATTTTTTTTCTAGAATTTTCATGATCAGGATCTGGGAAATTGACCCACTTTATCAACCAAACAAACAACATATTAAACAAGCAATCAATTAACAAGTGTGAATTTAAAACCCATGCAAGACTATAAACTAGAAAGGCAATTGATTTGCTTACAGTGAGCACCTTTCTGGATAAATCTTTTCATAAGCTCTAGATGGCAGATTGCCTGGTATGTAGAAGACACATAATAAATTCTTTTTTCTTTTTTTTTTTTTGAGAGATTTATTAAAGGAGGATTGATGAACATAGAATTAGATCAAGTTAATTCCTAGTTTCCCTGGCTTCCTTCAAGTTCTAGCTAAAATCCTTCTAAAGGAAGTGTTTTCATTCTAGTATCCTTCCCCTGATGATTGTTTCCTATTTATTTTTTTTTTTATTATAGCTTTTTATTTACAAGATATATGCATGGGTAAACTTTCAACATTGACAATTGCAAAACCTTTTGTTCCAATTTTTCCCCTCCTTCCGCCTAACCCCTCCCCAAATGGCAGGTAGACCAATACATGTTAAAAATGTTAAAGTATATGTTAAATACAATATATGTATACATATCCATACAGTTATTTTGCTGCACAAGAAGAATCGGACTTTGAAATAATAATTAACCTGTGAAGGAAATAAAAAATGCAGGCGGACAAAAATAGAGGGATCGGGAATTCTATGCAGTGGTTCATACTCATTTCCCAGAGTTCTTTCCCTGGGTGTAACTGGTTCTATTCATTACTTCACAATTGGAACTGATTTGGTTCATCTCATTGTTGAAGAGGGCCATGTCCATCAGAATTGATCATCATATAGTATTGTTGCTGAAGTATATAATGATCTCCTGGTCCTGCTCATTTTACTCTGCATCAGTTCATGTAAGTCTCCAGGCCTTTCTGAAATCATCCTGCTGGTCATTTCTTACAGAACAATAATATTCCATAACATTCATATACCATAATTTATTTAGCCATTCTCCAATTGATGGTCATCCACTTAGCTTCCAGTTTCTGGCCACTATAAAGAGGGCTGCCACAAACATTCTTGTACATACAGGTCCCTTTCCCTTCTTTAAGATCTCTTTGGGATATAAGCCCACTAGTAGCACTGCTGGATCAAAGAGTATGCATAGTTTGATAACTTTTTGAGTATAGTTCCAAATTGCTCTCCAGAATGGTTGGATCTGTTCACAACTCCACCAACAATGCATCAGTGTCCCAGTTTTCCCACATCCCCTCTAATATTTGTCACTATCTTTTCCTGCCATCTTAGCCAGTCTGAGAGCTGTGTAGTAGTATCTCAGAGTTGTCTTAATTTGCATTTCTCTGATTAATAATGATTTGGAGCATCTTTTCATATGGCTAGAAATAGTTTCAATTTCTTCACCCGAGAATTGTCTGTTCATATCCTTTGACCATTTATCAATTGGAGAATGGCTTGATTTCTTATAAATTAGAGTCAATTCTCTATATATTTTGGAAATGAGGCCTTTATCAGAACTTTTGAGTGTAAAAATATTTTCCCAGTTTATTGCTTCCCTTCTAATCTTGTCTGAATTAGTTTTGTTTGTACAAAATCTTTTTAATTTGATATAATCAAAATTTTCTATTTTGTGATCAATAATGATCTCTAGTTCTTCTTTGATCATAAATTCCTTCCTCCTCCACAGGTTATTTATTTTGAAAATAACTTATTTGTACATAAAAGTCTACATGTTGTCTCCCTCCATTAGATTATAAACTCCCAGAGGTTAGTCTGTCTTTTGGCTTTCTTTGTATCCCCTTCACTTGGTTTAGTGCTGGGCATATAGCTAGTACTTAAAAAATGCTTGCTGGCTGACTGCCTGAGGCCAAAGGGAGTTAGATATTTAAAGAATATTTCCATCAAGTTGTGATAAACTGTGTTCTATGGCTATTTCTGTCTAAAATAATAGCGGCCACTGCAGAATCAGGGTACCCAGTTTTATTTATTACATTGGTTAAATCCCTATAAATGTAAAGCTTTCCTTATTCTATACCTCCTTTTTGTTTCTATTATTACACCATTCATTGCCTTCCTTCAATCAAATAAACATTCATAATACGTTGTTATTGTTCAGTTGTTTTTCAGCCATGTCTGAGTCTTTGTGACTAAATTTAGGGGTTTTTTTGGGCAAAGATACTGGAATGATTTGCCTTTTCCTTCTCCAGTTCATTTTACAGATGAGGAAACTGGGGCAAATAGGATTAAATAACTTGCTCAAGGTCACACAACTAATAAGTGTCACAGTCCAGATTTTAACTCTGGATAATTAGTCTTTTTGACTGCAAACCTGGCTTACATCCACTGCACCACCTAACTGTTCTTTCATAATATGTACAAATCTCAAATTTATGGATTACTTTTCATTAGTTAGATTTTTAGGTTGGCTGCTTCCTGAAGCTATACAGTAATTTAACCAACTTCTAATGACAATGTAAGATGAACAAAGTTGATAGTAGTATTTTTGGTAGCCACAGAAAATTCCATAAAAGTATCCATAGGGCAATTAGTAAGACAGATTTAGTTTCAGTTGGACTGGTTGGTAAGAAGATCTCAGTGAGATACTGTGGACCACAGAACACAAGGTCCATTGCAGGATTTAGACTAAGAGTCATCTGGGATTTAGTCACTGGGAAGAACAACATCTGGTAGCTTCTATTTTAGCTAATTGTTTTGGCTAATTACTCAACCAAATAGTTTTTACATTCTAAATCAGTATTCTGGTGCAAAACCCTGATTGTCCCATCTTAGTTATAGACTACTTCTGAAGAAATTGCCTCCAAAATCTGTACCCCCAACTTTTTCTTCATAAAGAACTACTTTTAACTTTCTTGACATCTTGGGATCACCTACCATAAGGTAGAAGGGAGATGCTAAGAGTGATTTGCTGACCAGGATGGTTATTTGCTGTTTTTTCTCTGCACTGACAATTCCTGTGGATCTCTAGGAGAGATGTGGCAGCTACAAATAGGTTAGAGTTTTTTTCCCTTGGCAGGACTTAAAAATTAACTATTAAATAGTAATCAAGTGGTTAAGGACCTCCATTTTAGATGTATAGATTCTTATTAACTCTTTTCTCAGGACATCAATCCCTGACCTTTAGCATAAATATTTTGGGGTGGGGCTTTTACCTTTTGAGTCTATGATTTTATGATTACTGATTATTATATACCCATACATCCACAAGACCAGTATGAGTTTTTTCTTGAAAATTATAATGTAGTGTACAGGGAACTCCAGAGGAAAAACATCATCCCTCATAGAAAATAGCTTTCCTTCTACTAACAATATGAGGAAAACAACTGCTTTCAGAGACAGTCACAGTTTGTAGCCTCTATGTCCACAGTGGACAGCACATGGGGCAAAGGGTGTTCACCCTCCTATTTAAGGCTTGGAGCTTTTTACTGCTTAGATATTATTTGAGATAAAGAACCAGAATTATATCAATATATCAATATCAATTGGAGACTATCCTATAGGACTATAGTGCAATAGATAGAGAACTGAGTCTGTAGTCAGGATGGCTCATTCTCCTGAGTTCAAATCTAGCATCAGATACTAACTGTATGACAACTCTATGCTTCAGTTTCTTCTTGTAAAATGAATTAGAGAAGGAAATGGTAGACCACTCTAATATGTTTACCAAGAAAATTCTAAATAGGGTCATGAAAGCTGGATTCAACTGAAAATGACTGAATAGTAGTAAAATGAGAGTATTTTCTACATTAATTAATAAGGATGAAGGAATATGGAATAGAGAAGTAGGAAAGAGGAGCAGGAAATTAGGACAATTAACAATAACAATATCATTCCAGCAAGAGACTGAAACCAAAGGTTGGCATCACACTTTTATTTTTAAGTTTTTATCAGCTGACATATAACTCATAATTTTTTGTAGATTTACAAGGAATCCTATAAGAGAGCTAGTGCTAGGAGTATTAATTTCTATTTTATAGATGAGGAAATTGAGGCACAGAGAGATTAAATAATTTGTCTATGGAATAACAAGATTATGCAATGATCAATTCTGATGAACATGGCTCTTTTCAACAATGAGATAATTCAGGTCAATTCCAATAGACTTGTGATGTAGTGAGCCATCTGCATCCAGATAGGAGACTGAATATGCATCACAACTTAGTATTTTCCCCTTTTTGTTGTTGTTTGCTTGCTTTTTGTTTTCTTTCTCATTTTTTCTTATTGATCAGATTTTTCTTGTGCAGTATAATAAATGTAGAAATATGTATAGAAGAATTGTACACAATTAACATATATAAATTACCTGCTGTTTAGGAGAAGGAAGAAGGGAGAAAATTTTGGAACACAAGGTTTTGCAAAGGTGAATGTTGAAAACTATCTTTGCTTGTATTTTGAAAATAAAAAGCTATTATTTAAAAAAATAAAAAAACAACAAAAAAAGATAATTTTTCTGTGGTCATACAATTCTCATTGTTCACTCCATACCCTATCACACAGCACTATTTCAGTGGGAGGGGAAAAAATCCAACAAAGAAATCATAAATGGGAAGAATCACTACTTTCAGCAAAACTTCTGTGTCAACAATTTGAGAGAATAAAATAAAAAAGAATGAACATTTTTTATTACCTCACAGGATTATTTAGGTTCAAATGAGTTAGTAGTTACAAAAAGCACTTAGCACAGCACCTGGCATATAGTAGGTACTATAAATGCTTATTCCCTTCTGCCCCTCCTTAGGCCTGAGCAAAAGTGGAGGGGATAGATTTAGGCTTTCAAAAGATGTGCTCAAGATGGTTCCCCCCCCCCCCCCCGCACACATCTTTTCTATTTGGAGAAGGTAACAATAGCACAGATTTCAATTTCTTAGCTGTTTCATTCATTCCCTAGAAACTGTGAGGAGACAAGATCTATAATGAACAGGTTGATACATTACAGCAGTTCGCTATAGTTCAGACAGTTTAAAACCTGGTAAAATTAATAAAAGGCACATCAAAGCATGCTTGTGCAATCTGTTAAAGGGATGGAAAATTGCATAACACTGAGGATCCAGCTTGTAATAAGACAGCACTAAGTGACAGACTCTCTTCACAAGTTTATGGTCACCTCTGGATGTCATTACTGAGCTTAATGAATCCCTTTAAGCATTTGTCCCCCTGGAATTTTTGTGGAGGCCATTTTCAGCCTATCACACAGATGGAATATTGGCAACCTTCCTCCTTCTCCAAAGGGCCATTTCCTTCACTATCAATTCTCATTTTGAGCAACTCTTTGTCCATTATATGTCTGGTACAAATCTTTTTCTCCACCTGCCTTTTTGTGTCAAAAAACTATGTTCTCTCCATGCTTTTTTTTTAATGCCATATCAACTATGTAAATCAGCACATCTTCTCTGGATTGATTTTCCTTTGTGAACCAAGAGTATAATTTACCATCTTTCTGTTTGTGAATTGGGAGTCCAATTTGAGCAATTGCATTGTGGAATCTTGGCGGCTATTTGAATTTCTATACAGTAGGTGTTCTTTCTTTGACTTGTCTCCGATCTCAATTTCCCTCTCCAGACAATTGATTCTGTGTTTTGAAATGGCATCGCTTACAGCATATTCTGGAGTTTTCAATATCAGAGTAAGTCAGTAGGAAATGCATCTACAATGTGACAGTTTCTCAACACCTTTGGAAGCAACATAATGCATTCACTCAGCAATTAAACCCCCTGTCTGAAATGGAAAATTGGAAACCTAACCATTACTGCTTTTATTTTACCATTAAAAAATTCTAGAAAATGGAATCAAACAATGCCTTTATATAGTGAATAGATTCTGAGTTTTGCAACTATAAAAAGTAATATATTATATAATGTACTTTTCGCATATGCATATATTATATGCATTACATATATATCAAAGCATATGTGGTAGACATGCATTTGTATATATTATATATATACACATGATTATATGTCTATATATTTGTCTGTATATATACATATATACTACAAAAATATAGTATATATGTATATATAGATATAACTGAGTGATTCACCAATACTTATGTACTTGAGAGACCTTGGGAGACCAATGAGATGATAATTTAAAAAAAACTCAGTCCTTCCTCTTGGTTACATGATGTGAGAGGCAAAGAGATGATGACCCCAGAATAACATTTTGTTTGCCAAGTTACACAGCCAGTATTTGTTGAGGCAAAGACACTTAGTGAAAACACAGCTACTAAGGGGGTCGCCCATGAGAGCATTCTAGTTGAGGGCAAGGTCCAACAACCTCACTGAGACCTAATGGTCTTTCCAAATGAGAGTTGCAGAAGCTGTGGTGAGCAGTTGCCATGGATGCAGGGAGAGAGATGCAGAGATGAGAAAAAGATGGGATGCTGAAGCTGAGAGGAGTGTCTGGGCAGAATCTGGTTTTGCTGAACTTGCCAGAGGGACAGATTCAAGATGGTATTTTCATTTCTCTCTTCCCTTTCCATTCTTCTCCTCAGAAAAGCATATATTTCTTCCAAAGTATTTCATGTATTTCTTTAAAGTTTCTTTTATACTTATTTTATATACATTCTAAAAAACAGTATTAAGATAAAATTATGGTTAACTAATATGCTATTGATTTGAATGTATTCATTTGATCAAAGGCTGCTAAAAAGGAGACTGTGGTTGATCAGGTAGATAAAGGGAACCATTTTTCTTTGGGACTGGCAGCTGGGGGTTCAACATAAACATAAGGAAATATTGCTAATTCATGTTATATAGTTTCCCCAAAGGAGAAAACAGGTGCACTGCAATTTCCATAGACACAAGGAGTTTAAGCCAAGCAGCTTGGTGTGGGCTGAGTCTGATACTTTCCCCCTTTCCCATTATTTCACACTGTACATCTTAAAAAATAATTTAAAAGTTTTTTTTTTCTTAAAAGGGAAAGCTACAAGACAGGATAAAGGGCACAGATTAAAGTAGAAAATTAGGATTCAAGGGCAGATATACAAAAAATGGATAGAGTCAATCAAGAGGGCATAATAGTTCTCCAGAGGCAACCATCAGCCCTGGCACACACTGGCAGAAGCATACAACAGTTAATCAATGAACATGGATAAAAGTCCTACTATGTGCCAGGCCTATTCTACTACTGTTAGAGATATACATAAACACACAAACATACATCTTGTAAAGAGGATTTTATAGTATACAGTGAATTAATCAGTAACAAAATACTGAAAAGCACAGAGCAGATAAAAAGCCTTTTGAGAACATTGCAAACTTTCTTACAAGTATCCAACTGAAAAAGATAACCTAGAAAAATTAATGACCAAGCTTTGTAAAAACATTTTCTTGTAAAAACATACTCCAAGGTTAGGGTTCCACAAAAATACATTTATTTTGTCTTTATATAATTACCAAATGATAATAAACTTTCAGATTTTGAAGCTCACTCTAATTAATCTATAGAAGATGTACATTTTATGTTTTTTAAATAAGTTTCCTATCTGATTATGTTGTCATGCTTTTTTATGGAATGATTGAAGAAAAAGAGATAAAAATATGGATCTGTCAGAAAATAAGTTCATCTAAGTATTAAAACTAATTTCAAGTTTTTAATAAGAGACTTATCTAGTTAACTAGAAATATGCCAACCTTTAAAATACATTAAGCAAAACAATGGAAATTTGTTTTGAATCATGAGGAATTAAAATACAATTAAATTTAAATGAACAATTGTTCTTGTGATCAAATGCATTATCTCTGGGTATGTCAATGTTTGTACCTAATTTCCCACAAAGGTATTTTAACCTCTTTTACAATTATAACCTGTTCTTCTACTCACCAGAATTACTGGAGACATAAAATAAAAACAACTTTGTTCCAGTGTACATAAAGAGAGAATAATTAATTTTTAAATTAAAAGCTTAAAATAA
Organism: Sarcophilus harrisii; assembly: GCF_902635505.1. NCBI lineage: Eukaryota > Metazoa > Chordata > Mammalia > Dasyuromorphia > Dasyuridae > Sarcophilus > Sarcophilus harrisii. Next base: position 218,736,726 of record NC_045429.1, read on the forward strand.
AAATTATAAGGAACTAATTTTGTGGCAAATTGCTCAAGTAAGAGGTTTGTAAGTTTTAACCAAAGTTGCAGTTCTTTTTGAAAAATAAAGCAAAATGGTAACTTGCAGCTTCATTTTTGCTATGTAATTGTTCAGTCAATGTGATATTTGAAAGGTCATAAAAATGGCAGTGATACTGTAGGACTGAAGAAGGTCATTTTTTAAAAAAATGAAAATTGTCTTTAGATGAAAAGACTTCAACTTGTCTATAGATGAATAGACTTGAACTTTGATACCTGGAAAAATACCAGAATGTAATATTAAATAGATGATGAGGGAGGAGGTGATTACAAAAAGCCAGAATAGCTTTATCAAGGGTAGATCATGTAGACTAACCATGTTTCCTTTTTTGATTAGATTTCTAACCTGGTAGCTTTCAGGATTGCTATAGATATGTTTTACCTAGATTTTAGGAAAGTGTTTAATAAATAATCAGATGCTTTTCCCCCAGAAGAGATGGACTCAATCATTTGGATGCACTTGGAAATGGTTGAATGCACTGACTTGGATGGTAGTCATTAATAGTTTGATGTCAACTTTGAAGGTCCCTTATTAAGTGCATCAGAGATCTGTGCCTGACCTTATGCTGTTTAATATTTTTGTCAGTTATTCAGATAATGAATAGGTATATTATATTTTATTAAATGTATAGATGATAGCAAGATGAGAGGCATCACAAGCACAGTGAATCCAGAAAACTCTTGGCAGATCAAATATTAGATGAAATCCAATGAGAGGAAATTTAAATGCAAGATGTTACTTACTCTTGGGTTCAAGAAATCATCTTCATAAGGAAAAAATGCAGGAGGGATGGTTTCATGGCATTTTGTTTGATAAAGGTCTGTAAGTTTTAGCCACAACAAATTCAATTAGAAGCAATAGTATGACATGATTGCTAGAAAATTAATGAAAACATGACCTACACAAACAGAGGCAGATCTTTCAAGAATATAGAGGGATGTGTGTGTGTGTCTGTCTGTCTGTTGAAGTGTTGTTAGCCTCACTTACCTGCTCTGGTGAGACAACTCCTGAAGAATCATGTTCAGTTCTGGCCACCATATTTTTAAAGAAAGACTTTGATTAAAGAGCATAGGAATAAATGGAGTTTTCCTTAAAATGATAAGTAGCATCTATTTAAAACCATCAACAAACATATATAACGAGGATAAACTAGAATCATTCCCAGTAAGATCGGGGTTTAAATAAGGTTGCCCACTATCATTACTATTCAATATTGTACTAGAAATGTTAGCTTTAACAATAAGAAGTAGGTAATGAAGAAAACAAATTATCATTCTTTGCAGATGATATGATGGTATACGTAGAGAATCCTAGAGAATCAACTAAAAAAACTACTAGAAACAGTTCACAATCTCAGCAAAGTTGCAGAATACAAAATAAATCCATTCAAAATAACCATAGATAACATAAAATATTTGAAAGTCTATTTACCAAGACAAAGTCGGGAACTATATGAACACAATTACAAAATATTTTCCATACAAAGTCAGATCTAATCAATTGGAAGAATATCAAATGCTCATGGATGGGCCACGCTAATACAATAAAAATGACAATTTTACACAAATTAATCTAATTATTCAGTGCTATACCAATCAAACTGCCAAGACATTATTTTATCTAGCTTTGTAAAATATAAATATAAAATATGTAAAATATATATATATATATATATATATATAAAAAAAACAAAGTTCATCTGGAAGAACAAAAGATCAAGAAGGAAAGACACTGATTATCAAGAGAATATACAGAAAAGGGCAACCAGAATTTTTTTTTCAAGTTTTCAGATGAGGGAATAATAGAGAAGAATCCCAGGTTGAATGATAGTGATCTATAAATCACTAAAGCTGTCTTGCAGAATGGAGATTAGCCCCAGTGGAACAAAGTAGAAACAGTGAGTGCAAGTTGCAAAGAAGGAAAATTAAGCTTGAGGTTAGAAAAATGTTCTAATTATTATAACTATTCAGTGGTGGAATGGGTTATTTTGGCAGGTAGTGGGATCCCCCCCAATACTGCAGGTGTTCAAATAAAGGCAGGACGATTATTTATCAAGATTCTTTTTCTGATATGGGCTGGGCAAGATGGTCACTGACCTCTTTTTCAATATTTACTATTGTTTTGTTGTTCTGTCATGACCATCTCTGCATTTGAGGTTTTCTTGGAAAAGACATTGGAGGGACTTGTATAAAGTTATATACTCAGTTACTGGCAGAACCATTCTTCTCAAAAGATACCACAAACTTCCCTGAATTTTTAAGCAGAATACAGTGAACCATGTATTTTATCATAATTGAATCTTTTTCTTGATAATTCAAAGTTACCATCATGGACTTTGGTGTGCTGTAGCTTTGAAATTATCACTAATCTAGAAGTCTGATGATCTGGATTTAAGTTTTAGCTTTGAATGTCTGTGACCTCAGTTGGTTCCCTCCATCTTTCTGAACTGTCTCAATTTCCTCTTTCAAATGGGGTGATGATTCACTGGATTGTTATGGACTGGAGTATGAGACTCAAGGACAAACTAGCCCTGGCCCCAGAAATGGCCCTCGCATTTTCTTTCTTTAAAAAAAAGTCTCAAATATTGGTCTGTGTTTGTTTATTTGTTCTTTTTTCATACAGGCAGAGTCAAGCCTGTGCTACTGTATGACCTTCTGGCCACTGTAATACAGCTGACTTTCTACAAAATTAAATAGTGAATCAAAATTTGGACAAGCCAACCTGCTTCTAAGTGTTTTTTTTTTTCTTTTAAAAAATACATCTTTTGTCTATGTCACAATCATTTCAATCTTCCTCTTATCCTCCAAAATGATATACCTTATGACAAAGAAAAACAATTAAGACAAAAACATTTGATAGAGGGACTACCCCACCTCACTCTCTCTCTCTCTTTCTCTGTATATATATATGTACACACACATATATATATTCACACATATATATGTGTACACACACACACACACACATATATATATATATATATATATATATATGAATAGATAGATAGATAGATAGCCTATTCTTTCATAGCAATCCCTTGCCTCTCTACTGGGGCGTCAAAAGAAGAGTAGGTGAGTATGTATGTTTTCATTATTTATCATTTCATTGTTTATTTTTATAATTTATTCTTCTACATCTTCCTACATTTTCCAGTAACTTAGAGTTCTATTTTCTTTTAGCGATTACTTCATTACATTGCTTATATAATATTGATTCATTGTATCTCTTACTTTCTGTGTTCTACTTATTTCATTCTGCATCATGTAATACATATCTCTTCATGGTATTCTGAATTCTTCATACTTCTAGTTTTTATTACAAAATCCTATTCCATTACATTCAGATGCCAGAATTTCTTTCTGGTTTCTTTCTCAGTTGTTGGGCACTCACTTTGTTTGCAGTCTTCCCTTTTCTCAATAGTATTTTATTCCCAAATACTTGTAAAATAGTTTTCAACATTCATCTTTGTAAAACTTTCTGTTCCAAAGTTTTGTCCCTCCCTAAGATGATAAACTATCTGATAGAGGTTAAATTTTGAAATTTCTATATTTGTCATGTTGCACAAAAATAAAAATCAGAAAAAAGGGAAAAAACCACGAGAAAGAAAACAAACAAAAAAGTTGAAAATACTCTGCTTTGATCCACATTCAGTCTTCATAGTTCTCTCTCTGGATGCAGGTGGCATTTTCCTTCCAAGTCTATTTGAATTGCCTTCAATCACCACATTGTTGAGAGAGCCAAGTTCATCACAGCTGATCAACATATAATCTTATTGTTGCAGTGTACAATGTGCTTTTGGTTCTGGTCACTTCATTCAGCATTAGTTCAAATAAGTCTTTCCAGACTTTTTGAAATCAGCCTGCTCATCATTTCTTATAGAACAATAATAGTCCATTACATTCATAAATCATAATTTATTTAGCCATAGTTTTTCCTTTTCTGTCTTCAATTAGATGCCATTCTAGTTCAGATTTAATTATCTCTCATCTGTATTATTTCAGTGGCATACTAAAACCTCTTTCCACTCTAGGTCATATTATACTATGTTACAAACTGTTTTCCAAGTGCTTTTCCTTAAACAAAGATCTAACAACATCACTCTCCTTCTCAATATACTGCTGTGGCTCTTTATTGTCTCCAGGACAAAATACAAATTCTGTTGTTTAGCTTTCAAAGTCTTTCAAGGTATATGGTGCGGTGGTTAAGGAAGGCTAGCACCTGTGGTATGAGAGCTTGCTTAGCCCCTTTTTTTTTTGAACCGTGGTGTCAACCTGTCACCCAACTCTCATTTGTAGCTCCAAAACTACATAGCATGTGCAGCAGCCACACCCTGGTAAAATTATCTCAGCAATGAGCCAAACCAGGATAAGGATAACGGACAGCCCTCAAACCCTTCTGGGAATTAGAGGGACATCTACTTCAAGCACATGAAGACTCCACTCACCTATCCTGCAACCTCCTCCCAGCAGGATGGGCAAATTTGTTATGTAACTATGAAGGCAGCTGAAACAGATACTTTGTAATGCTTAAAAACTTGGTCAAACATCAAATATGACAAGATCATCCACTGCATCCTGGGCCAGTGCCAGAAGTCCTACCTTTTTGTCTTGCCAAGGAACTTTGATAACTTTGTAAGGATGTAAGGCTGATCATTTTGCACAATTCTGTCTCATTTAAGTCAAATTCATGTACAAGTTAAGATATCACCCAGGAATGTCATTGATCCTCTTTGAAAATAAAGGAAGGATAGCAACAACAACATTTGATGTCGGGGAAGTATTTTTGAGACTATGGAGCATGTGTACATATTCTTTAATCATTTTTGGCCCACTTGTGATTAAGAGAAGTCTTTAAGGGGAAGCTTTCAAGAGACACTGGAAACTAGAGTCTTGTCCCTAACATCTTAGGCTACTCACTCTTGGTGTATCTCTTGGACATTTACTTACTGGATGATGGCATCCCATAAGAGAAAATGATTTATGGGCAGAGGATTTGGCATTATTTCCTCTGGGGCTGACATGTAGCCTTGTGAAATAGCCCTCGAATTTGTTTTTCCATTTTAGATAAAGAATATTAATTTGGATGGATCAAAGCTTCCAAGATTCTTGGAGTCTGAGGCCCTGAATAGGGTCAGCAGACAGTTCAACCTCAGTGTTCTGGAGAGCAAGTGACCTTTGGGATCCAACTCAATGGAAACTTAGCCAGCAATAATGCCACTTTTTAAAAAGCTTTTTATTTTTAAAACATATACAGAGATGATTTCTAATATTCACCCTTGCAAAACCTTCATGTTCCAAATTGTTTTTCCTTCTCTTCCTCCCATTCTATCCCCTATACAGCATACAATCCATTATACTAAGTATGTGCAATTCTTGTATACATATTTCCACAACTATCATGTTGCACAAGAAAAATCAGATTAAAAAGGAAAAAAATGAGAAAGAAAACAAAATGCAAGCAAACAACAATAAAAAAGTGAAAATACTATGGTGTGATCATACTAAGTCCCCACAGTCCTCTCTGTGAGTGCAGATGGCTCTCTTCATCACAAGACCATTGGAAATTGCCTGAATCAAAAGAACCACATCCATCAGAATTGATCACTGTATAATCTTGTTACTGTGCACAATGTTCTCCTGATTCTATTCACTTCACTTAGTTTATGTGAGTCTCTCCAAACCTCTCAAAAATCATCTTGCTGATTATTTCTTATAGAACAATTATATTCCATAACATTCATATACTTATTCAGCCATTCTCTAACTGATGAGCATCCACTCAGTTTCCAGTATCTTGCTACTACAAAAAAGCTGCTACAAAATTTTTCGCACACATAGATCCTTTTTCCTTTTTAAAATGATCTCTTTGGGATACAGGCTCAGTGAAGACACTGCTGGATCAAAGGATATGCACAGTTTGATAGCCCTTTGGGCATAGTTTCAAACTCCTTTCCAGAATGGTTGGATCAGTTCACAATTCCACCAAAAATGTATTAATGTCCTAGTTTTTCCACATCCCATTCAACATTCATCATTATCTTTTTCTGTCATCTTAGCCAATCTAAAAGGTGTATAGTGGTATCTCAGAGTTGTCTTAATTTGCATTTCTCTGATTAATAATAATTTAGAGACTTTTTCATATGACTAGAAATGGTTTTACTTTCTTCATCTGAAAATTCTCTCTTTGTATGCTTTGATCATTTATCAATTGGAGAATGGCTTTAATTCTTATATATTTGAGTCATTTCTCTATATATTTTAGAAATGAGGCTTTTATCAGAACCCTTGGATGTAAATTTTTTTCTAGTTTATTGTTTCCCTTCCAATCTTCTCTGCATTGGTTTTGTTTGTACAAAACATTTTAACTTAATATAATAAAAATTATCCATTTTGCATTCCATAATGTACTCTAGTTCTTCTTTAGTCACAAACTCCTTCCTTCTCCACAAATCAGAGAAGTAAATTTTGTTCTTGTAATTTGCTTATAATATCACTCTTTATTTTCAAATCCATTAGGTGTTGGACAATGCCTAGTTTCTGCCATGCTAATTTCCAATTTTCTCAGCAATTTTTGTCAAATGGTAAGTTCTTATTCCAGACACTGAGCTTTTTCGGTCTTTATCAAACACTAAATGACTATAATCTTTGAGTTTTGTGTCTTGTGAACCTAATCTATTCCACTGATCGACTACTCTGTTTCTTAGCCAGTACCAAATGGTTTCGATGACTGCTGCTTTATGATATAGTTTTGAGTCTACTATAGCTAGACTACCTTCATTTTCATTTTTTCCATTAATTCCCTTGAAATTTTTAATCTTTTGTTCTTCCAGATGAACTTTTTATTAATTTTTTTTAGCATTGTAAAATAATTTCTTGAGGGTGTGATTGGTAAGGCACTGAATAAGTAGAATAATTTAGGTAATATTGTCATTTTTATTATATTAGCTTGGCCTGTCCATGAACACTTGATATTTTTTCAAATGATTAGATCTGACTTTATTTGTGTGGAAAGTGTTTTGTTATTATCTTCATATAGTTCTTGACTTTTCCTTGGCAGATGGACTCCCAAATATTTTATATTATCTACAGTTATTTTAAATGAATTTCTTTTTGTATCACTTGTTGCTGGACTTTGTTGGTAACATATAAAATGCTGATGATTTATATAGATTTATTTTGTTTTCTGTAAGTTTGCTAAGGTTGTGAATTGCTTCTAGTAGTTTTTTAGTTGATTCTCTAAGTATACCATCATATCATCTGCAAAGAGTGGTAATTTGTTTTCCTCTTTACCTACTCTAATTTCTTTCTTTTTTCTTCTCTTTTGCTAAAACCAACATTTCTAATACAATACTAAATAGTAATGGTGATAGTGGGCAATCTTGTTTCACCCCCGATCTTATTGGGAATGATTCTAGTTTATCTCCATTACATAAGGCTTGTTGATGGTTTTAAATAGATGGTACTGATCAAATAATGCCACATTTGGATGTGAACTTGGCAGGACCAAAGTTTTAAAGAAAATGTGCTAAGAATGAGCCCACTCTTTCTAGTGATTAAAGCGATATATGTAAGAAAGTATGCCTCTTAAGTTCTGGGGAAAATATTTGTATTGTTTTCCTTGTTATGTGTTTGAAATAAATATTCCTTTGTAAAAGTTATCTATTTTAAATGCCTAAAGGTACCAGAGAACTAGTTATCAGAGGCTGACAGTAAAAAGAATCCAGCCAGTGGAGTTCAAGCCAATGATAATAGAGAGTAGACAATACCAACCTCTCAAGGTACCTTGATACTCATGATGATTGGAGATGTAGCAGCTTAGCTCTGGGAGAGTAAGCTATAGTCTACTTACTGTATTTCATTTATTATATTTTTATCTCAATACCAAGAACAGTGAGTAGCATATAATAGGTGCTAATAAATAAAAGTCAGTTGACTTTTAGTTCTCTATAATCATAAAGAATATTATTTTAAAAATTGATTTGGTGCACCTTGTACACTATTTCCACTTTATATATATATGTGTGTGTGTGTGTGTACATATATATCTGTAAATTAACTTAGATGGTATCATTTTTATTATATTGTGGAGTCTCACCATGGATAATGATTCTCTTTTTAATTAATTGTCTTTTTTTTCTTTCTAAAAAAAGTTCATTTAAAGTTGTAATACTTTTTTTTTAAAAAAAGAAAGTAAATTCAAGGATGATACTTTATAGTAAAACAAAACAGTAATTGGATAACAAGAATTTAAGATGTCCATCAGATTAATTATATTAATAATTATGTTGATGATGATAGTTCACATTTTCATAATATTTTAAGGTTTATTAATACTCCTACAACTACTACTGTTAATAATAGGTGATATTTAAATAGTGCTTTAAATTTTATAAAATGTTTTACATATATAATTTCCTTTGAACCTCACATTAAGCTCATGAATTAAGTACTATTTTATTATTATCTCATATCTTTACAGATGAAGAAATCCAGTCTTAGGGAGCTATGTTACTTGCTCATGACCACACTATCAGGAAGCATGAGAGATAGGATTTCAGCACTCATTTTTAATTACAAGATCAGTGATTGCCTCACAACAGCTTTGTAGGGAGGTCATACAAGTTTTCATAGAGATAGAATTGGGATATATCTCATCCAGTCTAACTCCCACCCTCATCCTATAGATGAAGTGAAGTCAAAAGAGTTTGAATTACTTGCCCAAGACATGAAAATAATAAGTAGCATACCTGAAATTGAAGGTAGCTTCTCAAATTTAAAATCCAGACTTCTCTTCCTTCCACCATGCTTCTTCCATTTTACCAGTGAAGGAAAAGAGCCTAAATGTATTATCCAAAAGTGAGGAAACAGAGAGTCAAGGAGACTGAGCTACCTTATTCCAGGGTCAGATAGCCAGTATTTTGGTTGAGAAAACATAATTTTCGCATATAAAAGAAGAAAGACTAAATTTTAAGCAATCCCTGTATATATAAGTATGTGTATTTTTACATCTGCCAAATAGGAAAGTTTTTCTCTAATTCTAGGGGCCATATTATTTCAGAAAGTAAAAGCTATTTTAGAATTTAATCCTCCTTTATTTCCATAAATAGTGTTTTGTAGTTGTCTAAGTCCCAAATGTGTCTTAGAAAATTGATTTCCAAGCATTTGTACTTTTTAAAGTTCTTTTTGAATGAGATTTCCCTTTTTATCATTTCTTACTAACTTCTGATAGCAATGCTTAGAAATGTAAATTATTTCTATGGATTATTTTATACTTTGTTAATTTAGAAAACTAGTAATCATCTCAATTTGTTTCTTCCCTGATTCTTGGGGGTTTTCTTAGTCAAACTTCATGCTTTCTGCAAATAGGGATAATTTTATCTCCTTGTCATTGTTTATATCTTTAATTTTTCTCTTGCCTTATGATGATAGTGGCATTTTTTTTGAACAAACATTTAAGAAAAATGAAAGAATACATTATCTGCATCCACAGAAAGAACTGATAAATATGAATATGTAGAAAATGTTTTTACACAGATGACAATGCTAGATAGATCTAATGGTGGTCATGGCTAGGGTGGAGAGGGGAGGAAAGAAAAAAGGAAAAGAAAAGAGAGGTACATGATAACTTTATTATATATTTAAAATAATAATGAGTTGTACATAATAGATTTGCAGTTTCATTCGCAATTGTTTTTTTTTATTCTACTATGTTATGGGAATACTTGAATAATTTCAAATATTAAAATTTAAAAAGAAAGAAAAGAAGAGTATTGCAGATAGTAGTCAGAGTGCTGGTTTTGTATTGGGCATAGTAGCTAGAGATCTGGCCTTATAATCAAAAAGACCTTTGCTCCAGTCTGCTCTCTTACATTCTAGCTCTTTTCCTTGGCAAATCATATGATCTCTCAATATTCCCAGAATCAGTATTCTCTTTATCAGTAGAAGTTTGTCTTTGGGGACTCCTAGCTAGGTAGCACATTATATAGAGCACCAGACTTAGAATCAGGAAGACTTGACTTCTGATCTGATTTTAAATTTTCAAATCTCTGACACATACTTATTAGGTAACTTTTGCTTGGCTCTGTTTCCTCAACTGTAAACAGGGATAAGTAAACTATCTACCTCCTGGGGTTGTTATGAAGATCAAATAAAATAATAATTGTAACATAGTGTCATAGAAATGTCAGTTATTATTATTACTAATGAAATCACATGTTCAATTTTGTTTTGTTTTGTTTTTAAGAGATAGAACATATACTTTATAACAGTACTTAAATCCAGTGGGTATTTTTTTTCCTTGCTGATAGTACTCTCTTGATTTTAGATATAAACAATTGATTTAGAAAGGAAGGAAGGAAGGAAGGAAGAAAGGAAAGAAGAAAGAAAAAAAGGAAGGAAGGAAGAAAGGAAAAAAGGAAGGAAAGAAGGAAGGAAGGAAAAAAGGAAGGAAGGAAGGAAGGAAAGAAGGAAGGAGAAGAAACAAAGGAAGGAGAAAAAAGAAGGAAGACTGCCAAGTATTAATGCTCAAACCCCATTTCTGTAAGCCTTAATCTAACTAAAGAAAGGTCCTCAGAGCACTGTCCTGTAACATTCTGTCCTCATGGAAGGCCTGGGCATATGGGATGCCAGAAAAGATCAAACTTCTCAATTTTTCAACATAAGCAGTCAGACTGCACAGAATACATAGTGTACTTCTGACATCAGAAAAAGATGAGCATTGTGAATAGGGAGCTAAAAGGACATTCGGTGCTTTGCGTATTACAAGCAGCATTTATATTCTAGAAACGTACTTCCTATAGCCACCTGCAATATTCACAGAAATAGAATGCTACAAAATACAAAGGCTGGGAGAGGTTTTAGAGGAACAAGTTTGATAAACTGAGAAACTAAGGCTAAAGAAATAAATTCAGTTATTTGAATCCAGGCACATTGAGCATATAGGTGGCAGATTCAGGGATAAAGCCCACGTCTCTTTATTCTCAGCCCAGTGTTAGGGTAAATGATTTCTGTGTAGCATTTTTCAGCGGAGAGGTTCCTATGACTGCAAAATATTTTGGACTAAGACCAAAAGATTCAGTGTTTAGTAAACAAGTATACTGTCAAAGGTCGTGAGGTAAGAAAATCAATCCACAAACTCCCTGAAAGTAAATCTACTGGTGGCCATACTCAGTAAGAAAGCAATTGACCCCCTAAATAAGTGAAAAGAATGTAAGATCTGTTTATTACTTTTCTTTACACCACTTTATATTGCCTCCAAATTGCTAGTTTATGGGATTGTCTAAAAACAAGTATAAATCATGAGCAATTTATGATTTCCCAGGTGGTAATAAAAGACTCTTTACCAGTACCCACGGCCTCACCTCCCAACACCCACTTGTTCCCACATGAACCTTTAGTATTCCAACGAGAGCACACACTTCCGATTGGGGGACACAATGTACCACTCACTGAATGAATTAGCTTCTTTGTGATAAAGTACATTTATGGGAACATATTTGTTCTCCAACTTGGGCCATTTGGTATTCACGTTAGAGTTAATAAGTGTTGGGGCACTATGTCCATAACTGAATTTTTTCATAATGGGTAATGTCTTTTTTACTCACATGATTAGTGGGTCTCAGCCATCATCTAAGAAATCAATATTACATAATAATTCCAGATTGCATGGCATACTGTGAAAGTCCATCTTTTATATTCTCGGCTTAATATTCTCCTAGCTTTTTCCACCCTGAGGACAGTAATATGCCACATGAGACAATGAAACAACATCAGGAATTCACACAGTGCAGTGAAGTGACACATGTTCTCTAAATAATTGTGCCGCTTCTGTATATTGGCAGAACGTGAGCCCTGCCTCCACTTATGGCTTTTTCCAAACTCATAGAGGCACTCATGGGGAAAAAAGACTCTGCAGGAAGGCTGGGCCAATTTAGGGCCTGTTTGACAAGGAGAAGCCTATTTGGGACCTGTCTGGTTAAAGATGCTTGGACCCATGGGTCTGCATAACACTTAATGGGAATAGTCAGAATATTACAGGATGAAGGAAATTGAGGGGAGTTACCAAGATGGAGAACTGAGAGCAAAACCTTTAGGAAAAGTAACACATGATGGACAGAAGCCCTGTGGGAGATTATTGTTAAAAAGAGACCAATTGTCATATGTGATGAGGAGGATAAAGGAAAGCAAGTGGGCAGGAGTATAGGCTTCTCTCCTCCCCTTTCTTTTCCCCACATTTTCCCTCTCAGATATCGCTTCATCTTTACTCTCTACTCTCCCTATAATATGTATGTAAATGTATATTAGTGAGAGAATTGATTATTTTCCTATTAATGACCAGTTATTAAATTAGGATTGGGGTTTTTTCTTTCTGTTTCCTCATTTAGGAACCAGCTCTTGCAGGTCATTCAGTCAGACTCTGAACACATTGCTGATTGATTAGATTGCCCAAATCTCTGGGTACATGCTCTGTGATTTTAGGATGGACTCTATCTAACAAACAGAATCTAATATAGGTGAATTCTTGCCCTTAGGAAATGAGTCTATGCCCTTGCAGTCCCTCTATTGTGATCTAAAAACCCAGCTTATCAAAGAGAAAACCAACTAGAGTGTTCTGAGTAGAGATGGATTTGTTTGTCCACATTGCTGGAGGCAACTGAGTCTTATGATCAAGTAATCTTCCCAGCAGGAGGAGCAGAAGACTTTTAGTCCACTTCCTCATTAATATTTCCATTCCCTCATTAATTGTTAGTAATCAGAGTTGATTCTTACCTGTCAGGAACACCTCCTTTCCCAAAGATATTTAAGTATTCAGGGACTTCCATGGTTTTGTTTTTGGTTACCTGGAAAAACAGCTGACTATCAATTGATTATTTGCTAGC